>NW_026442061.1:2960000-4160000 GCF_026898425.1 Galleria mellonella
GCCAGAAACCCTTTACATATAAAAAAATACAGTATAATCTCGATTATCCGAACATTGATTATTGGAATATTCGATTATCCGGACTTATTCTTCACGGCTCTAATTACCGATTTAGAAATGGTAATATGCATTAATTGAGTTGATAGGTAATATGTAATCCATTATTTATATAAGTCGTAATTTTTTATATCATATTATCTAAATGACGTGCGTAAAATCTTTTACATAAGAAAAAATATTAAAATTTAATTATTATTTTTTACTTTAAAATCGATTATCCGGATTTTCGATTAAACGGAATACCCCTGACTTTATTCTATTTAGATAATCGAGATTCTACTGTAATAGTAATATTATAAACGTTAAAAACTCCAAAGACATTTGAGTGTTGCCCAATCACACTAAAACGGAAAAAATAAATGGATTTAAATAAAATTTTATATTGGATAAGTTATATCCTAACTTAATACAGAAAATAGATAATTAACAAATTTAAAAAAATTGTCTATGGGTAAAATGTCCCTCATCAGGTACACTTAATTTCAGTGTTTAGAACGTTAATCGTATTATCATGAACAGTACCGAAAAATCTCCGTTCAATTATTACCCGCCAAGAAATTTAAACTCATGCTGACACAATAACAAATAACTTGAAAATTCTCAAAATTTATTCATGCTTAAAACGTTCGAACATGCCTTAAGAAATATCCAAGAATATCCATTGAGGAAATCTCATGAAATCTCCTGTTTCCAGGTCAAAAGTTTTCAAAGATCCTCCATCTTTGGGTCGTTTGTAAGTCTTGAGTTTGCCACCCTAGTCTATGTAGGGATTATTTTCCGTTAACAAACATAAATTTGTACCTAAATAAACATGCTATATTCATGGGGTTAATTTTATAAATAACATACATACAACATACACAAAAGATGCCACTTTGGTCTTGAAAATAATTTACGTAAAACACAAACAAAAAATCCGTATATATATATATATATATATATATATATATATATATATTAACTCTTATATATATCTTATAGAATAAAAAAATTAACTGATTAATTCAATTCAGTCCAATCCAATTTAATCTGAACATTTAATAATAAACAATTATGTTATAAACATTTCATTTTATATTTACAATATTTATAACAGCCACAACTTGTAATATATGTAACTTGTAACCCATATGACATTTAATTCAAAGTATATTTATATATATTTCTCATGATATATTTTTATATATTTCATTATCACAAATATGGCCTCTAAAAATGCGCTTAAAGCTTTATATATTTGCATTACATTATAATCCTTTCATGCAAACACTCTATGTAAACCATTAGTACTGGAATTTTTAAATACCCTATATAATAAAAAAAATAGCAATAAATTAAATATATAATACTATTTCTAATATTTAAGCTCATTGTTCCATTAATAATTCACGTATGAGATAGCAAGGATTAATGCTTAACAAAGTGTAAGGATCTGAAACCAATTCAGTCGATTATAGTACCTTCTAGAACCCTTCGTATTATAGAACAAATATTAAATTTGAAATAACATCAATATTTTTTTATATTTTTAAATACAGAATAACATTATATAAAAAATATCCTATGTTCTAGGATGTTACAAAATTAGGTAAATACGTATATCCAATTTCATTTTATTTCATCCGAGAGCCTATGACTGTCCAATATGGAGCATTCATAGATTGTTGTATAGTGTTTTTTTTTTTTATTTTGCACAAAGGTAAACAAGCATACAGCCTGTTTAACATGTAAACAGTGGGGGGAAAGGGATTATTTATAATAGGGTCGAACAGCCCCATTGCTATCAATAGACTCTATCGAGTCAACCTCCACACGGATCCACCTGGAAACAATTTTGGAACTCATCACGATGGGCTAACGGACCTATTTTCATCCTTACCTATCATCTCTAGCTGCTGGCCAGCCATTATATACTGCAGATGTGATTACCATTCCATCTTTACCCATAAAAAAAAAACAACTTTTTTTTAACATCACTTTTGCCTAACTCTGCATGTTCTACCGCTTGTACAACGGATTGTGCTCAGAGGAATAGTTCAATATCATGCCCACAGCCACTTTCTATCATCGTACGGCTCGCCATCGACTAGGAGTTCATCCTCGTGTCCTACAGCCTAAATGGTCGCGTACAACGCGGTTTCAGAGATGTTTCCTCCCACGAACACTCTGGTTATGGAATGTGCTCCCTGCCGAGGTTTTCCCAAGAGACTACAGCATGAGGTTCTTCAAAAGGGGAATAAAGAGGTTTCTTTTGAGTCGGCAACGCACGCGTAATACTTCTGGTATTGCAGGTAATTATAGGCTACAGTAACCACTTACCATCAGGCGGGCCGTATGCTTGTTTGCCACCTCAATGGTATAAAAAGAACTAAACAATTAGTAGTCTATGGCCGCCTACAACACAGGGATGTCACGTGCGCGTTGTCAACTCTCAAAAAACCTTACTGCAACCTCTTTAATAAGCCTCCACTACTTAAAAGGATTAATAATTAATAATTATATTTATTTTTTATTATATCCACATTATTTAATTTAATAATATTTATTTTATATTATCCCATATTAGGGGATTTGCCAATTAATTTGCCAATAATTGGCGAGTTAGCAATCGCAATTAGGCTTTAATAATGTTTAAAGAGGCAGACTTTGTACAAAAGTCGATTGCTTGGGTACCTCTGTCTCATTCGTGTTTCAACCGTGAAGCAGCTGTGTTTGCATGGCTGTGTTTCGGTTTGAAGTTTACTGGGTACAGAGGAATAACACCTGAGTCCTCAGGAATGGCAACGCATGGGGGGTATCATGGGCGAAACAGTATATTATTTCCATGGTATTGCTCATGTCTATAGGCGACGGTTACTTCTTTCCATCAGGTGGTCCGTCAGCTTGTTTGCCATTCAAAGTTGTATAAAAAAAAAGGAGGGACGCTGCAGCCCATCCCTCTACCAATAAGTTCCCTTAGTCGCCTCTTACGACACCCACGGGAATGGAAGGCGTAGCCTATTCTATGCTGGGACCACACGGCGATCTAGAATAATAGTTTACGTGAATTAAATGCATTGTACAAACTTTGGTCTTTGCCTATTTAAAAAAAAAAGCTAACAAAATCGGCTCTCGTTCAAATCGCATGTGCCGATCTCACACTTGAAATGTTTGATTTACAAAGACCCACTCACGTCCCTTCTAACCTTTTGATTGTCAGTCAAGAACTCTGTGCGACTT
The DNA here is from genome assembly GCF_026898425.1 of Galleria mellonella. Lineage (NCBI taxonomy): Eukaryota > Metazoa > Arthropoda > Insecta > Lepidoptera > Pyralidae > Galleria > Galleria mellonella. Next base: position 2,963,280 of record NW_026442061.1, read on the forward strand.
CAAAGATTTGGCTCAGTTAATATTTGCTTAAAGAAATCCGATCTCTACACATATTACTGAGGTAGGAATTTGGATAAGGCTATTTGAATGTAAACGTACATATTACGCACATAATTTTTTTTTATGGGTGAAAATGGAATGGTAACCCCGCCTGCGCTAACGGGATACGCTGGCGGAGCACCAGTGAAGGGTGATAGATGAGAATGAAAACAGGCCGGTTAGCCCATCATGATGAATTCATCAGGAATTAACCATGATAGTTTCAAGGGGGAACCGCGAGGATGTCGACCTGGTTGGGTATATTGCTAGCAATGGGATTCTCAGCCTCCATTACTAACAATCCCTTTCCCCCCATTACACACATAATTGTAAACCATTGGCATGGCAATTTTCAATAAATCTAACCTAATATTACAATTTGATTTAATCCTATTATATTATTAAAAACTCTAATTCTAGTGCATCATCATCATATCAGCCTTTAACTGTCCAAGCCTCCCCTTGGGGGGTTTTGGCCAGTAGTTGCCACGCTTGGCAGGCGGATTGGCAACCGCAGTTAGGCTTTAAAAATGTTTTAAGAGGGACTTTGCTGTTCAACTCTTACCCTTCCTTAGTCGCCTCCTACGACACTCACGGGAAAGGAAGGGATGGCCTATTCTATGTCTAGACCACACTTCCTAGTTTCTATTTCCATTCTAGTACATAGTTATCCACAAAAGCATAAAATAAAAACAAACCAACGTTAAAATATTATTTTGTTTCTTGAATTTGGATTAATTTTTATAATTACATTTTCGGTTCGTTTTTAATAAATTTTCTGTTCATGGAAGCCAGCATTGTTTTTTGTTCTTTTCCAAATGGCCTGATAATGACTGAGACGATGACGTCAATTAGTAGTCTAGTATCCATAATACAAGCTCTGCTTAAATTGGGACTAGATGGCGCTAGCGATGTATGATATATATACCAAAGGACATACCTTTGGTATTTGTTTATTTATACTCAATATTAATTTACTGACAATTATGTACTCTCTGTTTTGTCACAAAACAAAATGGACTTGACCAATTATTATACACGTATCTGTGTTATATCGTTTCCCCGTTCATCCTTTATTCAACAAAGAGACACCATGCAGCAATAAAACGTGGAGTTTTGGTGTTGAACACTGGCAATAAACGCGGCGATAACGTTGCGTTCGCGCAAACTATAAAATGTTTTTATACTTTCCCGCCGGCTGCCCTCGAGGGTTGCCAGTTTACGACTCATACACCAGAAATTGGTGAAATATACTGTGTCGTAATACAATAGTTGTATTTTTATTATTCTACCGCACTTTATAGCTGATTTGTGGATTGTTAGTCGAGGTCTTGTTATAATTAGTGGAAAAGTAAAACTGTATGAACGGAAATCCTTCCAAGAGCTAGATATGTCTGTGTATTTTGTATTTTTTTTTTCCATTATAACATGTTTTTCTTGTTTCGAATACGAATGTATAATAAAGACAAATAACAAATATATAAACAAATAAAAAATCTATTTTTATTTGATCTTATTAAGTGTTACTACGCGCCGTGTTAGTATGGGAGGTATCGACCTGTCAAAGTATATTGGTAGCAATGGAACTAGTAGACTACATTAGTGACAATCTCTTCCCCCCAGAAAGGCGATGTCAGGCAGGCGGCCGGTCAAAACTAAAAGCCAAATTTATACGTAATGATACGTAATATACTCGTATATGAATAAAATCATATTATGCTAACCTCAAATAATTGGGATAAGGCTAGGATAATGATTAGAAGGATGAAATCCTTGCCGTTAGCGAGCAATCTAATGCCAAGTAGCGGTTAACAGTTGTTATTAATAATGGAAAATTGTATCAGAGTTATCATTAATTGCATATTGACATGGCGTGAAACAACGCGCATCCGCCATTTTGATGAGCCATTGTTGTCTCCGATGGCCACTTCCGGCAGAAAATCGCATTTGATTGCCGCATGAATATCAAGGGCAATATACTTAAATTATTATAGATGTTTTGTTCTCATTTAAAATGACAGGATTATTTATGATTTATTATTCTTTAAATGCTGGGATACAGATCTTTTCTCCAAAAGCAACATCATCCTCCTACCCTTATCCCAATTTGTTTTGGGGTCGGCGTAATATGTTTTTTAGCCAGATTACAAAAAGATTTCCATAAAATAAATTAATTTATTAACCTTTCATTTAATTATTTTATTTATAAACGTCTTTTTAGCAATCTAATATATATAGTATTATTATTTTGAAACCATTGTTCACAAATTGATTTCCGAGTGTAAAGTTATGTTAATTTTGTATCTAATATGAATTGACATTTAGCAAGTAATTCTTTTGCCTACGTACATCAAATCACTGTTTATTTTGTATATTTTAAAAAATACATCGTTTAATGAATGTAAATTATATTATAAATATTATAGTTTCGTATTTAACAATTTTATATATATTTTTTTAATATTATCAATTTATTTTCATAATAATTAATGATTATACAAAATAAATATTAGTCATTCAACGACTCGGTGGTAGTATTCAATGAATATAAAAATGGCGATACCTTTTTGGAAAAGGCAGTCCTGTTTGGAACGTATAAATTAATAGTACTGTGAAATATAATACTATCAAGACAAGCAGAGTTACTTTATGCCGATCACTTTAAAATAGGTTTCCTTTAAAAGGTATTAACATTTAATTTAGTAAAAATTTAACAAATTGGCTTGTTTTTATAAGGGAGTGATAAAGCTCATATTGCTAAATTACATACTCGTGTATTTATTTTACAAGCGCTCTCTAAAGATATTATCTACCGTTAACAATTATTACACTAATAATACAAATATATATATATATATATATATATATATATATATATATATATATTTATATTGAACTAACGCGTAAAATAAACAAAACACTAGAGTCGAATTAAACACTCTCTTTCTCTGTCTATCTCTCATACCATACCGTTATTCTTTATCAATATATCATACAATCCAAATCTGTGTTTAAAAAAACAATAACCATTGTTTTAAGTATAATGCACCATGTTTGATTACGTCACTTCGGATCGCCGGCTATTATTACTAAAATATTTCCACGTTGCAATCATAATGTTTCAAAGATTGTCCCAGTATTGAGATTTGATGCAACAGGCAAGAGTAATCGGAATGAAATGTTTTGTCTTTTTCTTTGACGATAATTTCTCAATTTGAATGAATGGGACAAAATGCTTAAATTATAGTGCGTGTCATACAAATGCTTTCCCAAAAAAGTTTTTTTTTAATAGTATTAACAGTTACAGAGCCCATATTGTACATTTATTACACAGTATGTGGGAGAGGAGCAATTAGATTGAAAGGTGAAATTGAAAAATAAAATCGATACAAAATATTTACGAATATATTAAAAAAAAATAACAAAATAAATAATGCATAATGAACTGTAATGATGCTTATCTTTTCTAATTAGTTTGATTTAAATCTAAGTATAAACTTTATTAATAAAAGCCGCTATTTTAAATAATATATTTATATTAATTTGTAAACATTATATAAAATAGTTCCCAATTAATTAAAAAACATCCTATTCTAGGAGATTTATAGTCTATACTGGCAACATTGAAAAAAAAGTTATATGTTTTAATTTAGAAAAAAAAATCAGCCGATCGTCAATTTAACTGACTAAATGGTTTTTATGTAACCTAATAATTGACTAAAACTGGTATTTTTCCGGAGCAAAAGGCAGCTAGCCGTATCCATATCGCTATATATTATAATAGAAATATTTTGTCATTTATCATTATGCTTGTGTTCAGGTATGATTGAAGCCGCTTTTTTGCTTGTAAGCAAAGTTTTTTTTTTTTAATCATGAAACCCCCTATGCGTTTCCATTCCTAACGACTAAGATGTTATTCCTCTGTACCCTGTAAATTCACTACCATATCCCAACCTTAAAACCGAAACACAGCCATGCAAACAACTGCTTCACGGTTGAAACACGAATAGGACAGAGGTGCCCAAGCAATCGACTTTTGTACAAAATACTTCATATATTTTATACCTTAGAATATCACTAAAATTATGCCTACAGCTCTCGGTATGACTACAAAGAGGCAGCACTAACTGTTCTAGCCTACCTAAATAGCTTTTAAAGACAATCTCAATATCCTAACAATCAAAGTCCGCCTGTTCCACGTCAGACCCCCGTCACTCGCTGATCCGGACACAGCATTATTAATCTACCTGAAAACTTTGAAATAACTACCCATAGACCATCCATTAGTCATTGTAATGACGTCATTAGAGTACTTGTGAATATTTAGTATATTCATTTTTAACCAATTTTCAAAATAGAGTACTTCTTAATATGTATAACTTAATTTTATTTGTTACACACAATACGTTTGTTAATTCTGCGTCGATTGTTATGATTCATATTACTTGTGATAAATGAATATAATTTACATATAAGGGATATGGCGTAAATTTACAAGGTACAGAGGAATAATATCTGAGTCCTTAGTAAATATCAACGCATAGGGGGTATCATGGGCGAAACAGTATACTCTGTTATGTCCATGGCACTGCCCATGTCTATAGGCGACGGTTACCACTTTCCATCAGGTGGGCCGTCAGCTTGTTTGACATTCTAAGTTGTATAAAAAAAAAAACTCCAAATTTAACATAAAATGTACTAAATATTCTTCTCTTATGAGAGGAGTTCTATGTAAAAAAAAAAGAAAATTGTATTTTGCTGCCTTAGATTATGTAGATAGAGCATCAAGTCTCAAAAACGGGTCAACTTTTTATCAGCTAATTGTCAAATTAGCTGACTCGTTTGTTTTTATCAGTGTTCTATATACTTACGCATACAATGTATCTTGAGGTATTACGAGTATTTAATAAATAAAATTAGTATTTATGCATTAAAAAGGTGCAGAAATTATAAGACATAATAAATATATAAGTTGTAAAGGAATCACAAATAACTATTTATCACGCAAAATTGTATGAAAATTTTATCTCTTTTTCTCGAAGTATTTGTATAATTTTTTGACGCTATCTATGATAATCTCCGAATGGGAATGGGCTGGTCGTCGTGAATCGAGGCGATTAAACATCACGTTCGAGTTACAGCGTCTTAATATTCATTTATTATTAACTAATAACTACATTCACCTCAAACTTTCGATAAATTATAAGTGTATTCTATAAACTGTGTTATGTGATATCTATTTTTGACTTACAAGTGCATTTAAACAGATATTTCTACGAAAAATTGGAACCTATAAAGTAAAAATACCGTCATTAAAACAATTGTGGAGTGTTTTATAGAAACGCATAAGCGACGCGTTGTGCACGGCGCTTACGACCCTTTTCCCGCGAACTCATAATGTACAACTGCATTGTGATCGGAATTCGGATCTTGTTGTTAAGTTTTTTATAAAGAAATTGGCATTTGTCATCACCTGAGAAAATTTACACATAAAGGCAGGGAACTCATTCTGCACCTCCAGGAGAAATTATTATCCAGACATCCATCTATCTTTTTTGTGGATGAACAAACTATGCTCAGTTCCTGAATTGCTAAATAACGTAATTGAATTACTTAAATTCGAGCTGCATACATCGTAAGTAATTTTTTACACTAAATATGTCAATCAAATGTGGCGCTTGTGGTTCAAATATACTTACAATAGATTATATGGAATGCTGCACATGCAAAGAATTATATGATCTTCAATGTTTAAATCTAACACCTGAAAATTTTCTTGGATTCAGCCAAGAGTTTAAAAATAAATGGGTCTGCCCTTCATGCGTCTGCTCAATACCTAAAGGAGATAATACTAGTACTCCTGTTCGTTGTAGTACTACTAACTCGTACAATGCTTGTGCAACTACTGAAAATATTACCTTTTCGCGTGGTAATCGTTTAAAAACTAAAAACGATATTAGTCCAGCAGGCGACTGCAATATATCTACTCTTTTAAAAGAAATACGCTGTCTAAGGAAAGAAGTCCTTGACTTAAAGGATCAAAATCTAAGCATTATGCAGCTTCATCAGGATGTCAAAGATTTGAAGGCTGAACTGTCAGCAATGTCTATGAACATTACATCAAAACTAACGGAATATAATAAAAAATTGGAAGCTAATGATTTAGAAATGTCTCACCTGAAAGCATCCCTTACAGAAGTGCAACAAAAGCTTGCAATTCAAGAGCAAAACAATATCATTAACGATATTGAAATTGTTGGAATTCCTGAAAACGATAATGAAAATTTACAGCATATCACCATAACCACAATGCGTAAGTTTGGTGTTGAGATATCAGACACCGACCTCGATCACGTATTCCGCGCTGGTTACCGTCGCCTGGATGCTTCTTCAACGGCAGCAAAAAACAAAATTTCGCGTCCTATTGTTGTAAAGCTGTTGAGACGACGGAAACGTATGGAACTTTTAAAAGCAGCAAAAGCTAGGCGAAACACTACGACTGAAAATATTGTAGATGGACCACCTAAAACAATTTATATCAATGAACGCCTAACTTATAGTAATCGTCAGTTATTTCGCCAAGCCAGATCACGCGCGCAGTGCTGCGGCTTTCAATATTGTTGGATACGTGATGGATCGATATTCATTCGTAAAGCAAACGGAGCGCCGGCTATCCATATCAGATGTTTTGAAGACCTCGACCTGCGAATGGAAACATCGGGAATGCAGGTGCAATACACTGAATCGAAACAAAAATAATGGTATGGTGTGTTGTTGTGTTCGCTCCCATTTTGTAAGGGTAATATTTTTTGGAAAACTTGTATATCGATTTATATTGACTCCTACATTCTTGATTGAGTCTTTTGTTTTTATACAATATTCATTAATTCTTATTATGTATACAATACAGATCATTAATTTTTCATCAATCTCACACTTACACATCCACCTACATAATCACTTCATGAATACTAAATATATACAGAAATATACTTGGCGTTATATTTTAGTTGTAAAATACAGTTTATCTTTTTCCTTTGCAATGCAAAATATCATATATATAAATATTTTAATAAACTCAATAAATGTAATTATCCCTTATCTCATTCACAATGACTGAAACAAAATTACAAACAGTAACAGATATCTGTGATACATTTAGCATAAAATGTCACGAATGCGAAATACTGGAAAATAGTAGTAATATATTGACTAATGCTTACAACTTCAAATTGTTAACTTTTAATATTCGTAGTATTTATCATAATTTTGATTTATTCTTGGTGGCTTTGGCTAGACTAAACATAACTTTTGACATTATTATACTTACCGAATGTTGGCTTGCTGAAGATCAACCAGTGGGGCAAATTCAGGGTTATACTGCGTACAAAACTAAAAATAATTTAAATAAGAATGGGGGCGTTGTAGCTTACGTACTTACCACTTGGAGTATCACAGTGCGAGAGCCATCGTTTACAGAAGCAGAGTGTCTTGCAATCGAATTGCCTAACTCCATTGTTGTTCTTGGTTTGTACCGTTCTCCATCTTTCAGAATAATTGATAATTTTATTACATCACTGAGTGATATAATTGAAAATTATAAGAAAACTTCGACAATAATAATGGCTGGAGACATAAATATAAATATTCTGTCTGATCAGTGTAATTCTGATTACATTTCTTTACTAACTGAACAAAATTTTATACCAGTTATTACCAAATCAACACGTAACGATGCATGTTTAGACCACATATTTATTAAGTCTAGAAACTTGATCGCTCTCGGTTTGGTTTGCAGAACTGATGTTACAGACCATGATTTTGCAATGTTAGGTCTCTGCTCAACTATTAATCGTACAAAGGACCCTAATAGATTTTTGCTTAGTACTGACTACACTGGTATCTCAAAAGAATTGCGTGATGTTGACTGGTCTTTAGTTAACAATGAAACAGATGTAGATAAAGCCGTTGCCACATTCTTAAAAAATATTTCCAAAGTGATAGACAAACACACTAAACGTAAACAAATTGGTAGATCGAAGTTTATACTAAAGCCTTGGATTACACAAGGACTCATTAGATGTATGAGGCATCGTGATCAACTTCACAATGACCTAAAAAGACACCCACAGGATTTAGTACGTCAACACATTTATAAGCGATATAGGAACTACCTTTCTGAAATTTTACACAAATTAAAAAAGGATTACAATAGAAAACTGTTAGAAAATAATAAAAATGATGCTAAGAGACTCTGGAAATCAATTAAAACAATAGCCGAATTTCCAAACAAAACTATTCCAACTGAATTAACAAAAATTAAAACCACCGTAGAAGAGTCTTTAAATTTTTGCAATGAATATTTTTCGAATATTGGGAAGAAATTGGCAAAAGACTCACTTATGAAAAACAATACAAATCAAGACACGTTGGTGAAAAATATTAAAATAAATAATTTCGCTAATCACTCTTTTTATATGCAACCAACAGACGTTCATGAAGTAGATAAATACATATGTCAGCTTAAGAATGACAGTGCTCCTGGTCCAGATGGGTTAAGGCCCACCTTACTTAAGGCAATTAGAAAAGAAATAGTGGTTCCACTGACTCATATCATCAATCTCAGTCTATCAAATGGAATTTTTCCAAGACAATGGAAAAAAGCTCTGGTAATTCCGATACACAAAAACGGTCCCAAACATTGTCCAGAAAACTACAGACCTATATCGTTGTTGACTATGTACTCTAAAATACTTGAAAAAATTGTAAATAAAAGGTTAATGGACTTTTTTGAAATTAATAAAATAATCAGTGAAAGACAATTTGGATTTAGACGTAGTAAGTCAACAGAAGATACAGTTAAGTTGCTTACAGATCTTATTTCTAAGCAACTTGATAACGGAAAAAAATGTGTTGGGGTATTTTTGGACCTCGCCAAGGCTTTTGATACTGTGTCAGTGCCTATTCTCTTGAAGAAACTTGAAAGCTGCGGTGTTAGAGGTATGGCTCTGGAATGGTTTCATAGCTACCTAAGCGATAGATGTCAGTGTTTGAGAGTTGGGGAATCTGTGAGCGAAGAACTATCCATCAATTTCGGCATTCCACAGGGAAGTGTACTTGGTCCGACGCTTTTTATTCTGTATATGAATGACATACACAATGTAATCTTGCCTTCTGCAGATATCATTTGTTATGCCGATGATACAGCAGTAATTTTTAGTGATCACAATTGGGAATCCACAGTAAAAAATGCTGAAATAGGTGTTAGTAACATACGTAGCTGGCTCGATAATAATCTTCTAACGTTAAATATTGAAAAAACCAAAATTTTATGCTTTCACAAATCTCGTACCTCGGAACCAAAACAGTTAAAATTTTTAAAAATCCACAAGGTAACATGCATTGGTCATCTTTGTACTTGTGAAAGTATTACAAGACAAAGAACAATAAAATATTTGGGTATTGATATCGATGAAAATTTATCTTTTAAATCTCACATCATCAACACTGCAAAGCGAGTTAGAAAAACTACTTATGTAATGAGACTCCTACGTGACTCGGCTGATAAACGCACTCTCCGATTAGTGTATCTTACACTATGCGAATCAATAATATGTTACTGTATTTTGATATGGGGTGGCATGGGAGTAACAGCATTAATAGAACTCGAGAGAGCCCAACGATCAGTGCTAAAGGTGATGTTAAAGAAATCCTTCAGATATTCTACGACTGCTCTATATAAGGAATCCAACGTTCTGAGTGTGCGACAACTTTACATCCTTAGGGTGTCCTTAGTAATGCATCGCTCCACAATTAACAGTCCGCATTATCCCAGGCTGATGAAAAAAAGAAACCCTACTGTACACCAAACCTGTGTGAAGTCCTACTTCGCTTCCCGTTTACCACTATTCATGTTTCCCTATGTTTATAATATAATATTAAAAAAATGTAAAATTATCCGATGTTCAGTGAAAGAAGCAAAATTAAAAATACGTAATTGGCTGCAATCTCTAACTTATGTGCATACAGAGGATCTGATAAGACCTGTTTTCTAAAATATTTATTGAAATGCAAGCGCACAACACACACGCACACGTACACGCACACGCACACAGACACATACACACACACACACAGAACTACACACACAAACTATTACAAATTATTATATATATTTATATTAAAATTATATTTATCCATATTAGTTAATAGGTTCCCCAGATACAGGCTCAACCCATATGGGGACCGTTGTTAATCAATTATGTAATCTACTGTTTGAAATAAAGATTATTATTATTATTATTATTATTATTATCTAAGTTTGCGGCTGGCAACATTTTTTTCCTGCACCAATACTCTACTATTTTATATCTATTTTCTTTAATATGGATTGGTAATTAGTTCTTCTCTAATTGTATAAATATCACTAGTTATAATATATTAATAAATAATTAAATAAATATATGTATCTATAAATCATTTAATTAAATAGCCTTTCTGAAGTAATATAAAAATTGTATTTTAAACCGCCTGATTGTCGTAGCGTTAGTAGAGTATTATATAAGCAGAGACAGTACTCGACATTGGGGCGCTAATGAGTAGTTATGATGTTTTGCGACATCTATTTAATTGTGTATCTGTGTACAATTATGGAACATCTTTGAGTTATGGCGCGGTGGCATTGACTCTATGGCATGGTATTGGCTCGACGCCAATGAGAGATCGGCAATGGCATAATTGCTTTGTGCACTTGTCTGTTTATGATTGCCAATTACTGTTTAATGCCATTGGAAGCCTTTTGAAACAGTGTCTTTGCCACTTGTAAAATTTTCGATTACAGTATTGCAGACTGTTATTTTATTTATTTACTGTATGTTCTTTGTGATTTTGTTATTTCACAACTCGGTAACATTGTAATACTACTTACTCCTACTGATTACGAATTGTTAGAAATAATATTTTTAATTTATTGTTACACAATTTATTGGGATTTAACAGATATTTATTTATTTATAAAAAACACACCAACAATACGCTCACAACAATTAAGTGGACAATGTACAATGATATAAGAGATTTTGTACAAAAGTCGATTGCTTGGCTACCTCTGTCCCATTCGTGTTTCTATCGTGAAGCGGTTGTGTTTGCATGGGTTTGCATTTAAAGGATGGGATATGACGTGAATTTACAGGGTACAGAGGAATAACATCTGAGTCCTCAGGAATGGCAACGCATGGGGGCTATCATGGGCGAAACAGTATGTGTGTGTACTGTTATGTATGTCCATGGTACTGTTCATGTCTATAGGCGACGGTTACCACATTCCATCAGGTGGGCCGTATGCTTGTTTGCCACCTCAGTGGTATAAAAAAAAGAGTTTAAAAAAAATAATTCGACAATATTACTGCAGATTATACTGTGTAATTTGAGAATTCAGTTCCGTTTCTTATATAATATATAACGATATATCTTTATTAATAGAAGCACTTCAAGTGTTAATGTTTGCATTGCTTGGAACGCTGCGCAATTACATACATACATTCATACATCGTATTGAATGATTTATATAAATACTAGCCTTCACCCGCAACTCCGTTCGCGCGATCGGGATTTTTTTATACAATTGGTAACGATAAAATTGTAACGCCAATTGTGATATCGGTATACGCTAGTAGGGCACCTGTGAGCGATGATAGGTGAAAGTGAAACAGCAGGTCAGTTAGCCCATCGTGATAAATATATTTGGAATTCAACACGATGATTTCAAAGGGGGACCACGTGGTGGTCGACCTAACGGGGTATATTGCCAGCAATGGGTCTGGTAGTCAGCATTAGTAACAATCCCTGTCCCTCCCACTGTGCAATTAGAACATACATACATTCATACATCGTACTGACTGATTTATATAAATACTAGCTTTTACCCGCGACTTCGTCCGTACGATTGGGATGTTTTTTTAATTAGTAACAATGGAATGGTAACCCCGACTGTGCAAAAAACAAAAAGACCATCGTGTCCTGTCCCATTCGTGTTTCTACCGTGAAGCAGTTGTGTTTGCATAGCTGTATTTCGGTTTGAAGGGTGGGATATGGCGTGAATTTACAGGATACAGAGGAATAACACCTGAGTCCTTAGGAATGGCAACGCATGAGAGGTATCATGGGCAAAACAGTATACTCTGTTATGTCCATGGTACTGCTCATGTCTATATGCCACGGTTACCACTTTTCATCAGGTGGGCCGACAGCTTGTTTGCCATTCTAAGTTGTGTAAAAAAAAAACATAGAAATAGTAACATGGACATACGCCCTTTGTACTTAGTACAAATTCTTTATTGCAGGCGACAAAGGTCTAGTATGTAAGGTGATTTCTTCCGCATTGAGCAGATATGAGAGGCATCCTTGTATTGAATTATTTACCATCTAATTATTTATCATACGAACATCATTTTAATGATGTTTATAGACCTTGGTGATGCAGAGGTTTAGTACATTGCCTCATCTTCTAATGATCATGGGTTCGAACCCACTATGTCATAAGTATATATATATATATATATATATATATATATATATATATATATATATATATATATATATATATATATATATATATATATATATATATATATATATATATATATATATACAAAAGATCATCAAAGGCTAACTGCGGTTGTCAAGGGGGAAGGGATTATTAATGATGGGGATTAGCAACCCTCTTACTAACAATATACCCTATCAGGTCGACCTCCTCGCGGTTCTTCCTGGAAACCATAGTGACTGGTTCATTGTTGAATTTGTCACGATGGACTAACTGACTTACTTTATTTTCACTTATCATCCCTCACTGGTGTCTCACTGGTGGTTTTTTTTTATATATACAAATAAATATATATAAATAACAAATAAACTTACACATATATAAGTTAAGACATATTATAAACGAAAATGAGAAAAATATATAGTACTTAATGCTCCTTAAAAAAAGAGATATAAATTAAATCGACTTAACCTGTAGATAAAAAGAACACAGTTAAGTTATGTAAGTTAACATTGTACAGAAATAAATATTAATGACAATTAATCAATTAAATTAAATCGATCCGCACGACGGTGTATAATATAATAAATTAATGGCATAAGTGATTTAATTTACATTTATAATAATTGCGTAGTTATAAAGGAAAATACCATACTATACCTACATAGCTAAGCACCATGCAACTAGGTCCTACGTTTAATCCACCTATGGAAGGAAATGTTTAAAGGCATAGATGAGCCACTAAACTTCGACTGACCAGTAAATAATCAGTTGAATAGTAATTTTTTTTTATGCAACTTAGAATAGCAAACAAGCTGACGGCCCACTTGATAGAAAGTGGTAACCGTCGCCTATAGACATGAGCAGTACCATGGACATAACAGAGTATACTGTTTCGCCCATGATACCCCGAATGCGTTACCATTCCTGAGGACTCAGGTGTTTTTCCTCTGTACCCAGTAAATTCACGCCATATCCCACCCTTCAAACTGAAACACAGATTTGATAATGGACACACAAAATTTGTTTAATTTATTTATGTATATAATATTTTTTTCGTCAAGAATCCTCCCAGCCCGCTTTTGGCTTATGGTCACAATAGAATATCAGTGTTTTGCTCTTTTAAGGGCGAAACAATAAGCTGAATTGTGACCATTTTGTATTACTGCGGCACACCCACTAAAAATTATGTTACTTCTTTTATGTACCTCCGATCAAATTGTTTATAATTACTCCTCTCCATCCAAAGGTTGCCTGGAAGATATCGCCTTTAGCGACAAGGTCACCCATTGTTTTCTTATTGTGATTATTTCTAGTAATTGTTTATATTTATAATAAGATTCCTATTGTAATCTTTTGGAGGAAACAATAAAGAGTATCTATCTACTTTCTTTTTGTTTTGTTTTTTTTTTCGTATATGTATTGTTTTTCTTTTTTTAAGTATGCGCCAATATTTAATGATATTTGTGTGTTGTAAGTGAAGCAAATAAGTTATTTATTTATCTAAAATAAAGTGTAATAGATTGAAATGTAAAGGGGAGTGTTCTGAGGAATTGTTCGGATTGATACCTGCTACTGATTTTCACCACCGTACAACCCGCCACAAACTAAATTTTCATCCCAATCATCTGGACGAGTGGTGGTTTTTCACCGTGCATGTTTCAAGGCACTTTCTACCACGCACAACCATTCTTTGGAATCAATTTCCAGCAGCAGTATTTCCGAACCGATACGACAACATAACCTTAAAAAAAAGAGCATATTCCTTTTTAAAAGGCCGGCAGCACACCTACAATGCCGCTGGTGTTGTGGGTGATCATGGGCGGCGGTAGTCACTTACCATCAGGTGAGCCGCATGCTCGTTCGCCCCCTGTGTTGTAAAAAAATATAGTAATAGTTACAATTGTGTTACACAAAAAAAAAACAACTTCGGTTGCGGCAAAAACTGTTATTTTGTTTTTTTAACTAAACTTTTGAACGCATTTTGATAAAATTTCTATGGAACTAATTTGTAAGTATATTCTTTTTGAAGTCGGTTAAAAAAAAGCATAGATTGCGTATCATTTATTATGTTCCGTTGACAAGATATCTCCATTTATTAGGCTCGTTAAAGGCAGTTCTCCCGTAAATTGGCCGATACTCGAAACCTTATTACTGGTGTTAATATAAAATATTTATGGGGCGGATAACGAGTGTGACCTACTTACAATATTGCGGGATGCTTTTTACATCCTACATTTCTGTGCACGAAGCCTCAAATGTCAATCCAATTGATCCCTTCTACCCCTAACAATTATAAAAAAGATATTTTCTTATGCATTAAAGAATAATATTCAAACTGACAATCCAGCTGATAGAAAGTGGTAATCGTCTCCGACAGACATACAACTCTAGAGATGGTTAATATTTGACCATGGTAATAACAGACTTTGTACAAAAGTCGTTTGCTTGGACACCTCTGTCCCATTCGTGTTTCTACCGTGAAGCAGTTGTGTTTGCATGGCTGTGTTTCGGTTTGTAGGGTGGGATATGGCAGTGAATTTACTGGGTACAGAGGAATAACACCTGAGTCCTCAGGAATGGCAACGCATGGGGGGGTATCATCCCTACAGTGCATTTGGGGTCCGTCTTGATAAAATTTCTTTAAGACCAATATATAAGTTTTAAAAGATAGAAAAGAGAATGTTCCAAATAGGTTTACAACTCACAGAGTTATGAGATTTCAAATATAAAAAAAATATAACCGAATTGGGACCCCCTTATTTTTGAAGTCGGTTGAAAATAATCATCCTCAGGTTTTCATTTAGATAATCCAAAAAAAGCTGAAAAGGTTTTTTATAATAATTACCGCGAAAAGAAAGCGATGAATTTGCATACTAAATGATTACATTATTCCCAAGTCCCGAGCTTTAAAGGCCGCGAAAGCTTTGTTATATAATATAAACCATATAATCTAGGGGGAAAAGATCATTAGTAATGCGGATTACCAGCCCCATAGCTAGTATTATACCCTGTCAGGTCGATCTCACCATGGTCCCTCCTGGAAACAATCGTGCCCAATTCCAGGTATTCGTCACGATGGACTAACTCACCTACTTTTTCATTCTCATCTGTCATCCCTTACTGGTGCCCCACCAGTGTATACTGTTAGCACAGGCGTGATAACCATACCATTTTCACCCATTAAAAAAATACGCTGTCAGGTCAACCTCCCCGCGGTCCCTTCTAAAAACAATCATGCTGAATTCCAAGTATTCATCACGATAGGCTAATTTGAACTTGTTTTTTCATTCTCACCTCACCTTCACATTCTTACAGGATGATAATCCCTCACTGGAGCCCAGCCAGCGAACTGTCTGCACAGGCGGAGTTACCATTCTGTTATCTCGCTTTTTTTTTATATATGTATGTTGTAATTTGTGTGCTGTAAGTGATGCAAATAAATTATATATCTATCTATCTTAATTATAATTTTACATAGATCTTTTTTCATTTAATAATTACCTCTTGTCGGGGCAAGTAATTCATGTATTCTCTTCCAGCAGCTCTATGGAATAGAGCCATATCTTTACCTCCCTATACGACATGACACCAAGTGTTTCTTTTATCTGTCCCATGTAGTTATTTCTCGGATTCCCCCTTCCCCTTTTTTACATATTTAAAATTTATATGAATGGGCTTAATTAAATTAAATGCAAAATTTTTATTTTAACTTTTGTCTGTCTATATATTTGTTCCGGTATCATGCAAAAACTACTACACCAAACAGGATGTAGTTTTCACATTTATATACATGAAGGTCAAATTAAAATCTGATGTGTATTTTTTTTTCATTATACATACAATGCCAATCAAACTGAAGGCCCACCTGATGGTAAGTGGTAACCGTGAGCTTATTGTCAAAGTTTTTTCAAGAGATTATAGCACGGGTTTTAAAAAAGAAAGGGTAAAAAAGTTTCTACAGGATCAGCAACGTGTGCATAAATGCATTCATGCTTGTTTACCACCTCAGTGGTGTAAAAAAAGTAGCAACCATCGCTTATAGACACGATCACGCTCTTGATATCTATGTCCACGTTACATTATCACATAAAAAGTAATTTTTTATACCTCAAAGGTTATACCTTTGAGGTATAAAAAATTACACCTGAGTCCTCAGGAATGACAACGCATGGGAGGTATCATGGGCGAAACAGTATACTCTGTTATATCCATAGTACTGCTCATGTCTATAGGCGACGGTTACCACTTTCCATCAGGTGGACCGTCAGCTTGTTTGCCATTCTAAGTTGTATAAGAAATAGTTGGCAAACAAGCATACAGCCCGTCTTATGGTAAACGGTCACTAGCTATGGACACCTGCAACACTTGGGTTGTCACGTGCGCATTGCAACCCTAGAAAGTAATTAGAAAGAGACGAGAACGGTCGTATTATTTTTATACACAGCAAGGATTGTAGTATTTTCTAAGAGTTCACCTTTCGCGTCCGTAACATCCGTGATACGGATCCAGGGTTAGAATATTCGCCGTCATAAATATTTTCAAAACGTGGGTTCACAGAATATATTATTACATAACATAAAAATATTTTTATATTTAAACCCGTAATTTAAGCCATGAATTTAAATAAATGATATATATATATATATATATATATATATATATATATATATATATATATATATATATATATATATATGCAGGGAGTTAGTGGATGCAGATAGCTCAGGACCGTTCTTTATGGCAGCCTATGGGGGAAGCTTATGTCCAGCAATGAAACTGAAATGATAATGAGATATATATATATATACATATATAAGTATGGTAAGTATATATTTTATATATCGTCCACCCCTGTGCCTACCTAAGTACAACTGACGTAAGCTTACTGCGCCATTGCATGTTTTACTCTTGACTTCCATAATTACTCCATACCTAAGGAATACGCAGTCATGCGGCGTCCATTATGTGTGCTAATGTTGTGACACGGTCTAATTATAGCCGTTTTGTTTCAGATTCCTTCGGTTTCACTAAAGAGGCCATTATTGTAAGTATCTAAGTTACTTTTATGGCATTATACGATGCGTTAATAATGAAAAATTTGTTTTAATTTTTTAACAAAAATAATTTTATTCCACGTAATAAAATTGACTCCGATTGTGGCAACACCAGTTATTTTGATTTAAAAACTTTTTTTTATTTCTGTGATTGATTGATTTTGTTGAAGTTTTTATTTATACAACTTAGAATGGCGAACAAGCTGACGGCCCACCTGATGGAAAGTGGTAACTGTTGCCTATAGACAAGCAGTATCATGGACATAACAGAGTATACTGTTTTGCCTATGATATCCTCATGCCTTGCTATTCCTGAGGACTCAGGTGTTATTCCTCTGTACCCTGTAAATTCACTGCCATATCCCGCCCTTCAAACCGAAACACAGCCATGCAAACACAACTGCTTCACGGTAGAAACACGAATGGGACAGAGGTGTCCAAGCAAACGACTTTTGTACAAAGTCTCCCTCTAGTTGTTTCTATGTAAGTAATCTGTAATCATATATATACTTTAAATATACGATAAAAAAATCCAAATAACTTTGCAAGTAATAATAAACTTTATGAAAACATAAAAAATATACAATTGAATAGAGAACCTTTTTATTTTTGAAGTCACTTAAAAATGATAATGCATGAAAAAAAAATTAGCAGCCATCAATTCGTGTGACAACGTTTTTGCATAAAAAAACGTCCTTCGCATTACCAGTAATTTGATAACAGATTACACAAATACTGCACTGATCTTGTTTGTGAATACATACAATTAGAGTCACTGTGACATTGGCGGTGTGACCTTGACGGTGTCACATTCGTCGTATCATTTTTGTCACACCTCTAACCAATGGCGCGGATTATTTGTCTATTGTCTTGTTTATGCCCATGAAAATATTGTTAGTGTTATATTGTATCACCTTCATAGTGTTACAGTAGACGTATTGTCTCTGGCTGCTGCATCTGATATTACAGATACCAGAATATTAATAGATTGATAACATAACTCTACTACGACTTACGTTCACGTGATCAGGATAAAAGGTGACCTATACCCTTCTGCATAAGGGGGGAAAGAGATTGTTAGTAGTGGGGTCAAATAGCTCTATTACTAGCAATATACCCTGTCAGGTCGACCTCCACGTGGTTCCCCCTGGAAACCATCGTGACTAATTCTTGTTTAATTCTTCAGGATGGGCTAACTGACCTACTTTCATCTTCATCTATCACCCTTTACTGGTGCCCCGCCAGCGTATCCCGTTAACGCAGGGTTACCATACCATTATCACCCATTAAAAAAAGCACCCTTCTCCATAACACAGAGTATGTGTATACCAAATTTCATACTGATTAGTTAAGCCGTTAAGGCAATAACAAACAAACAAACAAACTGACTTTCACATTTCTAAAATCAATAAGTATTATGCGGTAAAGGTTATTTTTACAAAATGTAATTAAAATCGTCAAGCAGTTTTTGGAGATTTACAGAAACAAATAAGTAAACAACGGAATTTTTTATATACAATAAGATGTATAATTACCCTTCCAAATAAAAAAAAAACCTAGAACTGAACTCAATATCACTTACAACGCCATCTATTAAAAGCGATCCTAAGTAATGATTCTCATACAAAATTGCCTATTTTTCAATTTTTTGATTTTTCAACTAAACTTTAGGGTTTTTAAACTTTTTTTTTTTCTTTTAAACTACCCCTGTATTATTACGAGCAAAACAAAAAGGAAATATTAAAATCAATGGAGCAGTTGTTGAGTTTTTTGAGTTGAGAGACTAAGGAACGAGGTTTAATTTTTAAATATGCAAATATACAATTTCCGTCATACTCAACGTTCAGGTGTCTTCCTGTTGATACCACGCCAGCTCCTAAGTTATATGAATTCAATGAAATTAATGACTTCGTGAGAACGTCTTTGTTTTGTGACCTTGGAGTGACTTCCTCGGGAAGTAACTAAATATGATTGTTTAATAAAATATTTATTTTCACCTTGAAATCTCTTTCGGAATTAATAGGTAGTCTGCCTAATTAGCGAGGAAGTAAATGATCTCACGATTGTTTTTAGGAGTAAGTAATAATAATATTTATACATTGCATTTATAATGCACAAATATATATATATTAGATCAATAACATTAAGTAATCAATGGTGCATATATTTCTTTATTTAACTTCATACGTGAGCATGGACTTCAAACTAAAAAAACCCTGTGTTATGAAGAACGAAGCAACGTACTGGGAGCACAGTAATAGACCCAAGCTGATACAGAAATGTTTATTTTCTAAATTGAGTCAACCGAGAATGAAGCCAGGGCCACATTTACGAAAAGCAACTTGCCCACCACGTCATGGATTTCATGAAATCCAGATTGTTACTCCATCTCTGTCCCAGTTAGTAGTGAAGGCTCGAAATTTTTAGTTGTATGCAGTGCAGGGAGTCAGTGGATGCAAGTGGCTCAGGACCGTTTCTTATGGCAGTTTATGGGAAATTGCACTGTCTACTGCTGGACATAGACCTCCTCCATAAACTGCCAAACATACATACACAATAAGCATTATATTGTAACTTCTAGACAATAATAGTACATTACTGCAGCGGCCAGCAACTGAGGCATTGAAGGATGAACGTGCAAATGTGGGCCGAGGCGTAGCCGAGGCACACATACGTGAGTCCATCAATGCCTAGTTGTGGCCAAGGCTTGTATAGAACTTTTCTCAAACAATGCTCGGAAATCAAAAACACAATTTTACTTTTTAAGTTCAATGACGAATAACGGACAATAATAATTTTACACGCGCCATAATGTTCCTTTGTTTTTTTTTCAATAAATAGCGTTCTATTTGCAAGCCAGTTCGAAATTTAAATAAAACCTTTTATTAGTTACCTCCTTGGTAGCCATGTTTCGAAGTAAAAGGTCATTCGCTTTTTAAATTACAGGACAGATATGAGTTTACATAGTAATTTATCTGGCCGAAAAACACGACAGATATGGATTTTCATACAAATTTTACCGGCCGCTACCCGCATGTATCTGGCCAGTACGGCAATTTTGATTTATCTCGAAGAAGATTGTCAAGATAATGCTCACGTTTCCAAGCATGTTTGAGAAAAGAATATTTACCTATGTATGATAATCAGCTTACGATTGATCGTATATCAAACGGTCGTGAGTTACCTTCGTGTAACATAAAGGATATAGCTTTAATAATATATTATGAAATAATTTAAGGGGTATATTGTATTGAATATAGTTATTATAACGTAAAAATAATTATAATCAAGGTTTATGTACGATATTATATGAGACAGCACGAACCGCCGTATGTCTGTATGTATTTTACAATGCAGTGAAGAAAATTAAAATTATTCACGGTAATTTAAAAGTCGTAATGAAGTATTCATATGAAACATAAACGACTTTGACATTAAATATATATTTTTTAACATTTTTGATTCAACCGCCTTCAAAAAAGAAGAAGGTTCAGATTCAATTATTTGACAATTATCTTTTTTACCTCATTTTTTACTCTGGCCGTTCTTTTTTTTTTATCTGAAAGAATATACTTTCAAATTGGTTTCGTAGAAATCTTGTCAAAATCGATTTGGTAGTTTAGTTTTTAAATCAAAATAAATGCTTTTATCACAATTGGATCAGATTTTTTTTTGTGAAACGCAATCTTAAATTATTAATGCGTGTTAATGAAATAGTAATTAATGCCTGTGCTAAATATACCCAATCTGGCAACGCTGGGTTGCCAGATTTAGTATGTTTCCCTAATTATAGGTAAAAAAATTTCTAATGACGAAAAAAAAAACTTGCGGGCAATTGCTAGTTTCAAATAAATAGCAACGCTTTATCTAGGCAGCAGAAATAGGTAAGTCTATGACGCCTACATTACAAGTCACTCAAGACTGCCACCAGTAAAAGAACACAAATGTAATACAATTTTATTTCTCTGTAAAAACATTAAATATACCTTATTTTGTAACCGCATAAGGTTTAATACTGTACAACACAAAGTAACCACCACTTAAACAATGATGTTCAACCAGTTTCGTCGACCTTAACACAAAATGGCTGACACTTATGGTATAAACATAAATGCAAATAGTATCTGCATATAAATAGTTTGCTTAGCATATCGCAGGTGCAAAGCAATACATGTTTGCATTCCATAGATTCTGATATTATATAAGTAATTATTATACACAAATATATAGGATAAACAAAGTGATTATTGAAATAACGTCTCGTATGTTACAGTTTAAACGAGTGCAAACTTCTGTTGCCGCTTGATCTCGGCATAGACTGGGTCACCCCTTCCTTTCTCGTGACTAAGGGAACTTGTTGGTCGACAGATGGGCAGCAAGATCCCTCTTTAAACATCAAAATGAAACAAAAGCCTAACTGCAGTTGTCAACCCGTTTATTATGCAAATATTATGCGTCAGCCGACAGTTATCTGGCCGTTTTTGGAAATTCTTCTCACTCTATTCTCCATCTATATATGTATATACATAAAATCTATCTCTTAACCCTCAGAAATAGGGTGGGAAAGGGATTTTCAGCAATGGAGTTTGACAGCCCCATTGCCAGCAATATGCTTTATTAGGTCGACCTCCACATGGTTCCCCCTGGAAACCATCGTGAACGATTCTTGTTGAATTCGTCACGATGGGCTAACTGACCTACTTCAGCCTCACTTATCATCCTTCACTGGTGCTCCGCCGGTGTATACCGATAGCGCAGGCGGGGTTATCATTCCATTATCATAATGATAATGGAAATAACAACTGCAGTTAAAAAAGACTGCAGTTGTCAGCCCGTTTATTATGTGTCAACCGACAGTTATCTGGCAGTTTTTGGAAATTCTTCACACTCTATTCTCCATCTATATATGTATATACATAAGATCTATCTCTTAACACTTAGAAAAAGGGTGGGAAAGGGATTTTTAGCAATGCAGTTTGACAGTCCCATTGCTAACAATATGCCTTATTAGGTCGACCTCCATGTGGTTCCCCCTAGAAACCATCGTGAACAATTCTTGTTGAATTCGTCACGATGGACTAACTGACCTACTTCAGCCTCACCTATCATCCTTCACTGGTGCCCCGCCGGTGTGTACCGATAGCGCAGGCGGGGTTACCATTCCATTATCATTCATTAAAAAAACCTTAGAAATAGGGATAGGGTTTGCATTTGTCGAACGTTTTCGAACTAACAAAATATGAATTTAGTTAACACACACTTTACTAAATATGACATTAAACATCTCTGATCATACACTAAACTGTTTACCGTGATGTTAACTATAAACAAAGGTCACGGCTCATGTCAATATTACATTGACACGAGTCGTGGCCATTAGCTCTGATATGATCTGATGTTATATAAACGATATGACTTTGAAACTTTTATACCAATGCTATTGTTTTTAGTACAACGCGGTTTCAGAGATGTTTTCTCCCACGAACACTCAGGTTATGGAATGAGCCGAGGTTTTCCCAAAAGACTACAGCATGGGGTTCTTCAAAAGGGGGGTAAAGAGATTTCTTCAGGGTCTAATGTATTAATCTGTTCTCCGAAGTGTTGTACAATGCCAGTCTATGTTGAAGTACTAAATTTATACTTATAATAAATCTATACAGAGGTCAATTTTGTACATGAAATATATTTCCAAAATAACTATCAGCGGGTGATTAGTGATCGATACTGATGCCAAAAATGCAATCAGTAAAATTTTTGTCTATCTGTCTGTATGTTCGTTATAGAAACAAAAACTACTCGACGGATTTTAACTAAACTTGGTACAATTATTCTTCATACTCCTAGGCAGGTTATAGTATACTTTTCATCACGCTACGATCAATAGGAACAGAGCAGTGAAGGGAAATGTTGGGAAAACGGGGGAAGTTACTCCATTTTTAAGCTTCCATTGCGTGTGCAGCCTTAATGGCCTCTTATTAAAATGTAAAAATGTCCACCTGTGCGAAGCCGGGACGGGCCGCTAGTATTTAATAAACGCTTCATCTTTCTCCAAAATTGTATTGTGTTTTCGAACAAATTTACACATTTCGAATATGTCCAGAAAAAAACAGTTATGCGTGGCAAGCAACGAACAATTTTAATAAATTAAATAAACAATTAGATGTAGATATTACACAGTGAAATATCCACAGCAAGGAATATACTGGATAGACAATATTTTGACAAGGAATTATCTGTTTTATATTGAGCACATTTGTTTTATATAAGTTTAGTAGTGTTCACTATATTATATGTAGTACGCATGTCTGCTTCACGTGTGTGGGTGCCTCTGATAGATGATCCTATACTTTTTGCGCTATTTGTTTGAGGCAAGCATTGTCCAATTTCGTATATTGTGTCTATGGGTGAAAACCTATAAGTGGATTCATTGCTGTTATCATGTAATTATTTTTTATGTAAATAAGTTTTGGTTTTAATTTTACAAATAAAAATAAAACTACTATTGGATAAATGATCATTTTGTAATCTTTACAGTACAAGCTGTTAGATTTTGAAATTCCCTCCAGAATCTAGCAGCTTGCACTGTAAAAGATTTAGTGTAGGAGTAGGCGTTGTGGATAGGTAATTCTAATGTGTAATGTTT
The DNA here is from genome assembly GCF_026898425.1 of Galleria mellonella. Taxonomy (NCBI): domain Eukaryota; kingdom Metazoa; phylum Arthropoda; class Insecta; order Lepidoptera; family Pyralidae; genus Galleria; species Galleria mellonella. The sequence continues at coordinate 2,987,563 of NW_026442061.1, forward strand.
TAGACAACGCACCCGGGAATCAGGGATTCTAAAGGAGAATCCCTCTTGGAGGTAATCTGGGACCAAAAGGTCAAACAAAATCTTTTACAGCAAGCGTAGAATGTGCATAATAACGTCGGCACTTTATTAAGAGCCAGTAATTAATTTAAATAATTGATATTAATCAATTATTAAAATTACACATTCATTAAAATGTGTATTGTTTAATCGAATGGTTATTTAATGAATAATTAATGAATTAATGAAACAGGAAGTGGTTTGTTGTGGACTTTACCTCAAAAGCTCCCAAAAATAAGACGCCCTCATCCCTCTGTAATTAGAGAGGTACAATAATACCGTTCAACCAAAATAGTGGACGTTGGACGAACTGACAAGGGGATTTCAAATTCAGATGAGACGGCTCAGAAAATAACAACTTTAATCCCTTAACCTTAAGCTTTGGTTAATTTAATTTAATTGCACACATTTTGCAAGACAATTTTACGTTTTATATGTATAATACTAGTCTTTATATGCTACTTCGTCTGCTTGACCGAGATAGGTATATGTCATTTAGGTCACTGCGATACACATGGCGTAAACATATTTTTGTATTTTATCTCTTGTTTTATTTTTTATTATTATATAAAGCATTTGATTGTATGAATTTAGTTGTTAATTTACATTTGTCATATTTTTTTTTATACAACTTAGAATGACAAACAAGCTGACGACCCATCTGATGGAAAGTGGTAGCCGTCGCCTATAGACATGAGAAGTACCATGGACATAACAGAGTATACTGTTTCGCCCATGATACCCCCCATGCGTTGCCATTGCTGAAGACTCAGGTGTTATTCCTCTGTACCCAGTAAATTCACGCCACATCCAACCCTTCAAACCGAAACACAGCCATGCAAACACAACTGCTTCACAATTGAAACACGAATAAGACAGAGGTGCCCAAGCAAATGACTTTTGTACAAAGTCTCCCTCTGGTAAATAGATAGATAGATAGATTAATGTATTAATTCTGGTCAATATTAATTAGGATTAAAAATAGCCATTCTTCATCCCAAATGCTACATGTACATTATTAACACTCGAAGAGGTATTTAAAGTAAAGAAACTGGGTGTTTTAATATTATTACTCTTATGGAAGACCTAAAACACGAGTTCTGGGTCTATGAATATCAGCTTTTAACTGCGTACTGCTGAATATAATCCTCCCCCTTGCAAGGTTTTGCTAGTAGTTGTCACGTTTGGCAGGCAGGTTTTGTTTTACAACACAAAGGGCAAACGAGCATGCGGCTCACCTGATGGTAAGTGACTACCGCCGCCACCCACAGTAGTCACCCACAACACCAACGGCATTGCAGGTGTGCTGCCGGCCTTTTAAAAAGGAATATGCTCTTTTCTTGAAGGTTATGTTGTCGTATCGGTTCGGAAATGTTGGCAACCGCAGTTAGGCTTTAGATGTTTTAAGAGGGAAACTACTGCCCATCCCTCGCCCTCCCTTAGTCGCCTCTAACGATATCCATGGGAAAAAGAGTGGCCTATTCTATTCCAGACGACCGGGTAGGAACAAGTGGAAATAATCTACTTTTAACCCCCAGGGAGGAAAGTTGATAAGGACAAGTAGAACTGGCCTAATTAGATAGGAAGGGATTTTTCGTAATGGATGAATTAGTCTTTATTGCTTGCAATGCACTCTATTAGGTCAGATTGACCTCCACGAGGTCCATACTGGAAACCATCATGGTATATCCTGGTGCATCCGCTACCATGGACCAACTAACTTGACTTCGTCCTCACATATCATCGCATCATATAAAAATAGCGCAGACATGATTACCATTCCATTTTCATCACATTGAACCGAAAGAGACGGAAAAAGAAGAGGACATAAATCTGGAGTTGGATTTGTACCCTTGTAGGCATTAAAAACTTTGAATATATGTAATCACAGAGCAACTCACGCTACCAAAATATTACATTCATGACTTCATTAATACCAAACAGCTGGAGATTAATGATATAATGATTATTAATGACTTTTGCCCACCTCGGAAGCGTCGCCTACGGTCAGTGGGAACTAACGCAATTTATTTACTGTACAAACCGAAACGCACTTTATTCCTAACGTTATAAGGTCGTTAATAATAGTACAGCTGACACATGAAGAAGGTCAAAGGTATAGTTGATACGCTATACCAGATTGCAACTTTGTGAGTCACGCTGCGTTGATAAATGAGAGATACTTTGTAATATTAATATTATTGATTATTTTCAATTAAAAATATAGTGTCTATTATGCTTTTTTTATTATACATCAAATGTTTTTAAACAAAGTAACGGACTCCATGATGTAGTGTAATCAATACAAGCATTATAGCACGGTTTTCTTTGAAGATCAAAATATTCCCTGTCGTGCTTTTTGCTAATATTTAATTTCGTCAGTTTTTTTTATACCCCTTACAATGTCAAAGAAGCTGACGGCTCACCTGATGGAAAGTGATAACCGTCGCTTATAGACATTAACAGTACCATGAAGATAACAGAGTTTACTGTTTCGCCCATGATACCCCCATGCGTTGCCATTCCTGAGGACTCAGGTGTTATTCCTCTGTACCCAGTAAATTCACGCCATATCCCATCCTTCAAACCGAAACACAGCCATGCAAACACAACTGTTCACGGTTGAAACACGAATGGGACCCAAGCAATCGACTTTTGTACCAACTCTTCCTCTGGTATCGGATAAATTTTCTAATAATATATATTTATATATATATATATATATATATATACATATATATATATATATATATATATATAGTAATTAGTCGCATTGATAATGACGACAAAAAGTCGCAAACGCGGAAACCAAACGAGGAAACAATTGGACCCGTATGCGAATGGAACCTCAACCCTATACTTAAAGCGATAGAATTAAAAATCAGTAATCCATCAGCATTATTGCGAAGCTTTGAAATACCGGAATCATTTTTGATTTACACCTTTTTGTAATTAAATGTTCAATTAGAAGTGGGAACTATTTCGGTATATACATATCAAACGCATAAAATCATGTGTCTACAAGTAGATACATTTGTAGATTTAACATTTACTTAGCAGAATTTTACTTTTCAAAGAGTACGTCTGTTCATGTATGTGTGTGTTGGGTGACCAATATCTATTGTATCCATTTACCATCAGGCAGGCTGCATGCTTACTTGCCACCTCCATGGTGTAACTACCATAAAAAGGTAGACTTTGTACAAAAGTAGCCTGTTTTTTTAATAGATCATAACAGAATAGTGACAACTCCTGCGCTAACGGTATTCGCTGGGGGGAAGGGATTGTTAGTAAAGTGGAAGTCCCTATTGCTATCAATATACCCTATCAGGTCGACCTCCACGCGGTTCCCTCTGGAAACTATCGTGACTATTTTATCGTTGCATTCGTCACGATGGGCTAACTGAACTGCCTTTTCATCCTCACTTATCACCTTTCGCTGATACCCCGCCAGTGTATACCGATAGCGCAGGCGGGATTACTATGCCATTTTCACCCAGAGCACCAGTGAGGATGATAGGTGATAATGGAAAGGCAGATCAGTTAACCCATCATGATGAGTACACCTGGAATTCAGCATGATGATTTCCAGATGGGACCACGTGGGAGTCGACCTGACATGATATGTTGCTAGCAATGGTAGTCCGCATTACTAATAATCCCTTCCTCCCAAGTAGTCTGTTCGAGTCTTTTATCCCACTCGTGTTTCTACCGTGAAGCAGCTGTATTTAGCTTTATTTGAGATATGGCAGTAAAATTATAGGGTATAGAGGTATGATATTATAGTTCTCAGACATAATAACGCATTAAGAGTGTCATGGGCGTCACGGTATATTCTGTGATTGCCGTATTGCCGTTCATGTCTATAAACATACCGTGAGTGAGCTATATACAATTTTGTGTAGTAGTTTTTGAGACTGGCAGATACTGCGCTATCGATATACGCTGGCGGGGCACCAGTGAGGATGAAAAGGCAGGTCAGTTAGCCCATCGTGTTGAATAGACTTGGAATTCAGCACAATGGTTTCCATGGGGACCACGTAGAGGTCGACCTGTTCGGGTATATTGCTAGCAATGGGGTCCTTAGTCTCCATTATTAACAATCCCCCCCCCCCCCGCTATCAAGGACTTAATCACTTTACAACTAACTTCAAACAAAAGAAAATTTTAAATACAGTTGTTTTTTTTTAATGTTTGTTACTTCATAACTCCGTCGTTTGTAAACCGATTTGGAAAATTATTTTTTTTTTCTTCTAAAATGATATTTTATTATGTATCCTAATATTTTATTTAACTGTATATTTGTTTATGTACTCTAAATATTAAGCAACATTACAAGTGCAATGAAGAATATATATATATATATATATATATATATATATATTAGTTTTTAAATCAAATCAACTAATTAAGCCACAAATAAAGTCGATGTTTTCTGGTAACACATTTTTATATTAAGCCCGCCTTTTGTACCAGATTTTTTTTTTTTTATAATACGGTCAACAAAGAATAAATACGGCCACTTTCTACCATCGTACGGCTCGCCATCGACAGGGAGTTCACCCTCATACCATACAGCCTAGATGGTCGCGTATAACGCGGTTTCAGAGACGTTTTCTTCCACGAACGCTGAGGTTATGGAATGAGCTCCCTGGCGAGGTTTTTCCAAGAGACTACAGCACGGGGTTCTTCAAAAGGTTGTAAACAGGTTTCTTCAGGGTCGGCAACGCGCGCGTAATACCTCTAGTATTGCAGGCGTTCATAGGCTACGGTAACCGCTTACCATCAGGTGGGCCGTATGCTTGTTTGCCCCCTCAGTGGTATAAAAAAAACTTATTTTTTTTAAATAACCTTCAGTAATAACGGAATGCTGTAATCGAATAGTAAACAATCACAAGAACACAAGTACATCCGATCCGTACAAAGTTTTTCACAAATATTTGTACAAAAGGTCATAAACATACGGACATTATGCAAGTAGGACAAACCTGCCCTCGTGTTCTGCTTATTGTGTAAGTAAAATATTTACTCAGACACGGTGACACAGTATTGTGTACAGGTGGTACACAGTATGAAGGTATTACCGAGACAATACGAAGTTTGTTAAATAAACAATTGAATGAAATATCTATCATTTATGTAAATAAAAATAATCCCGGCATAGAATGGGCCATCCCTTCCATTCATGTGAGTATCGTAAGAGACGACTAAGAGAGCTTATGGTGGAGAGATGGACAGCAGCGTCCCTCTTAAAACACCAGAGGGAGACTTTGTACAAAAGTCGATTGCTTAGGTACCTCTGTCCCATTCGTGTTTCTACCGTGAAGCAGTTGTGTTTGCATGTCTGTGTTTCGGTTTATAAAACTTTGAATGTCAAATAAACTGCTGTATGGAGTTCTTTAAAAAGGGGTAAGGAGGTTTCTGCAGGGTCGATAACGCGCGCATAATGCCCCTGGTGTTGCATGCGCGTAAAGTATAGAAAAATATAGTAAGTGGTATAAAAAAAAACTACCACTACAGGTATCATAGATTACTGTAACACCATAGGATACCATCAATTACCGTTCCTGAACATTGGCGTTTTTATGGTTAGTTTTCAGGGAGGCCAGGCCACTTTTTTTTTATACCACTGAGGTGGCAAACAAGCTTACGGCCCACCTGATGGTAAGTGGTTACCGTAGCCTATGAACACCTGCAATACCAGAGGTATTACGCGCGCGTTGCCTTAAAAATTGCATATATATACTCTCTAATCCATTCTATCTTATATAACTGCTGCTACTATTAATATATATACATATATATATCGACTTCATTATCTCTACTGCCATGTTTGGCCGGTAGCACACCTGCAATGCAGCTGGTGTTGTGGGTGATCATGGGCGGCGGTAGTCACTTACCATCAGGTGAGCCGCATGCTCGTTTGCCCCCTGTGTTGTAAAAAAAAAACAATGTGGTCCTGGCATAGAGTAGATAGAATAGAGTAGGCTACCCCCTCCTTTTCCGTGGGCGTAATAAGAGGCGATTGGGGAGAAAGGCATTGTTAGTAATGGAGACTGAGAATCCCATTGCTAGCAATATACCCAACCAGGTCGACCTCCTCGCGGTTCCCCCTGGAAACTATCATGGTTAACTCTTGATGAATTCATCATGATGGGCTAACTGGCCTGTTTTCATTCTCATCTGTCACCCTTCACTGGTGCTCCGCCAATGTATCCCGTTGGCGCAGGTGGGGCTACCATACCATTTTCACCCATCAAAAAAAAAAAACTGCTTCATGCTAGATACACGCGCGAGACAGAAGTACACAAGGCCTTTTGTACAAAGCCACCCTCTGGTAAATGTAACATCGAACGTTAAACTGATGTTACCTTACCTTACATTTCGATTTATCCCGATTTCCAATTCCATTGCGTCAAATGTCACCCCGCTGTTTATATATGGAGATATTGAGCAGTGACGTGCCGAGTCTGACTCGAGTACTAACTCGAATACTTAATACGAAAACAGAATTCAAGTACACAATATTTGAATACAGGGTTCGAGTTTAAATTACATTAATTACAAGTAATTACAATTACAGTACTCGAATACTAATTGTTTGTTTATCATTTTTGTTTTTTTCTTATTCTATTTCATTATTTTATTGATATTTTTTAAATCTCATTTACTTACTTATTTTGAATACACTATCGAAAATTAACGCGACGAAAAAAGGCAGGTAAATAGAACCTACATGGTTTTTATTGTTGACGTTTTGTATTTATATTATTTGTATTTATTTATACGTATCAACTACGTGAAAGTTTAAAATTAACTACTCAATCTTCATAAAACTAAACTTCAGAAGTCAACTAAGAATTTACTCGAATCTCATAAAATAATCTTCTACGGGACAAGTATTCGAGTCTGGTACTCGACTACATAGACTCGAATCAGGATTCGATTCAAAGTACTGAAACACCCGTACAGTCCGAGTACTCGTCTGACTTCTCAAACTCGAATCAGTATTCAATTCTTCTTGTAACGAGCACCAAAATACTCGATTACCAAAAAGGCCGGCTCGAAACATCACTAATCCATAGTTTCGTGCCTTCTACAGATCTGTTATTGCGACCAATTGTGGTGGGTCCTTGTTTGCCCCAAGATGGCACGAGATACCTTCCTCGTACGGTCTTAGGTTCTTTGTTATTCGTGTCACGAGACCAAGGTTGCGGCTGAGTAAGATGTTTGTTGTGATATAAAGTGAATTATTATGCAGTAATTATTGTCTTCGAACGGTAGAGACACGAGTGGGATAGAGGTAGCCATACGGACGACTTTTGTATCTAATAGTGTAGGTAAATATATTAGTTAGAAAAACGGTCGCGTGTATTAATAATAATAATATTTTGAAATCAAAACTGTTGAGTATTTATATCTAAATAATATAGTAAAGTAACTAATTATTCACGTCTGTCTGTTTCTTCGCTAACTTTTTCTAAACCAGTGGCGGCCAACTTGTTTACTAACGAAATTCGCTAACTTCTACAAAACGAGGGGAAAACGCTACCTAATCCGTTTGAGATGTAGCAAAACGTTGTATGGTGGAATTATTTCTCTTTTATAGGTCTCCAAAAATTTCACAATGGCATATGTCTATCTTTTAAGGTAAATTTACTTTAGCAAATGCAATAAATTTAACCATATATCCTTTACTACCCGTACAAAGACGGGGCAGGTCACTAATAAATATTTTTTTTTATAATTTTATTAATTAAATTTACATTTGTAAAATATCATATAATCAATATAATAAAATACCACCAAGAACTCACAACACAAATAGAAAATTACCATGTTAGGATAGATCTTGTTTCTTACAAATAAAATAGAAAAAGATTGTCCTTTAAACCAGTTCAAGTTCAATGCACCACAAGTAACAATTTTTTTAATAAACAATCACAGTATTGACCTTTGTAAATAGCTACGAACAGGTTTGCATCTGATATTTGAGGTTATAGACCCGCCATATTTGAGCGCCATTTGCAATTCTAAATAAGTATCTAGATTAACAAAATGTCGGCCCATAACCTGTTGCAAGAGCAATGCTTCGAAACAGATTAAAAAAGTTCCCGTTATGGTGACTGGTAACTTATATAATAATAATAAATATAAATAATTTTATAATACCAAAAAGAATATGGTCATAATATTTCTGACAAAGAAATATACAATCTATATAATATATTACTATATTAATTATTTAATAAGTACTTATAAGGACGATGTGTTGATTTACATATTTGCAATTTTTTTGGGCAAACAAGCTGACGGCCCACCTGATGGAAAGTGGTAACCGACGCCTATAGACATGAGCAGACGCTTTTCTCGTAACATTTGTATGGAGACACTATCTATATAATATGAGGCTTATATATATTTCACGAAAATTCTATCTACCCGTGCAAAGACGGGGCGAATCGCTAGTATATAAAGATTTTTATACGGAACCCTAAAACAAACAATGAACATCACTATAAACATAACTGGCATACCGCGAGCCCTATAACCGAGCCATATATTTGTTCGGCACAATAAATCACCAATCAATACCTTCCATACGACACCGATCCAGAATCTCTTTATTGTTTTCCTCGCAACTCCGTTTTCAGATATCCCTTTTACCCGATCCATTGTATTGAATCCTTTTTATACGTTTCCCAAACATTCATGGTAAAAGATTCCCATCTCCTTTGTTTCCCGGATTCGTTGGCGCCATGTTTTTCATCCGACACAATTCGTCTGTGTCTATTCCTGTTGGAATTTTAAATTTCGAACGAAATGTTGCATTTACGCTTCGATTTACTTTTTTTTTTCTTACAACCTTTATATGTGTACGCTATGTTGCTTATTTTAGGTATTTAGTAAATTCAATTTAATTTTGTATCCAATTATTAAAATCTTTATATAAATCCCATGTCACGATATTTGTTCCTCTTAATCCCCGAAAACGCTCAATGGATTTTAATGAAATTTCAAAATAAATTTGTACTATTTGCCCAACTAATAAGAACAAATGGATCCAATAGGTGGCGACAGTTCACTGCCCTCTGCTAACGTATACCAATAGTGCATACGCGGTTACTATTTCATTATCAACTATTAAAAAAAAAACTGAATAAACTATAAAATATGAAGAAAAATATTTTTTATCCAGCATTTTAGAATAGTATTTTTTTATGAATCCACTGCCCAATTAGAAATACAATTTCAGCTGAGAAATACGGTCAATAAACACAGCCATTTTTTTTTTAATTTACATTACATACTGGTATTATTTTAATGGTTGATAATGAAATAGTAACCCCGCCTGCGCTAACGGTAAACACAGGCGGGGCACCAGTGATGGATTCTAGGTGAGAATGAAAAAGCAGATCAGTTAGCCCATCGTGATGAATACACCTGGAATTCAGCTCGATGGTTTCTAGGAGAGACCAAATGGAGGTCGACCTGACAGGAATGGGACTGGTATTCCGCAACACTAATAAACACTTCCTCTCCCTATATACTGGAATATGAATGGATAAATGACTATTTAAAAAAACTTGAATAAAAACTATAACCTCGCATACGCAGAGTCGATTTGAAACGCTTTATTAAAATGTTCAATTATACGTACTTGTATAAAAGTTGCAAGCGGTGGTATTTTTTTTATGCAAGCAACTGTGAAAATGCAGCCCGGAATTTTTAAACTGTATTACATCAGCGAGGAAAATAACTCATTTCACCGTTTAGTCCGCATTTATTCTTAATACTCTCAGCGGAATAAAATAAATACAAGTAACTACTAGTTGAAAATAGAGGACAAAAGAGGAAGACCGAGGAATAACTACATGGGACAGATAAAAGAAACACTAGGTGTCATGTCGTATGGGGAGGTCAAGGATATGGCTTGGGATAAAACTGGCTGGAGGAAGATTTTTTTTTTATACCACTGAGGTGGCAAACAAGCTCACGGCCCACTTGATGGTAAGTGGTTACCGTAGCCTATAAACACCTACAATACCAGAGATATTACGCGTACGTTGCCGACCCTAAAGAAACCTCTTTACCCCCCTTTTGGAGAACCCCATGCTGTAGTCTCTTGGGAAAACCTCGGCAGGGAGCTCATTCCACAACCTGAGTGTTCGTGGGAGGAAACATCTCTGAAACCGTGCAGTACGCGACCATTGAGGCTGTAGGACATGAGGATGAACTCCCTGTCGATGGCGAGCCGTATGATGGTAGAAAATTGCTGTGGGCATCATTTTGAACAACATGAATTAGTTGCACCGACAAGAGGAAACTCTTGAAGAAAATGAGGAAGATGTCTTGAGGAAAATGAAAAGGTGCTTTATATATATATATATATATATATATATATATATATATATATATATATATATATAAGATGCTTTATACTAGGCATTACCAATATTATATTTATATATTGGGTTGCCCTGGACATTGGTGGCTAAAAAGTCGTCTCCCATGTCGATATCGTCCTTATCGGTCGGATATCTATGTTCAAATATGTTAAAAGTCTGCAATTAAAAAAATTTAAAATTATTTAAAGATAAAAAAATTCTTTGAGATCACTGCCAGCTGGTAGGGTGCTTAGGATACTTGCTGCATTTTCACGCTGAATAGCAATGGAAATGCGTTGACCGAAGTATAGGCCAGCCTTCTGGTCGCCAGAGGTTTCCACCAGCCGGCGTGAAATCTCTGGCGTCAGTCTCCAATATTATGCTTTGGATAACAGACTTTTAACATATTCGTTATTGGACCAGTATATAGTCATTGTAACTAAAATATACAGATATCATAGCGATATCTAAAAAATATTAAAAAAATTAATGTATGTATGTAAATGTATAATTCAGTTGTATTGTATGCCATTTGTTATGTTTTTTACTTGTTATGTATTTGTTTTTGTTTAGTTTGTATTTGTTTAATTCTGCTACCTTTGGTATGTGTGCGACTGCCAACATTTATAGATTGACTGATCGGTCCCAGTAAAGCCTGACGCTGCCGCTTTCGAGGACCGGCTGGGGCTCGTACTTATAGTACGGCAACCTCTCATTCGCGAGGCCGTACTTCAGAGCTAGCTCTTGATGGAGTATTTTGGCTACCTGGTTGTGTCTGTGCAAGTACTCAGTGTTGGCAAGAACTGAACAACCCGAAAGCATATGTCTGAGTGACTCTCCGGGTTATTTTTATTATTATTACCCCCTACTTTTTACTATATTCTCTCAAAGTGGGAGTAATATATGTCATAAAGATGCAATACAATTGATCGAATTTTTAAATGCCATAACAATTGAGGGACGGACACTTAACATATCACCAAAGCCTAAATACGGTTGCCAATCTGCCTGCCAAGCATGGCAACTACTGGCAAAACCTCCTATGGGGGAGGCCTATGTTCAGCAATAGACAAGATGACGATATATATAACGGCCCACCCTCCATCAGGTGGGCCGTCAGCTTATTCGCTAAAATCTAATAAAAAAAAATGTCTATAATCTATGCAGATATTTATACTATGAAATTTGGTAGTTATTTAAGGAATGAATGACATCTCAGGGGAATTTCGATTCAACAAATTATAAAGTTACCATTTACGAACGACACTCAGTCTTGTAAGATGAAGTTTATTTTAGGACCAAAGATTTAATTGTTTTATAGTACGGTTCCTCGGAATAGATATTTAATGACAAACGAAAATTATAGTCGTTTTACACTGGTTAACCATTGAAAATTAAGTATTAACGAATTAATAAAAAAATTACAAGAGTATTACTACTAGAACAAAAGAAGGGAAAATTTGGGGATTTGTTTAATTAATTTAAAACTATGGGAAATTACTTCGTAAAAAAGCTTTAAACGAACACTCAGGTTGTGGAATGAGCTCCCTGCCGAGATTTTCCCAAGAGACTACAGCATGGGGTTCTTCAAAAGGGGGGTAAAGAGGTTTCTTCAGGGTCGGCAACGCACGCGTAATACCTCTGGTATTGCAGGTGTTCATAGGCTACGGTAACCACTTACCATCAGGTGGGCCGTATGCTTGTTTGCCACCTCAGTGGTATAAAAAAAAATAAGTTTTATTTTATTAGATAAGCAACAAATTTCTATTATAAACATAGGCCCATAACTTGAAATCTTAACTTTTAAATGCATATTTAAAAATATTACAGAGGTAAATATTACATGGTACAGAAGAATAACACCTGAGTCCTCAGAAATAGCAACGCATGGGGCGGCATCATGGGTGAAACAGTATACTCTGTTATGTCCATGGTACTACTCATGTCTATAGGTGACGGTTACCACTTTCCATCAGGTGGACCGTCAGCTTGTTTGCCATTCTAAGTTGTATAAAAAAAAATATTTTACTTTTATCGATATTCACATACAAATATATTTTTGGGAATCTGTATTATCCACTTATTGTTGAATTTAATTAAAAAAAGCAGATTATTTTATTTGTCTATGTTTTTTTTTTATAAATAAAAAAAAATTAAGTATATTTATTACTGGCAATTTCTTTACAATAGAAATAAATCAAAGCTGCATAGACAACATTCCTTTGCTTTTCTATGCGTTCAATACTTTTGTTTGTCTATAATTTTATAAATAAAATATATATAAATAAAATAATAATGAAATAAGTGATTAATTCAACTAGCAACACTAGTTGCTATGCGTGCGACAGACAGAATAAACCCTCATCACTCCACAAATTACGTTGTAATTCAAAACAAATACGTTTATAATTTGAATTATATTGACTGTGGCGTTTGAGAAAATCGAAAACAATTTAGTTTCATTGTGAAAATAATTTGATACTATAAATAATAATAATTTTATTATTTATTTATTTATTTATTTTTTGGAAAACGTACAGCTGAATTACAGCCAATACATAATCAAATTTATATCTATGTTAAGCCATGAATCGTTCTCACGTTATAATAAATATACAGACCTATTGCCAAACTAATGCCGTATGGTCCAGACATAGAATAGGCCAAATCTTGCTATTCCGTGGATGTTGTAAGAGGCGAGTAATGGAATTTAAAGGTCCAGGGATAGGCGGCAGCGTCCCTTATGGGAAGACCTATGTCCAGCAGTGGACCGTTAACAGCTGATATAATTATAATAATAATTGCTAAACTAAACAGATCTAGCTACATTATCAGTAAACAGTCCACTGCTAAACCTTTCCCATAAAGAAAGTTTGACAGTAGTTGCCACGCTTGGCAGGCGGATTGGCAATCGCAGTTAGATTTTGATGATATTTTAATAAGAATGCTGCTGCCCATCCCTCGACCAATAAGTCCCCTTAGTTGCCTCTTACGACACCCGCGGGAAAGGAAAAGGTGGCCCCTTGTATGCCGGGACGATACGGGGATTTTTACATATTAAAACTTATTATTTACCCGGTTATTTGTTTATTAAATAGGGACATAGTGACTCACGTAATAGGAGGGAGAAAAATTTCCCGCCATTTTTCTTCTTCGTATTTTTTTTTTTGTACTACAGTAAAGTTAAGAGACAAAGGACCTATGCCACAATTCTGGCGTAATTTTTCTTTTTAACCTTCACTATTGTCGCCAATTTTCTAAATTATACGTTTTCTATCCGCCCGTTGTACTGAATGGCTAAATCCCATATAGATTTATAGCTTCTTCGGCAATCACACGGCTTTCATTTAAGAGAAAATCGAAATTGGATATAAAAAGCATCTATTGTTCTAAAGACAATTGATATAATAATTTTAAAAGACTTTTGAGGTCAAATTGTTAGTAATTACACCATTTATGTGTCCCTAATTGTGGCTTTTCGAGAAAATGATTGTAGATTGAAATTTTCAATTCATAATGCTTAAGAGTTTTAGGTTAGGAAATAGCGTAGCGTACTTGAATATCCGTATTCTTATATAAAATAAATATTATAAGTCTCCTTTGATTATGTCCATTAGGTCAATATCCTGAATCCATGACTTACATGATTCTTAATTCAAAAATTGATAGCAAAATCTTAACAAAATGTTAAAAATAAAATAAAATACACTGTCGGGACTTAACGCGACGCGCTATCAGGTAAATAGTACCTACATACCAGAGGGCCTACCATAAAATATTCTTCGAAATTTCGGAGCCGAACGAAACACAAATTTGATGTTAAAATTACATAATACACAATGCTTCATATAACCATAAAATGAAAATACGAAATTCCGAAATTTCGTAATAGGTAGACCCACAAATTTTTATTACCAACGTTTTGATGTGCGACGTCTGTTGTGACCACGAAGTGGTACAATCACTAGACTAACGTAAGCGGCAGTTTCTTCTGGCAGCCCGCGCACTTTCTTCGGCCACCCAACGAAACGTCGACAATAAAAATTTGCTATGTAGAGCTTGCGATTAAGTCCCGATAATATATTTTAAAATGTATTTGAAATATGAGTTATGTTGACCCTTATTTCAGAAGGTTTAAAATTAAATTAAAAACGGCAAAAGTTGACTTTGCACTCCTGCTACGTAGAATGCAAATTTGAATATCTTCTTTTTCTTTACAAAATATTTATCTATCTTCACACCAAGTCAGTTGTGGGACAGGCAAAAAGATCCTAATGCCAAAAACCTCTATCCTTACATACTTTATGTATTTCCGTAAATCCTCTCAAACATGCACACCGTTTACATAAACTTCACTCGTTCATCCGACAGAGCACAAACTATGTAACCATAATAGACCAATTTCGGATAAGTCTCCCCGTCCTCCCTACATATAATTACAAAATAATTATGTAAATTGCAATACTCCTCTAATTTCCATATTATCCCCCTGGAAACCATCGTTATTAAATCTTATTACTAAATCCGCCACGATGGACCAATTGACCTATCTTCATCCTCATAATTTCCTCCTCCATTGTTACCACGCCATTGTACACTATTAGAATAGACGAATGGACTATTAGGGGTTCTTCAAAAATATCTATCATGGGCGAAACAGTACACTCTGTTATGTCCATAGTACTGCTCATGTCTATAAGCAACGGTCCACTTTCCATCAGGTGGGCCGTCAGCTCGTTTGCCATTCTAAGTAGTATAAAAAAAAAACTGCAATGCAAGCGTTTCATCCCTTTTGTTACATGCGTTCATAGGCTACTGTATTTATTTATTTAAGGCAAACAGACAGTTAGAACAATACATAATTACACACATAAATAATAATTTAACAGCCACTAAAGTTTGCACAAATGTAATACAAGTGAAGGAAACACAAAATTAAACAATACAAAATTAAACAATTTAAAAAATGGTAACCCTGTTTACCGTCAGACTACTCGTTTACTTGTTTGCCATCATAGTAATATAAAAAAATAAATAAAAAAAACACACCAATCCATTCCAAATTGAAGACTTGTCTTCAATCTAAGATATCCTGTGTTACCTATAAGAAGAAGCAGAGCAAGAAGCAAGCAACGAAATGAAAGCACAGCTCAAAACACCCAAGCCCGAGCAAATACAGAAAAGTTTACTTCCTAAATTGGGCCAATAGGGACCTCATTTGCGCACAACAGCGTGTCCACCCTAGAGTTTATTTTTGTAGTTATTTCTCCTTTATGTAGTTACACTTGATTCGTAAAGTCAATATTTTTTTTTTTCTCTTCCAATAGTGACGGTTTACGAAGTACGAATACATGTTGTACTTAGTTAGAAAAAAAAATTATCTAGCCGCCAAAACATAGGCACACAACTTTTCACCGGGGGGAATAGAAACGCAACCGAGCGCGCGCTTTTTCGTGTACTTTATTATACGTTTTATGACAGCGACCCTACCATAAAGTAAGGAGTTCACGAAACAAATGCTCCGCTGTGTAGCGGTGGGCTATGTCGCGCATAGACAATTGAATTTTTGTTTTACGAATATCGTAATTACTTTAGGAATTTATTTAATGCCGCTCACGGCAGTTATGGGTTTTGTATTGTGATGATTTTATTTATGTGGAAAATTTGTGATGAGTGTGGATTTTATGTAGTCATTTATGGTGTCCACATTATATTTACCATCCACACTGTTTGCGCAATGAGGTCTCGAGCGATTCTCAGTCTCTTGCCTGATTCATCGTAACACATGATATCATAACTTGAGGAATAAGCAATTTGCGTGATTTTGAAGCATTTATCATTATTGATACTTACTTGATTGTTTATTTTTTTATTTTTGTAATTCTAAATTTCTGTTTAAAAAAAAGAAATAAAAAGACCTACAAATTTACGGCCAACTGGTGGAAAATGATAATCGTCGCCTATAGACAGCAACCATGGACGACACACAATACGCCCATGCCCCCCCCCCCCCCTACCATGCGTTGCCAGAAGACTAACGCCCTCATTCATAAAAACGTCAAATCTCTTATTAACCGATTTTAGCTATTAAAATGTATTATCTCTTTGTTTTGTGCTAAATTCAGAATAAAAAAAAAAGTTTGTAGATTTTAGTTTTTATGAATAAGAGGGTCAGATGTTATCTCTGAACTCTCTAATTTCACTGGCATAATATACCACTTTAAATTAAATACATAGATAGAGCATCGAGTCTCAAAAACTTTTTGTCAGCTAATTAACTCACTCGTTTTTTATTACTGTCTGTATATTTACACACACAATATACCTTGACATATCTATATTTAATTATTTAATAAATAAAATTAGTTTTTTGGCAAAATTATTAAGACAAAATAAATATAGAAGTTATAAAGGAATCACTCATATAATTTTGTTGTAAAAAAGTTAACACATTCCATCTGTATAATATTTTTTGCGTTTCTACGCTACTATGCGAAACCGGTGCACATCTCTGATGCGTAGGGTCCGCGACAGCTCTAACGCTATCCTAAGGGATTTTTTTTAATGGGTGAAAATGGATTGGATGGCCCGCGCTATCGGTATACACCGACGAGGCACCAATGGAACATGATAGGTAAGAATGAATGCAGGTTAGTTGGCCCACCATGATGAATTCGACAAGAATTAAACATGATGGTTTCCAGGGGGAATCGCGTGGAGGTCAACCTGAGAGGGTATATTGCTAGTAATGGGGCTATTAGACCCCATTACTAACAATCCCTTTCCCCCAACTATCCTAAGGGTATTTACGGCACGTCTAGACTGCCGGTATTTGAATCGTTGCAGAATGATTCATATACTGGCTAACATACAAAAAAAAAGTAGGTTAAGTTAATGTTATTTATTTATAAATGTAAAAAAAAAAGTAATTTAAAATTTGATTTAATAATTTATATTTGGTGCAAATTAATATTGTTAAAATTTTGTGGGCCCTGGTTGCCTTTATTAAAGATTTATTATTATTATAAATCTAAGTATACCATATTTTAAACCAAAACAAACCTATCCAAACACAACTGTTTCACAGTAGAAACACGAGTGTGACAATGGTAGCCATGGAGACGACTTTTGCGCGAAGTTTTCTTTTGTTTCTTTTGTGTATATTCCTTATTACTTCGCTAATTTATTTTATATGGCAGTTATGGGTCTTGTACTGTGATGTTTTGTATTTATGGGGAAAATTTATGAGTGAAGTATTTTTTTATACAACTTAGAATAGCAAACAAGCTGACGGCACACCTGATTAAAAGTGGTAATCGTCGCCTATAGACATGAGCAGTACCATGGACATAACAGAGTATACTGTTTCGCCCATGATACTGTACCCTGTAAATTCACGCCATATCCCACCCTTCAAACCGAATCACAGCCATGCAAACACAACTGCGTCATGGTAGAAACACGAATGGGACAGAGGTACCCAAGCAATCGACTTTTGTACAAAGTCTCCCTCCCAGGAAAGCATAAGTGCAATAACACAAATGTATGTATGAAAAGGAATTAATAGGAAGAAAATTAATAAAATTAAAAACACAATTGTAAATTTTTTATTGTAATACTTAACTTATTTGTACGACAAATATTTCATGAGCGGTGTGTATTTTAACTAGCGGCATAGAGTGTTCCGCCTTTATGGTGTAAGCATTGGACAGTTATGGGGTTTCATATTGTGATGTTTTATTTATATGGAAAATTTATCTAATATATTAGGAAACAGCTGTGTATCATATTCTATGGTATTCGAAAATATGTATTTAATTTCGTTCATTGTACATATTTACATTTATGGGATTTTTTCATTGTCATGGTAATTGTACATTTTATATTGTGGTGTCTTTATGCATCTTATTGTTTATGAGATGTGAAAATTAATAAGCATTATCTTTGAATCCTAAATATCCTAACTTAACAAAAAACTAAGCTAAAAGAAGAAAACTCTAAAACAATTTAAGACTAAATAATTAAAGACTGGGCTCCACAAAAAAACCGACTGTAATTGTGATAAAATGATATATTTTTAATTAATAAACTAAACTACTAAAACGATTTTAATAAGATTGCTACGGCATTAAACTAGATATACATCTTTTCTAATAAAAAAAAATCTAAATCAGTTTAGAACTAACAGAGTTATGAGATAAGAAACTTAAAAAAAAATACGACCGAATTATGAAATTCGTACTTTTTGAAGTCGAAAGTTGCAAAAACAAGCGCGTATTAAACGCTTGATGTAGCAATATTACATGTGCCAAAAATATTAGGGGCTTCATTCATGCTTGATTTAAGCTTCTTGATTATGTACGAGAGTTTGTACAAACAAACCAAAAACAGACCAGAGGGAGTCTTCGTACAAAAGTCGTCGAAAAACCTCTGTCCCATTCGTGTTTCTACCGTGAAGCAGTTGTGTTTGCATTGCTGTGTTTCGCTTTGAAGGATGGGATGTGGCAATGATTTTACAGGGCACAGGGGAATAACATCTGAGTCCTTAGGAATGGCAACGCATGGGGGGTATCATGGACGAAACAGTATACTCTGTTATGTCCATGGTACTGCTCATGTTTATAGGCGATGGTTACTACTTTCCATCAGGTGAGCCGTCAGCTTGTTTGCCTACTTCTCGTACACCTACTTGGAAACAAAGAGACATTAATGTGCTATTTACACACATCGTCCGTATTATATTGGCGCCCTTATTTTGACAATCTTGGGTGTTTATTTATTTATTTATTTTTTATACCACTGAGATGGCAAACAAGCACACGGCCCGCCTGATGGTAAGCGGTTACCGTAGCCTATGAACGTCTGCAATACCAGAGGTACTACGCGCGCGTTGCCGACCCTGAAGAAACCTGTTTACCCCCCTTTTGAAGAACCCCATTTATAAGATCACCAACATAAAATACAGTGAAGCATTTTAATGCAATACACTAGTGGATTTTTTTTAATGGATGACAATGGAATGGTAACTCTGCCCGCGCTATCGGTATACACCGGCGAGGCACCAGTGAGGGATCATAATACATATATTATATACATATATACATACAATAATATCATAATACCCGTCTGCCCAATGCTGAACATAGGCGTCCTCCTTGAGGGGTTTGTCAGTAGTTGCCACGCTTGGCAGGCGGATCGGCAACCGCAGTTAGGCTTTGGTAATATTTTAAGAAAGACGTTACTGCCTATCCCTCATCTATTAAGTTAGTCGTTAACTTAGTCGCACGATACGACGCCCACGGAAAAGGCACGGGTGGCCCGTTCTACGCCGGGACCACAAGGCATTTTGGATTGCTTCTAGCACACAAATAACAACAAATATAGACACATATGTAAAAAAAAAAGAATATTTTTACAAAAAAAAAAAAAACAAGAAAAATACATTAACGAAGTAACATAATTTTTAATTTCATGCGTGTGCCACAGTAACACAAAATGGTCACAATTCAGTTTATTGATTTGCCATCAAAACAGCAAAACACTGATATTTTATTGTGGCTAAGATTATTTAATTAATTATTATTTATTATGAATTAACTTGTTTATAAATGTATGTATGTATATTTTGTTAGAGCCTCCAATTATGAACCAGACAAACGATCAATCAGCAGTGGACATTAATGGGTGGTAACAATAACCAGTCCTCCTGATAACAGGAAATATACATTTTATATTCATTAATATTCTAACGGTTATGTACATTTGTCATTAGTCGATTATGGTAGTACAAATTTCGCAGGTCATTAAACGTAATAAATTCAGTAGCTAGTTGCTATTTATTTGTTAACTGTGATACACAAGATGTCCAGCTATTTTATTTTGTAATAACAATTTGTATTATATCAATATTATTGTTTTCTTATTATTGTATTTGTGTAGGCGTTTATATACAAGTATGTATATGTGTATATGTATGTATGTATATGTGTGTATATATATATATGTATATATATATATGTATGTATGTATATATATATATATATATATATATATATATATATATATATATATATATATATATATATCGTGCCTCCCACCAAATTGTTTATAATTACTCTTCTCCATCTAAAGGTTGCCTGGAAGAGATCGCTCTTAACGATAATGTCGCCCATTGTTTTCTCATTGTGATTATTTCTTATAATTATTTATATTTATAATAAGTTTACTATTGTAATCTTTTGGAGGAAACAATAAAGAGTATCTACCTATATCTATGTATATATATATATATATATATATATATATATACATATATATATATACATACATATATATATATATATATATATATATATATATATATATATATATATATATATATATATATATATATATATATATATATATATATATATATATATATATATGTATATATATATGTATATTAACGCTTCATCTAGAATCTTGTATTTTTGCAGATGGTTCTTTCTGTAGCCTAACTGAACAAAGAACAAGGAATCTTGAAAATTCAACCCGTAAGAAGGTAATACGAGGGTTGAAAATTTGTAAAGAACTTCTTCTAATTAGAAGACACGTGGAATATTCGATTTATGTTCATAACATAATCCACGAATAATCGAATACCGTATACGAGCGAAGTCGCGGACAAAATCTAGTATTGTGTATAAATTTAAAAGGCAAATTATTTTAAACATTTATAGCAAATTATTTAAACACTTGACAACAAATTTAAATTACTTAATTTGTTATTGACTAATTAATTTAACATATAAAAACTCCGTGTCAAAACATTCTGTCACGTAAATCTCAGGAACTGCTCAACCAATTTTAATAAAATTTTGTATATAATATTGTTTTTCCAACTAGGGTGATAGGATGTGAGGATGAAAACAGGTCAATTAGCCCATCGTGACGAATTCCACAAGAATTAACCACTCTGGTTCAAATCATATTTATTCGCTTGCTACATGGTACAATTAGAAGCTACATACATATACAGGCACATAACACGCAGCACCCCGCAGAGGTATGCTAATGTTAAACTGTATTTTTTTTTTGATGTGTGAAAATGGTATGGTAACGCTGCCTGCGCTAACGAGATACGCTGGCGGAGTACCAGTGAAGGGTGATAGATGAGAATGAAAACAGGCCAATTAGCCCATCGTGATGAATTCATCAGGAATTAACCACGATAGTTTCCAGGGAGAACCGCGAGGAGATCAACCTGGTTGGGTATATTGCTAGCAATGGGATTCTCAGTCCCCATTACTAACAATCCCTTTCCCCCTGTTTAACTGTATTTATAGTCTACATTATATTATAAAGTCCAAACATTTTCCAAATTACAATATTCTTTATGTCAAATTATCATATCAAATTATGGTTTATATTTTAAGCAGGTTTCCAACTAGAATCGCGTGAAGGTCAACCTAATAGAGTATATTGCTGGCAATGGGATCTAACAAGATTTAATTGTTTATTTATTTATTCATTAGTACATATACATATGTGTACATGGCAGACTTAATGCTAAAAGCATTCTCTAAACATCCTCACCTATCATCTCTTACTACTGCCCCGCCAGCATATACCGGAATTCCAAACAAGGTTAGTGCTATTATCATCCATTAAAAAAAAACACTACTTATAATAACTGTTCTATATCCCAAATAAGTAAATACAACGACAAAATGTCATTCACCGTTAATCCTTCACACTACGTTCTGATAAAAATCTTTTCTCGAAAGTGGCAACCCAAAAAATATAGTCCCCGCGGACACGTCGCGTCAGTTTGTTATGCCACTAAACTTGTAGCAGTTCTAACGTCCCATTGTCGACGAGGGACATACACACGGGACAAATATTTACTGCTGTAACCTTACCGTGTCCCGCTGTTTACACCTCCCCAGAGCTGTCGTGTGGTAATGAATCACGTGCTGTAAACTTTAGTTGTTTTTATTATCAGACTGTTGAAAAAAAAGAGAACATATAAGAACGCAATATTGGAATACAAAACATTATGGGTATGTGGTATCACATATATTGCGTATTCACAATGCGTTGGGATTGACTATAATCTTTCTCCTCTAATCTCCAGTGGGAAACTTTGTACAAAAGTCGTTTGCTTGGGTGCTCTGTCCCATTCGTGTTACAACCGTAAAGCAGTTGTGTTTGCATGGCTGTGTTTCGGTTTGAAGGGTGGGATATGGCGTGAATTGACAGGGTGCAGAGGAATAACACCTAGATCCAGAGGAATAAGACCTCAGGAATGGCAACGCATGGGGAGTATCATAGGCGAAACAGTATACTCTGTTATGTCCATGGTACTGCTCATGTCTATAGGCGAGGGTTACCACTTTCCATCAGATGGGGCGTCTGCTTTTTTGTCATTCTAAATTATATAAAGAAATTATAACCTGGATAGACGATATGATGCCTATGGGATGACAAGTTATTTTTTTACTATCGCAGTAGTGTTGTGCTCTAGAGTTGCCACACGTAAAATGTAGCTATAGTCGCTACAATATCTATGTATACGTTCAAACTACAAATGTAATTCTCTATGGCGGAATATCATAAAGAATCTCTAATCTTTTTATGCGTATACCTCCAAGCACAAAGGCAGTGAACATAAACATTCAAATAAGAGTAAAACCCTGAGAATATATAAAAAAGGCGAAACCTTTACGGCTTTAGCAGTTGTGAGGTGAAATAATTTTGCATACAACAAATAGACAGGCGTACTCATATAGTTAGTATTGATTTAACATTAATATACGTCGAGTATTAATTTAACATTTATCGAGTGTTCTTTTTAAAAGGAGAAATATCTTAAATTATTAAAAAAAGTATTTTTTTTAATAGTTTAATATATTTATAACGTTTATTTGGCTTTTGCTGTCATAATTTTATAATTATTTTTAATGAATAAATAAATAAATATTGTTCCGTAAAAAATAGAGATTTTTCGTGAACAAATAATATCGAAACAAAATTGAAGATAAACCAATTATGATTTTGAATTAATAAAAGTATCGTTTAAAATTTTTACCCAATGGTTAGCTGGTAGAGAATGCCCTATGGCATTAAGCTCGGCATTTGTACAAAATTTTATTGTGCAATAAAAAATAAATAAATAAATAAAATCCACATAATATTTGATTCTAAAAGTGCTTTATTTGTTTTTATATTACATAATAATTTGTACAGCATAAAGCTCTTTAAACATCACTAAAGCCTAACTGCTGTTGCCGACTCGTCTGCCAAGCGTGGCAACTATTAGCAAAACTTCCAATACCCCCCCCCCCCTATTGTGGATAGACCTCTGTTAGAGGGGGGGGGGAGGGATTGCTAGTATACAGGAAACAATAATATTTATAATTAACATATAATTTTTAAGAAGGCACCAAAGATCCTCCGTAAACAAATTTATTTATGCGAAGTTGCGAACCGGTTATTTAACGGCAGTTTAAAAACCGGTTCGCAATAAAATGAAATACGTAAGTATGATATAATACAGGTGATAAGTAGTTATAACGTATCATAAACTAAGGAAATCCTATAATAGCAGTAATAGTAATTATTATTCGGTGTCTCTATTAATATATGAGACAAAACAAACACATTTATGTATAAATAAAGTATAATAAACATAATCCACTTCCTCAAATAAAATAAACTGTTAAATACAAATTATTAAGAAATTCTCGATATGTAACTGCTATAAATAAAAAATTTGTAATCCTATGCATATTTAATTACATTTTTTTTTTATTTAATAAACTAACCACCACCAGAGGGAGACTTTGTACAAAAGTCGATTGCTTAGGTACCTCTGTCCCATTCGTATTTCTACCGTGAAGCGGTTGTGTTTGCATGGCTGTGTTTCGGTTTGAAGGGTGGGATATGGCGTGAATTTACTGGGTACAGATGAATAACACCTGAGTCCTCAGGAATGGCAACGCATGGTTGTATAAAAAAAAACCTTCCAATAATTACAAACAGTTTGATCGGAGACACGATGAAAATTCTATTATTTCTAAACATGGGGATGTGATACATGTACAGATGGGCAAAGCACCGGGTTTAAACCCGGTGCTTTGGTAAAAACCCAATAAACACCCATAAACTCCCATAATCACCCAAAAAAATAGGTTTTTACGTATTTTTTTGAAAATATGTAAGTAATACCAATAAATTATTTTTATAAATTGTATTGATCAATTCTACAATATTAAATAAAACGTTAACTAATAATATTTCAGGAAATTTTAAAAATCTATATATAATAAAATGAAAGTAATTAATTTTCAGTGTTTTCATGTTGCAGTTGATCAACATGTTGGCCTTTTGCTTCCCGTAGATACTTTAAAATTTCTTCATAACACCTCGTTCGCACACATGGCCGTATATATTTAAATTCTTGAGCCACTAACAGTCCGAAATACTCATTTCTTTTATCCTCTTCTCCATAAATTAAGCATTTAGAACAGTTTGTTTCTTCTTTCAGTAAATTTTCTTTTACTTTATCCTCGTTTTTTTTCTTTGTTGCGACGACGCTGGGTAAATCATCTGGACACTGGGTCTCACTATCGCCAAATATATTTGGAGATCGGCTTCGGCTACGGCTTGGCAGACATTTTTTTCTTTCTACAATTTTAAATTAAATTTATTAGAATAAATGCTTCGAACACACGCGATCTAAGTACCTTTTGTGTTTATTATACCTTACCTACCTAGGTATAAAAAGAGTACTTACGTAGATTTTCTTTTATTAACTGTTTTATACGAAGATCTTGATCTCTCAAATTAGCATCCATTTTACTTCCAGTGATTATCAACTAAATTAATAATCCACAAAGTATTAAATAACGTTTTTATGAAATATTTAGCACAAAAACAATACCCTTTAAATATCGATCGTCAGTAACTGTGGCTGACTTACCTATATTCTAGCAAGCAGGACTGCCAGATGTGAAGGGGAAATCCCCAATAAATTGTTGCATGTGACTGATGATGTGAGCATGTTCGTTTCATAATAAAAATGTTGCCAGGTAACCAAAAAGTCGTATGTTTTTGTGCGAATTACGATCATAATCTTTACGATCGTACATTAAAAAA
This sequence comes from Galleria mellonella, assembly GCF_026898425.1. Classification (NCBI taxonomy): domain Eukaryota; kingdom Metazoa; phylum Arthropoda; class Insecta; order Lepidoptera; family Pyralidae; genus Galleria; species Galleria mellonella. The sequence goes on from NW_026442061.1 coordinate 3,013,149, forward strand.
TAGACAAATAATAGTATGAGTACGATTTAAATCGTATATCTGTCAACCCTGCTAGCAAGACAGCGACAAAATCACGTTGCATAACAATGTAGCCCAAGCTTATATCTTATGAAATATACGGAAGAGATACGGACTTAGAAAAAACAGAAATGTTGTTCTTTGTGGAAGTCATTGATGAAATTCTATGTATTTTAGCCCGCAAACTTTCTTCAAACAAAAACAGCGCCATCTAGTATCGAGTTCTGTAATTATCTCTTTGTTTATGGATTTGAAGTAAGACCGCCACGCATGCAATACATTATGACTGGGGATTCCCCTATTCGTCGACGCTGAATATGAGGCGACGACAATCACTGTCAAACGTGTTCACTATTACTCTGACTCTGGTAACGTGACTTCCTGGTAACGTGTTAGGTAGGAAAAGCAGTAAAAAAGTGCATATTAAGGGAGCAGATTTGAAATAATATTTATACTTAACAAGAAATAATTAAAGGTAAGTGGATTTTTGAATGATACAATTATATCATGATCACTTAACAATTTTAACTTAAAATTAGATGTATTATTACAAGCTTTTATTTAGCTTGCGTTATGTAAATAAAAGTATGTAGGTATGTTCGTATGTTGATGCAATTATCCTCAATCCTCAACCGACTGGGATAAAATTTTCCATACACGTTTATTTTGGATGATAGTGCATAGTTAGCTGAGAGTCGTCATTGGATAATAATGGTGGATAGCCTAAGATGTGTACTAGATATTTATTTTTAACATAATATGCGTAAGTACCTAATCGAATTAAAGAAGTTGCTGAGAAAAATACAGAACAATACGATAATAAACTAGCGTCTGCGTTTAATCCTCCGAGGAGATGTAATTTTACAAAGGTTTTTTGTATTTATTTTATTATTTTTTTAATAAATTTATTGTAAATAACAAGAAATAATCATTGTAAAAAAATAGGCACTCTATTGTTGAATTTTCGTCAGACCAACTAATCATCGTTCATTTTTTTAGGTTCAATGGGGAGACCTAAAGATTTACGCATATGGGAGCACTACCGTACTTTACCAAACAAGTCTGTTTCTTGCAAGCTTTGTAATAAGGTCTACAAATTCAGTAATGCTGCCAAAATGCTTCAACATCTTATCACTTGTCCAAAATCTCCAGAAACATTAAAAGACTCTATGAAACTTATAAAAGATAGCTCGTCCAAAACCAAAATGTCTGGACTGTCAGAGATAGAGACAAATGATTCTTTTATAAGCCCCTCGTCGTCTGCTAACACTACAATAAATGCTGAGTTTCAAGACACCGATGATCATATAAAAACAGAATTAGCGAGAGCTATATTTGTAATAGGGACGCCATTATCGATGGTGCAACATCCTTTATGGATACAATTTTTCGAAAAATTGCAACCAAAATTTAAAATACCTTCACGTAAAGCTTTAGCGACAAAATACTTAGATAAAATATATAGAGAAATGCGTTTTGAGTTAAATGAGGAACTAAATGCTTGTAGTTACTTACACCTTCAGTGCGATGGCTGGTCTAATTTAAGAAATGAAGGAATAATAAACTTTCTTATATCAAAACCTCAACCTGCATACGTTAAAAGTTTGAATACAGAAAGTAATCCTCACACTAGTGAATACCTTAGCCAAGAAGTTGAAAAAGTAATGAAAGTGTATGGAGCAAATAAGTTTCTTGTACTTATTGGCGATAACGCTAGAAATATACAAAAGGCATTCGAATTAACAAAACTCAAATATCCACATGTTGTTCCTCTCGGTTGCTGTGCACATATCCTTAACTTGTTGTGCCAAGATATTGTAAAGATACAAGAAGTAACTGTGTTTATTATGCAAGCCATAAATATAATAAAAACTGTTAAAAGGAGTCAACGATTAAGTTCCTTGTTGATAAAATCAAGGCAGGGTGAAGATTCTACACAAACACTAAAATTGCCTTGTGCTACAAGATGGGGAAGTCATGTTACTTCGTTAAAAAGTTTAAAAGCAAATAAGATAGCTTTGCAAATATTAACAGTTAGAGAAGATGTGGTAATTTCAAGAGATATTAAAGATTTAATTCTAAGTGATGATTTCTGGACGAAGACAGGGGAATGTATAAGTATTTTGGAACCAGTCACTGAAAGCATATTTTACTTAGAGAGCGACCAGAATCGTTTGCATCGCACATACATTACATTTAGAGATGTACAAGCTAAGATACGTTTTGCATTAAATGAGATTTCGACATTGAGCGAAGAAAGCAAACAGCAGATTCTAACATCAGTATCTTCAAGATGCAATATGGCAATGAGGCCAATACATTTTGCAGCATATATTCTAGACCCCAGGACTCTAGGAGTCGAACTTACTCAAGAGGAAGAACTTAAGGGTATGGAGTTTATCTACAATTTAAGCCAACACTTAAGTTTGTCAAATGTAATGGCAGATTTGGCGTGTTATAAAGCTAAAGAAAACTTTTGGGCCAGAGGATTTGTATGGAGCTCATTAGATAGCATTGAGCCCCTAATATGGTGGAAAGGTATTTGTGGTTCCACTGAGTTAAGCAAAGTAGCGATTCGTATTCTATCAGCTCCCTGTACTTCGGCAGCCACTGAGCGTTCCTTTAGTATCCAAGGCTACATACATAATAACAAAAGAAATCGACTTACAACTGAAAGAACTGAAAAAATTTCATTCATTTGTTATAACTGGAATCTTAAACATAAAGCTGAATGCGAGGACATTCAGTTTAATGAAGAAAATACCTTAGAAGCTTTCATTGAGCAAGTAAATGAACATAACAGTTTAGACGAAATAGAGCCTATCGAACCTATACAATTCATCGCTTGTAATAACTCTGAATCTGACAGTGATTGACTATAGTTTTACATTTTACTTTCATCTCTTTCTTAATAAACTCAAAATCAAATTAAAAGTTTTTTATTCTGTAGGCTGCATAATAATATTGTCTATGTCCAGTATAGTGGACGTCTTGCGGCTGAGATGACGATGATGAAGTACAAAATCATAAACACCCAAAAATTTGGGTGTTTATGGGGTTTAAACCCAATAAACCCAAAACACCCGGTTTTTACCCACCAGACTTTAAACCCACCCAGGTGGATTGCCCATCTCTAGATACATGTAATAATGTAAATATATATCCCTACTCATTATATATATACTCAATATTGATTCTTGTTATAATCTAAGTTTATTTATTTTTAATTATCAATTTCGACGTGTCAAAGGTCATAACAAGATTTAAAAAATACATAGTTAAGTATTTAATTGTATAATTAAAATTTGGTATTTTAAATGAAAATTTTTTTCAATTATTCAATAAAAAGTTTAAAGTACAATTAGTAATTTTATTAACAAATATTTTAAATAATTGTTACTAATATTATAAATATAAAAGTTTGTTTATTTATTATTATATTATAACTAGCTGATCCCGTAAACGTTGTTTTACCACTTGTGAAATATAAAAATCGCGAATAAAAGACAGGGGTTGATCGTAAAACTATGAAAATTTAAAGTTGTGTGTATTTTTCAATGCTAAATCATAATAAAATAAAAATGGAAAAATTTATTAAAAAATTAAAAAAAAATTGTGGAGGGTCACCCTTATCATTGAGGGGTATGAAAAATAGATGTTGGTCGAGTCTCAGACCTACCCGATATGCACACAAAATTTCATAAACATCGGTAAAGCCGTTTCGGAGGAGTTTGGTAACACACACCGTGACACGAGAATTTTATATATAAGATATATATTGTAATAGAAATTCGGTATACACGTAAAATGTGAAACGACGTCGGACAAATACTTTTTAACCTGGTAAGTGGATATAATCTTGTAAAAATTAACATTATATGATCGAAACATATATAAAATAAAAATCTCTGCATCCGCAGCACTTTCAGTCGAGTCCTGCTAAAAGTGGGCCAGCCCGAAGCGACACATCGTCAACTTTCAACCGTCTAAGAATTTAAATTAAGTTGAAAAAGAAATGAATTGTGGAAGGCAAAGTAAATAAAATGTGGGCCGAGGCGCCTCAGTTGTATCGGCAGTTCATTTCCTTTGAGAAATGTGCTACCTATTTCTAAATGTGGGGCGTTATTTTACTTTATGGATATAGCCTTGGTTGGGGAAGATTATCGGCGTATATTAGACTTCTTTTATTATTTATTCTGATCTCAATAAGATAATACCAGAGGGAGGGTTAATACCAGAGAGAATACCAGAGGGAGACTTTGTATAAAAGTCGTTTGCTTAGGTACCTGTGTCCCATTCGTGTTTCAACCGTGAAACAGTTGTGTTTGCATGGCTGTGTTTCAGTTTGAAGGGTGGGATATGGCGTGAATTAACAGGGTACAGAGGAATAACACCTGAGTCCTTAGGAATAGCAATGCATGGGTGGTAGGTATCATGGACGAAACAGTATTATCTGTTATGTCCATGGTACTGCTCATGTCTATAGGCGACGGTTACCGCTTGCCATCAGGTGGGCCGTCAGCTTGTTTGCCATTCTAAGTTGTATAAAAAATCCATTATTCATGTATAATAAAATTAAAAACAAGTATAAAAAAATAAACCTTAACCTAGTGTCTAAAATTGAAAGAATTCTTTATGCAATCCAGAATGGCAAACAAACTGACGGCCCACCTGATGGAATATGGTAACCGTCGCCTATAGACATGAGCAGTACTATGGACATAACAGAGTATACTGTTTCGCCCATGATACCTTACATGCGTTGCTATTTCAGAGGACCAGGATGTTATACCTTCGTACCCGGTAATTTCACTGCCATATCTCGCCCTTTAAATCGAAACAATGCAAGCTGTATACGCATATAATAGCAAAGCAGAAGTGGGACAAACGTTTTTGTTTTTATAACACAGGGGCATAACGAGCATGCGGCTCACCTGATGATAAGTGACTACCGCTGCCTGTGATCACCCTCAACACCAACGGCATTGCAGGTGTGCTGCTGGTATTTTAAAAAGGAATATGCTCTTTTCTTGAAAGTTATGATGTCGTATCGGTTAGGAAATACTCCTGCTGGAAGTTGATTCTAAAGAGCGGTTGTGCATGGAAGAAAGTGCCTTGAAAAACGCACGGTGGAGGACGGTCACTCATCCAGATGATTGGAATGGAACTATGTATGAAGCCATGCAGACGACTTTTATAGAATAAATATCCTTCTCTTGTCTTGTCTTTGTATGTGCAATTCATCACAAAATTTTGTATAAGTAAATATATTTAATTTTATGTAATCATCATCATCATCATCTCAGCCTTTAAATGTGCACTGTTGAACATAAGCCACTCCCTTGGGGGGTTTTACCAGTAGTTGCCACACTTGGCAGGCGAAATGGCAACCGCAGTCGGGCTTTTAGAGATGTTTTAAGAAAAACGCTGCTACCCATCCGTCGCCATCCCTTAATCGGTTCTTACGACACCCACGGAATAGGAAGGGCTGGTCTATTCTATGCCGGGACCACACGGCCAGTTATGTGATCATGCCATCAAACAAATCTAATTTTGTCGTTTATAAATTTGTTAAATCTTGTATAAATAAATATTATATGTACATGAATATATCTCACAGCTACTTGTAAACATATTTACTACCTTTTCTATCAAGTAGGTTTATTAAATTGTGTATTTATTTCATTTCTTTCTTTCGTACTGTACCGCACAGACATGACAGCGACGTTTTTGCTTACATACATTTTCGCTGCCATGCTCCCTGTCTTGATCGCTCGCCTTTTACCCTTCTTATTATTTAGTTCATATTTTTTCTACGTATTGTCTGTACCGTTTTTTTCATACAACTTAGAACGGCAAACAAGCTGACGGCCCACCTGATGGAAAGTGGTAACCATCGCCTATAGACACGTACCTTTTCCATTGTAAATACCTTCTGTACGTATATAAACAGTCAAAGCTAGTTGTTTCAATAAAATTATTGACTCCGAACAATTGTAGTTTAAAATAATAAAAAATTGTGTCCCCCAAAAAATATCTCCTGGAGGTAAATGACAATACCAGTTATTTTGATCTAGAAATTAAACGACTGAGCTGATTTTGATAAAACTTCTGTGAGAACAATCTGTAAGTATATCCTTTTAGATAAGAAAAGAATATTCCAGTTCTATTTAGAACTGACGAGGTTATGAGGTAACAAACATTAAAAAAATACAACTGAATTGGTCAACTCCTTCTTTTTGAAGTCGGTTGATAGTACACGTATAATGGCCTAAATGAGTTGCTTGAGGTGAAGGGATTGTTAGTAATGGGGAAGTTTGTCCCCATTGCTATCAAAATACCCTATCAGGTTGACATCCGCGCGGATCCCCCTGGAAACTACCGTGACTAATTTATCATTCATTTCGTCATAATGGGCTAATTAACCTGCCTTTTTATCCTCACCTATCACCTCTCACTGGTACCCCGCCAGTGTATACCAATAGCGCAAGGTTACCATGCCATTTTCACCCATAAAAAAATGAGGTGCTTAGTACGGAAATAGAAGTCCAGTTTACATTTGCATTAAAATAATTTACTGTGCGAACTCGGGTCGGATTGCTAGTGTAAAATATCAGCAAAATATACCGACTATAAATAAGAAATATCCAGGAAAAATACGGGAATAAATACGAGTATTTATACCCATGTTTCAGGCGGGCGGTAACTCACTGCATGTCGAACTTTCGACCTCAAGTTTTTACCAAAGAAACTTGTGCGTTGTCTTCGAGCACTTCTTGTTTCCACGCTGATGTACTTCTTAACCGGCTTTTTAAAAGTTTCAATTTGTGGCGTTTGTATTGTGTTGTAAAGTAAGCAATAAACGATAATAAAAATATGACCTTTAGTGACGAGACCGTTACTGACAGACAAACCTTAATGCTCGTTATAGATAATCAATCAATATTTTATTTTCACAAACATACAAAAATACATACATACATACAAATCTTATAAACTCAAGACTTTTAAAATGTATAACGTTTTTTATTTTTAGCATACGTTTGCATTTACTATTTGACCATTATGTATTTTACATTATTATTTACTACATTATTCAATTATATATATATATATATATATATATATATATATATATATATATATATATATATATATATATATATATTCCTTTATATTTATGTTATAACAATTTTTTATGTTACGTTTAAAAGTAACATAAAAATTCACTGCTTATCTCAAAGGTTGACTGGTAAAGAATGCTACTAGCATTAAGTCTGCCTTTTGTACCATATTTTCATTTGGTATAGAAAACTGTAAAGTACATTATATTTTTTCTTTAATAATTTGTCTCATTTTTAAGCAAATTTCACATAAAATTCTGTATGTCATGGAATAAGAACCGAAAGCCGTAACATTAAATTCTGTGTCTAAATTGTCATCACATCACTTTTTAGTGAAATGTACAAACTAACATAATTAAGATTTATTGCAAAATAAATAAAAACACACAAAATAAAAACACATTACCCTCTTTTTCCGTCCGTTAGATAAAAGCATAGCCAAAATCTGTCGCCGTCCAATATGAAACCTTCTTTCTTGCACGAAAAGTTGATGGTAAAAAAAACTTGGACGGAATGAGTGATCGCCCGTCAAATGTTTAGCCATCGGGGTTTGGTTTGCTGTCAACCGCGGGGGTAGAGTTCCACAGACAAACCGAATTGTGAATGAGTTTGAGGTCAGTACAATTTGTCGTATATTAGGTATAAAAGACCGCGTGCTATTTCATGTTTTCCTACTACTTAGAATCCGACTCTGAAGCAGAAATGTTTTTTTTTCTCTCGCATTTACTTTTTTTTATTTTCATATGTCATCCAACGTGAATTATTAGTATCCTTGACGTCAAGTCGTACTTTTTTTTGAAACAGGGTTGCCAAATGGGAATTTTTATATTTGACGTTTGGGTACAAACGTCAAATATATTTTCTCCTAATCGATATGATTTTTAGGATTTTTACCTCATCATGAACTTGTTTCATTTTTCACTATGATTTGACATATGTCACAAAATGAACGACGAGAAAAAGGTCATTCTTTCTGTTTCGACTTTTCCTTTTCCTTTTTTCTCCATTATATGTCTTCAGTCATACATTTTACTGTAATTATATACCTTATATACCTATACAGAGTTCACAACAAGTAATAAAACGGTAACCAAAAATTTTCAAAAAAAAAACACCCAGAAATCTCCAACTCCATTTTAGGTTTCTCCAAAAATTTATTCGAGAATTTCGTTTGTCAAAAATTTCGCGAATAGAATTTTTTTTATCCAATATTGAGAATATATATATATATATATATTTAATATATAAAAATATAAATTTTTGGAGAAACCTAAAATGGACTTGGAGATGTTTGGGTGTTTATATATATCGTAATCTAGCAAAGTTGGTTTAAAAATATATTTTATTTAAAAAAATCAAAGCATCTTATGAAAATGTTTGTCATAAAGGTTCGGAGACCTTGTGGCGTTTCCGAACGCACAAAACGATTCGGTTGGTATTTGTAAAGGGACAAGGCCGCCAACCGGATAAAATAACTGTATAATTTAGATCCACAAAAAAAAACTAAATTCAATTGTAGCAAAACCAGTTACTTTAATTTAAAAACTAAACAACTACTAAACAAGCAACGCATGGGAGGTACCATGGGCGATACAGTATACTCTGTTATGTCCATGGTACTGCTCATGTCTATAGGCGACGGTTACCACTTTCCATCAGGTGAGCCGTCAGCTTGTTTGCCATTCTAAGTTGTATAAAAAAAAAACAACAAAAATATTAAAATAACGATAAGCATTATGAGATGTAAACATTATTTTAGTTATCTTTTTAAATCTTTCTCTCTCCCTTTCTCGTCGTTTTGTTCTGCCATTAAATCCCTCAACGAACGTGACATTTTGTAAAACAATTATACATAGAAGGTCGCTAGTTAATCTGTTCCAGCAATTTACAGACCGGATTTAGGCTAGACAGAGGTCTTCTTGCCACATATGAGGTCGTTGTAAGAATTTATATCGCTAAAAACTACTCAAATATATACGCCAGATTTCCGAGGATTACAACGATTAATAGAAACGACCCTTGGACCCCTCCGGCTCGACTAAGTAACTCGATTGCTAACAAATCTCCTTTGAAACACAATTAAAAATGACAATTTTAAAAATTAGAACGTATTTATCTGTTTTAATTATATATCTGTAAAATAATTTTGAAAAAACAAAACATTGAAAGTGGAAATTTTTGATAAAGATTTTTTTCCACAAAAAAAAATATATATATATATATATAATAAAATTGATGCCATTCTTGCAAATACAACAATATGAAAATATGATATTTTTACTGTTTTTTTTTTTTTTGTTATTTTACTACTCTACTTACTCTACCATACACCCTTTAAAACAAAATTGATTTACTTTTTACTATACTACTTAATTTGTATGACTTATAATGGTGGAGGGAATAGTTTATTAGTAATAAAAAGGTTAGTTAGTCTCTATTTCTAACAATATACCCTATCAGATCGACCTCCACATAGTCCCTCCTGGAAATCATGATTATTAATCAATTCCCAGTTAATTCGCCACGATGAGCCAGTTGACCTGACATTATTCTCATAGCTTGATCCTCCACTGGTGCCCCGCCTTTGTACACCGTTAGCATAAGATGGTGAACCATTCCATCTTCATCCATTAGAAAAAAAAACTCCGCTTATATCTGAAGAAATAAAATCACTCATCTGTCTTATCACAGTATCATCATCATCATCGTATCAGTCATTTACTGTCCACTGCTGAACATAAGCCGTACCGTGTTAAAGTTACTCTAATTATTATTAATAATAATAATTTATAATTATTACCCCCATTCGTGTTTCAACCGTGAAGCAGTTGTGTTTGCATGGCTGTGTTTTTTTTTTAATGGGTGATAATGGAATGTTAACCAGTAAAGGACGATAGGTGAGGATGAAGCAGGTCAGTTAGCCCATCGTGACGAATTCAACAAGAATTGTTCACGATGATTTCCAGAGGAACCACGTGGAGATCGACCTACTAAGGCATTTTGCTGGCAATGGGGCTGTAAAACTCCATTGCCATCAATCCCTTTCTCCCCGCATGGCTGTGTTTCGGTTTGAAGGGTGGGATATGTCAGTGAATTTACAGGGAATTCCTATGTAAGGAATAACACCTGAGTCCTCAGGAATGACAACGCATGGGGGTATCATGGGCGAAACAGTATACTCTGTTATGTCCATGGTACTGCTCATGTCTATAGACGACGGTTACCACTTTCCATCAGGTGGACCGTCAGTTTGTTCGCCATTCTAAGTTGTATAAAAAGAAATATTATAATAGACGCCATCTGGAATATCCACAACACGTATACACCGTTCTTCGTACACCGAGAAAAAAAAAAAAATAAACAGAAATATCTTCCAAGAATAACGGAAATCGCCAATATATTTGTATTAGTATCGAATTGCTTAACGTAATGGCCAAGTCCTGATCCGACAGTTACATAGAGCCTAATAAGCGTGGATTTAATTAAATCCCACGCATGCAATGAAGAAACATCCCGCCCCATACAATTATAGGCAGTGTTCTCCCCTCCGGGCGAGTGTCTGAAATTTAATCCGGGAAAAATCCAATCGGTGCGTCTTGACCCCGAAACCAATTCCATACGTACTCGTAGGTACATGTACTGGTTTAGGGCAAGGACACAACGAGCGCAAGGATCCGTTAACGGACTGTTGACGTAAACATTTTTTTGGCGAAAAATTTTTGAATTAAATATTTAGAAAAAAATAAACTGACAGTTAATTGGAAATTTCTCAAATACTTATAGAAAATATGTAAGAATACGGTCATATCAGCCTTTAATTGTATATTGCTGAACATAACTGTCCTCCCCCATGGGGAGATTTGCTATAGTGATTTCTGTGATTAGCAACCGCAGTTAGCTTTTGAAGATGTTTTAAAAGAGACGCTGCTGCCCATCCCTCGCCTCCCTTAGTCGCCTCTTACGACACCCATAGGAAAGAAAGAGGTGGCCTATTGTCTATCGAGACGACACGGTAAATAAAACACAATAAAAGCATACAATAGTTATTATTTATTATAATCAATGTAGATAACATTTGTCGTTACATTTTAGCACTATATTATTTTAGTATATCGCGGAATAAATAAAAGTACATTTTTTTTAAAACATATTTCATAATATTTAGTACAAAATTGAAAACAATTTTACAGACAAAATAAGGCTTCTATTAAAAAAGTATAACTGTCGTTTAACTTACGCATATAAAAATATAATGGAATTAAAAACCTCGCTCCCTTTTTGAAGTTGGTTGATTAAATAGAATTTTCTAAAGCTATACAGTAAATCCTCGGCATTTTAATCTATTTGAAGCTTAGCATAAGCCCGAATAAGACGGATTACTTTTTCATAAGTTACCTCATCAAATATTTCACACGGGTGAGTGAAAGTGTACAGGCAATTCTTTTATTATTAAATTACATGTGACTGAAGTTCGTTTCAAATGCTTTTTCTCTTTTTTATAACCTCCAAAAAAAGTTAAGCCCCTATTTTCCTTCTTGCGTATGTAAATTACTTTTAAGATTCTTTCAGTGTAGTTGTATTTATAATTTATTATAAAGATTTTAACGTATTACGTGAATAAAAATACAATGGAACGTTAATTATGAAGCAGAAAAACGGTTGGAGCACTAAAAAAATCTTATTTTGAATAAGGAATAAGAAGCGTTATTATGTAACGGTTAATGAAGGTGATAAGCATAATTTATTTATTCCACCGGATTGGATTACATTAGGGCATTTTTCCTTACAGCTAAAGCGTTCATTGTGTAATTTCCTATTGTGATTATTCGGTTTTAGGATACCTGGGGAAAATTAAACATAACACATGAATTGGATTATTTCTTTAGTCGTTTAATAGTAATTATCGGTCGATTTACATAAAATTAGTGATTAACTAAATTTTATACAATGTAAATTTATACGTGTAAATCAACCACCAGCGAAGAGCAATGATCCCCAAGTTTTTATGGACTAAATTTCGTTTGTCTATCCAAGTAAATTAAAGATACGTGTAAATCAACCACCAGTGAAGAGCAATTATTCCCAAGTTTTTATGGACTAAATTTCGTTTGTCTATCCAAGTAAATTAAAGAAGAAAAGGGCAATACTAATCCTTAAAGTGTGTGACGTATTTCTACTAAATATACTTCTTTATACTATCTGCCCGCCCCGGATTTGTCCGGGTGTACTAATGAAAGAAATAAGACCAAAAATTTTATTGTAAGTTCTCCCTACTGCCATCTATCTCATTTACTTTTCTTTTATAAATTAACCCAATATTTTTATTTATTCGTACCATTTTTTCAAATATTTTCTTTCATACAAACCTTGTTCTAACAATTACAAACACAACAACAAAGAATTAGCCAAATAGGTGCAACCGTTCTGAAATGATTTTGTTTTATAAACTGCTGATAATGAGACTAGGGGGAAAGGGATTGTTAGCAATAGTGTTTGACAGCCCCGTTGCTAGCAATATGCCCTATTAGGTCGACTTCCACGTGGTTCCCCCTGGAAACTATCGTGAACAATTATTGCTGAATTCGTCACGACAGGCTGACTGACCTGCTTCATCCTCACACTGGTGCCCCGCCAGTGTATACCAATAGCACGGGTGGTGTTACAATTTCATTATCACCCATTAAAAAAAAATGAGACTGGTAGTCTGCATGCTAACAATCCCTTTCCCCCAGTTTATAGTATTAGATATATAAACAATAAATGCGAGTTAAATTTTAATGTGAATCCATTTTGCCCCCGCTCGGTGTGCCACGAGCCTGCTCGCCGGCCAGTCGGTAATAGAAATAAATCGGCACCGTATCTAACCCTTCCGACCTTACCGCGGTCACTTCACCCCGGGGACCTCGCGCACCGAAATTGTTACACATTTGCGTGCACAGAATTGAATGTTGAAAGGGTTGAATTACCTAGCACCGGAAAACCTTTTTAACGCCAAATCCTCGGCAACTTTTCAGTTGGACTTTAATGACTTTCGATAATGTGATATGATTGAAATTTAATATTTTATCATTTACTTTCGCTCGGTTAATATTGCCCTTAAAAGTTTACAGGGATCAAAAAAGTTTGTGTCCAAATTTTGTTTTATTACGGATCAAAATTTAATATCAACGCCTATTATAAAGCTAGCAAATCGAGCTCCTCTTCCAGTGACATTTTTTTTTAATGGATGAAAATGGAATGTTAACCCCGCCTACACTATCGGTATACGCTGACGAGACACCAGTGATAGATGTTAGGTGAGAATCAAAGCAAGTTAGTTTGACCCATCGTGAAAAATTCAACAAGAATTAATCACGATGGTTTCCAGGGGGAACCGCGGGGTGGCGTTGTTATCACTGTACCCTGTGACAACTATGGCCCTATTCGTGTCTATAAAGGATGGTTTCCATAAAGGTCATCAGGTTGTTTTCTATTCCAAGTTGCATAAGAAATGCATATTTTAATATGCGATCTTCTTTTGTTTCAGGTCTCGTATGTAACCTGAAGGATAGCTGACAACCACAGAGAGGGTTGACACCCCCAATACCAAAGGTAATTATAAATATTTTAATTGACTAAAAGTTTTTATTACTCAAATAGATTCGTTTACAGGCTCTTTTAAATCGTCACTTTTAAAATTATACTACTGGTTTTGTTAAATTATTATCTGCAGGGAAGGGGATTGTTAGTAATGCGAACTACCAGTCCCATTGCTAGCAATATACCCTGTTAATCGGTCTCCACGTGGTCCCCCCTGGAAACTATCCTGCTGAATTCCAGGTGTATTTATCACGATGGGCTAGCTATATATATATATATATATATAGGTGGTAGAGCCACGCTGTAATACCATATGGTATTGCAGCATGAATGGGCCGGCTCGACCGGGGAAGTACCACACCCTCACAGAATACCGACGCTAAGTGGCCGCACTTTTAGTGCGACCACATTCCGTATGGTGAGTGAGGGAGTCCGGAGGCCCATCCTATACCCATCCCCTTCCTTATCCTAAAATCCTCCCCCAACTCCGTCCCCCCATCTTTCAATGCCATGGCAGTGGAATTTAAAAAAAATAACGTACCCCAGGGAGGTACCAGCAGCCATGTTGCTGGAGAATCCTCCCTCGAGCAACCACGCTCGGGCTGCCCTGCGTATTCTGGGGGGGCAAAATTCCGCTCTATGGGACCAAGGGCAAACAGAGCAAGACTTCTGCGGCATCCCCTTTGCTCAATGTGAGCCTCTGTAATATTAGGGGAATTCATTCAAACCTGAACGCTGTCCACCACCACCTAGAAACGGCGCGGCCGGCATTGCTCTTCCTCACGGAGACACAGATATCCCCTCCTAACGAAACATCATACCTGACCTACCCGGGGTATAAGCTTGAACATTGTTTTGTTTCGCGTGCCGGTGTATGTGCGTATGTCAGAGAGGATATCTGCTGTCGACGCCTTGGGACTCTTGAAGGTACGGACCTGTCCATTCTATGGCTGCGCGTAGATTGCAATGACCATCCCCGCATCTATGCGTGCCTATACAGGTCCCACAGCGGTAACACTGAAACCGACCAACTAATTGAGCACGTCCAAATGGCTACAGATTCCCTGCTTGAGCAGATTCCTTCCGCTGAAGTCGTGATTGTTGGCGACTTTAATGCCCACCATGCCGAATGGCTTGGTTCGCGTACAACCGACTATGCGGGAAGATCTGTTCATGACTTTGCTTTGGCTTATGGTCTGACACAGCTTGTTTCCTCGCCTACGCGAATCCCTGATGTGTTGGACCATTCACCTTCACTGCTGGACCTTCTGCTGACCACCCACCCAGACAACTATGTGATCTCCGTCGAAGCCCCGCTTGGATCGTCGGATCACTGTTTGGTGCGGAGCGAAGTGCCTCTTACGAGTCCGACTCCACCTCGTTCTACGGGTAGACGTCGCATTTGGCACTACAGGTCGGCAGATTGGGATGAGATGCGGATTTTTTTCGCATCTTACCCATGGAGGCAGGTTTGCTTCACACTGGATGATCCCGACGCCATTGCCGATTCCATTGCTGATGTGGTGCTTCAGGGAATGGAATTATTTATTCCTAACTCTGTGGTGCCCGTCGGCGGGAAATCCCAGCCCTGGTATGGAGCCTCCTGTAGAACAGCATCTCGTCTGAAACAGGAGTGCTTCCTAACCTGGGCTAAAGGTGTGGCGTCGCGAGATCCTAACACCAGTGCTCTTAAAAAGAAGTATAACTCTGCCTCTAGGTCTTTCAAAAGAGTTATAGCCACAGCGAAGTCAGAGCATATTAGTAGAATTGGCAAGAGACTGGCTAGTTTGCCCTCTGGGACTCGAGCTTTCTGGTCTCTTGCCAAAGCTGCACAAGGGAATTTCTGTAAGTCATCTTTTCCACCTTTGCGCAGGGAGGATGACTCGTTGGCCCAGAACGCTAAAGAAAAGGCCGATCTTCTTGGATCCATCTTTGCGTCAAACTCGACATTGGATGACGGGGAGAAACCACCACCGACCATCACGTGTTGTAGGAGCTCTATGCCTGACATTAAATTCACGCATAGCTCAGTGCGTAGAGCACTTTTCTCCCTCGAAATCCATAAGTCGAGTGGGCCTGATGGTATTCCTCCAATTGTGCTTAGGACGTGCGCACCAGAGTTGGCTCCGGTTCTTACGCGTCTTTTTCGGCTTAGCTACTCATCGGGCATAGTCCCAAAGTTTTGGAAGACTGCTCTGGTGCATCCGATCCCTAAAAAGGGAGATCGCTCAGATCCAGCTAACTATAGGCCCATAGCTATCACTTCCTTATTCTCGAAGGTTATGGAATCCATCATTAACCGTCAACTGCTCCGGTACCTAGAAGAGCACCGGCTGATCTGTGATCGCCAGTATGGCTTTCGACAGGGACGTTCGGCCGGTGATCTTTTAGCTTACTTAACACACCGATGGGCAGTGGCAATCGAGAGTAAGGGAGAGGCCTTAGCAGTTAGTCTGGATATTGCGAAGGCCTTTGATCGGGTGTGGCATAGAGCGCTGCTTTCAAAGCTACCTTCATTTGGGTTGCCTGCGAGACTGTGCATTTGGGTCGCCAGTTTTCTCAAGGAACGTAGCATTAAGGTCGTAGTCGACGGTGCATGCTCTGATTTAAAGCCTTTGAATGCTGGTGTCCCGCAAGGCTGTGTACTATCTCCGACTCTGTTTCTTCTGCATATCAATGATATGTTACAGATAAGTAATATTCATTGCTATGCGGACGACAGTACAGGAGATACATTATATACCGGTCATGCAAAGATCTCGCGGGCACATACCGATGAGTGCCGGAATAGACTTGTGTCTGAAATCGAAACTTCACTCCATCAAGTTTCGATCTGGGGTGAACAAAATCTTGTCCAATTTAACCCCAAAAAGACACAAGTCTGCGCGTTTGGCGCAAAAAAGACGCCGTTTGTCGTATCTCCTCACTTTCAGGGCACTTCCCTTGATAAAAAGTCAAGTCTAGGAATTCTGGGCGTTGATATATCTTGCGACGTCCAGTTTTGCGGTCATCTGGAGGAGAAGGCTAAGATAGCTTCCAAAAAGTTAGGAGTGCTCAATAGGGTGAGACGATATTTCATGCCAGAACACCGCCTGAAATTATATAAAGCCCAAGTCAGGCCGCATATGGAATACTGTTCTCACCTGTGGGCAGGAGCGCCACAGTACCAACTCCTTCCGTTAGACCGCATTCAAAGTCGGGCGGCTCGAATTATCGATAGTCAACGCCTTACTGTCCGACTTGACCCATTGAAACTGCGCAGAGATGTTGCGTCTCTGTGCATCTTCTACCGAATTTATCATGGGGAGTGTTCTGAGGAATTGTTCGGATTGATACCTGCTGCTGATTTTCACCACTGTACAACCCGCCACAAACTAAAGTTTCATCCCAATCATCTGGACGAGTGGCGGTCTTCCACCGTGCGTTTTTCAAGGCACTTTCTTCCACGCACAACCATTCTTTGGAATCAACTTCCAGCAGCAGTATTTCCGAACCGATACGACAACATAACCTTCAAGAAAAGAGTATATTCCTTTTTAAAAGGCCGGCAGCACACCTGCAATGCCGCTGGTGTTGTGGGTGATCATGGGCGGCGGTAGTCACTTACCATCAGGTGAGCCGCATGCTCGTTTGCCCCCTGTGTTGTAAAAAAAAAAAAAAATATATATATATATATAATAATAAAATATTCAGTGATGCTCGCGCTCGCGTTACAACCGTTTTGCTCTTAAATTTTATGCATCCATAACCCAATTTCCCAGAAATATAACAAAAAAAGTCGTTCACTTTGTAGTTACATGGTACAACGTTGTAAAAAAAACAACTTTGTGATTGGGTTTAAATCAATGAAATCGTATACAATTTGGAGAAAAAATTATTCACATTTTGGTAAAAATGTAAAAAAGCATCTGGAAACCCTGCTGTCAAATCGTGGTGTCGCGTAATTTATTTATAAAAGATAAACCAACAATTTCTTCACAATAATTAAACAGACTAGATACAATGTTATAAATAAGCTTAAGGCTTTTTTTATACCACTGAGGTGGCAAACATGCATACGGTCCACCTGATGGTAAGCGGTTACTGTAGCCTATGGACGCCTGCAATACCAGATGTATTACGCGCTCGTTGCCAACCCTGAAGAAACCTCTTTACTCCCTTTTGAAGAAACCCATACTGTAGTCTCTTGGGAAAACCTCGGCAGGGAGCTCATTCCATAACCTGAGTGTTCGTGAGAGAAAACATCTCTAAAACCGCATTGTACGCAATCATCTAGGTATGAAAGTGAACTCCATGTCGATGACGAGCTGTACGATGATAGAAAGTGGCCGTGGGCATCATATTGAACAATTCCACTAAGCACAATCCATTGAGGGCTGGGCGAACACATCAATTAGAGGCATATATAGCTCTTACAGATACGTGTTAATGTATACTAAAGTAACAATTATACAGTTAGTGAAGACTCAATTATTGATCTATATTATTAATAAGCTTAAAAAATTTCAGTTAGGAATTACCAAAGATTTTGATAACAACGTTTATATCATGGTCAACGTTTATGGCTTGATTATAAGTTTATTCGGTTGATTACAAAATAAACACATTTCTACATTTTATTTTTTAATGGATAGAAAAAGCTCTTTGCTTCTCGTGTTGCAAGTATTCATGGGCGATGGTAGTCGCTTTCCATCGGGTAAACCGATTATCTACAATAAAAAAAAAACTTCATCACCTAAATTTTCCAGTCATTACACGCTAGAATGTCCTTATTATAAATTGGTAATATCCAATAACTATATATTGAGTTATTCTGAACATTGATGACCTCCCATTACGGAATCGCCCATACCAGTCGAACATCTATATTTATACGAGGGTAGATCGAAATATTCGCGGCCTAACACATAAATACTTGTCAATCCATCCTCGTAGCTGGTTCTTTTTCTTATATTATATATTCAATAGCCGGTATCTAATATATCTGTTATTGGACATATATATATATATATATATATATATATATATATATATATATATATATATATATATATATATATATATATATATATATATATATATACGTACACATATTACTATATATTACTAACACTTAGTCCTTACGCTCTGTTCTAACCACAGACGTAGTATAACGCTTGGGTACCTCTGTCCCATTCGTGTTTCTACCGTGAAGCAGTTGTATTTGCATGGCTCTGTTTCGGTTTAAAGGGTGGGATATGGCGTGAATTTACTGGGTACAGAGGAATAACATTCGAGTCCTCAGGAACGGCAACGCATGAGGGGTATCATGGGCGAAACAGTATACTCTGTTATGTCCATGGTACTGCTCATGTCTATAGGCAACGGTTACCATTTTCCATCAAGTGGGCCGTCAGCTTGTTTGCTATTCTAAGTTGTATAAAAAAAAATCAAGGATCTTACAATTCTTATTTATTTAGAAAATGGTTTCAGAGATGTTTTCTCCCACGAACACTCAGGTTATGGAATGAGCTCCCTGCCGAGGTTTTTCCAAGGGACTACAGCATGGGGTTCTTCAAAAGGGGGGTAAAGAGGTTTGTTCAGGGTCAGCAACGTGCGCGTAATACCTCTAGTATTGCAGGCGTTCATAAGCT
The DNA here is from genome assembly GCF_026898425.1 of Galleria mellonella. Lineage (NCBI taxonomy): Eukaryota > Metazoa > Arthropoda > Insecta > Lepidoptera > Pyralidae > Galleria > Galleria mellonella. Next base: position 3,032,503 of record NW_026442061.1, read on the forward strand.
ACGGTAACCTCTTACCATCAGGTGGGCCGTATGCTTGTTTGCCACCTCAGTGGTATAAAAAAAAATTAGAAAACAATAATTTATCTCTAACCGCATGACAAATGACGCTTATTATATTCGGCTGGCAGAAACAATGTGGAACATAACTGTACTGAAGTATTGATGAATGTTCCCGTCAAGTGAAACCATTTCGGATTATCCATTTATCATTTCATTAACAAACCACGTAAGTAAGACGTTTGCCTTATTATATTTTATGTTGTATTAAAGAAAAACATGATGATTTTTAAGATCATTAAGTTGATATGTTTCGAAACATTCGAAAACAATTTTATTAAATCATTTTCAATGTTGATAACGGGGGAGGCTTATGTCCATCAGTGGATAGTTGACAGCTAATAAAAAATTATGAAAAATGCACTTACAGTTTTTTTTATGCAACTTAGAATGTCAAACAAGCTGACGTCCCACCTGATGGAAGGTGGTAACCATCGCCTATAGATATGAGCAGTACCATGGACATAAGAGAATATACTGTTTCGCCCATGATACCTCCGATGCGTTGCCATTCCCATACCCTGTAATTACTCTGTAAATATACCCTGTAAATTCACTGCCATATCCCACCCTTCAAACCGAAACACAGCAATACAAACGCAACTGCTTCACGGTTGAAACACGAATGGGACAGAGGTGTCCAAGCAAACTTCTTTTGTACAAAGTCTCCCTCTAGTTTTTATTTATTAATGTTTGTATTTTATTTGCAATTCAATACACATAACTTGACGTCTGGTCCCGGCATAGAATACCACTCCTTCCTTTCTCGTGGATGTCGTAAGAGACGACTAAGGGAGGGCAAGGGATAAGAAACAGCGTCCCTCTTAAAACATCTGTAAAGCCTAACTGCGGTTGCTAATCCGCCTGCCAAGCGTAGCAATTACTGGCAAAACCTCCCAAGAAGGAGACTTATGTTCATTAGTGGACATTTAATGATATTAATTCGGTCATATACAATTTATTTAATAACAAATTTTTGTTTATATAAATAAAAATTAAATGCCAAAATTACTTCAGAACGGCAGCACCTATTTGGATATATCTTAATATTTTTGTTGTGTTAATAATTGTCAGGATAAGATTTGTATGTAACTAACTTTTGAAAAAAACGCACCAAATAGTGAAATTTTTGAATTAAAAGAACTCCATATAAAAAAAATGAGTGAGAAAGAAGATATGATCCTGTTATCTTCATTTATACATTCGTTCCGATCCGAGAGATGTAACTAGTTGTCTATAGAAAAGAACTGGTGTAACAGATTTCAAATCAGAGTTCGTAAAACTATTATTTGTTGAGAACAGCCCGCAAGAAACTCGACAGTTACCCATTTAAATCTCTGTTAACATTATGTGTATTTATTTAAATGTACTATGTCTAACAGAAAAAAATATATAAAGGTAAGTATGTACTGTTACATCAACGGACTTATTCCTAGAAGGAAAGTTCGCGTGAAGTCAGTGAAGCGTCAGTTTATTTGCTATTCCAAGTTGAAAAATGTTCACACCGCACTCCGAAATATATTCGAACGAACCTTTTCCGTCGTCTGCCCGCAAAAACCCACAGACCAGTGGGAACCATTTGAGTTTTATATAAGAAAGCCACATGTGGTGTCACGCGTAGTACGGAAGCAATAAATATCGTCGGCTCACTCCAGCCCCGCTACGAAAACACGTGGAGAAAAACGCTCAAAGTAGCCATAAATCCTTCACGGAACTACAACTGTGACGACGGCTTACCGATATAAAGTATGGCTATATATATGTATAACATATATGTCTGTAAAATAATCCTCGCTTACTATCTTCCCGCTGTCGCCCTACGAGGTGGACAGAGTTTGTTATATTATTTATTTATTTATCTAAACATTTTATTCCATCAAAAACATAAAAAATAAACATATAAACAATTTAAGTGAAATACCTACCGTATTTCACTTGAATTGTTTATATGTTTATTTTTATGTCTTATAGTATATAAAATACAGATTAAAATATTTACATAAATAATATGTACAATTTTACTTAATTGACAAATATAACTAAAATCTATAAATAATACATGCCATATATATATATATATATATATATATATATATATATATATATATATATATATATATATATATATATATATATATATATATATATATATATATATATATATATATATATATATGGCACCCCCTCCAAAATCCAAAGAATTAAAAATATGTGAGTAGTACGTTTTGACCAACAAATGTAATACCCCTCTAGCCAGATCGCTACTGAAAACTGTCTCACAAACACGTACAGAGTTGCACGTCTGTACCATATATGGTCGCACACATTCAAGCAAAAAGTTAGAGGGCCGTGCCATGGTAACATAGACAATCTATAAATATTGACAGATAAATAAAAAACTTTACAAACTTTCATACGTAGGCCTTACTTTTTTATTTATTATTAAACTTATTCCGAGAAATGCAATTCTGTTTTGTCTATGGCAACGTTGTGCACTAATCACCAATAGGTGAGGTTCGTCGACAGCTTCTTTAACATTCCAAGATAAAAGTAAAATAGTAATTTATTACAAAACACACAACATATCTCCCTCTCTCTTTCTTACAATGTCTCTTACTCTTACATGGTAAATGTAACATAAACTAAATCAAATAACATTTGTAGTTTACCAAAAAGATTACAATTAACAGTTCAGTTACTTTATATGTATAATAGTTATCCTATGTTGATATATATTTAGTTATATTTATATATGTATCTTTGTATATATATATATATATATATATATATATTATTTATTTTATTATTTTTGAACCATATATATTATTCTTTATATACAAACTCTATAGACACTTTCTCCTTTCGAGTTCTCAAGGTTAACTTGACGACCCACTGAAACTGCGTAGAGATGTTGCATCTCTGTGCATCTTCTATTAAATTTATCATGGGGAGTGCTCTGAGGAATTGTTCGGATTGATACCTGCTGCTGATTTTCACCATCGTACAACCCGCCATAAACTAAAATTTCATCCCAACCATCTGGACGAGTGGCGGTCCTCCACCGTGCGTTTTTCAAGGCGCTTTTTTCCACGCACAACCACTCTTTGGAATCAACTTCCAGCAGCAGTATTTCCGAACCGATACGGCAACATAACCTTCAAGAAAGAGCATATTTCTTTTTAAAACGCCGGCAGCACACCTGCAATGCCGTTAGTGTTGTGGGTGATCATGAGCGGCGGTAGTCACTTACTACCAAGTGAGCCGCATGCACGTTTGTCCCCTGTGTTGTAAAAAAAAAAAGTCAACCCGTGTACATTTTTGTTATAACCTAATATCTATACTAATACAATACAAAATATTATTTGGACAAATTAATGATTACTGTATTAGTACCTTAACTTTTATTGTTTTTTTTTATATAATTTTGTGTCATTATACCGTATAGGGAAGAGCACTGCTTATCCTAAAGTACAGGATTTATTTATTTATTTAACTCTTTATTGCACCATAAATAAAAATATACAATGACAAGTAAATAATTCAAATGAAATACAGTAACATAAATACAGATTGAAGTATACACATAAAGGTACAAAAGGCGGTCTTATCGCTAGGGCAATCTCTTACAGACAACCTTTAGTTAAAGGAGAACAGATAGAAAAGGGCAGGTGGCGCAAGAGTGAATTAATAATTTTCGTGCATAAAATACAAAAACATGTAATGAACAAAAATATCAAATACATATAATTTATTAAACTACTTACTATAACAATATATACACACACACACACACGTACATACATATATATACATACATACATATACACATATAACATACATACAAAATACATAAACATACACATATAAATACATAAATTTACCTATTTAGGGAGCAGAGTTTTACCTATATTTAAAATGTAACATTTATTTTGAAATAAATTATTATTATTATTAATACAGATAAAAAGCAATACTTTCCAAGCACATAACGCCTGTACCTAACTGAGTCCGGTCTCTAGTATACCTAATATATTTCATCGAAGGCACACCGAAACTTGGGCGTGAAATTCTATTTACGCTTCTTACAGTGACCACAATATTTCACCCCGATACATCGACCGACTGTTGAATTATTTATCTATCGTGATGGAAATAAATTTATTTCGTTATCTCCACCCCACCATTTCTCGTTCGGACTGAGGCTATATCACACTCGTCGAGGGGATATGATCCAAATTATAATATATGGGTATTCATAAATTGTTCAGCTAATGAACTTAATATTTAATTTAAATATTAAATGAAGCTTAATAGTTTTTTTTTTTTTTTTTCTTTTTAAATGTATTTTAATTTTCGACTACCTAAATGATAAAATTGTACAAGAACCGGACTGTGAATGGCAATAAATATGGACTAAATTAGCCACTAACTGACTACTACGGTACAGGCCTGCGAGCATAGTGTAGTAATCACTGTATAATATAATAATAATAATATTTATTAAATCCAAAAATACATGTTTCAATTTTACATTTGTTCCCAAAACTTCACACTAGGATTCCCTGTGTCGTGAAGTCTTGGGCCCTCTTCTAATTACAAAACTTATTAACTAATATATGAACTTTAGTTACATAAAAAATTTATACATATTTTGTTGTGCAGATTTTTAACTACATTAAAGTTATTATTATTTTTTACATTTTACAAAAATTCTCATCTCCCCTCTTAAGGAGAGGAGATGGCAATTAACCCCCGGCAGAAGCACAGTCGGCCGAGGTTCAGGGCCCCAGGGAGAGAAACCGGCGTACAATGCGGGCTTATTATTATTATTATGAAGTATTCAGAATTGGAAAGAAGTCTTTACTAAATCTGTATTTATGTTATTGTATTTCACTTGAATTGTTCAATTGTCAATGTATATTTTTGTTTATGGTGCAGTAAATGGTTAAATAAATAAATAATAAATTCTAAATAAATACTGATAACTTTTTTACAAAATATTATTAGACAGATTGAATAAAAAAAAAAAATATTGTTCTAAGTATTTTTGTGCCTTTGCTTAGGTAAATTAGCCCTGTTTTAAAAAAAAACAGCAGACCCGCGTCACTTCGTACAATGTTTTTTTTATTTGTATCCCATGCAAACAGTTGATACTTTTTTATACTATAAAGCGACTAGATTTGTTACTATAAAGTTGCATAGATTTTCCAATTGTATCAATATTAGAACAGTGCTGACTCTTAAATACGTTGATGTAGTAACTCCACAGGTACTATCCTTAATATATATATTAATTTTTTATATTAACTTTCTCTGTCACAAACGTGTGATCCCGGCATAGAATGTGCCACCCTTTCCTTACCTGAACATAAGCCCCCTCCTTGGGGGGGGGGGGGGGGTTGCCAGTAATTGTTACGCTTAGCAGGCAGATTGGCAAACGCAGTTAGGCTTTAGAGATGTGTTAAAAGGGACGCTACTGCCTATCCCTTGCCGTCATTTAGCCGCCTTTTACGACACTTACGGGAAAGGAAGGGATGGCCTATTCTATACCGGGACCACACGGATTATTTTATTACTATTAATTTATTACTTTAAATTAAGGTAAGTGCGTAAAGGTTGTATTATAAAATATCATTTTTGTTAATTTATTTAATCTTCAATGAATTCGTATTTAAAAATAAATCCCCTTATTTGGGAAATTTAGATTCCATTATGAGGTATTCTTTCGAATACTTGCAACACTGAAAAATGGCGCTAATTCTTTTTCGAACGTTGTTTAAAAAAAATCGAGTCTGCTAATTTCATAGTTTGATACTCTATGCTCCATCCAGATAATGTAATCCCTTATCTTATTGAAATCCATTGTAATGTATTATCTTTGTATGTTTGTATATTGGCATATTCCCTCGGCTTTCCCTTTATGATAAACTAGCTATCTACTTAATAAGGATATATTGATTGATCGGAACAAAAGTTGTTCTCCAAATATTTATGTACGTATATGTGTGAGGGGGAGGGGGGAGCGTATGAGAATGTTTCATGGTTCCTTCCATTCTATTGGTTTTATTCTATTAAGACGCCAATTATAAAAAACTCACTTTCACATTTATAATATCTACAATATAGTCATGATTAAGGATGCAGTATCTCGACATTGTGTGAAAGAGATCCAGAGGGAGACTTTGTATAAAAGTCGATTGCTTGGGTACCTCTGTCCCATTCGAGTTTCAACCGTGAAGCAGTTGTGTTTGATTTCTGTGTTTCGGTTTGAAGGGTGGGATATGGCGAGAATTTACTGGGTACAGAGGAATAACACCTGAGACCTCAGGAATGACAACGCATGGGGGGTATCATGGACGAAACAGTATACTCTGTTATGTCCATGGCACTGCTCATGTCTTTAGGCGACGGTTACCTTTTCTATCAGGTGGGCCGTCAGCTTGTTTGCTATTCTAAGTTGTATAAAAAACAAAAAACAATTCGTTGTACAAGCGGTAGAACACGCAGAGTGAGCCAAAATCTCTCCTAAGACTTAAGGGTTCGATACATTTCTTTAAAAAAAAAATAATTCCCAATAACATTAAACGACTGGACCCCAACTCCAGGCGTATGTTGGACTTATTTCAAACATATCAGCCAGTTCGTTAGACGCGTGCGAGATAAGAATATCTAATTGGATATATTTCAGGCGAGCCAAGTCTGGGCTGCTATCGGATGCCAATTTAGCTTTCATTTGATTGCATCGCTAGCCCATTTGAGTTATTGATGTCGATTGTGATGTATGAGTAAACTAATAACCGAACGGTATAATTTATTATTCTATGTATTGTTTTTAGGGTTCCGCAATGAAATCGTACAATAGAACCGTTATGGTGTGATTTTGAACGTCCGTATGTCATTTCATTGTATTTGAATATTGTAGTAGATAGTATTTCATATAAAAATATCAATACATACATAAAAGAACACAATAGAACTCAAAATAATAATTTTTAGAATTTTTGTCTGTTTGCCTGTACGTTTTTGAATGCTAATCTCAGAAACGGCTTAACTGATTTGAATGCGGATCATTAATGCGTTGCGGTTTGCTCCACTTAATATTTATTGTTTGTTTTATTTCAATCGGTTCATAAATAAAAAAGTTATATCAATTTAATGAATGCCCACCTGTACGAAACCGGGGCGGGTTGCTAGTATTGTAAGTAAATTTAACTATATAACAGACTATAATATATGACCTGGAAAAAAAGTGTCACTAATTGGACAAGATAATGTTGGCTTAATTATTACCAGAGAAATAATACTAGTACATAAGAATGGACACTCAGGTTGTGGAATGAGCTCCCTGTCGAGGTTTTCCCAAAAGACTACAGCATGGAGTTCTTCAAAAGGGGGGTAAAGAGGTTCCTTTAGGGTCGACAACGCACGCGTAATACCTCTGGTATTGCAGGTGTTCATAGGCTACGGTAACCACTTACCATCAGGTGAGCCGTATGTGGGTTTGCCACCTCAGTGGTATAAAAAAAAAAGTTGGCCTTAGGATATGTTGTACATGGGAGCATGGGACTTCATAGTATAGCGAATGACAGAACTGTATTACATGTATGCTCTTGCGACGAACTACACAACCTCATTAAGAGATTGTTTTCAACTTTTTTTTGGCGTCAAGCAAACAGGCTAAGTACTACTAATATCTTTTTGGATTTGGAATAAGTTTTAGATATTTCTCAATAATGCTTAGTGTAATGTTTATGTCAAAATAGCCCAATAATCCAAATAAAGTGTGAAAGCGCTTTGTTTGTACATTTTAAAACACAGTCAGTCAAACTCGTGCTCGTGTCACTGTCACTCATAAGTATCACGAATTGATTCCGAAACTAGTCGCGCTTTTTCGATCAAATTACACGTACATTAAACCTGTAATTATTGTGTTAAAATATAATGTGTGCTTACTAAACGTTTACCCTTAAATTTTAAAACAGTTTATTATTTTTTATTGTCGCATGGTTTTTAAAATACCTATGATATGAAATGTGAAATTGAAATATAATTAGTAATGAAATAAACACTTTTTTATATGCTAATTTTATTTATAAATTCAAATAAATTTGTATCTACGCCGAACAAAAATCTATATGCAGATCATTTTATGTGCGGCACCCACGGTGCGTGGATGTAACTCGCACTTGACCGGTTTCGAGAGGGGATACGGTCACGTGATTCACTGCCTCGACCCAAACAAGGTTGTAAATCGATTTTAGGGCCAGCACTGACGAGGGACAATCTTCAACGTACCATTTACTCGACTGCCAATGGAAAAAGGAGGTTATTTTTTGCAACTTTCTGTTGTAAATTTAGTAATAGTAATAAATATCTAAAAAATATAAAAACTAAAAAAAAAAAGAAGTAAATTGTAATGATTATGAAATTTAATTATTGTTATGAAAGAGCGGTGTCTCCCAACACAAGCAATCTTTGCTTAACAGGAGATACCGAACCCTGTAATGTTACTAACTACCTTTGTATAAAGAAATAAATTTATTATTATTATTATTAAACTAAAGAAAGCTTGTACAATAGGTACTAGACTACTACGACGGTTCATTAAGAATAGCGCCCTCTAGCGTCAAGAAAACCTAAGCCGCTGTCGTTATATATGTATATAGGGAGTCAGTGGGTACAGGTGGCTCAGGACCATTCCTCATGGCAGTCTATAAGGGAGGTTAATGTCCAGCAGTGGACGTATCATAACTGAAATGATGATGCCATCAGGCATTAAGTCCGCCGTGGAGACACATTTTGCTGTACGTAAAAGTATAAATAAATTACGGATAGTATCTACGTCCCTTTCTACTTACTTGAAACAGGGGGGAAGGTATTGTTACCAATGCAGATTGGGATTGTTAACTCTCATAACTACCAATCCCCTCTCCCTCCACGCAGACGAGGTTATCATCCCAATATTATTTTATAAAAAAGGACTTGAAGCGTAAAAAAAATTATGAATGATTGTTTGTATATATATATATATATATATATATATATATATATATATATATATATATATATATATATATATATATATATATATATATGAGGGGTATGAAAAAATTGTTTAGGGGTGGGTCACCCTTATCATTGAGGGGTATGGAAAATAGATGTTGGCCGATTCTCAGACCTACCGAATATGCACACAAAATTTCATAAAAATCTGTAATGCCGTGTCGGAGGAGTTTGGTAACAAACACCGCGACACGATATGTATATTTATATACATATATATACATATATACATATATATATATATATATATATATATATAATATACCACACCGAATAACATATTCCCAGCTAACAATATGCAAACAGTCACGAAATTGCTCACACAGAATATGTTATGGGCGGGAATAAAAAATATTTCAGACCTTCCCTCATTTGGATTCTTTTAATTGTACATGTAAGCTACTTTATCTACTATTTATCTGGTATTAAGAAGTAATTATGTTTATTAATAGTTTGGGAAACCAAAGCATTTATCAGCGAATCCATGTGACCTGGATATCTGTACCTATCATTCCTACATAGCACATACGGGGCTACCACTCCACTATTATCCATTAAAAAAAAACTACGACGCTCCCATTTCTACATTAATCTACTTCTATTAATAAGTAATTTAAAATCCGCAAGACGTTATAATTAGCAAGTTTCCCAAATCCCCATTCCGTACTAAAAGGCGTCGCCTGAAATTCGTCTCCAGCGAATTCCTTACCTTCTTATTTTTGGCATTCTAAAGCTTCACCAACCATTACAGACTTTGAGAGCATCCCTTTGGACGCTGAAACTTTTTAATGGCACCAATAAAAGCGTAGATTGAAACGTGTCATCAAAATTTAATAGTCCGCCTCTGAGTGTTGCCAGTTGGAATAAAACAAAGAAGTCAATTAATTTTGAACGGTCGGTTAACCGGACCGCACGGGGCCAATTACAACTGTAGCGAGCACAAAACATTGGGGCGGGTTGGGTACTACTGCATACGTATAGAGTGGAAACTACAACTGATCCCGCTCGATTGTTCCTAAATTAATAATGTCAGCGGTAACCTGCAACTATGTGTGTTTATATATATATATATATATATATATATATATATATATATATATATATATATATATATATATATATATATATATATATATATATATATCATATTTCATTCAAATACATTTGTTTTTTATACCACTGAGGTGGCAAACAAGCCTACTGCCCACATGATGGTAAGCGGGTACCGTAGCCTATGAACGCCTGCAATACCAGAGGTATTACGCGCGCGTTGCCGACCCTGAAGAAACCTCTTTACCCCCCTTTTGAGAAACCCCATGCTGTAGTCTCTGAGAAAATTTAAATTTTTTTAAACATATCCAAAGATCTTCACACAAATATTTCTATACATACTATTAATATTTTTTTATTAATAATATTGATATAGTAATATTTTATATATATATAAATACGTATTTATTATATGTATATATTTAATAAAGAGCCGACAACCGATGGGTAAGAAAGGTTCTTGAGTGGCGACTCCGAACGGGAAACGCAGTGTAGGACGACACCCCACTGGATGGAGTGACGACCTCAAATGCATTGCAGGGAGGCAGTGGATACAGGTGGCTCAGGACCGTCCTTTATAGCAGTCTGTGAGGGAGGCCTATGTCCAACAGTGGACGGAGAATAGCTGAAATGATGTTGATGATTACACATTTATTTAATTAACATATTATATGTATGTTTATATTAGTGTAATATAGATAGATAGATAGATAGACAATTTATTTACATTACTTACAGCACACAAATTACAATAAAAAAAAAACCATACACGTAATACACAGCAAAAGAGACAAAAGAATAAAAATAAAAAAGCACAAATAAAAAAAAAATACAAAAACAAAATACATAATCTAACAATCTCCTTTGTTACCATTTCTTCATGCGTGTGCCATAGTAACACAAAATGGTCACAGCTCAGTTTATAATACATAAATATATTAAGTATTACTTTATATTTCCTCTATTCAATAATACACCGCCTACTTATTTCTCGGTTTGTCCAATGGTTGACTGGTAGAGAACACCGTCCGGTGTTAAGTCCGCCAAATGTACATAGAATTTATCTGTGCATTAGCTTAAAAAAAAATATAACATTAATAAAAAACAATATCGAAATAGACAATTCTAAACTAATTTAAGAAATTGTTTTGAAAAAAATTTTATAACCAATTACAAACAATATAATATAATAAAACGTAATGAAAAAAAAATGATCAAACATTTTCAGAATTAGCGAAAATATCGCATAAAATGCACACAAGAAATATAAACTGGAAAAATAAGAACGACATCGCTCGCCTACTGCGGTGTAACTATAGCAACAACTCTCTCTCTCTTACATAGATAATCAACTGAAATCTCCCTTTCTCTCTCTGTCTCTTATACATATAATAATAGCTTTACTCTCTCAACACCCCACCAATAAAAGTCGCTCGTTCTAACTCCCATAATATTTAAATTAATAAGCGGTATCGTTGACTTATTACGGTGACTCGAATTCTTCGGGATTCAATCGAGTCGATTATTCCGAATTGATTTTATGAACATTCTTTAGTATAATCGGATATGTAGAAAATCGAAAAAGTAAAATATTTAACTAGGGAATCGGATTAATTTTCGAGTTAAATAATTTCTTTCATTCAAAAAGGTTTCGATTCGATTATACTTTTGTGTATATTTTACGTTATTTTATTCGAATATGGACCGAATTAGTTAGTTTTCGAATGGCTTTTTTTTTTCGTTTAGGCATGAAGATGAAATAAAGATTCTAGAATTAATGATTTTTCTCCGCATTTGTATTTTATCGTAGGCTTATTGCAATTTGTTTTATTTAATAGAGACGGAACAGTTTTTTTTTTTTTTTAATGAATGATAATGGAATGTAAGCCCGCCTGCGCTAACGGTATTCGCTGGCGGGTACCAGTGAGGGATGATAGGTGAGAATAAACAAGCAGGTCAATTAGCCCACCGTGAGATATTCAACAGGATGGTTTCCAGGGAAGACCACGTGGAAGTCGACCTGATAGGGTATATTGCTAATAATGGGACTGGTAGTCCGCATTACTAACAATCCCTATCCCCCAAGATGGAATAGTAACCTCACATAACCTATCAGCGTACGCTATTAAAATACCAGTGAAGAATAGGTGAAGATATTAACTCAGTTGGCTCGCTGGGCACCAGAAATTAACAACGTTTTCCAATTGAGACCGCATGAAAGTCAATCTGATCTGAACATTTCCTAGCAATGGGACCTCTGTCCCCCACTACTAACAATTCTCCTCTATTCAAGATTGACGATTTTGTTTCAGATGCGAGGAGTGTGGTGGTTTGCGCTCGTGGCGCTTGTCACCGTCCTGGCTGAGACTGTAGAAGGTATTTTTTTCTACTACTAGTAATTCGACCCAGCTTCGCCCGGGTAGATAGAATTTTCAGAAATATTATAAATATATATAAAGCCTTTGTTCAAAAAAATTTTTTACCCAAAATTGGGATATGAATACCTAATCTGGCAACACTAAAGAGGACATAGCTTTCCATATTTTGCCGAGCATATCAGCATCAACGTGACAAAGAGCAAGCCTACCATACTTAATTGAATTAATTTATTAATTAACGGTATTTTAGATCTTCCGAGACTTTGTCGAAATATTATATTGACGCATAAAATTTCTGGCGTCTGCCAGATTCGAACACAAGACAATTGAAATCAAGGTGTGTACCGTTACTATGCCTCGACCTCTATCAACGACTGTAAATAAAACTGACATTAAAAAAGCAGCTGAAGCTATGAAATTTGTGTCTCTTTTATGAAAATTTGTGATAATATCGATCCAAAGGAATATCACCATTATCATTTCAGCCATTAACTGTCCACTGCTGGACATAAGCCTCCCCCATAGACTGCCATAAAAACGGTCCTGAGCCACCTGCATCCACTGACTCCCTGTAACGCATTTCAGGTCGTCACTCCATGTAGTAGGGGGCCGTTCTACACTACGTTTAGCCGTACGTGGTCACCACTCAAGAACCTAAAGAATATATTGAAATAAAAATAAAGCGACAACACCGCTTGCTCCATCAACATACTTCTATCTGTTCTCCTTTAACCAAAGGTTGTCTGTAAGAGATTGCCATAGCGATAAGACCGTCTTTTGTACCTTTATATGTATATTTTAATCTATACTCCATGCTAGTGTATTTCACTTGAATTGTTTATATGTCATTGTTTATTTTTATGTTTTTGCTGCAAAAAAGAGTTAAATAATAATAATAAATAATATACACTGCGAGGTTACCAGTTTGTGATGGATAGGTGAGGACGAAATCAGGCCAGTAGGCACTTTGTGATGAATTCACTAGGTATTAACTATAACCTCGTAAGAAGGGATTGTAAGCAAGACTAGCGACTTCATCACTAGCTCTGTACCCTGTCACATCAATCTCCACGCGGTACCCCCTGGAAACCATTGTGGTTTATTGTAAATAATTTCGTCATAATAGGCCAACTGACCTGCTTTCATTCTCACATATCATACCTCACTATAATATTCCATTATCACCCATTAAAAAAAATCTATATCATTATAGATAACAATATTCATAGATAACTATTCTATCGTGCTGAATTCCAGATGTATTAATCACGATAGGCTAACTGATCTGCCTCTTCATCCTCACCTACCATCACTCACTGTGCCCCGCCAGCGTATACGCTTAGCGCAGACGGAGTTACCATTCCATTATCATCCGTTAAAAATATATATATCCTATTTCCTGGCTAATTGTCCCAGTTACTACCAATCCCTTCTAAAGTAGACAATACCCCAGCCAACCTACTTCTACCTACGAACAAAACAAAATAGTCTATTTCGAGGCAAAACTTAGAGCAGATTTTCTTCATTTCACGAGTCTTTGTTTGTTTAAAACCGTGTACAGTAAACTATCCCTTTATCAAGCTTTGAACACGCCATAGCTAAGTGGACAGATTCTGTTTACTGTTGTCGACACCTCTAATTAAGCGGATTATATTTAGTTTGCATTTAGCGTCTGTAAATATGGTAATTCGCCTGGATTCTTACATGTAAATGGAACTACAAAATGACTTTCTAATCCTGGGGGCTCGATGGCAATAACAATATTTCTAATATCGAACAATTGTCGATGCAGGAGCATTGCTAGATCGGATATTCTTTTCCCAATTTTGAAGATGTGAAATGTTAAAAAAGTTTTCGAAGGTAAATAAAATGAGCGTAGAGAAATTAGAGTATTTTTTGGCAAGTTTGACAACTTTAAACTGTATAATAATTTATCATCCTCGTCATATCAGCCGTTAACTATTCAATGATAAACATAGGCCACCCTCAAAAATGGGGTTTCGTTAGTATTTGGCATGCTTGGCAGGCTAGTTGGTAACCAAAGTTAACCTTTGGTGATGTTTTAAGAAGAACGCTACAACCCATCTGTTGATCATTAAATTTCCTTAGTTGCCTCTTATGACACACATAGGAAAGGATCGAGTGGTCCAATCTATGCCGGGACCACACGGTAATAAAGTATATAAGTTACATAAATTCAGTAGAATACATGGTAACGAAAGTAGAAACATGATGTGAAAAAGTAAAACGTAGACAAGGTTTTTTTTTGTTATTTTTTTTTCATCTTAGTGGTTATATGACAAAGCGTAAAATCCGATATAATTTTATTATTAGATAAGGAGTCCTAAGTCCTCAGGGATAGCAACGCATGAGGGGTATCATGGGCGAAACAGTATACTCTGTTATGTCCATAATACTGTTCATGACTATAGGCGACGGCTACCACTTTCCATCAAGTGGGCCGTCAGCTTGTTTGCCATTCTAAGTTGTATAAAAAAAGGTTAAACAAAGTCATATCAATTTAGAGGTTTTTTTTTTTACATTTGTGTTAAATAATTACATCAGACAACACGCCCGTACAGACAAAACCTATTCCAATAAGTGGCCAATACGAAGGTATTTTGGAAGGATATCCTGCTCTGTTAGAAAGGTTTTTGTAATTTGTGTGAGTGTGCCGGTAATTAGGGTAAAGAAAAAGATGTAGGCAGTTCCGATATGTCATGGCAGTGATTTACAAGGAGAATGTGACTCAGCAAATCGTTGAGTTATATCGACTATTAAATTGGCGTTTTTTCTCGAATGTACGTCTATATAGATTGGAGAAAAAATCATATTTCAAGATAAAACCAGAGGGAGACTTATTTTAAAAGTTGAAACCTCAAATTCACGTATGATTCTTTCTTAAGGTATTAATTCTATAAGTCTTAAAGTACTAGTTCTGTAAGCACTGAGAATTATGCTATTTTTTTTTTTGTTTAAAGCCATTATAATCACTACTTGCTAATATTTGTGACGGGGGGGAAAAGGATTCTTAGTAATGGAGTTTGACAGCCCCATTGCTAGCAATATACCTTATTAGGTCGACCTCCACGTGATTCTTGTTGAATTCGTCACGATGGGCTAACTGACCTGCTTCATCCTCACCTATCATCCTTCACTGGTGCCCCGCCGGTGTATACCGATAGCGCGGGTGGGGTTACCATTCCATTATCATCCATTTTAAAAAAAAAAAATATTTGTGACGCTATAACTGTAATAATTATTAACTCACAAACAACAATTACCAATTTGGTTAATGTGGAACGTCGAGTTGTTTGCAATTCCAGAGGGAGACAAAAGTCGTTTGCTTAGGTACCTCTAACCCATTAGTGTTTCTACCGTGAAGCAGTTGTGTTTGCATGGCTGTGTTTCGGTTTGAAGGGTGAGATAAGGCAGTGAATTTACAAGGCACAGAGGAATAACACCTGAGTCCTGAGGAATGACAACGCATGGGAATATCATGGGCGAAACAGTATACTTTGTTATGTCCATGGTACTGCTCATGTCTATAGGCGACGGTTACAACTTTCCATCAGGTGGGCCGTCAGCTTGTTGACAGCTGATATGAATACAGGCTACTTCAGGACGAAGGAATAGGTTTAACTGTGTACTATTTATTATTATTCTTTCACAAAATCACTTTCATGTTCATATTATATGAATTTTACTTACGAATAAATCTCTAAAACCTTTTCACAACCGAACGCGCAGCCCCGAATTAGGCGTACGGAACAAAATACATTTCTTCGGATCATCAAAATGATACGGGTTACTTTTGTCCGTTGCATATTTTATACTTTTTGTTGTTTGCTATTTGTTTGTGAGGGAACACGCTCCGAAACGTATGTGGCTCGAACACCGACTATATAACTACTTTTGTAATTTATACGCGGCCAGATGTTACCAATGACTGTCTGCGGATTTTGTTATACGAATATTTTAGATTTCTCACATAAAGATTTCAATAATCCTGCACCAGCACCTCTTTCAAGGCACTTTATTCCACGCACAACCACTTTTTGGAATCAACTTCCAGCAGCAGTATTTCTGAACCGATACAACATTGTAACCTTCAAGAAAAAGCATATTCCTTTTTAAAAGGCCAGTAACACACCTGCGATGCCTCTCGTGTTGCGGGTGATCATGGGTGGCAGTGGTCACTTACCATCAGGTGAGCCGCATGCTCGTTTGCCCACTGTTTTGTAAAAAAAAATCGTCTTTATTCAAATACCATAGACTTGTTTACAAGCTGTTTTAAAAAGTCATCTTTTATGATCCTACCGCTAGGTTTGGAATGATAAGACACGTATCTACTGACAAGAATCCGCAAGGAACTTAACAAATCAACATGTAACATACACAACATGTAACATACACGACATGTAATATACATAACATGTGACGTAAACAACATGTAACATGTACATGTAACAACGTGTAACAAAGATTTAAGAGTAATTGGTGCATTATAAAAATTTATTAAATATACTATATCTAAAAAATATAGTTGTTTAAAAGCCCGTGCATGATCGACTAATGCCATGCACGTTTGTCATTCAAGTAATTGTTTATTCACACTTCAATTAAATACCTAAGCCTTAAATGTAACTACAATTTTATCAAACACAATGTTTTCAAAAACAAATTAAATATACGATACCTAAGCCTTTTGTTCCATTCCCGTAAGTGTCGTAAGAGGTGACTAACGAAGCTTAATGGTCCAGGGATGGACAGCAGCTTCTCTCTTAAAACATCATTAAATGTTAATTTTTTTTATGCGTGAAAATGGCATGGTTAGCCCGCCTGCGCTATCGGTATACACTAGCGGGGTACCAGTGAGCGGTGATAGGTGAGGATGAAAAGGCAGGTCAGTTAACCCATTGTAACGAATTCAATGATAAATTGATCTCGATAGTTTCTAGGGGAACCGCGTGGAGGTCGACCTGATAGGGTATATTGATAGCAATAGGGACTAAACTCCTCATTACTAACAATCCCATCCTCCCTCTAAACTATGGTTGCCATTCCGCCTGTTAAGCATGGCAACTACTAGCAAAATCCCCAAAAAGTAAACGCTCCCGTTCCTTATGGCAGTCTATAGGAAGGCCTATGTTCAGCAGTGGACAGATAACAGCTTAAATAATGATGATGATGATGATAAAGCCTTTTATTACTCGAAAAAAAGAACCATTACAAAAGTCGATTGCTTGGGTACCTCTGTCCCATTCGTGTTTCAACCGTGAAGCAGTTGTGTTTGCATGGCGACGGTTACCACTTTCCATCAGGTGGGCCAAATCAAATATTTTATAGCATTTTTTTACACCTTGAGTTACGTTACTAAAGTTTTAGTAAGGATCCCTAATCTTTTCAAGCAATAAATATAGCCTATGTTACTCAGGGTGAATGTAGCTTTCTAATGGTGAAAGAATTTTCGAAATCGGCAAAGTAGTTTTTGAGTTTATTCATTACAAACATAAACTCAAAAATACGAATCTTTCATCTTTATACTATTAGTGTAAATGTACGTGTAGATTGTACGTATTTGATATTTCTATTATGAAACCGATCACAAAATGATTTTACAATCACATAGATTTTTTAAGTATAATTAATTTCATGTATTAATACAATAAAATAAATAAATAACTACAAAACAAAAGTTTCAGATTTTTTATTAGGGTACCCATTATTTTGGTTGGTTGACCAGCTATCTCAGTTACTACTGGTTCTAATTAAAAAATTCTTGTAATGTTGGACAGCACAATTATTGAGGAAAACTTTAGACTACATAACATAACGCTACGACCAATAGGAGCGGAGTATCAATAAAAAATGTTGCAAAAATAAGGAAAATCAATCCTTTTGAGAATTTCCGTTGCAAATAAAGTTTCACGAGTCAGCTAGTCCTTATTAATATGATAAATGCGAAAGTTTGTAACTATGAATAAATAAATAGATGGATTGATGTTTGTTACTCTTTCACACAAGAACTACTAAACAGATTTAAATTAAATTTAGCACACGAATAGGTTATATCCTGACTTCATCATCATCATCATCATTTCAGCCATTATCCGTCCAATATTGAATACAGGCGTCCCCCATAGACTGATATAAGGAGCCGTCCTGAGCCACCTGCATTCACTGACTCCCTGCAATGCATTCAAGGTCTTCACTCCATCTAGTGGAAGGTCGTCCTACACTGCGTTTGCCCGTACGGGGTCGCCACTCAAGAATCTTTCATCCCCATCGGTTGTCGGTTCTTCGAGCTATATGGCCAGCCCATTACTACTTCAATTAACTTTTCCTTTAATGGCCCATGTTAATCTTTATAATCTGTAATATACTTTGAAGGGAAAAATAAAGTTTTTATTAATTCATGTTATTATTAATATAAAATTACTATTTTAACATTATATTACACAAGTGGGGCTACCTTCCTAAATATTAAGTGATGCAATGAATCAGCCTTACCAGTTTCAGAAATCACTCGAGTGAAGCGTCACTCGCATTAGTGTTGATAACGAGACGTGGCCCGGAATCCGGACCGGATAATAATAACACTCATAAGCGGCCATTACACCAGAAATCTTGAGTTATTCCCGGATATAACACGCAATGTCGTCTAGAGTAATGGCGGGGAAGTGATAAAACATAATTACCTAATAGATCGTATGTGAACATATGGGTAAGTTGTATTATCTCGTTGTAATAAAGGTAGTATTATAAAATACTACCCGCGGTAGGTAGGTTGTATACATAGTCCTCTTGGACATGGTGAAGGTAATGTACCTAAATGATATAATATATAGGTGACTTGTATTACATATTATATTATTTATTTATTTATTTATATCAAGAAATATATTCAGATAATAACAATGTGTCAGTTGTATTCGTTCGATAAACGTAGTACCAAAGGTATTAAACCACTGGTTGTCCCATATTCTGTATCATAGATAAACTTATAAACTGTACTGTTTACACACATACTCAACATAAAATGTACTGTATTTTTAGGTATATATACAGTACATTTTATGTTTGTATAACATATGTATATAAAATTAGGTATGTTAGGTATGTAAGGCGGTCGCGGTTTCGCCCGTATAAAGCAGTTTATAAATCCTATGTGCTAAGTTAGGATATGCAGAGGGCTATGCTTAATGTTTATTTGCGTGATCGAATCCGAAACGAGGGACCAAAAGGACCAAAGTAACCGACATAGGATATGACATGATCCATGTCATATGTTATACGCCCATTATATTTCGTGAACATTATTGGTGGTGGCGGTAATCGCTTACCATTAGATGAGCCACAAGTTCGTTTGCTCCTGTGTTAAAAAAAAAACTTAGAGATGCTTGTACAAAATGATAAAAAACAAAGAGCCGAAGTAATAAGTAGTGGTTGCCGTAAATCTAAATGTCCCGGACGAAATCAAGTCACAATACGTCGTTCCTTTGCCGATATCCGGCCTCCTTTATTTGGGGGCCGTGGGCAAACTGAGTTAATGGAGCTTCCACTCAGTAAATACACAGTTCGATGAAATTCAATAACAATTCAAACAAGTCGATAACTTGGCTTTGTAATTGATAATAATAATGTCTGAAACAAGCTGGTAATATTTCTTATACAGCGCGTAATAGATAGATAGATAGATAAACACTTTATTTGAGCCATTTATGACACACGTAAATTAACAAATGTGTTCGTACGTTCAAATTATTTACACCCTTTTTTTTAATATAAAACAAAAGATAAAATACGAAAATATGTCTTCGCCATGTATGTCGCAATGACCCAAGTATCAAATAAACTAATAATTTACCTGATAAAAAGATCCAACTGATGGAAAGTGGTGACAGTCGCCTATAGAATGGCTTAGACACTACAGCATTATGGCGCCAAAATTTTTTATTTTGTTTTTAATATACTAATATTTGGAATGGCAAACAAGCCAACGACCCATCTGATGGAGCGAAAACCGTTCCCATAGACATAAACAGTACCATGATTATCACAGAAAATTTTAGGATCCTCATGGTTTTCCTGAGAACTATGGTGTTACGCTTTCATACCCTGTAATTTCACTGCCATATCCCATCCTTCAAACCGAAACACAGCATGCAAGCTCGACTGCTTCACGGCGGAAACACGAGAGGCACTTCTGTCGCACCCATGTATATACGAACTGTGAAGCTGCTTCTTTTTGAAGTCGGTTAAAAAATGATAGTGTGTCCGTCTTCTAGGAACGTTGAGTTTCGAAAATTTGAGTGACAAACTTGAAAATTAATATAGCGTTCACATTTATTATGAACATTTCCTGGGATCTTGTCAAGTTTTGAAGTTGTTATCCAGTTCTCAGTATTTTATCATTTACATAATAAATGTAAGCATTCATCAGATACAATTAAATAATATATAGAATACTGACTTTATTATGTTGATACGCATTATTTGCTTCTCACAAAATACCTACATAATTCGAGTTTTATTACAACACTATCTCGCTCGCCCCGGTCTCGCACTTGCATACAATTTTCCAACTTTCCGTTATATTTTTTCAAACATTTTCTTTCACACAAATCTCGTCCTGAAATTTGCAAATACAACACATAACATGAATTAGCCAAATATGAAGTGTCATTCTGAAGTACCAGTCAATTGCTTGCAGTGTACAAAAGTCGATTGCTTGGGTACCTCTGTTCCATTCGTGTTTCTACCGGGAAACAGTTGTGAGCCCGGACCTCACGGCAATGTTCGTATACTAGTATAATATTAACTGTGTATAATATTAACATGATATATTTTTTAATTTTTTTTTATACAACTTAGAATAGCAAACAAGCTGACGGCCCACCTGATGGAAAGCGGTAACCGTCGCCTATAAACATGAGCAATACCATAGACGTAAGTATACTGTTTCGCCCATCATACCCCCCATGCGTTGCCATTCCTGAGGACTCAGGTGTTATGCCTCTGTACCCGGTAAATTCACGCCATATCCCACCCTTCAAACCGAAACACAGCCATGCAAACACAACTGCTTTACGGTTCAAACACGAATGGAACAGAGGTACCCAAGCAAACGACTTTTGTACAAAGTCTCCCTTTGGTAGATTATTTTTATTTTCAATAACAATAATATAAATATAAGTCCGCATTCTTAACAGATATGGACGCTTGAAAAATGTTCCCGCGTAATATTTTACGCGGCGCATCTGATATCAAACATTGCAGTTTCAGATTGCATTCCCCGGGGCGGTGCAAACTGGCGAGACATTCCTTCCACCTTACAATCCATAACTTTCAAATTCAAGAAATAAATCCCTAGAACAGGGAATTGATAAAATAAAATATATAATATCGCATTATATTATACCTACCTATATTATGAGGTAATTGGTGGGAACTATGTATATATATATATATATATATATATATATATATATATATATATACATAGTTCCCACCAATTACCTATTATATATATATATATATGTAAAGTGATATTAATTAAGTATGTTACAATTATTATTCTGTTTAATTTTTGATCTAAATAAAAACTGTTATTATCAGTAATAATTTAAATTTTTTCCACAAAAAAAATAAACAATTTCAATTGAAATACACCGGTTATTTTAACTTCAAAACTAAACTGCTTAACTAACTAAACCAGAGGGAGACTTTGTACAAAAGTCGATTGCCTGGGTACCTCTATCCCATTCGTGTTTCAACCGTGAAGCAGTTGTATTTGCATGGTTGTGTTTCGGTTTGAAGGGTGGGATATGGCGTGAATTTACTGGGTACAGAGGAATAACACCTGAGTCCTCAGGAATGGCAACGCATGGAGGGTATCATGGGCGAAACAGTATATTCTGTTATGTCCATGGTACTGCTCATGTCTATAGGCGACGGTTACCACTTTCCACCAGGTGGGCCGTCAGCTTGTTTGCCATTCTAAGTTGTATATAAAAAAAACAAACAATTTTAATTAGTTCAAAGTTAATTCAGTAACCATATCCTTTCAGATAAAAAAAATTCTAAATCGGTTTACACCTGACAGAGTTATGAGGTAACAAACAAACAATGATTGATGAATGAAATGAGATGGGGGAAAGGGATTATTGGTAATGGGGTCTAATTGATCCATTGCTAGCAATACATCCTATCAGGTCGACCTCCACGCGGTTCCCCCTGGAAACCATCGTGGTTATTTCTAGTGGAATTCGTCACGATGGGCTAACTGACCTGCCTTTCCATCCATCCCAGTAGCGCGGGCGAGGTTACCGTTCCATTATCACCTATTAAAAAAACCGAAATGAGAATCTCCTTCTTTTTCGAGTCGGTTAAAAATACTCAATCACGCTGCAATCAATCAAAGTCTTCTCCAATTAGTTTGTGCGAACTGAAGAAGATAGACAAAAATTAATTTTAATTACTCCAATTTAAAATACAAGAATCCGAAAAGATTTACTCCCGCAACCCTATTCAAGTACCCAAAATTATGGCTAATATAATAATTATAATTTCTCATAAAATCAATACAAAAACAGTTATATTTTAACTTATTTTAACAGAGAGAGACTTTGTATAAAAGTCGTTTGCTCGGGCGCCTCTGTCCTATTCGTGTTTCTACAAAGGCAAGACGCCTTAGTCCTTAGGAATGGCAACTCATGAAAGATATCATAGATACTTACTATTTATGTCTATAGATGACGGTTACATTCCATCAGGTGGGCCGTCAGCTTGTTTGCTATTCTAAGTTGCATAAAAAAAAATTTAAATACTAGAATATAAAGTAACAAACAAAGTTAGACGTAAGGAAAAGATGAGACTTTTTGACGACATCGGCGCACTTACAAAGGAAAATAGATTAGTGTCACTTCTAAGCGAATATTTATTCTTATGTCTATAAAGAGCTGTTTTCCATACAACCCGCATTACTCAGCTCTTTTTGTGTTTACCAATATCGAACATACTTTAGTTTTTGAAGGGGCCTTGTCTTTAGCATTGTGAATAGGGGGAAACGAGGGAGGGCACTAGCATTGACAAATACTTTATGTCTAGTCATAACCTATACTATGTAAATAACTGCTGTATCCGGGAGGAGATAGGATTGTTAGCAATATACCCTGTCAGGTCGACCTCCCCGTGGTCCTCCCTGCAGATCATCGTGCTGAATTCTAGGTGCATGTAGTTTAGGTGGAACACGATGCGCTAACTGACCTGCCTTTTCATTCTCACCTACCATCCCTCACTGGTGCCCCGCCAGCGTATACCGATAGCACAGACAGGGTTACCATTCCATTATCATCCATAAAAAAACTTCTGTATTCATAGATTAGGCATTTTATTTCTACGGCTGCATCCAGCGAAGTTTTACACGTGAAATGAAAAAAAAACTTTTTACTGGTGTTAAATTAGCTATTCGGCCCGGCTTCTTTTTTTTTTACCACTGAGGTGGCAAACAAGCATTCGGCTTCGCATAGATATATACATAAATTAATATATACTATACTTAATTTTTAAAAAGAGGAGAAATTTTTTTTATTGGGTGATAATGGAATTGTAACCCCACCTACGCTATCGGTATACGCTGGCGGGGCACCAGTGAGGGATGATAAGTGACGATGAAAGCAGATCAGTTAGCCCATCGTAATAAATTGCACTAGAATTAACCACGATGGTTTCCAGGGGAAACCACGTGGAGGTCGACCTGATAGGGTATATTGCTAGCAATGAGGTAGTTAGACCCCATTACTAACAATCCCTCTCCCCCCTAAGAGAGAGTAATGGATAAACTCAAAAACAACTCGTAAACATTTTTTTCAAAAAATGTAAAACAAAGAAGAAAACATTATGTTTTAAATCAAATATTTCCTCTTTTTAATAATTATAATATAATTATAGAATAATCTATGATATTTTATGTCTTTTCATTCAAATGCGATTGAATAACAAACTTTTGCATTTATAATTTTAGTATAATTAATAGGAAATATGATAGGACCCTACTCTTTCACGCGCAGTAAAACACGAGTCTCAAATACCAAAGAACACAATTTCGCCTCGCATCTCCCCAGGCTCTGCACCCCACCGAGATATTTCCTTCTGCAACACTTACAAACTTTAACGCTCCAGCGATAAATTCCTTTGAACGTACTTAAGTGTCAAATTTCATTATTATTTTTTTATACTAAATTCGGATATTACTTATTCCTTACTATTATTATTATATATATAATATTCAAGCCTATTTTTTTTTTATGAGTAAAAATGGTATGGTAACCCCGCCTGCGCTAACGGGATACGCTGGCAAAGCACCAGTGAAGGGTGATAGATGAGAATGAAAACAGGCCAGTTAGCCCATCATGATGAATTCATCAGGAATTAACCATGATAGTTTCCAAGGGGAATCCCGAGGAGGTCGACCTGGTTGGGTATATTGCTAGCAATAGGATTCTCAGTCTCCATTACTAACAATCCCTTTCCTCCCATGAAGCCTATTTGCGGTTGCCAAACATGGCAACTACTGGTAAAACCCCCCCCAATAGAGGGAAGCTTATGCAGCAGTCATATCATCAGCAGTGGACAGTTAATTGCTGATATAGTATAGTAAAATAAAGTATAAATGTGAAAGTGAGTTCGTTTGTCTGTTACCTTACAGCGCCTTAACGGCTTGTTCTTTGTACGCACCCCAACGCTGCATGCGATTGCGTGCTTGTAGACTACTATCGGCACCGCCGGTTCGTACCTGTACTGCTCAGTTTGCTCCCACGTATCAGGCTATTTCTCTGCTCAATTCTCTGATTGCTCAGCAGCCAGATATTGACATATTTAATTACAAAAGAAGTATATTTTTAAAATGTTGTACAAAATTTGTAAGTTTGTGAAATAAAACTTTGGCTCACTACACGTTTTGGGAAACTGTAAGTGTAGTGAGAAATTTTCAAATAAATAAATAAATAAATAAATAAAACCAACTAGATAGATAGATAGATAAACTTTTTATTTGAGCCATTTATGACACACGTAAATTTACAAATGAGTTTATAAAATTATTTGCACCTTATTAATTTTTTTTTTTATACAACTTAGAATGGCAAACAAGCTGACGGCCCACCTGATGGAAAGTTGTAACCGTCGCCTATAGACATGAGCAGTACAATGGACATAACAGAGTATACTGCTACGTCCATGATACCTCCTATGCGTTGCCATTCCGGAGGACTCAGGTGTTATTATAAAAAAAATCCATGCCAAGATCACACGGCAACACGCACTTCCTCATTTTTGAGAAATTTGCATATGTGGAATAAATAAATCAAGACTTATACATCTTTTTGAAATTTGGAATAGAAATAGCAATCGGGATTCTGTATAAAGATACACGCAAAGATATAGTAAACAAACAAACCGAAACTAGTATCTTTTGTTTGTTATCGCTACAAAACACTGAGAAATATCAAAGCCATACCGATATGAAGCTTTTGTTCTCATTTTGCGAGCACAAATTCTGGCTAGAAGACTAGAGAAATCTTACTGAAGCGGCACGCCATAGGCATGTGATACTAGGTGCATTTTTCTATTTGAAGAATCTCTTTCACGTACCAAATTGTGCTTATATGTACATAATTTTGCTTATATGTATATAATTGAGCTTACACAGATATTTATTATTTAATGTCATCATCATCATCATCATCATCATGACAGCCATTAACTGTCCACTGCTGAACATAGGCCTCATAGGCAAAGGGGCTTTGCTAGTAGTTGCCACGTTTGGCAGGCGGGTCGACACCGCAGTTAGACTTTGGTGATGTTTTAAAAGTAGCACAGATTTTCCTAGTTCAGCCATCAGTCTCCACAATACATACACTGTATATTATTCTTAAGTAAATAGTTTGTGGAAAATGAAGAAATATTTTGAATTAAAAAAAAAAAAAATGTTTTAAGAGAAGTACTAATGCCCATTCGTCAACCAGTAAGTTCCCTTAGTCGCCTCTTACGACGCCCACGGAAAAAAAGATGTGGCCCGTTCCTATGCTGGGACGTCTCGACAATGTTTTATTGAGGAAAATCTCATCATGCGACCACACATATATTGTTCTTGTTCTATGAACAATACATAACTGAGAACTAGAGAGGAATTTCTAGTCCCTAACATACTATACGAGTACATACTATAGCGTAATAATTTTCCATACGTGCGGAGTTCCTCAAGTTTCTATCCCGGAAAATCAAATTCGACGCGTCATTGTATTTGTGAAATTTGATAGAGAACCCCACAATTTCTGATACAGCTTCGTGAATAGGCGTTCTCACCTCACTACTTATGTATACGTCACGAATGCCTTCCAAATGGGATAGGCAGAAACAATAGAACCCGAAATGCTCCAATTCAGGCAGGACTTTCGCCTCCTCAATTCATCAGCCTATTCAAACAAGCTCGGCGCTAGTTGACTTTAATTTCGCTACTACAATCTATATATTATTTATTATGGCTTTTATTACTAGTATTTGACCGGCGACTTCGTTCACTTTTCATCAGGTGGCGGACTACCTGCTTCTCTGTTTGTATCACATTTTATATTGCACAAAAAAAAGACCAAAAAGTTTGGCAACTGCCAATATATATATATATATATATATATATATATATATATATATATATATATATATATATATATATATATATATATATATATATATATATATATATATATATATATATATATATATATATATATATATATATACTAGCTAACTCGGCAAACGTTGTTTTACCATATACATTATTTCGAGTATTACTTGTATATTCGATCGCCATCTTTCAACCCTATTGCGGCATATGAAAATCGCGATTGAAAAATAGGGGTTGATCGTAAAAGCGTGAAAATTTGAATTTGTA
Organism: Galleria mellonella; assembly: GCF_026898425.1. Classification (NCBI taxonomy): domain Eukaryota; kingdom Metazoa; phylum Arthropoda; class Insecta; order Lepidoptera; family Pyralidae; genus Galleria; species Galleria mellonella. The sequence goes on from NW_026442061.1 coordinate 3,060,007, forward strand.
TGTATTTTTCGATGCTTAATCATAATAAAAAAAATTTAAAAAAAATAAAAAAAAATTATGGGTGGGTCACCCTTATCATTGAGGGATATGAAAAATAGGTGTTAGCCGATTCTCAGACCTGCCCGATATGCACACAAAATTTTATAAAAATCGGTAAAGCCGTTTCGGAGGAGTTGGGTAACAAACACCGCGACACGAGAATTTTATATATTAGATATATATATAGAGAGAGAGAGGATAATATCATACATTATCCTTCTTCTCTCTCTCTCTATAGGATAAAACCATCCACACGCCTATAAGCGTTTTATAAGCCGACATAGTGTGCAATCTTGCATTGGACCTACTGCCAGCACAAATAGATTTCATAATCAATCACCTATGTGTAACATAGTAGATAGCTATGCAGTCAATGTGTCATGCCAGTATTTAAAAAATATCCTAACTTCGTACGTAGGATACTTTATCACCATCATTATCCTAGCCATTGCTGAACATAGACCTTCTCCATAGATTGCTAAAGAACAATCCTGAGCCACCTGCATCTACTGACTACTTGCGATGAATTTGAGATCGTCACTCCATCTAGTAGAGGGTCGTCCTACAGTGCGTTTGCCCATAGGCCGTTACTTAATAACCTTTCCTCCCCATCGATTGTCGGTTTTTAGAGTGATGTGACCTGCCCATTGACACTTCTGCTTGCTTATCCTTTACAACACTTTAGGATACTTTGTGTACTTATTGATTAAAACGGGCAAAGCCGCGCAAAAACCTTCACAAATTGATTTAATCCCATTCCTAATCACCTAATTACAAGATTTAGTTTCCCATTCACATTTCTCATTCATGCCACCGATCTCATTTGCCAACTTTTGATATCTGTAATTGAAAACGTGGACCCGAAAGTTGTACCACTTAACGTTTTCGGGCGAGGGTAGACGGCGACCGATCTAATCAAGCATGAATTTGTTCGTGGGCTCCCTGATAGGGGTATTGTTTAAGAATCCATTCTAATAATAATATCCTGTTAATATTGTAAATGTCTTCCGATATTCTGATATTATATCATCACGTTTACGGCTGGATGGAATTAAATGAAAATTAATACATGGACAGACTATATCTTAGATTAATATTAGATGAAAACTGATTTTCACCACCGTACAACCCACCACAAACTAAAGTTTCATCCCAATCATCTGGACGAGTGGCGGTCTTCCACCGTGCGTTTTTCAAGGCACTTTCTTCCACGCACAACCATTCTTTGGAATCAACTTCCAGCAGCAGTATTTCCGAACCGATACGACAACATAACCTTCAAGAAAAGAGTATATTCCTTTTTAAAAGGCCGGCAGCACACCTGCAATGCCGCTGGTGTTGTGGGTGATCATGGGCGGCGGTAGTCACTTACCATCAGGTGAGCCGCATGCTCGTTAGCCCCCTGTGTTGTAAAAAAAATAAATAAAATAGACTTCGGTCCGCAAAAAATAATTTTCAATGCACACACTCACACGCACACGGCACGCACACATACGCAAGTATGCACGCACACACACGCAACATGCACGCACACACACGCACGCATGCACGCATACACACGCAAAAATAGACGATATTTTAATATGAATGTACAATAAAACTTATAATAATAATAATAAACAACGAAACAAATTGAGGCCCTCGTTCTTTTGGAAATTGCTAATTTTCCTTCTTTTATTTTTTGGTTATTTATTAAATATATGTATATGAATAAAAATTAATATCTAAATGTGTTGTCAAAGACAAATATCTCGAAAATGGCTTAACTTATTTGGCTGATATCGTTTCAAAATATTCATAAATGTCTAAGGAAAATTCTTATGAGGAAAAAAATTTTAAAAATTGCTTAGAAAAAACATGAAAACCCCATTTCCTTGTTTCCATACAAACCGTCAATAGCTAGTGACAGAACATCTATATAAAATACTAGCTTTTACTCGCGAGTCTGTCGGGGTAAAATATAGAATACTAGCTTTTACCCGCGACTTCGTCCGAGACTAGTTTACTGATCGGGATAAATGTTAGCCTATATCCTACTCCATCCCATATAGTTTTTTGTTTAATAGAAGATAATGGAACGGTAACCCCGCCCGCGCTATTGGTATACACCGGCGGGGCACCAGTGTGAGATGATAAGTGAAAATGAAAGACTTATATGTCAAATAATATATAATAATTTATAATAATATGGTCTGTTCTATGCCGGGACCAGGCCATATGTACTTATGTATATGTACTTACTTTTTATCAAATTGTTTGTAATATTTTCTATTCTATTGTGTTAATTTAAAATATAGTCTATTTGTACCTATATTCGATTCTACCTATATTCTCTGCCTACTGGGAAAAACCCGTGCCTTAAATCCATATCTGTCATGTTTTGCGGCCCGCATGTATCTGGTCAGTACGGCAATTTTGATTTATCTCGAAGAAGATTGTCAAAATAAATGCTCACATTTCCAAGCATGTTTGAGAAAAATGTATACACTGTACCTTATTATAATGATAAATGTATTCCCAATAATGTGCAATCGACATCCAAGCACTAAGTTGGGAACATTTGTTATTTTGACCGAAAAACAGTCTTTCTAAAAACCATTCGCGCCGTATTTGTGTGGAAACATCTAGAAGCATTTCCAGGAGGATTTTATTGGAGCATTTAATGAAAACCGTTACCTTCTCCATAATTTACATGCCGAAGTACCTACATAGACTTACTTAATCAACAGACACGGCGTTCATTATTTTTTAATTAGCAAAAGAACAAATTTTAGAGTACTGATCCACTTGAAGAGATAGTAACCCTACCCGCGCTATCGGTATACACCGGCGGGGCACCAGTGACGAATTCAACGAGAATTGTTCACGATGGTTTCCAGGGGGAACCACGTGGAGGTCGACCTGATAGGCATATTGCTAGCAATGGGGCTGTCAAACTCCATTGCTAACAATCCACTCCCCCAAGTTATATGTTAAAACAATAAATAAGCTATAATAAATATAACATCATATATATGTGGGTACATACTCGACATGTCAACTTTAACTGAACTGTGGGGTTGAGCACAAATTGAAATCATTTCCGCTCTACAACTCAAGTAAACGTCTGATTCTCAGTAACAATAACAACTGCTATGTCTTTTACTAATATAATAAAATTGTAACGCGACGGTGTCTGTGCATGGAAAATATTTAAAATTATAACAATAGAAATCAAGAGAATCATTTTTGAATTTTCTGTCTATTTTCATAATTATGTTCCTGAAGATGTAACTTAAAATCTGGTGTATTCTTTATCTTGATATCATATGTAATCAACAACACCTATGAAAAAAGAATAATCAAAATTGGTTATAAATTTACGAAGATATCTCGTAACCTTAGATTATATAGATAGAGCATCGAACCTCGAAAACGGTTCAACTTTTTGTCAGCTAATTGTCAAATTAGCTGACTTTTTTTCATCAGTGATCTATATACTTACACATAAAATGTATCTTGACATTTTATTCAATAAATAAAAAAAGTGTTCACGCATTAAAAAGATAAAATTATAAAACATAATAAATATAGAAGTCTCTTTTTTTGTACAACTTAGAATGGCAAACAAGCTGATGGAAAGTGGTAACCGTCGCCTATAGACGTGAGCAGTACCGTGGACATAACAGAGTATACTGTTTCATCCATGATACCCCCCATGCGTTGCCATTCCTGAGGACTCAGGTGTTATTCCTCTGTACCCAGTAAATTCACACCATATCCCACCCTTCAAACCGAAACACAGCCATGCAAACACAACTGCTTTACGGTTGAAACACGAATAGAATAGAAGTACCCAAGCAAACGACTTTTTGACATCCATGAAAATGATTAACGGCTCTCATATCTAAATGTGCATAAGTCTATGTATCAAAAGGTTAATAAGTAAGGCATCCCGGCCATCCCCGGGGAGATTTACGGCTGCGCTATGGATTATCTTCACGACTATCACGGTTTAGCGGGTAGCGGGGGCATTAGTAATATTAATATCACTGTCACAATAACATAAACACAATAATTCATTGTATAATACATTTCAATACAACTTAATGTAAATGTAAATATTAAATTATGTAAATATAATTAGCGGCCCATCCCGGCTTCAGTAGGAGTTACTTTTCAAAACACCTATGTCCTAAAAGTTACAACTTACCTACCTATACCATACTGGTACGGTGAGAATTTTGAAGTTTTATTTAACATGCCTCGCGCGCTAGACCAATACTAGTATCATAATAAAAAAAAAAAAAAAAACTAAAAAATTGAAGAATCGACTGTTAAACGAAACACAGTTCGCCGGGTCAGCTAGTAGTAAAATATGTTTACAGGACAGACTTGATGGCTGATGGCATTCTCTACCAGTCAATCGTTACGCTAAACAGAAAGTTTCTTATTTTCGCATATGGTGTCATCTAAGTCGTTGCACGTCGACCCATACGGATCTTTTGTGCTTCCCCCTGACTTATACCATCATTTCATAGATCCTATGTGTTACCCTAACGATATCCCGTGAGGGATTGTCAGTAATAGAGACCGAGAATCCCATTGCTAGCAATATACCCAACCAGGTCGACCTCCTCGCGGTTCCCCCTGGAAACTATCATGTTTAATTCCTGATGAATTCATCATGATAGGCTAACAGGCCTGTTTTTATCCTCTCTGATCACCCTTCACTGGTGCCCCGCCAGCGTATCCCATTAGCGCAGGTGGGGTTACCACTCCATTGTCATCCAATAAAACAAAAAAAAACGATATCCCGTGGTTTAAGATATCTGTAGTCCCCTAGCTCCAGATAAGCCGTTAAACAGAAAGTAAATACGAAATTGTACAAGAATCGAACTTACAACCATCCAGAAAGTGCCAGTGTGTGTCGAACGGCTGTACTGCTGGCGTAGTCAAACAGGCCACAACTTCCGTTCCGGTACTCGTCACTGTCTATCATTAGTGTAATTGTGAAGTTTACTAATTAACAAATTTTCACTGGCACTTCTTTAATTAACGCCGAAAGCAGTGTACTAGTAATTACTGACTAAATTCGCTCGGCTGCAGCGCTACATTGCTATAAAGAGAATTTACAACAATTTCCTTTTTTTTTTATTCCATAAATCCTAAAAATGAGGAGAGTTTTTTTAATACAACTTAGAATGGCATACAAGCTGACGGCCCACCTGATGGAAAGTGGTAACCGTCGCCTATGGACATGAGCAGTACCATGGACATAACAGAGTATACTGTTTCGCTCATGATACCCCGCATGCGTTGCCATTCCTGAGGACTCAGGTGTTATTCCTCTGCACCCAGTAAATTCACGCCATATCCCAACCTTCAAACCGAAACACAGCCATGCAAACACAACTGCTTTACGGTTAAAACACGAATGGGACAGAGGTACCCAAGCAATCGACTTTTGTACAAAGTCTCCCTCTGGAGATCGATCTGATAGGGTATATTTTTAGTAATAGGGTTGCTATTCATCATTACTAACAATCCATTCCCCCCGCAGTTAGGCTTTAGAGATGTTTTAGAGATGTTTTAAAATGGACGCTACTGCCCATCCCTCACCCTCCCTTAGTCGCCTTATAAAATACCCACGAGAAAGAAGAGAGTGGCCTATTCTATGCCGAGACCACAGGGCCATGCCGGGATCACACTGGAACATTAGATGAGTTTTTTACATTTTTCTGAACTATATTTTATTTTGCAGAAGTTCATATCACTGGTTATTTAATAAGAATTATTTTGTTTAATTCCGCTACCATTAGTATGCGTGTGACTGCCAACACTCGAAGATAGACTACTATTACCAAAAGTTCTACAATCTCTCATATCATCTCTGATTGTCATTTCGTCCACGCACGTTGTGTGACATGTGTTTCACGTCTATACCATTGTCTAATGTTATGTTTAGAGGGAAGGAATTGTTAGTAATGCGGACTGTCAATCCCATTACTACCAATATACCCTGTCAAGTCAATCTCCACGTGGTCCCCCCTGGAAACCATCATGCTGAATTCCAGGTGTATTCATCACGATGGGATAACAGACCTGCTTTCTAACTCTCACCTATCATCCCTCACTGGTGCTCCAACAGCGTATACCGTTAGCGCAGGCGGGGTTACAATTCCATTGTCATCCATTAAAAAAAATGTCATATTCATATATATGATTCATGTTCATCTATTAAAAATTCCTTCTCCAAATTAATAAATTAAATCTTAAGTTTTAGATAACTTCAGAGTGAATACAATGATGGCTGGTTCGTCCGTCATACTCGTGAACGGGTACTTCTGGTAGAAACTGGTCTGTTCAAGAATACTAAGTCTGATTTTAATTTTTGTCAATATGATTTTTATAATAATCATTTTCATTTTTTTTTTTCTTTTTCTTAATTCACTTTTTATTTGAAAAAAGCAACAGCTGAGTTTCTTGTCCGTTCTACTCAGCAAATTTGGCGGTAGATTCATAGAAGATTACTAATGAAAAATTAAGTTTACATAATTTTTTTTTTTATTTCTTATTTACTTATAAACACTGCAAAAACAACCCTTGTCCCTACTCCGTCACTATACACAGAGACGCTCAGTTAAATTTTAAACTTTCAAATTAACTGAAAACAAGTAATGCTACGTTTTAATTATTCATAGTACATACATCTAAATGTAGTAACCAAAATTGTAGCCCAAGAGCGAATGCTATAATAATGTTGACATTCGGTATGTGTACAAACAGGGAGCGCGGCGTAATTTACTAAACAATATTTAACTTGGGAACACATAAACTTACTCCACAATCTACGCCTTGACACATGAGTGGGACCTCTATGAGTATTAAATAGTTGGAGAGCTCGAATAAATTTCACTATAGTCATGAAGCTGAAGACAAATTTATTACAGTGTTCTCTTATTTCTTTTTTAACGTTGGAAAAAACGTAAGGTACAGTTTTATTTATTGATACAATTAAAGGAAAAAAAATATTAATACATCAGCGTTAACTATCCACTCTTGAACATAGGCTTTCCCCATAAGAGGAGTTTTACCAGTCCGCTACGCTTGGCAAGCGGGATAGCAACCGCAAATATATATATATATATATATATATATATATATATATATAAATTAATTTAAAGATAATTATTTACTAAATACGTCCAAGATAAAAAAATCAAAGGAAAAAACAATACCAATAAGTATTTAATAATTGTATATAAAATTTAATTGTCTTTTGTCTGCATATTACAAAATTAACAAATTTAGATCACCATGATATTATAACATTATTTGGATTTAAATTAACATAACAGTTATTATGTCCGTCATAATAAGTCCATTTATTTTGCACCGACTAACACGGGCCCTTCTATTTTTCATATCATTAAATTTGTTACGGATCTCACGACTTAAATTTCCCAAGGGAATGCCTAAATTTCTTTGTACACCTATATTGTGGTAGGGATTGTTGACTCGAAATTTATTTAATTTACCCATTTCCTTTTCCATTACTACTTAGGCTTAATATTTTTTTTAACTGATTTTAAAGGTAGTTGCCAATTCAACGTTGTTCCGTCGTATACGTTACCTGATACGTTCGGCGATTCTTAACAGATTTTAATGATTATTCTCTGTTCAAAATTTTATTTTTATGAATCAACATCTTATATTATCTTATATTATTTATATTTGTATAAACAAAGTTACAATTCTGTAATGTAAAATTTATATAATTTTTTAAAACATGATCAAAATTAGGAACATCTCAATTGTGTGCCCCCAATTTTACAATATTTGCCTTAAATACATTATATATTAAGTTTATATTAAGAGTATATTAAGGTATCTACAGGGTTGACCATCTGCACGTGACACCCCTAGTGTTGCAGGTGTCCGTAGGCTACAGTGATCGTTTACCATCAGACGGGCTGTATGCTTATCTGCCACCTTCATGTTGTAAAAAAAAACAACTAATATAAAAAAAAATATTCATAAATTATATTTTAACAGTTGACAAGTCACTTTAATTACTTAAATTTACTCACTAATTACGTTATATATGTACAGTAAATTATATATTTATTTTATTTCCTTGTTTCCATGTCCTTACAAGATACACCTCAATTCGACATGGTACAACAAACAACAATGGTTAGGTTTTACAGTAATATATAGTAAACATTCCAGCCCTTGTGAATTCCGTTTCAGAACATATGAAGAGATCTTTTAGAAAATAATAATAATAATAAACTCTTTGTTGCGCACAATAGAGATGTATACAAGGAGTATTTATACAGAATGTGCATATACAAAAGACGGCCTTATCGCTAAAAGCAATCTCTTACAGACAACCTGGCATAAATAATAGATAAGTACAGAGAGAAAGGTAGAGGACACAAGTCAGGCACTTTTTTTTTAATGGATGATAATGGAATGGTAACTACGCCTGCGCTATCGGTATACACTGGCGGGGCACCAGTGAGGGATGATAGGTGAGGATGAAACAGGTCAGTTAGCTCACCGTGACGAATGTAACAATAAATTAATCACGATGGTTTCCAGGGGGTACCACGAAGAAGTCGACCTGACAGAGTATATTGTTAGCAATGAGGCTACTAATCCTCATTATTAACAATCCCTTTTTCCCCATTTATTATATTATTATATTTATATATTATTATCATATAGAAATATTTTCTTTAGTATTATGAATTTTTACATAATAACCAAAACCAACCCTAGGTCTATACCGTACTGTATTTGCACACGAGCTCTCAAAACCGGCAAAGCGTCTGCAAAATAAACGGCGAATTCATTATCGCCGTACACCGCTCGGGCATCGTCTCGCGTCGCGTCGCTGCTTTTACGATATATTAGTTGCGCTATCGTTCTTATATCCAGCTCTCGGTCTATAACATAAATAAACTGTCGGTTTCTAATCCCCGTGCGATATTTATCCTCACGACATACGAGTACATTTAGTTGTGTAAAAAATTTAATTCAATCATGAACGACGAGATTTGTTTTATACAACTTAGAATGGCAAACAAGCTGACGGCCCACCTGATGGCAAGTGGTAACTGTCGCCTATAGACATGAGTCGCGCATGATACCCCCTATGCGTTGTCATTCCTGAGGACTCAGGTATTATTCCTCTGTACCCAGTAAATTCACGCCATATCCCACCCTTCAAACCGAAACACAGCCACGCAAACACAGCTGCTTCACAGTAAAAACACGAATGGGACAGAGGTACCCAAGCAATCGACTTTTGTACAAAGTCTCCCTCTTGGGAAAGAGATTGTTAGTAAAAGGGTCCAATTTCACCATTACTAGCAATAGACCCTATTAGGTCGACCTCCACGCGGCTCCCCCTGGAAATTAGTGGAATTTGTCACGATGAAGAAAGACCTGCTTTCATCGGTGATAGACCCCTCACTGGTGCCCCGCCAGCGTATACCAACAGCGCAGACGGGGTTACCATACCATTATCACCCATTAAAAAAAAGACTTTATTGTGATCACAATAAAGAACAAATTCCGTAACAATTCCATAATCGCTTAATCTTTTAAAGTCCAGATGCCTGTTTTTTTTTATGGGTGATAATGGTATGGTAACCCCGTCTGCGCTGTTGGTATACGCTGGCGGGGCACCAATGAGGGATGACAGATGAAGATGAAAGTAAGTCAGTTAGCCCATCCTGACGAATTAAACTAGAATTAGTCACAATGGTTTCCAGGGGGAACCACGTGGAGGTCGACCTGACATATATTGCTAGTAATAGGGCTATTTGACCCCACTACTAGCAATCCCTTCCCCCCCCCCGAAGCCTGTTAGGCGCTAACTTTTTACAAATTGACTCCAATTCTTGTTAGGTTACTTACTACCCACTTTAGCCGGTCAATTCAGCGATCCAACCCAAAACTGCTATAATTATTCATGAAGGGCCAGGTTTTAGACGCATCCAGTCTCACTTTAGATGCCATTACCAGTCTCCCTTCAACCCTTACGGTACACCCTACGTACACCATATAAATATTTACGACATAAAATCCCCCGAAAGTTCCATCAAACAAAATTATACTGTACAATTCTCGTTACAAAGTCAATTTTTATTTGTATTTTTATTTTTATTCATAGATAGATATTTGGAAGTATACGAGTATAAAAAATTGGGTAGCGCCGTCAAAGGCTGATGAATTATTTTGTATAATAAAATATTGTAGAAAATTTTTCGTAGACATTAAAAATGTAAGTTATTTTTGCGTAAATTACGAATTTAATATCTATAAATACCGTATGGTCCCGGCATTGAATGGGCCATTCTTTTTTCCCGTGGCTGTCGTAAGAGATAACTAAGGGAACTTTATAGTCGAGGGATCGGCAGCAGTGTCCCTCTTAAAACATCTTCAAAGCCTAACTGCGGTTGCCAACCCGCCTGCCAAATGTGGCAACTACTGGAAACCTCCCTCCCTTCCCCCCAATAGAAGAAAACCTATGTTTAGCAGTAAACAGTTTACAGCTAAAACATATATGCAACAAAATTCTGCGAAATCTGAATTACGTACATAAAATAGTTTTCACGCGCGTATATCCTATTGGTGTAAGCAAAAAACAATAGAATGCCAAATGTTACGATCCAAATAGATCTGTTACGCTTCCCCCACATTCATCAATGTATTTCACATGAATTCTTTTTACTTATGCCCTTTTTCGCCTATTCGGTAGACACCCTCCGTTACACGTTCGTCTAGGACGTCCCCCAGCGACCGACGTTCGCTCGTTTTCGTTCGATAGATATCTTTCGTAGTCCTTCATTCATCAATCCTTTAACCAAATTTATAAGACGTTTAATAGTGGAATATATATGTATAAACTTAATTTTCAACTTATCCTAACAGCTTAAATTGCTTGTTTGCCGTTTTAAGTATCACAAAACTTACCCTACCAATCGAATTGGAGACCTCATTTACAACCGACTGCAAAAAGAAGAAGATTTTTAATTGTATTGTATTGTTTATGTCTGTTATTTCTTAACTCCATCAGTTATGAACCGATTCGGATTTTTTTGTCCGAAAAGATATACTTACAGATTGGTCATACAGAACTTTTATCAAAATCAGTTAAATAGTTTAGTTTAATTCAAAATAACACTAGTCTTACCAAAATTATAGTAGATTTTTCGTGGAACTTAATCTAAAATTAATACTTAACAATGTGTCTGTAAAAATATATGCATCCAAATGTAAATCAAAAGATATAACAATCTTTATTTTTTATCCAAAGAGAGATTCTTCTTAAAGATTATACCAGAGGGACACTTTGTACAAAAGTACATAGTTTGCTTGGGCACCTCTGTCCCACTCGTGTTTTTACCATGAAACAGTTGTGGAAGGGATATGACAGTGAATTTACAAGGTACAGAGGAGTAACACCTGAGTCCTCAGGAATATCAACGCATAATGGGTATCATGGACGAAACAGTATACTCTGTTATGTCCATGGTACTGCTCATGTCTATAAACGACGGTTACCACTTTCCATCAGGTGGGCCGTCAGCTTGTTTGCCATTCTAAGTTGCATAAATTAATTTAATTAATTTCTTTTCTTTAAAATTACATCCATGTACTCCCTATGTCCCTAACTGGCCGTATGGTCCCGGCATAGAATAGGCCACCCCTTCCTTTCCCGTGGGTGTAAAAGCCGACTAATTGAGGGATTGGCAGCAGCGTCTCTCTTGGAAGCTCTCTAAAACCTAACTGCAGTTGCCAATCCGCCTGCCAAATGTGGCAACTACTGGCAAACCCACTCAAAGGGAAGGCTTATGTTCAGCAGTGGACAGTTAAAGTCTGATATAATGATAACTGTTTTTAACAATTATTCACTTCTCTTAATAGAATTATTTTCGCCTTTTTCAAAATAACACATACTTTTTATTGTTCTCACTAAAATATTAGACTTAAAAACTTAGCAAAAACAAAAATAAACCAATTAATTTAATTTTGCTTTTAGAAAACAGCACCGAAGCGCGCGGATAACAAAAGAATTAAAGTCCTACCTCTGCACATACTCCCAACGACCCCTGAGACATGCCGCGTGATGAGCCCTGTATAAATGCAGACACTACGCTCACACTACAAATCTTTCCGTACACATTGCCGCAAAAACCAATCCTATTAAATATATTTAATACTAAAGTTTTTAAAAATGGATGTATGTTTATTACTTTTTCACGCAAAAACTACTGAATGGATTAAAATGAAATTTGATACACGGGTAGTTAAAATCCTAACTTAGTACATAAGTTAGTTTATTTACTTTATATACTGCATTTATTCTCTTTTAAGATCAGACAATATATTATTTATTTTATACTAATTTTTTACCGCTGGTTCGTACGCATGGATTAAAGAAGTAGGAAAAAGTATGAAATAGACTGCTTCTATATATATATATATATATATATATATATATATATATATATATATATATATATATATATATATATATATATATCAAAATAAAATATATACTATATTTTAAGTTAGACCTTTAGGAAACCAGAGGGAGACTTTGTACAAAAGTCGTTTGCTTGGGCACTTCTGTCCCATTCGTGTTTCTACCGTGAAGCAGTTGTGTTTGCATGGCTGTGTTTCGGTTTGAAGGGTGAGATAAGACAGTGAATTTACAGGGCACAGAGGAATAACACCTGAGTCCTGAAGAAGGGCAACGCATGGGTGGTATCATGGGCGTAACAGCATACTCTGTTATATTCATGGTACTGCTCATGTCTATAGGCGACGGTTACCACTTTCTATCAGGTGGGCCGTCAGCTTATTTGCCATTATAAGTTGTATAAAAAAAAATAACAGTAGTTATTGTGTGATGTCCAAACAAATATACAGACAGAGAGACAAAATGTCTAAAAGTTTTTGGCCTTATTGAAACCCCCTTATATTTTTTTTTAAATACCTTCCATGTACAGACATCATTTGGTTTCAATTTTATTATATTACTAATATTTTGTAATATTTTATCCTTGTTTCATTTGTTTTTAGGTACCTTTTGTAATTTTCCTTCTAACTTGTGAAGCCAAAGAACAACTTTCTTTCTTATTGCTGTAAGGAATTCCTGCACATTTAAATTTAATACACGTGTTGATATTTATTTATTTATTCGTTATTGATTACATTACAAAAAAATGTCTGATACAGAAGGCGGGCTTAATGCTATACAGCATTCTCTCCCAGTCAACCTTTGGTGAAACAGAAATGTAATTATGCAGTGAAAAATTGAAAATTATTGTAGATAAACAACTATCCATTGTGACCGTGTGTATGCTACGGTATAACTTGGCTCTTCAGTTTTTTCCATCAAGTCTTTGTGTCACGCTCTCTACTGATCCTGCGTAGCACCATGCCTCTTATATAACTATATGTATAACCTCCTTGGACTTGTGTTTTCTTAGAAAATAAGAATTAAAGACTTCATATAGTTGCATTTAATTTACTATCTGATCATTGTAAAGTCCTATGTTTTTTAAAGAAAATTCTTTATATGAATGAGTACGTACAGAAAAAAGGAATTGAGAAAAATGTTCCAAAATCTACAATAATAATACATATATAGATATTTCATCATACCTATCTTTACTAATTTTATAATTGTGTAAAAATGTGATTTTATAATTCTAAATTTAAAAAAAAAATAGAAATTTCATCAAAATCTATTTGTTCATTTAGCTTTAAAATTACTATATTTTAAAAATAACTGGTTTTGCCAAACTGGTTGAAATTAGTTTTTTTTTTTTTTTTTTTAAACTAATTTTCTTTCATGATAATATCATTGGCCGTGTAATGATAAATTATAAAGGCATCCACTAAATTTGTAGTCCAACAATTATTGGCCATTCCATATTGGGCAAAATATGTCCAACCATATCCCAATTCAACGTTCAACAAATAATATGCGCATGCATAAACTGATTTAGTACCAAAAAGCACACCCTACTAATCCTATTCAGATCGACTTACTCTTTGCGCAAACTCCAAACACACTGTATCTTTATCAAGTCCTTAACAAAGGTCTAACCTCCTTGGCACTTGTTATCATATAGATTGATTCATTCCTGAAAATATGTGGAAAATTGAAGCGGGCTTGCTCAATTTGCGTTGATTTCTTTATCCCGCTGCCGTAGACGCGGCGGGCCCGTTGAATCCAAATGAGCTAGCGGGTCGGGTCTTATTGATAGCGGGCGGGCTTATTGATGAGGCGATCAGCACGTGATCGGAAATTTGATTGTACTTGTTGAATTATATCGTTTTATGAAGCGGTCAATAAAATAAACACAGTTAAATTATAATACGATACCTACTTATACAAAAGCTTTAACTGAAATAGTTAAATATCTAGAAACAGTATTAATTAAATGTAAAAACATTCCTCGATGATCCAGAGGTCGGAATACAGTAACCAAAATATGTACTTTAAATCGTGACAAATCACGAGAGATAACTCGACTGTAAAATGAATTGTAAAAATTGATTTCAGAATTGTCAAAGACATCGGGTAACATATATAATACAACCATTAATAGAATTTATTCAAGAAAAAAAATTTCGACTTCATTCGCGGCGAAATCAATTATTTTGATTTAAAAACTAAACTACTGAATCAGTTTTGATAAAATTTATATTTAATTAATTTGAAAGTATATCCTTTAAGATAAAAAAAAGAATTTTTCAAATCGATTTATAAATGATAGAGTTGTAAAGTAACAAACAAGAAAAAATACAACCGAATTGGAAACCTCGTCCTTGTTTTTGAAGCCGATTGAAAATATAAACTAATAGCTGTATTATTGTAAAAGTTGTAAACTTATTCCTCTTGGAAATCACTTAAAATTCATAAATATGCCTATTGTATATGTATTGTATTGTATTGTGAAAATCTTTATTGTACATAACTCAGATTAAATACTGTATCAAGGACAAAGATAACATAGTAAACAAAGAATCGTTTACCATCGTATTATTGACTCGCGTAATGCACAAACTCCACGTGTGTCCTCGCGCGTCGCTCCCGCGATACTGATTGATACTGACATTTCTGACAAATGTACCCTCACGTATATATCCTTGAGACAGCGTAGGTATTGCCATACACCACAACGCTAATATATCATTAACCATTTCAGAAGAAATACACCGAATAGTAATAGAGTGATTTGCCAATACGTGGTAACTATATAAATACATTTAAAAAAATGTACCCTTATTATTTACAGAGGTAATTCAAATTTGCATTTTGATTTTAACCAAATACTTTAACAAAAATTAATGATAATTGCTTCCTGTAAAATCACATTTCTATTACATTTCACATTTCCATCTCTTTTGCTGATTATCTAAAATAAACTTATAATAATAATATTGTAATCTAATTAACAAAAGGGATTAAAAAAATATGTTATCTTTAAATATAATTGCAATTTGTGGAGAGATCAGAAAATGTGTTATTTTAGTTTGAGATAAACAAGATCACAAGATCTATGTTCCCCTGTCAAAAGTCACATTGGGAATAACTATTAGAAAGGGAACATGTGAGGTATAAAACTTTCTACTAAGCAACTACTTTGATCGATCTGATATCTATTGTCGTAAAGTAAAGACAAAATGTCTTTCGTATTGATCGCCGCCAGAGGGGAAAAAGCATCAGTACCAACTCACTCAAAGCATAACTATATCAAACTATTACAATACAATTCGGATTGTATTGGATAATAAAATATATAAATTATTGTGTAGAATATATTAATTAATTTTTTTTTTATTTATGTAATTAATATATAATGTGTATGAATGTGTGTGTATGTGTATTTATGTACATAATGTGTGTGTATGTACATAGATATACGAGTATATTATTACGTAATTAACAGAATTACACTATTGTATTAGGTTATAACACCTATAAAAATAGTGATAAATTTAGATATAAACATATAAAATAGAAAAAAATTAAATATACAGAATGAATCGCCTTTTATACAAATATCTAGAAATAATTTCTTAAGATTTGTTCATTTAAAGTTATTTAATATTAATTTTAATGTGTATTATTGACCTTTTTGATACATTTGTTTACTTACATAACTGCCTGATACATTAACACTGAATATTTTCTTATTGAATTTTCTCAATTTTTTTAAAGAAATATAAGATAAAAGTCTATGAATTTCCTTCGTTTACGAAACGAATTTTAATAGTGAAATGTATTGAAAATTTATATTTTTATTACAAAATAAAAGAAAAGACCTATAAATAAAAAAAGACTTACCAATTAAACTATTAAATCAAACTATTACAATACAATTCGGATTGTATTGGATAATAAAATATATAAATTATTGTGTAGAATATATTAATTAAATATATTTTTTAATTTATATAATTAATATATAATGTGTATGAATGTGTGTGTATGTGTATCTATGTACATAATGTGTGTGTATGTACATAGATTTACGAGTATATTGTTACGTAATTAACACAATTACACTATTGTATTTTTTTTAATGGGTGATAATGGAATGGTAACCCCGCCTGCGCTAACGGGATACGCTGGCGGAGCACCAGTGAAGGGTAATAGATGAGAATGAAAACAGGTCAGTTAGCCTATCATGATGAATTCATCAGGAATTAACCATGATAGTTTCCAGGGGGAACCACGAGGAGGTCGACCTGGTTGGGAATAATGCTAGCAATGAAATTTTTAGTCTCCATTACTAACAATTCCTTATCCTCCCAAACACTATTGTATTAGGTTATAATACCTGTAAAAATAGTGATAAGTGTAGATATAAATAAATGAAATAAAAAAAATTAAATATACAGAAATAATCGGCTTCTATACAAATAACTAGAAATAATTTCTTAAGATTTCTTCATTTAAAGTTATTTAATATTAATTTTAATGTGTATTATTGACCTTTTTGATACACAGAGAGACACACACCACACACACACGCATGCACACACACTCATTCATAATACTTATTTATACATGTGTATTGGTGGTGAGAGAAAGACAAAATAAATAAATAAAATAATTGTATTATACAGATTAGTTACACAATTGTGAGTACTGCTAAAAAGCCTATGTTTAATATCTATATGCATGTATATGATAACACGAGTACTGCTTCCTACAGGACAGGCTCAGCCTAGTGTAGGAGGCAATGATAAATTCTGGGCTAATACAAACATACTTTGTTAAATAAATAAATAAATAAATAAAAAAAATAAAAAAATTTGTTTACTTACATAACTGCCTGATACATTAACACTGAATATTTTCTTATTGAATTTTCTCAATTTTTTTAAAGAAATATAAGATAAAAGTCTATGAATTTCCTTCGTTTACGAAACGAATTTTAATAGTGAAATGTATTGAAAATTTATATTTTTATTACAAAATAAAAGAAAAGACCTATAAATAAAAAAAGACTTACCAATTAAACTATTAAATCAAACTATTACAATACAATTCGGATTGTATTGGATAATAAAATATATAAATTATTGTGTAGAATATATTAATTAAATATATTTTTTAATTTATATAATTAATATATAATGTGTATGAATGTGTGTGTATGTGTATCTATGTACATAATGTGTATGTATGTACATAGATTTACGAGTATATTGCTACGTAATTAACACAATTACACTATTGTATTTTTTTAATGGGTGATAATGGAATGGTAACCCCGCCTGCGCTAACGGGATACGCTGGCGGAGCACCAGTGAAGGGTGATAGATGAGAATGAAAACAGGTCAGTTAGCCTATCATGATGAATTCATCAGGAATTAACCATGATAGTTTCCAGGGGGAACCACGAGGAGGTCGACCTGGTTGGGAATATTGCTAGCAATGAAATTTTTAGTCTCCATTACTAACAATTCCTTATCCTCCCAAACACTATTGTATTAGGTTATAATACCTGTAAAAATAGTGATAAGTGTAGATATAAATAAATGAAATAAAAAAAATTAAATATACAGAAATAATCGGCTTCTATACAAATAACTAGAAATAATTTCTTAAGATTTCTTCATTTAAAGTTATTTGATATTAATTTTAATGTGTATTATTTATTATTAACCTTTTTGATACATTTGTTTACTTACATAACTGCCTGATACGAGTACATTGACACTAAATATTTTCTTATTGAATTTTCTCAAATTTTTTAAAGAAATATAAGATAAAAGTCTATGAATTTCCTTCGTTTACGAAAAGATATTTTAATAGTGAACTGTATTGAAAATTTATATTTTTATTACAAAATAAAAGAAACGACCTATAAATAAAAAAAGACTTACCAATTTAATCTTGACTCGCTATTATTCTAAAAATAAATGTCTAGCGCCCTAAGCTAAAATCAAGAGCTGGCTACCAGACTTACTACAATTGTTGCCATTGGAAATCTAGTCTACCATAGACTATATTATTGGAATATATAATAAATATATTTTGTTCGCTCGAATACTGATAAATTATAGATAAATTTCTAATTTTATGAAAGCAATTAATTTTAGACAGTACGACAGTTTCAAGAAGACGAAAGAGAGAGTTAAGAGTTGCCATAGTGAAGAACAAAATTGTTATTTTAACTTACTACTATTGTATACTATTATTAGTATTTTTAATTAAAAGTGAATACAACCCATAATAACCATTACTGTCACGTCGATAATTATGGTATTTTGCTAGTCAATAAAAATCACTTATGCCTAATTTACAAGATTCATTGAAAACTAGCTATATCCCGTAACTTCGCCCGCGTAAATCGATATATAAAGTATCTTATATACTAAGTTAGGATATAACCTATCCGTGCATCAAATTTTATTTAAATCTGTTCAGTAGTTTTTACATGAAAGAGTAACAAACATCCATCCATCCATCGTTACACTTTCGCATTTATAGTATTAATAGGAAAAATAATTTGTTATGTACCATATAATAATTATTTTAAATACACAATCAGGACTTAACGCGATATAAAAGCTTTTACAGGTAAATATTACCTACATATTAGCTTCTTTATTGCCAACGATTCCCTGTAAAAGCTTTTACATCGCGTTAACACCCGATTGTATATTTAAAATATGTATACACACCGCTAAAGTTTAAAACTAATAATTATTTGTGGTACAATTTTTGGACAGAAAATTCTAAAATACTAATTCTAAAATATTGTTTAAAATAATCATTGATAATCTGTACTTGAGCTAAACAAAGAGGAAGGACTTGATTTTTTGTAAGTTTGTTTGTAATAAATAACCTCAAAAATAACTAAGCTGATTTTGAAAATTTCTTCATTTATCGAAAATTACATTACCGGCAAGTAATACAGGCTATATTTTATTTTCAAATAAGAAAAACCGTGCGAAGGTGAAGTGGGCTGCTAGTGTGTTACGTTTTCCTTGAATAACCAAATTGACAGAACGCTCGTAGCTTTCTTTTAACATTTAGACAAAAACAAAAATCTAAGAGTAGAATCCATAAGTATTCGCTTATATTAGATAAAATGTCGAAGTCTCAAAGGACATTCACAAAAAGTGAATTCACTCCTTCGCTAAAACGCTCCCTCGCCGTTCGTGAGCAACTGACGCCGCGCCTCAAAATTCGCTTTTTGACATTTATATTCGTAGTGCGGGCCTACGTAGGGTACCGATGACCTTTTTACCGGCGCTGCGGTTGGGTCAGGCTTTTAAATCCCACAAAGGCTTTTGAAGTATGACAGCAGTTGGACAGTAAGAAGTGAGTACTTATATCAATTTGGAATATTGGGGATCTTTTTGAATAGTTGAATGTTTTAAATCGGAGCAAAAGGGAAAAAGTCCCTCCAAACTGGACCTCCGTAAAAATCGTACTATTTAAATTATTTTTAATACACCGTAACATTTCAGTCGTTGATTGTCCACTGCTGGAAATAGGCTCTCCCTCCTCTTCTTTAACTCAAGAGACGTCAAAGAAAAAATATAATCATGACTGTAAAATATTTTTTATAGTAAGCAGTGCTCTTGTCAGTGGAGCTCTTGCCACTCACTACGATTTTCAGCGAGTCCCTTCACCTCTTGATACGACACTTTTTTCTTGACCTGCTTGATACATATAAATTGGGGGGAAAGGGATTGTTGGCAATGGAGTTTGAGAATCTCATTGCTAGCAATATGCCCTATTAGGTCGACCTCGACGTGGTTCTCCCTGGAAACCATCGTGAACAATTCTTGTTGAATTCGTCACGATGGGCTAACTAACCTGCTTTATCCTCACCTATCATCCTTCACTGGTGCCCCACCGGTGTATACCGATAGCGCAGGTGAGATGGGGGGGGGGTTACCATTCCATTATCACTCATTAAAAAAAAGGTACATATAAATTATATTTTATGATATATTTAAATATATATATATATATATATATATATATATATATATATATATAATATTTATATATATATATAATATATATATATATATATATATATATATATATATATATTTGAAGATATATATTAATAATAATGTTTTTTTTGCAGATACAAAAAGTGAATCGGTAGAAAGCGCCAGCGCATCAACGGGGAGTTCACAAGAAGACGAGGATCCAAAGGAGACATGGATGAGAGCTCCCAGCAGTGGTGTCACGGTCAGGAGCGGAGAGGACGCTCTCCTTACGTGCGTGGTGCTGGGGGCCAGGGGCAAACCGGTACTGTGGAAGCGGGCGAGTGACCGGCAGCTCCTAACCGCTGGGGGAGTCAAAGTCACCAGGGACGAGAGGGTACACGTCCTGCATGATGACAGTGAGTATCACGCAACTTTACAATTCACTTCTTTTTTTTTGTTTTATGTTACGTAATATCTTCCATTCCTGAGGGTCGTAAAATACGATTAAGAGAACTTAATGGTCGAGGCAGCAGCGTCGTTTAAACATCACCAAAGGCTAACTGCGGTTGCCAAGCGTGGCAACTACTGGCAAAACCCACCAATATGGGTTGAGGGGGCTATGTTTTACAGTGGACAAGAGCTGATACATCTTTTTTGTGTAACGACTTTTTTGACAAACAATTAGGCCAGTTTTTTTTTTATATTCTAAGTGGCCAACTGATTGTAGAGTGATGGTATGGTACGGTTGGTAGATAGAAAGTGATAATCCTAATAATCATGGGCACCACCATAGACATCGCAGAGTACACTGTAGCGTCCATGACACCATTCTAAATTCAAATATTTTAAATCAAATATGGCTACGAAACTGCGCTCCTGAGTTCTGCATTTATAAAACTATTTAATGAAACTTGGTTTGAATTAAAGATGAGGGAAAATATAATAAAATACCCCCGGATTTCCTGCTCTCAGTTATCCGCAAACTAGAATGGCAGGCAACCCTTACTTGTTCCAATTTTTTTGAAAGCAACCCTATATCGTCGTATAGAAAAATTAATAAACTTTTATTTGAACAATCTTATCAAAAGAAATGTTAAGTTAACCAAATTACAATTTTTTTTAACTATTTTTACTTGGCAATTCTACTAACTGAAAACAGATAACCTCAGTGCGTGTATTGCATTATATATTCACTCATCTTTCTTTTAAACCAAGATTCATTAAAAAGTTTAATACCTACCGAATCCAGTGCCGAGATCTTAAGCTATGTATGTTCTATTTATTTTCAAATAAAAAATAATTTAAATACTTGTACTTGACTATTAAAAGAGATTATTCTCTCGTTAACCTCAAACTAATAGTCCATTTTACCTTTGAAGTACGGAATTCTTAATATAGGCATACTAAATAGATAGATAGATAGATACTCTTTATTGTTTCCTCCATAAGATTACCATAGTAAACTTATTATAACTACAAACAATTACAAGAAAATACTACACTGAGAAAACAATGGGGGCATTATCACTAAGAGCAATCTCTTCCAGGCTCACCTTTGGAGAGTAGTATGCACCTATTTATATTATATAAAGGAATTTCGGTAGAACATTGACTTTCATCGCCTACTTTATCTCACACTTAGGTTGCTAGTTCAGGGCTCCTGTAATTCGCGTTATCTTTATTTACGATTTATGTGTACACGAAAATAAACAATAAAAATAATAAATAATACCTAAACTTACCCCAAATTAACAGAAGATTTTTTTTGTTTTGTTATTTGCACCTATTTTCAAAAACTGTCGTGCTGCAGGTCGATGTTTGTTTTCCCGCGTCAAATTCACACTGGTTGCATGGCGTCCACACCAGAGGGCAGGCGTCTCCATATATCTCCGTCGAGAGTCATTTACAGGGATGATTTATATTTATATATGGTTGTGCGTGTGTGTGTGTGTGCTGTGGCAATGAAAAAGTGTAGTGTCACGAAGTTATTAAAAAATATTGCAAAAAAATAAAAATTTTATATGTAGGTACGTTTATTTAACTCTTTGTTTACGATCCACCTCTCGATACCTTATTAGTCAACGTATATAAGTTTACAAATGCAGACTATGTGCCTAGTTATTCGTACTATATTGTGCTCACCAGAGCGATATCACAAGCGAATCTCTTTAATTTGTATCGCTTTGAACTTCTCACAAAGGTCGGGCCATGGCTGACTTCGGAACAAAAGCACTACGAAAAACTGTCTGGAATTTTTAGAGAGATGTACAAATTTCGATTCCGAAAGGTGGTTCTCTCTTTATCTGTTTTTTTTTTTATGTGAGCATGTTACTCGTTTCATTTGCAAATTCTGGACGGATCCTTCTAGAGTTTACTACTATATTAATCCCATAACAACATTTGTAACAATTGAAGCTGCCGTTTTGTAGTGAACGAAAATTTGTTACAAAGCAATCTACACAAATCTACATGACAACACGCAATTCTAAATTCAAATTTGAAACTTTTCTAAATATTTCCAATTTAATGTTGCTATCTAACTAAAAAAGAAGGACGGAAGGGAAGAGAGAGACCAAGGCATAGTAACATAAGGCATATCAAGGAAGGAGTTGGTGTCGTGTCGTATCAAGAGGTGAAGAGACTCGCTGAAAATCGTAGTGAGTGGCAAGAGCTCCACCGACAAGAGCGCAGCTCTTAAATAGGATAGATAGATAGATCTAACTAAATTATCTATGAAGAATCTCGTCATTAATTGTTTGTATGTGTCTGTATGTGTGTGTGTGTGTGTGTTTGCGTGGGCTTTAGCCTGTGCGAGTGCGTTAGTGTGTGCAGATGTGTTACTGTGTGCGTTTGCGTGCGTGAGTGTGTCTGTGTGTGTTTTTTTACAAGAGGCAAACGAGCATGCGGCTCACCTGATGATAAGTGACTACCGCCGCCCATGATCACCCACAACACCAACTGCATTGCAGGTGTGCTTGTGTTTGTGTATGTATGTGTTTTTGTGTTTGTTTCCAAAGTACATTTTTTTTATACAACTTAGAATGGCAAACAAGCTGACGGCCTACCTGATGGAAAGTGGTAACCGTTGCCTATAGACATGAGCAATACCATGGACATAACAGAGTATACTGTTTCGCCCATGATACCCCCCATGCGTCGCCATTCCTGAGGACTCAGGTGTTATTCCTCTGTACCCTGTAAATTCACGCCATATCCCATCCTTCAAACCGAAACACAGCCATGCAAACATAACTGCTTCACGGTTGAAACACGAATGGGAAGTTAAAGTGACTCAAAATTTTAAACCTATATTTGGAATTCTTCGGCTGATATTCCTTTAAAAAAAAACACATTTTTATTGAAGTAACATTTCGTTGTATGAATTATTATGGATCGATCGCTATATCACCGTATACCCAAACCCATTACCCTCCTTTAGTCAATAGTCGGGTAAAGCAAATTCGTTTTGTATTAAAAAAAAACTGTTACAAAATTGAGAAATAGTGGTAACAGCGGATAAAATGCCTTTGTGCCGTCGCCGCGTCGCCGCGGGCGTTGGCAATATTCGCGCCGTCAAAGCGCCATGCTATTGGACAAAAAGAGACTGTATTACGTTATACTAGAATACATTATGGAGGGAAATCGAATCGATATAAAAAATCGTTTATCGAAGGCGTCGTGGCTCAGTGGTGTACCACACCGAGTTATACACAAAAGTCAAGAGTTCGAATCAGGCGGGCAACTAAAACTTTCTGTAAGTCTTTTCCGATAGCAGATAACTTTTTATGCAGCTTAATAATAATAACAGTTCATTCAGCAAGCAGCCACATTTTTAAATTTAATACGTATTTTTAATATTTTAAAAACCTTGGCAGAGATAGACTCCACGATAGAACGTAATCTTAGTGTAGGCTCCACTGGGAATCTTAGCTACCTTTATTCGCCTGTAAATTCTATTGTTTCACACACAAACAAAGAACAACCATCCAAAACTGACGTCAAAATAACAATAGAACAATAAGAAAGTACTCCTAGGTTTATTTAAATAACGACTAAGAGGTTTTATAAAAAAATTTGTTAATTACTAATTCATATACTTATTGTTTAAATTTATAATTGTGTAATCAAATTTTGTTTAAAAAAAGCAACTGTTTTATATCTTGCCAGTTCTTATTAATCATAAAAAAATACTGTTTATAAATGCTTATATATACTGTTATTTGCTTAATTAATATTTATTCTTAAAAAATAAATAAGCTATTAGGTAATGGCAAACAAGTTGACAGCCCATTTGATACAACATGCTTAATGTTGTATCAAATGGGCTGTCAACTTCTTTGCCATTACCTAATAGCTTCATAAAAACAATTACGACTAACGCAGCAAAATTAACAAATGAAGTTATATACGTAAGAAAGAAAAAAGAAATTTATTCAAGTAAACTTACATTTAAGCATTTTTGAATAGTCATTTTTTCATTACCGCCCATTCGGAACGCAATTTCAGCCAAGAACAAGCAAGAAACTCAGCTGTTGCTTTTTTTTTCGAAATGTTTAACAATATACCATGTAGATAGATAGATCTCTTTATTAGACAGTACTGGTATTTATAATTTTATTAGGTAAGTTATTTATTATTATGTCAATTTAAAATCATAGATAATTATTTTTTATTATAATTTATATTCGCAACTACTACCCTCAAGCGCTTTTTGTTTTAACCTAATGGTTATCTGATAAAAAGCGCCATACAAATTTTATTGTACAATAAAGAATAAATAAGTATCACGTAAATCTTGTTTCAGCCGACGAACCGCTCCAAGGTCCAGGCATCATGAAGGGTGGCGACGTGTGGGCGCTCGTCATCAAGTCGGTGAAGGCTTCGGACGCCGGCCTCTATACGTGTGAACTGAACACTGAGCCGCCCGTAAAAAGCTTCCATAGGTTGACTGGTAAATATTGATTCAAAATCCATAATTACTAATCCTATTTCTACCATTAATACTAAAACTAATACCGATACTGATACCAACACCGATACTAATACCAACACCGATACCGATACCAATACCGATACCAATACTAATACCAATATCAATACCAATATCGATACCGATACCGATACCAAAACTAATACCAATTAGTATTGGTATTAGTATACTCGTGTGAGTTTGGCTCCCTCTAGTGTTAATAATTTCTAAACTATCTTAGTTACGTAAAAGGCCACTAATACCACAAATAAATTTGGATAGATCCACAACATTTGTATGTTTGCATATCGATACTCATTCACAATTTTGAATGGATTTGAATGAAATTCAACAAAAAAAAAAGATTATAACCATAAACTAACATATAGCAATCAGGATCCTTTGTCTACTAATTTATACAGCAATACAGTTAGTATTAAATGCAGAAAGAACAAAACAAAAATGACATTTATTTAATTTTATAGCTCACAAAACAAAATAACAAAAACAATAGACAAAGTAAACATTTTTTTTATGCAACTTAAAATGGAAAACAAGTTAACGGCCCACCTGCTGAAAGTGGTACCCATCGCCTATAGACATGAGCAGTACCATGCACATAACAGAATATACTGTTTCGTCCATGATACCCCCCATGCGTTGCCATTCCTGAGGGCTCAGGTGTTATTTCTCTGTACCCTTTAAATTCACTGCCATATCCCACCCTTCAAACCTAAACACAGCCATACATCTATTTAAAAAAATATATATATATATATATATATATATATATATATATATATATATATATATATATATATATATATATATATATATATATATATATATATATATATATAGATTGATGAATGATTGTGGTACAATTCATCACAATGGTTTACAGCAGGAACTGCGTAGACTTTTCGACCTGATATCAATGGGGCCTCTAACCATTACTAACAATTTCTTACCCCTGTCAGCTGACTTTAATACAGTGTTTTTATATTTTTAAACATATTTTTTTTTATTTTGTAGTGATATCCCGAGGGCTTACGCCACCAGAGCAGCAAAATGTAACAGACAGTTACTCAGCCAACGCACCGACGCCGTCGTCGTTGGCTCTGTCACACAACTACACGGATTGCTGTTTAGCTGCGAACATTAGCAGCGCCTGCTTAGGCTTCTGCAGTATACAGACAATTCTAGAAGGAACCGGACAAGACCCAGAGACGTGTCAGCCCGACTTCCCCGCTATTGTCAAGTAAGATTTCTTTAGGCAGCTTAAATAGCCAGTTAACCGACGAAAAGTGATAACCCTAGTTTATAGACGTGAGCAGCACCATGGACACTACAGGATACAATGTAATACTCATAGTACCCTACATACATTACTATTGCTATGAACTTAATTAAAGTGGTATGCCTCCATACCCTGTAAAATCACTACCATATCCCAAAACTTCAAACCGAAACAACCGTACAATAACAATAGCTTGACAGCAAAAACACTTATTATGGAAATTTATTAATATTTACTTAATTTTTGGATCAACTGGGTGACCTTTACAGTCTTCCAATACACTCACCCAGGTAAGCAACATTACAGTAGTACACCATTTGAGTCTCTGTATTAAGGCAAAGCGTTCAACTATCAAATAAGTATAGGATCTTCAACATTTTTTTTTTCGAAAAAAAGTTCACGATATAAACTTCACCTATATACGTAATTCTACTATTATTTTATAATACTTTATGCGGAAGAAGAGAGAAAAGAAAAAGAAGTTTGCTAAAGGACAGATGGATGTTTGTTACTCTATCACGCAAAAACAAATGAACGAGTTTGAATGAAATATGGTACACAGATAGGTTATATTCTAAATTAACATATAGGATACTTTATTTATATATTTGTAACAGGAAAACTAAAACTTATTTATATAAATAAATAACTATAAGATAACAGCAATGAAGCCACCTATAGGTTTTCACCAATAGACACAATTTACAAAATTTGACAATGCTTGCCTCAAACAAATAGCGCAAGAAGTATAGAATCATCTATCCGAGGCACCCACACACGTGAAGCAGACATGAGTACTACATATAATATAGTGAACATTACCAAACTTATATAAAACAAATGTGCTCAATATAAAACATATAATTCCTTGTCAAAAAATCGCCTACTCAGTATATTTCTCGCTGTAAATACTTCTCTATGCAATATACTATGTACTAATTCACATGGGCGAATTCACAGGATACAGCTAGTACATAAAATTATAATATTATGTATTAATCTTTCCCATTCATTAACCCAGGTGTATGGCAGACGGACGGAACCACGTACCATGCTGTGTCCAAGAACGCGTACCGGATATTTGCCAAGACGTGTGTCGAGGGGAGTTCACACCAGTCACAGACAATATTAAGACACACTACTCCTGCGCATCTTATATGGAGAAGACTTTGGCCTGCATTGTGGAAGGCATTGGTAATTTCTTAGATACTTAAATATTTACCAAAAACATTGGTACTATATACAATAAGTTATAAATAATGTGAAAGTAGAAAAATGCTTGGGTATTGACTTCAGTGATCAGAAAGACCTCTAATCGACCCACAGTTTTCTGGGTCGACACTGTTTCTTATGGAAGTCTATGTTCAACAGTGGATAGTTAACAGCTGATATGATGATGATGATGATGATGATGATAAACGAAGCCTTAACGTCAAAGCATGCATTCTAATATATTTTTAACAAATGAAATGGCAACTTCACCTGCGTCATTAATTTACACTGATAAAGTATCAAGGGTGAGATGAGGTCAGATTATCTGGCTTGTTTATAGGAGCACGATGACCTTTACTTTAGGAGTAAAGGTCATCGTGATAAATATATTGGTGGCAATAAAACGACTAATCTCCATTCCTTATAACCCCCTTATCCCTAATCAAATAAAGTGTTATTTGATTAGGGATAAGGGGTACACTATTCTTTCTTTCGCTCTGAACCTCCAAACACGGGCCTGTCCATACCATCTTCTACTAAAATTAAATTATTTTTCAGAACTTCTCCCAAGCCCACCGGAAGAAGTAGAAGTAGAGCCATTGAACGAGAAGCAGCTGAACGTATCCTGGCTTCCGCCAATAGAGAACAGTGACACAGTCACAGAGTACATCGTGAACGTAACCACGTTACGTTCCTTTGACGCCCACCTGATAGATCCCTCAGAGAGTTCTATGAAGAATGATACGGCGAGAACCATCCAAACTGTAGCATATAAGGTGCAGGCAAATAAAACTTATTTGGTGTTGGATGATCTACTGCCATTCACTATGTATGAAGTCACCGTCACGTCATACAACATTCATGGATCCAGTCTTCCTAGTTATGCTATCAGGTAAGTATAGTAGTATGAAGACCTACTTCTCTATCACAATAAGGATACGGATGGAAATTCATATATAAACTTCCACCATATACAAGCATTGGTAAACGAGTTCACTTGCTTACCCGCTTTTATTTAGATTGTTTGCATTGAAATATATTTGTATGAAAGAATTTAACGGAAGCTAATTTTAAAACATCTGATTTCAAGATATCTTTCATTAAACTACGCTTGAGATAGAAAAATATGTAAAGTAATACGCGATTGCATCGCACTGCTCGCCTGCAGCCAATCAAGTTTTAATAAAAGCAATAGAAGTCCAAACAACAATTATAAGAAATGTTGTCTGTATGTTTCTTTATAGAATCTAGAAGTAATATATTCCATTGGTTATCCTGCTTCTGAAATTCACGTGTACGAATTAACGGGCAACAAACTAGTATCATAGAAGACAGAAAATACGTCATTATACTTAAGTGGGAGCAGAAACAATCTATAGTAATTGATCTAACTACACTCCCATATACAAAGTCATGAGTCTGAGAGAGGAAATGCATAGCAAAGTTAAGGCTATAATGACCGTTTGACTTCAGGTGAATCGTATATTGAAACTTTTATTTATTTATTTACTTTTATATAACTGTAAAACCAAAAGCCAAAACTTTGTACAATATGAATTAAATAACGCCGACCACGAATAATTGGGATAGGAGCAGGATAATAATGCTATATTTACTTTTATTTTTAATATTTAGGTGGTTTCCTCTAGAAACTACAGTATGGGGTTCATCAAATGGGGTATATTAAGGTTTCTCATAGTCGGCAACGCACACCTGACACCCCTAATGTTGCAAGCGTCCATAGGCTTCAGTGCTACGTCTACCATCAGATGGGCTGTATCCTTGTTTACCACTTTTGTTGTATAAATAAACTTACTTTTGTAGTATAAAAAGTGTTGCCATTTTCAATTACAGATCTTTGACCCTAACACCTGGTAAAATGAAGTCCACCCAGGTAGCAGCAGCCCCAAAACTGCCCGATGTCAAAGGTTGCTGCATATCCGCCGGCGTGAACCACCACGGCTGTGTGGAGAAACTCTGCGACCCCACCAAGACATTTGAGATTGACGTAAGTTGAATGCACTGTGACTTCATACTGTGATGCATGTTACTCCATATTAAAAAACGCATTAAGGTAGACAGATTTTTTGCTTTTACTTATTTTGTAAAAACTTGCTTATAATTGATTAAAACCAATTCTTAGTTAATACCACTTACTATACTGATTATCATTTCCGGTCGGATGGGCCATCAGCATGAATTATCTATTTATATTTTTATGCATTAACTACCGGTTCAATTTACGTGTAATTAGATCAAGAAAACTCGACTAGTTTCTGGATCAATTCGTGATCCTTAATTATATGCGGCTATGTTGCAATCGCGAGCGAACGCGCTGACTGCGCGCCTCAAACAATAAAATCTATTTGTAATTGAAATGAACCTATTTAGATGAAAGTTATTCATAGATAAATTTCTTAGAAAAATCACTTTTGCTTTAATCTTGCTGGTTACTCTGTTTGAGTCATAGATTGCTATATTATTTGCACTTCTATTACAGTTAATTGTTTTATATAGTAATATTTTATGTATTTATTTATATATGTGCTTATTTAATTAAAATATTATACATATGTTTATATTAGTCGAATTATATGTTTATATTATAAAAGTATATCAAGTATTGCTTTATTTTTCCTCTATTCAATAATACACCGCCTACATATTTCTCGGTTTGCCCAATGTTTAACTGGTAGAGAACACCGTCCGCTATTAAGTCCGCCAAATGTACATAGAATTTTACTATGCAGTAAAGTTTAAATAAATATCAATTAAAACGAAAAACCTAAGAGTCGTATATCAAAAAACTAAATGAATTCAAGTAATTATAATTTATTACCCAGCAATGTTGATTTATTTTCTATTAAAAAAAAATGTTATGTTAAACTGTTCGTTATCTTTCTACCTTAATCCGTTGCATGGCAACATTCATTCATAACAGGGAAATAAAAACTCATCGCTTCTCATTTTCTCGTCTGCACAAATCCTATTTCATTATAGCGTGTTTTGTTTAGTCAAAATTAAATTTGTATTTCACTTGTGTAACAGAGACGTTGATTAAAATGACTATTGTACCATGTGCCTTACTCATCACGCACCTATAGATACGTACTTACGAATGTATGACTACTACAAAACCGGTTTTAGTACTTGAAATTATACAGGGTGTAAGAGGCAGGTTGTTAAAGTAAAACAATGAATTCAAACCATTATTTAGAACTGAAGACCGGTGGAAATTATTTTCAGAATATTTCAAATTGTTTTCATGTTCTTTTTTCATTTAAAATCATGTGTTATATGATATTATGTCATAATATAAAGAAATAATAATTATTTATAGTGAAAGAATATGCAATACCAAAAAACAACAATCTAATATTGCCACCTACCCTTTGTCTTTTTCTCAATGTCCTCTACCCAAAGGTTGTCTGGAAGAGATTGCTTAGCGATAAGGCCGCCTTTTGTATCACTTCTCATTAATATTCACTGTATTTGTCATTTCTCTTTTTACTTGGTGCATATAAATGTGGTGTAAATAAATAAAATAAAATAATATTCTTATTAAAATACTACCGCGACGCCCGGATTCTGCTGTGTAAGATCAACGTTACAAGCGTACGGAAATTACCTACGAAGAAGCACCATTGACTGCGCTATACCTACTTATCACGCGTCGTGTGAATCGTAAAATTTCAAATACATTGCGCGGCGTCAAAACTAAGAATTGTTAATTATATGGCTTTGGTGCATTTCCGGTGGGAAAATAGTCTGTCATTTGATTCAGCCCATTTATAAATATAATATAATCCAATCCTTACTAATATTATAAATGTGACCCACGTCAGGCCCGACTAGTTTTGAACTCAATAGGAGCTCTTATTCATGAGCGCGGTTCGGCTAATGCGACTCGCGCGTTGTTTGTCGCTGCGCGCGATTTTATTTACTACTAGCGGCCCGTCCCGACTTCGCACGGGCGTACATTTTTACAACATTTTAAAAAGTGGTTATTGTGACATAACGATAATAGTTGAACATTATAGTATCGCGAAGTTTTTTGTAGTTATTGATAATTTCTTCAATATTGTAGAACATACTTTTGTTCTATCACCAATAGTTTCCGCAGCGCACGCGACCAAAGATATTTTATAGCATTTTTTACACCTCGAGTTACGGTACTAAAGTTTTAGTAAGTATCCCTAATCTTTTCTAGCAATAAATATAGCCTATGTTACTCAGGGTGAATGTAGCTTTCTAATGGTGAAGAGTTTTTGAAATCGGCAAAGTAGTTTTTGAGTTTATTCATTACAAACATACATACATACAAAAATACAAATCCTTCTTCTTTATAATATTAGTTTATTATTTATAATCTTTTTACCCGCTACTACGTATACATAGATTTCAGATGTACTAAAGCCAATAAAATATATCACTAATAATAGATGGCGTAACAAACATACAGACAGACAGAATTTCTTCTTTTGGTCTTATTAAGATTTTAAATATTTCTGCATACTTTGTATGGGACTATTTCTAGATGGCGTATCCAAATAAAACACACCAGTTTTTAGGTTAGATCTTTAGGAATACAACTTCAAAAATCGCATTAAATCTGATGCAGTAGTTCTGCCCTGATGATGGAATGAACATACAGACAGACAAACAGACAACATTTTAAAAAATAATTATTTTGGCATGTCCAGTACTTTCTTATTATATCCATCCATACAGTCTCATTAAGACCTCTCATATTCATTCTCTTTAATTACCCCCATGTCCAGATATCGTCTAGTCACAATTTTATTTTATTAATAAGATTTTGCTTTTTAATTTTGAATTTTCCTTTTCCTACATTGATGTCCTTATTATTCTTCTAATTGCTTTATACGATATTTTTTTTATCCAACTAAGAATGGCAAACAAGCTGACGGCCCACCTGATGGAAAGTGGTAACCATCGCCTATAGACATGAGCAGTACCATGGACATAACAGAGTATACTGTTTCACCCATGATACCCCCATGCATTGCCATTCCTGAGGACTCAGGTGTTATTCCTCTGCACCCTGTAAATTCACGCCATATCCCACCCTTCAAACCGAAACAGCCATGCAAACACAACTGCTTCACAGTTGAAACACGATATTCTAAAGATGCAAAGAATTGGTGGCATTATGTTCCACAACATGTCTATGAGTAAAACTGTAGTTGTGTGTGTGCTAGATACATACAAACATATCTGTCCCGCCTATCTTCCATTAGGTTACACAGAAACAATGGAACGCCAAATGCTTCGATTCAAATAAACCTCTTTCGCTTCCTCAAGTTTCATTAATCTTTTCTTACACGTTAGCCGGTTACTATTCGTGTGCTTGATATTATTATAATAACTGCTACTAATTGTGTATAATATAACATAACAGCTAATAACAGGTATAAGTTTATAACAGGTAACATTGTTGTAAAAGCTAATAAAAAAAACGGCGATTAAAAAACATATAATTATATAAAAAATATTTAGCTCTTGTACTAGTGGGTCAAATAAAAGGGAAATAGTTAAAAGAAATTTAATTATGTCATTTGGTCGTTATTGTTGATAAACTTTTTATTTTTAATCTGTTATTTTAAATTTCCTCAATTGTAGAATATTATCATACATACTTATACAACAATAGCCTGTTACCCAAAGGTTGTTTCGAAGTGATTGCTTTCAACAATAAAACAGACATACTTATACGTGTATAATTACATCTTTACATATTGTATTTTGTTAGTTATTTTTGTTTAGTTATTTGATAAAGGATACTTGTTCAAAATTTATTAATTTCAACAAAATGTTTATTAAAAATAGCAATACATTAATATCACTGGTGTTAAATTATGCAAATTCGTCGTTATTGTTGGAAATCCTTAAAAATATTTGTTAAAAATAGCAATACATTAATATCACTGGTGTTAAATTATGAAAATTCGTCGTTATTGTTGGAAAACCTTAAAAATATTTGTTAAAAATAGCAATACATTAATATCACTGGTGTTAAATTATGAAAATTCGTCGTTATTGTTGGAAAACCTTAAAAATATTTGTTAAAAATAGCAATACATTAATATCACTGGTGTTAAATTATGAAAATTCGTCGTTATTGATAAAAAACCTTAAAAATATTTGTTAAAAATAGCAATACATTAATATCACTGGTGTTAAATTATGAAAATTCGTCGTTATTGATAAAAAACCTTAAAAATATTTGTTAAAAATAGCAATACATTAATATCACTGGTGTTAAATTATGAAAATTAGTCGTTATTGATGAAAAACTATTTATTAATTATAACAAAATATTCGTTGAAAATAGTAAATCATAAATTTCATTACTATTTTTAAAAGCAAGGTCATAATTATTTTGTGTTGTGTTGTCCGAATAACAATCACATTGTACGCACTGTTACGTTCACTCAGTAGAGACACTCATTTGTGACTAACGCACCATCGTCATTCGGTACCTTCTTAACCCCAGCTGCAGGTCACAGATCTGATGATATGTGCCCCCTGGGCGGGAGTCACGTTCGGGTGCCTGGCCAACGGGATGGACCATACTCCTTGCTGCCGATCCAGGGGCCTGCCAGAGCCCTGTCTCCCGCTATGCAGTGGGAATATCACGACATTGGACTTCAATCATTTTAAGTAAGTTTGTGATGCTTTGCTGTTTATTGACCAGAAACTTACTGTACAACTGTACGTTGATTAAATTAAGCTAAATAAGCTAAAATAGTAAAATTATAATATAGATAATAAAATAATGAATATCGGTGAGCGGTCTTATCCCAACCAATCTGGAATAACACCTTAGACAGTTAGGATTCTGAGGCAGCTCACTTCCGGGAAAGATGCAGAAAGCGATGATCTTGAATACTGCCCGCGTAGTTCGCTGGTTTCTCTTTCTGACGCTCTGAACCTCGGCAGACTGCGCTTCTGCCGGGGATTAATTTCTTATCTTCCTTTACAAAGAAAATGTGAATTTTGTATTTTTTTTTTTTTATACAACTTGCAATGGCAAACAAGCTAACGGCCCACCTGATGGAAAGTGGTAACCGTCGCCTATAGACATGAGCAGTACCATGGACATAACAGAGTATACTGTTTCGCCCATGATACTCCCCATGCGTTGCCATTCCTGAGGACTCAGATGTTATTCCTCTGTATCCAGTAAATTCACGCCATATCGCACCCTTCAAACCGAAACACAATCATGCAAACACAACTGCTTCACGGTTGAAACACGAATGGGACAGAGGTACACAAACAATCGACTTTTATACAAAGTCTTCCTCTGGTAATGGATAAACCATTATATTATTACTTAATGTAAGCAATATATGTAATTACCAATTACAAGATTAATATAGTTTTTTATTATCAAAAAAGCGCGTAATTTTTTTAACTAAGTCGTCAATTTTTAACATTACTTGACAAGCTATCTAGATATTTATGTCCTATTTATTGGTAGCTCATGCAGATGAGTTGTATTATAATAAAATATGACATCAGGTGCCTCCGCTATATGAACTCCTACACCAACTGCCTGCTGGAAGGCTACGGGGTGCTCCCCGGCGCCCCAGCAGGGGTCTACCTGACCAACATCGACACGGACTTCGCCGTCGTCCACTGGTCACCGCCCGCCGCCCTCGGGGACACCGTCCAGTCATACAATCTGCATTACAGAACTGTAAATTCTGAAGACGACTACAGAGCTTTAGAAAAGGTGAGTGACAAAATAGAAAAGGTAGAAGAAAGATGTAAGTTATTTTGTAGTACAGTTTGGTAAAAATTGTAGAAATTTGAAACCATGCTTAAAATTTAAGACAGGGTTAGAGACACTTTTTAAGCTGGACCACATACATAATACCTCTCAGAATAATAAAACTTAATCCTCATTATATCTGCCATTAACTGGCCACTGATGAACATAGGCCTTCCCCATAAGGAGGGTTTTTCCAGTAGTTGCCACGCTAAGCAAACGGGCAACTACTAGCAAAGTTTAATAATGACGCAGACGATTATTACGAATGCCTGATACGAACATTTATAATTATGAATTCAGAGAAACAATCGGGTTTTAAAAAGCTAAAATCAAAATTTTAAACGGTCAGTTAGTTTGAGAATTCCAAAGCGCACAACTGTGCAAGTGTATGAAGATTTCCATTTCCAAGCTCCTCATATTATTTCTAGTATTTTTAAGACAATAAAATATCTGTTACTGCATAATCTATGGTTGCTGCAAGGATCGTGAAGTGTGAAACAAATTGCGACGACCTACTAATCAGCAGCCACATTCACGTCATTCGTTATAATTGACTTGTATTATATACCGTCACATCTTCGTTTCATACATATTCAAAATATTGTAAATTTATATAGTTCAGTTGCTCACATATTAAATGCATATTCAAAACAACAACAAATTCGTTATTACTGCAAATCCAGTAAAATAAACTTGGAACTGAATCGGCAAGGGCAAACCAACACCCATGCCTAAATAATATCTACTCAATCATGTATTTTGTATACACAGATACATCCGCCTTTCATCTTAGAAGACTTAGAATCGAACACAGAATACGAAATCTACGTGGAGGCGGTCAACGAACACGGCGTTGGAGCAGCCTCGCCGAGAGTTATCTTCAGAACACAGAGCCAGGTAGTCTTTCAATATTTGACAGTCTCCTCGGCTTTATGATAACATGGGTTTTAAATAATAAGGACACGTGATGGACCTTCTGTCGAGCCAAATTAGGAAACTAAAGATTCCCTATAATAATTAAGTGTTGAATGTTCAGGACTGTGCATCCAGATTTTCATAATTCAATTATTGGTGTTGTCTTGTAGCGCTTATTTTTTTTTATGGATGAAAATGAAACGTTAACCCCATCTGCCCAATAACACAAACTTTCACTTCCAATAGGCAGGATAGGTGAGGATAAAGTCAGGTCATTTGGCTCATCCTGATCAATTCACCAATGAACTAGCTACAATAATTTCCAGGACATAGGGCCGTTAGTTCTCGTTTTCTCTGTTTACTATAACATGAAAGGCTGTTCAAAGACGTGCTTATAGACTTTTTAATTTCCGGCAACGGCCGGCAACCAACTTCATGCTGCAAATGTTTATAAACACAGTAGCTACTTCTCAACGGGTAGACTGTCAACTCGTTTGTATTTCTAAATTCACATATTTAAGATTATTTTCCAGGAAGGTCTGGGCTCTTAAAAGAAGCCCATATGTCATTTTAGACATATCTTTGCCCAGAACTAAAAACTCCGCTCCTTACACTGGGCTAGCTATTACACAATTTTGGGGTCTTAAATACGCCTATGTCTACAACAAAAAAAAAACTAAAATAACTTCCGTCCCCATTATTTTTTAAATTTTATTTTGTGGAAGCCAGGTATTGTTATTAATGTAAGTACTGCTTTTAGGTTTACGTAGATGAAGAAGAAGAAGCAAATGCCTATAACGTGACAGAGTGCTGTGAAAAGGTCCAACTGGCTGGAGTATGTATGCCGCTGTGTTCGTACGACGCCAAAATGTCTGATCTACGTACACTTGCGCCTTTGTGCGCTTTAGAATTCCACAAGCTGTTGCGTTGTGGAGCTGGAGGTAAGACGGCTTCTAATTTTCCTTCTAACGTTCTAAAAAATGAGTAAATACAAAGTTATAACTCAATCTATCGATCATCTGTAATATTTTGAAGGTCATTACCCCATTTTGTAATGAGTCGCCTTACAATGTGTTTGTTTGCACGAAGTTACTACTGTATGTATGTATATATGTTTGTATATGATAATATTTATATAATAGTGCGCCACCTACCCTTTGTCTTTTTCTCAATGTCCTCTATCCAAAGGTTGTCTGGAAGAGATTGCTTAGCGATAAGGCCGCCTTTTGTATCACTTCTCCTTAATATTTACTGTATTTGTTATTTCTCTTGTTACTTGGTGCAATAAAGTGTAAATAAATAAATAAATATATTGTGGACCCTATACTGCATTTACTCAAGCAAGATCATTATTCTAGTACCTACTTTCCCTTTGATTATTTATAATTGCTCGATACAGTTGACCGCACTATTTGATGATATTAAATATCATGTAATCAGGACAAAAGCACATGTAATTAAATAAATTAAAATAACTAAAATACGTTTAGATAGATAGATAAATAGATTTTACCAGAGGGAGACTTTGTACAAAATTCGATTGCTTGGGTACCTCTGTCCCATTCGTGTTTCTACCGTGAAGCAGTTGTGTTTGCATTGCTGTGTTTCGGTTTGAAGGGATATGGCGTGAATTTACTGGGTACGGAGGAATAACACCTGAGTCCTCAGGAATGGCAACGCATGGGAGGTATCATGGGCGAAACAGTATACTCTGTTATGTCCATGGTACTGCTCATGTCTATAGGCGACGGTTACCACTTTCCATCAGGTGGGCCGTCAGCTTGTTTGCCATTCTAAGTTGTATAAAAAAAAAAGATAATTTATTTGCATTACTTACAGCACACAAATTACAACATATATAGATATACATAAAAAGCGAGGTAACATAAATGAATAAAAAAAAATACATAAAGCCGAGTACAATTTATCTTTTGTGCGTGTGCCTTAACAATACAAAATGGTCACAACTCAGTTTATTGCTTCGCCCTCAAAAGAGCCAAGCACTGATATTCTGTCATTGAATATTTTAGGTCATACGGGTGTCGATATGAAGCCGTCTGACTAACTCTCGTGAGTCTTTTATAAAGAGTGATCCCTTGCCGGTAGAATGATGTATCAGAGGGAGACTTTGTACTAGACTTTGCTTAAAAGTTGCCTGCATGGATACTTCTGTGCCAGTTAAGTTTCTGCCTTGAAGCACACGTTTTGGACTCTGTTTCGTTTTGAAGGGTGGGATATGGCAGTGAAATTACAGAGTTATAACATCATAGTCTTCAGAGATGGCAACGCATGAGGTATTTCACGGATATCACAGTGTATTCTGTAATGTCCACGGTGTAGTTTGTGTCTATAGGCGACGGTTACCACTTTTCATCAGATGGGCCGTCAGCTTGTTTGCCATTCTGAATGTCATAAAATATAATGGGCGGCGGTGGTCGCAGGCCGCAACCACGCGTGGTGCTGCGCGCGGCGCGGCGTGCCGGCCGAGTGCCGCGGCGCGTGCGCGGGCGCCGCCGCCGGCGCGCTCAACGCCTGCGTGCCCTACATCGGCAACATCGTGCAGTGCTTCGAAGAAGGTAATATCTCTCCCGCTAGTTTCATCACGCCAACATGGAGTTTTTTTAATGGATAGCACTGAAGTAACCCCACCTGTGCCAGCGGTATACGTTGGCGGGGCATCACTGAGGGATGATAGATGAGATAAAAAGACAGATCAGTTAGCCCATCGTGATGATACACCAAGATTTTAGCACGATGGTTTCTAGCGGAGACCACATGGAGATCTACCTGACAGAGTACATTGCTAGCAATAGGCCTAGTAGTCCGCATTACAAACAACCCCTCCCAGTTTATTTGCTTAAAAAATCCATTTGGTAGTAAAAATCTATAGCCATTTAATTCCACCAGGTACTGGGTTACTGCCGGGTCCTCCGCGTGAAGTCCACGCCACGGTGTCCAGCAAGGGCGCTGTGATACTCGAATGGGTAGCGCCACAAGAAGCCGATAACGGGACCACTTATATAGTGCACTGGCAGAAGATCAACAATAATACGCAGCCATACACTTACAACACACTTCCAGCTTTCTCCCAGGTAAGAGGATTGAGAGGTTTTACCAGAGGGAGACTTTGTACAAAAGTCGATTGCTTGGGTATCTCTGTCCCATTCGTGTTTCAACCGTGAAGCAGTTGTGTTTGCATGGCTGTGTTTCGGTTTGAAGGGTGGGATATGGCGTGAATTTACTGGTTACAGAAGAATAACATCTGAGTCCTCAGGAATGACAACGCATGGGGGGTATGATGGGTGAAACAGTATACTCTGTTATGTCCATGGTACTGCTCATGTCTATAGGCGACGATTATCATTTTCCGCTTTCATGTTACGCTTTCATTCTTTATCATATGAACTTCTACTGCTATTAATACGCTGTAGTCTTTTGGTCATGAGACCGTGAAAATCATCTCATGATGCCTTTCGCAGGGTATGATGAACGAAACCAATACAACGTCAATAGAGCTTCATTCGCTCATTCCCAACAGCACTTACCAGATGTTCGTAGTAGCTCTGAATAGTCACGGATCATCGCTGCCTTCCAGTATGGTCATCTTCAACTATACACAAGGAGGTAAGTATAGAACTGTTTCATAAGATTTACAAGGACAGTTATAAACGGCCCATTCTAAATTGGCAAGTTATTGTATTGCAAGAATTTAATAGATATAGACCAATCCTGATAGATTGACGATATACTGCTTTGCAGAAGAAAAAGAAGTCTCTGGAATACCATCGCCGCCCCATTCGTTGTCTGTATCGTCACATTCGGCAACATGGCTGACACTCACTTGGCAACCACCACAAATTTCGCTGCCTGACGAGAAGATATCCTATACGTAAGTTTACTTAGCAACTTAATCTTCACATAAAGAGTATTATCGATGGTAAGCATATTCTTAGACGTTTATGGTGTTATTCAACTTTATTACTTGCAATGTACTGTCGTTTTTTGCTATTTCTAGTCGTAAAAAAGGTTTTTAAAATGAGCTTATCGTCATGGTATATTTTCATCACCAATAATGTTTTAAAAGGCGACTAAAGCAACAAATTACCATAAACTAATGTAAAGGAGGACTCTATACCATGGTGGCTTGCCACGTCACTAATATTGTCTAATTACAAAGTTAATGGTGAGCTAATATCCTCTTTTATAGAAAAAAAATCCAGCTCAACTAAAAGACCGCCACGAGAATAAATCCTATTGGTTCCATAAACAATTATGTTATATGTGTATTTGTACGATAAAATATAATGTAATTAATTTAATTTTGGCTGTTTAAAAATTGTACACTGCTGTATCCTTTCCATTTTGGGTTTGCTGGAAGAAAACTCTATCAGAGTTAAGCTCGCCTTTGGACTTTTGTTTACCTCTGTCATATTTTTATAACTAGTATGTACAATAAAGTATTAAATAAAAAAAAAAAACAATTATAAAAATCAGATCCAAATAAAAATCGCATAAACTTTCTCCTTCTTGAAGCTTCTAATTCGTCATCTTTCCACCTGAACAGACTTTACTTCAAATCGCCCACACAACTTGGACAAAGCAACGTGACCAGCATATCTACGTCGGTACCAGGCCACACACTGGAGAGTCTGACGCCCAACACCCAATACGTGGTGTGGGTGAAGGCCCACACTGCAGCAGGCGACTCGTTACCATCAGAGACCTTGCTGGCTTGGACGGACCCTGCGTACCCTGCGTATGTTGAGGTGAGTTTTAAATAGGAAATACATTGGAGGTAACTAACTATTTTCTATTGCTTTACTTGCAATATGAATTAAGGTTGTGGAACGATAGTACAGCAGTGTACCCATTGCCGTCTGATACCTTGATCTTGAATGATTAACTTAAGATGGATTTTAAATAGGAAATTATATAACTAACCATTATATTATTGGAGTTTTTAGGGAAACAAACAGTAACTTTACCTGCCCTATGAGTATTTTTATTTATTTATTTATTCATTAGTACATATATGTGTACATGGCGGACTTAATGCTAAAAGCATTCTCTCCCAGTCAACCGTAGGGAAGTGTCAGAATACTCGAATGCGGTACTACTAATTATTGATATATATACATACTAAAATTACATATATAAACGAATAAATATATATGAATAACAAATATACACATATATGATATATACTATATTATACACGAATTTGGGAATAATATAAAGCACTTACTGCTCAGATAAAGATAAAAAGTGAGCGTGAACGCTTTTTTTGAAATATATTTTTTGAATAACAGTTTTGAATAAAAAGTATATGCTGTTCGTAACAGTACCAATAGGAGATAATAGATGAGGACGAAATCAAGTCGATTGGACCATCGTGACGAATTCACCAGGATATAACCAAGAAGGTTGCAAGCAAGTACACAACCCGTTTGATGGTGAACGGTCACTGTAGCCTATGGACACCTGCAACAATAGGGGTGTCACGTACCTCATAACCACGGTTGTTTCCGAAAAGAATTATGAAGTCGACCTGACCATTGCTAGCAATATACCGTATATTGCTAGCAATATGCCCTATTGCTAGATCTGTTACTGGCAAACTCGTCTCTCCACTCCTCTCAAAAGACTTAAAAAACTTTGCTAACTTTTTTATGTCGAGGTGAGTCCTAAGGAAAAATAACTAGCTATTTC
Source organism: Galleria mellonella (assembly GCF_026898425.1). Taxonomy (NCBI): domain Eukaryota; kingdom Metazoa; phylum Arthropoda; class Insecta; order Lepidoptera; family Pyralidae; genus Galleria; species Galleria mellonella. Next base: position 3,102,439 of record NW_026442061.1, read on the forward strand.
CATCAACTTGATCCTTGATGTAGGTTAAAGTCACAATACATGACTGTACAATATGAGTTAATTAGAAAATATTTTTAAAAACTTGTCATTACTGGTATTCATTAGTAAAATTACAATCTATTTGAATCTTCGTCTTTCCAAATTCGGTAAAAAAAAACTTGATACACTTCGCTAAATTTCCATACAAAAACATACATTTTTAATTGCATCACTAAATACATTAGACAATAATGACTTAACAATAAAGCACATTTAATTAAAACATCAACGTAACTGTACAGAAATAAACAGAAAATAAAGAAACACAAAGAGAATAACCAAACGAAATATATTCCCCTCCGTCCTTGGTATCATGTCAGCATCATGACAAAATCACCTCGTTATATTCTATAATAATCATGAAAATGAAAGAAATCAGGTTGTTTAAATGTAATCGTGGACTTGGCCTCTCAGCGTAACCACCAATTTGCTTGGTAACAATAAAATGCAAATTATCCCTTAGAAGTATTACAAGAAATGGAGGGAAACCGAGAGCAATATAAAACGTAATGAGGTAGAATACTTTTGGTTTAATACGACCTCTTTTTAAACCCGCTCAAGTGAAATAAGCGAGTCGGAAATAGGAAAGATGATATTAAATATCGCTGTAGATGTTAATTACTACAAGTATAGTTCTATAATTAATACAATTTATAATTTTAATATGATTTTATTAAATAAATACAGACATATATGAATAGATTAATATTTATTTCTTTTTATGCAACTTAGAATGGCAAACAAGCTGACGGCCCACCTGATGGAAAGTAGTAACCGTCGCCCATAGACATGAGCAGTACCATGGACATAACAGAGTATACTGTTTTGCCCATGCATTGCCATTCATGAAGACTCAGGTGTTATTCCTCTGTACCCTGTAAATTAACTGCCATATCCCACCCTTCAAACCGAAAGACAGCTATGCAAACACAACTGATTCACGGTAGAAATACGAATATATCTAAACAGATGCTATTCAAAGACATAAATCTATTTGGCTAACTTTATTCATGAGTTTTATTACTGAATTACAACTATACTTTTATACATTCTCATACATATCAATCCAAAAATTAATTCTCATATTTAATCTTATGTATTACTTTTTGATTTGATTTTCGATATACACGTATTTGTGACGCGACATTTATACATATGTGTTAATGTTCCCAACAGCCACCAACTGTGAACCCAGTCAACCTCGTAGTGGAAGGCTCCAGCATGACAATCCTGTGTATCGCCATGGGTACACCAACACCGACTATATCGCTATATATATCAGGTCAGTCGTGCAAATGGGTAACTTTTTTTTTATATTAAAAGAATTACTATATCTATACCGAGACATACAGTAATAATAATAATTAATTTTTTTTATATCTTTTTGTTCTAATTAAAAAAAAATATTTATTACTATATGACTCGTCTAAAAGTAACCTATTATTTCAATTTCAATTTTTTTTTTACATTCTATAATATTATTACAAAAGATGTTAATTATTAATAAAGTATATTGTAGAACCTGTCGGGCACAGCAATTAGAAGCGAGGAGGGCGTCGTAATTTTTTAATTTTCATAAAAATTTCAATAGTTAAGTAATTCAATTTCAATTTCATCAATTTAATTAAATTCTATCTTATATTATCTATTATAAATTCTATATTATCATAACCAGTAGATATCTGCAACACCACGGGACGATAACGGTGCACATTGCCGACTACTGTGTCATAAAGATCTTTAAACACAATACGAATATATGTATTTGTATGAATTAGTAGTTTATATATTTTATTTATTTATTTATTCTTTATTGCACAAAAAAAAATTGGTAAAAGTGGCGAGCTTAATGCCATACGGCATTCTCTACCAGCTAACCATTAGGTAGAAACGGAAAGCGTATGAAGGGCAGATGTGGTGAAAAATATGTGACATAATTATAGCAACATACTGAAATAATTATACATAATAATACATAAGAAATACACATATAACACATAAACACTACTTATTATATATATACTTATACTATATATATATATATATATATATATATATATATATATATATATATATATATATATATATACTTTAACCCCACGTTATGGCGCAGGTCGACTGGTGAGGCAGGAGGTGACCCGACACATGGTGACGGTGATCCACAACGTGACCCGCGATATGGACCAGATCTCCTGCTACGCGGACAACGGCTACGGGACACCGATGCAGGCCTCCAGGAAGATCAACATATCGCGTAAGTTATTACCTTTTGCATCTTTTACTGTTATGAGATCTTACTTAACTGATACCTTTGATCTTACAATTTTGTTGTTAAACATTTCGTAAGTACGTATTATATTTTAACTGTAATTAAACGAATTGACTTATGTGCATTTTTTTGGTGAGAATGCTCGACTTGGTTAGGTCACTTCGACTAAAATAGATAGATAGATATACTTTATTATTTCCTCCATAAGATTACAATAGTAAACTTATTATAGATACAAACAATTACAATACAAACAATACACGTAAGTCAATTAAGCTAGTCTTGCAATTAAAATGTGATCTTACAATATTCTGATCTCTATTAATGTTACTGATAATGCAATTTAATTACTATTTACGTTCATTTACTTAAACGTTCAACAATTTAAAGAAAGATTTAAATGAAAAAAAAAATGAAACTATCTCACAAGATCGATATTCCGAGATGAAAATAATACAGTCCATACTCAGGTTGTGAAATGAGCTCCCTGTCGAGGTTTTCCCAAGACCCTACAGGATGGGGTTCTTCAAAAGGGGGTTAAAGAGATTTCTTCAGGGTTGGCAACGCACATGTACTACTGGTATTGCAAGTGTTCATAGGCTACGGTGACCACTTACCATCAAGTGGACCGTATGCTTGTTTGCCACCTCAGCGGTATAAAAAAGAGTATATGTACGTAACAAACCTCCAAACATATTTACACACTTTCACATTTTTTATTTAATAGGAGGAATATCCCACGACTTTACACGCATGTGCTAAGATCAAAAGTATCCTGTATATTAATCTAGTATATGATCCATCTGTGTTTTTATATACCGCTTAAGTGGCAAACAAGCACTGCCTACCTGATGGTAAGCGGTTACTGTAGCCTATAAATGCCTGCAATACTAGAACAATTACACGACCCTGAAAAAACCTCTTTACCCCTTTTTTGAAGAACCCCACGTTGTAATCCCTTGGAAAAACCTCGACAAGGAGCCCATTTCATAACCTGAGCGTTCGTGGGAGGAAACATCTCTGAAACTGCACCATACATGACCACCCAGGCTCCGAGTTATAGGGGTGAACTATCTATCAATGGCGAGCTATACAATAGCAGAAATAGATGTATACCAAATTTCATTCAAATCTATTCAGCCATTAAAGCGTATAATATGCGATATTTTTTAATGGATTAAAATAAAATTGTACACCTTACTTGCGCTATCGGTATACGCTGCCAGGGCACCAGTGAGAGATTATAGGTGAGGATCACTTCAGGTCTATTGGCCCATCATGACGCATTCAAAAAGATTTAACCACGATAGTTTCCAAATTAAACTGCGTGGAGGTTGACCCGACAAGATTTATTACTAACAATGGGGCTTTTACGCCCCATTACTAACAATTACTAACATACAATATTAAGTATTATAATGTATTAGTAATACTTACAATATTCCGCATCTTTACCCCTGTGAATTTTACAGACTTTGCTACTCTTAATTTCCCTCTTAACTTAATTTTTTACACAGTCTTTTATTTCTTTATAAAAAAAAAAATCTTTGTCTAGATATACCGACAATTCAAGCGTCAGGCATAACAATGGCTGCCGCCGGCGACTCCGTGATATTAGAATGCAGAGTTGAAGCACTGCCGAAACCGACTATTGCATTTTGGAGGGAGCCCAACGGCAGGAACCCTGTGATTGATGGTCCCAACTATACCATTCAACTATTGGCCGACCCTGAGGTAAGATTTACTAATTTTTTTTTTTAGACAATCAATAATTTGTTTGTATAAACATACATACAGTTACAAATGGGATTTTGTATTATATATGTTTCGTTTTTTTTTTATACAACTTAGAATGGCAAACAAGCTGACGGCCCACCTGATGGAAAGTGGTAACCGTCGCCTATAGACATGAGCACTACCATGGACATAACAGAGTATACTGTTTCGCCTATGATACCCCCCATGCGTTGCCATTCCTGAGGGCTCAGGTGTTATTCCTCCGTACCCAGTAAACTCACGCCATATCCCACCCTTCAAACCGAAACACAGCCATGCAAACACAACTGCTTCACGGTTGAAACACGAATGGGACAGAGGTACCCAAGCAATCGACTTTTGTGGATATCAGGCAGGCGAATGGTTATAAAACTGAAATCCAAAATCTTCAGTATATGTATGTAATATGGATAAACATATTATGCCGACCTCAAAATTTATATACGTAAGTGGGATAAGGATAGGAAAATGAGGTTGACGCTATGTGTTGCCATCATTGGGTGTACAAATATTATTAAAAACAATTTATTATATTGTTAACTGTTCCCATAAGGACTTCGCCAATAGTTGCCACGCTTGGCAGGCGGATTTGCAGCCGCAGTTAGGATTTGGTGATCTTTTAAAAGGGGCGTTGCTACCTACCCCTCGACTGTTAAGTTTCCTTAGTCCCCTCCTACGACAATCACGGGCAAGGAAGAGGTGACCTATCTGATTTATCTGGTCTCACTTATTTCTGGAACTAGATGTAACGTATTCAGGGGCATTTATTTACTTATTTATTATTTACCAGAGGGAGACTTTGTACAAAAGTCGATTGCTTGGGTACCTCTGTCCCACTCGTGTTTCAACCGTGAAGCAGTTGTGTTTGCATGGCTGTGTTTCGGTTTGAAGGGTGGGATATGGCGTGAATTTACTGGGTACAGAGGAATAACACCTGAGTCCTCAGGAATGGCAACGCATGGGGAGTATCATTGGCGAAACAGTATACTCTGTTATGTCCATGATACTGCTCATGTCTATAGGCGACGGTTACCACTTTCCATCAGGTGGGCCGTCAGCTTGTTTGCCATTCTGTTGTATAAAAAAAAAAAAAAAAAAAAAAAAAAACTTATGCAAACTATGTCAATAATAAATAAATATACATTGTATTAACATTGTGAAACACAAAAAAAAAACAAATTTTTCTCAAACATGCATGGAAATGTGAGCATTATTTTGACAATCTTCTTCGAGATAAGTCAAAATTGCAATACTGGCCAGATACATGCGGGCAGCGGCCGGCAAAAGTTGTATGAAAATCCATATCTGTCGTGTTTTGCGACCAGATAAATTACTATGTTAACTCATATCTGTCCTGTAATTTAAAAACGGAATGACCTTTTACTTCGAAACATGGCTACTAAGGAGGTAACTAATAAAAGGTTTTATTTCAATTTCGAACTGGCTTGCAAATAGAAAGCTGTTTATTGAAAAAAAAAACAAAGGAACATTATGGCGCGTGAAAAATTATTATTGTTCGTTATTCGTCATTGAACTTGAAAAGTAAAATTGTGTTTTTGATTTCCGCGCATTGTTTGAGAAAAGTACTATACAAGCCCTGGCTACAACTAGGCATTGATGGACTCACGTATGTGTGCCTCGGCTACGTCTCGGTCCACATTTGCAGGTTCGTCCATCAATGTCTCAGTCGCTGGGCGCTGCAGTAATGTACTATAATTATGACAAATCCAGTAATTTAGATTTAACAACTTAACTACTGAACCGATTTCGATAAAATTTCAATGGAACCAATCTATAAATATATCTTTTCGGATGAAAAAAGAATTTAAACTGACGGAGTTATAAGGTAACCAAAAACAAATACAACCAAATTCATCCATTCAGAACCTCCTTGTTTTTAAACTTGATTGAAGCAAGCAGGTTAGAAAAGTATTTTTTTATCGTACAAAAGAATTACAACAGTTTGAGATGTAAGAAGAAAATTGAATTCCCCACATCGGAGTGGAGCCGGGGATATTGTCTTATCTTGTTAGCTCGTCGTCGCACCGATCCCCAATTAATATTATGGAGATTCGATTATCTCAAATCTCATTGTTATTCATGAAACTGTCAATAGACCAGTCTATCTAAACGGTTCTCCTTTCATAATAATACCAGTACTCCCTAAGAATTGTTTATCTTGATGTACGTTTTAGACCTTTTACATATTATTTATAGGCGGTTCTTTAGACAGTTGTACTCAAAGTGTCTGACAAGCTCGAGGGATCAATTAAAGTATTAATATAAACCTTACACATGGTAGTCAGTACAGTAATAACTTCGTTATTGTAAAATATACATTTTGGCTAGAATCTGTGACTGAATTCAGTAATAAAATGAAAATAAATTATTAAATGATTTATTTATTACATTTTTCAGCCTATTAATAATTTAAGATACCAAAATGCAGGGTTTTTTAAATGGATGATAATGGAATGATAACCCCGCCCGCGCTATCGGTATACACCGGCAGGGCACCAGTGAAGGATGATAGGTGAGGATGAAGTAGGTCAGTTAGACCATCGTGACGAATTCAACAATATATTAATCACGATGGTTTTTTAGGGGGAACCGGAGGGGGGCGTGGAGATCGGCCTGATAAGGTATATTGATAGCAATGGGGACTAACCTACTTACTAACAATCCCTTTCCCCCCAAAATGCAGGGTTAGGCGTTTAAAATATTTTCAAAAATATTTTTTATTATTTTTATTTCTATTATTAATTAATTTAATAGGGGTGAGCAATATGTAGAGTTATATTGTTTATAATTTTTATATTATTATTTATCAAATTCGAAATTGACACGCATCTCAATTGTTTCCTTTTAACTTCACGGCTCTAGTCTTCTAAATTCTATCTGCTAATATCTATACATATATTTCCAAGTTTAGTTCCTGGTAAACCAGGAATGGAACTTGGAAACCTTCTTCGCCCACATATTTTGGTATAAGAATTGTTAATAAAAATAAAAATAATATATATAATATTTCACTATAAATTGAGAAAATTATTTCTTTTAAGTAAACAAAAAACTACTTGAACTTTTTAATTTTTTTTAAATTTAGACTTTGATTGAACTGAATTTAATTTGATTGCTTTCTATTTGTATACTATTGCTTTTTTTTTATTTTCCCCTTGTTTTGTGCGCTATTGTGTGGGTCGCATACTTCTTCGATCAAATTACTTCTTTCTTTCTAAAAACTAAACAATTAAACCGATTTTGATAAAATTTCAATGAAACCAATCGGTAATCCGCCCCCGCTTAATTTAATAATTTAACAAGATATTGTATTGTATTGTAAAATCTTTATTGTACATAATTCTCATTGAATACTGATAAATGATTTAATATACAATGGCGGACTTATCCCATAAAGGGATCTCTTACAGTCAACCTTTGAGAAGCTGAAAGAAAACTGTAGAATGTATAAGGGTAATAACCGTACAATTAAAGATAAACTAAATAATACCCAGTAAAAAAATTTAATATATAATACAATAAAAACAGCTCTATATACCTACATATGTAAATAATAAAAGTACATGAATAATAATATAACATTATATATGTGCAATAAATACATGCAAACTAAACAAAAATATGATAGAGATTGTATTTCATACAAAAGCAGCAAACTTAAATTGTAGAAAAATCAGTTATTTTAATTAAAAAACTAAACTCCTGGACCGATTTTGATAAAATTTCTATTAGACTAAACTGTAGCCTGTAAGTGTATCCTTTCAAATACAAAAAAGAATTTTCTAAATAGACTTACAAGTGATGGAGTTGTGAGGTAACAAACATAGACAAAATACAACTAAATTGGGAACTACCTTTTCATTGAAGTCCGTTGAGAATACCGATTTTAATGAAGGATTTTATGTGTCAGTTTTATTATTACGTGCACGTATTCTTAATTTAAAAAATGCAATTCACCGTACCCTTAAGAGTTATTACAATACACAACTTATATGCAAAATTATCTTCGCAGGAGCCAACGAAATACACGATGCGACTAATAATAAAGAAGATAACAGAAGCAGACGAAGGTGACTACTTCTGTCATGCGGAGAATGCCTTCGGGAAGACCCTGAGGCCGGTCTCTGTGAGACTGCGGCCAACATCGCCGCACCACAACGTTACCGAATGTTGTACACAGGTATATACTCGTATCATATACTTAAGTTTTACCAGTAAATCTTAGTATTTACCAATGTGAGCTGGTAAATGTGAGGATTCTATAAAAACAAGATCATTTTTGTATCTTTCATCAAACCAAACTTAACCTCTCATGTATACATATGCATTTGCACATTACAATTATATATGTATTTTTTTTTAATTTATCACGTATCTGATCTAAGTTTAAAAAAAAAAACTTAGAATATACGTAACTTCATATACTGAATTACACGGACGAAGCCGCGGTATACAGCTAGTAGTATAAATATAAAAGTGAATTTGTTTGTTTGATCAATCGGCGAAATCACACGTACAAAGACACTGGTAAAAGCTAGTAAAAACATATTTTGCAACAAAAAACAAGCAGAGACGATGTTTGGTGTAAAATTTTGTCCTCTCACAAAAAGATCGCCGAATAATGAACAAAACAAAGCGACTGTGTTTGAAACATTTGAGAAAATTAAATAAAGTTTGCTCGGAGGCCCAGAGCATTTCCAGTTTCAACTCAATTCGCCCGAATTTAACAAAAGGACGCGGAGTTTACCGGAGTGAAGTTCATAATATCGATCATTACAATTTGTAACAAATGTAAGAATTGTTATGAATAACGTGTAGCTGGATTAAATAAATCCTCTGACAATGTTCTTGTGTTATTTGAACTTAATTTTTTCTCCCATCTCAATTATTAAATGTGTTTTGTATCTGTAAAATGGCAAAACGAGAATTTATTTATTTATTTTTAAATATTTATTATTACAAATTTTTAATTAAAATCTATATAATTTTAGTGTTATTTTTAATACTTACAACCAATTACAGATTTGTAATTTATAAAATATTCCTTATTAAAAAGTAAACATTCACATAGCTGATATTATGTATGTAAGTGTATGTGTGTGTTTGTGTATGTGTATGTGTGTGTGTGCGTATTTGTGCGTGTGGATTTTTTACAACACAGGGGGCAAATGAGCATGCGGCTCATATGATGGTAAGTGACTACCGCCGGTGTGTGCGTATGCGTGTGCGTACGTGTGCGGGTGCGCGTACGCGTGAACGTGTACATGTGTGCGTGCGCGTGTACGTGTGCGTGTGCGTGTGCATGTGCGGGTGCGTTTGCGTGTGCGTGTGTGTGTGTGTGTGTGTGTTTGTGTGTGTTTTATGACATGATATACTGCAATTAGTGTTAATCATCATGTGTGTTATTAATCATAAATGTGTTATCTCATCTGATGCAGTGATAACTTTCATATAGATAAATTTCAAAAACAATATTGAAAAAAAGCTCTCAAACATTTATTTACACTTTATTGCACCAAGTAACAAGAGAAATAACAAATACAGTAAATATTAATGAGAAATGATACAAAAGGCGGCCTTATCGCTAAGCAATCTCTTCCAGACAACCTTTGGGTAGAGAACATTGAGAAAAAGACAAAGAGTAGGTGGCGCACTATTATATAAATATTATCATATACAAACATATATAGATACATACATACATACACATACATATATAATATATACACAATTAAATATATACATAACATAAACATACTTAACAGCACACATACAACAGAAAAAAAAATGAGGAAAACGAAGAGAGAACATAGGAAAATAATACTTATTAAAAATTATAAACGCCATTAAGCAACATTCACTCTTCGACAATTCTGATCAAATTCTTTCAGAGCACAGTTTTATTGGCCATAATTTAATACGAAACTCTGTAAATTCTATTATCATTGACAATGATCAATTTCGTGTAGATGAACGTGTCATCGGCGTGCATCGACGCGTGTAGCTTCCACATCGACATGGACAACATCATGGACAGGCCTGAATGTCTCGATGACTTCGATAAGCTCATGAAGTGCGCCGCCGATGGCTCTGGTGAGTCATTTGTCATTATCATCTATAGTATCTCTAGCATCATCATCCGAAGTATCGAAACAGTTATGAGTCAGTTTCTGACACACTATTATAATGACTCATATGGTTATAATCCGTCGTATAGCAAAACTCAATTCTTCATCATCAACATCATCCTATCAGCTTCTAACTGTCCACAGCTAAACATAGACCTCCCTCATATAGGAGGGATTGCTTGTAGTTGCCTTGGCAGTTGCATCAGTAACCGCAGACGCTGCTGCCCATCCCTTGATCATTAAGCCCATTTAGTCGCCTCTTACGATACTTACGAGAAAGGGAGGGGCAGCCCACTCTATGCCCATTCTACGCACGGCAAAAGTAAGGAAAGGAAGGAAATTTAATGGTCGTGAAATGGGTAGCATAGCAACAGCCTATGTTCAAGAATCAGCCATCAGATTGACATTAATTTCGGATCCATTAACAGCAGATATAACTTATTAAGGAAAGTTTTAGACGTAAACTCTTAATCTATTTATTATTCAAATATTGACATTGTTAATAATTATTAAATATTATGATAGTGCATGTGGTGTTCACCTGTAAAGACTTTTTTTCAAACATGCTTGGAAATGTGAGCATTATTTTGACAATCTTCTTCGTGATAAATCAAAATTGCCGTACTGGCCAGATACATGCGGGCAGCGACAGGCAAAAGTTGTATGAAAATCCATATCTGTCGTATTTTGCGGCCAGATAAATTACTAGTATTATGTAAACTCATATCTGTCCTGTAATTTAAAAATGGAATGACCTTTTACTTCGAAGCATGGCTACCAAGGCGGTAACTAATACAAGAATTTATTTAAATTTCGAACTGGCTAGCAAATAGAAAACCGTTTATTGAAAAAAAACAATGCATGAAAAATTATTATTATTCGTTATTCGTCATTGAACTTAAAAAGTAAAATTGTGTTTTTTTTATTTCCGCGCCTTGTTTAAGAAAAGTACTATACAAGCCTTGGCCACAACTAGGCATTGATGGACTCACGTATTTGTGCCTCGGCTACGCCTCAGCCCACATTTGCACGTTCGTCCATCAATGCCTCAGTAGCTGGCCGCTGCAATAATGTACTATTACATTAGGCAAAATTATTTTTGTGTTATTGATTAAGTAGCATGTAAAATATAGAAGATGTAAGTGAACCTTATTAAATAAATAAATAGATATAATGATGATAACGATGTCGGTGGTCAGATCACCGCAGCTGCTGCGCGTCGTGGGGCGTGCCGCGCGCGTGCCTGGAGCTGTGCCGCGGCGGCACGGTGTCGCGCTCGTGCGCCATCCAGCACGCGCGCCGCGCGCTCGCCTGCTTCCGGGACACGGGCGGCAAGCTGCCCGGACCGCCCAGGAACTTGAAGGCCCATGTGGCGCCGACACCACACTCTGTACTGCTCAGGTAGATTGATAACGTCTTCAGATTTTCAGATTTAGAACGCTTAAGCTGTGGAATAAGCTCCTTGCCGAGATTTTTCCTATAGAGTACAGAATGGAGTTCTTCAAACGATATATGAAGGTTTCTTCAGGATCGGCAACACGCACTTTACACCCCTAGTATTGCAGGCGTCCATGGATTACAGTGGCCGTTTGCCACCAGATGGACAGTATACTCGTTTGCCACTTTTATGGTATAAAAAAAAAACTAGAAAATAATTTATTCATGATCATATTTTTACTTTGCAATTTGTGTGCATTGACTGCATAAGAAGTACCTCTTACAACCAAAAGGACATTTTGTACCAAAATTATCGATATTGGTCTCACTCATATTTCTGCCGTTAATTAACTACATTTTAGTTCGAAAATTCCGTCCTTTCACTAGTTACGAAACCATAATTCTTTTGTCCTTAAAAATGGTAACCCATGAGAAGTAAATGTATCCTGTGATATTCATAGTGTTATTCCATCGGCAATAGACCATTTTCCATCAATTGCTGCCAATTTATATTATAGTTCAAGTTTCATAAAAGAATGCATTTTGAAATACCCACAATTTGATAAGCATTCACAATTTGGCAAGCAAAATATTCAGTTAAGCACGTACTCAAATCGGATTCTCGTAATTTTTTTTACTATAGACCAAAACATGGGATTATTTCCTCCACAGCTGGGATCAACCGCTAAAGAATCCGCAGACAGTATACCTGTACCGTGTGTTTTGGAGGGCGTACGGCGCCAAAGTGCCAGAAAAATTGGACACCAGCGAGACGAGCGTCGTGCTAACAGGCTTGCAGGATGACGTGCGTTACGAATGCGTGGTGAAGGCTGCCAATGATGTTGGTAAGTGCATCAGGTCATAATTCTTCCTAAATTGTAAAGATATACTGCACATTAATTCTACCGAAGTTGGTAAATAAAAGCGCCAATTCATAATTTTTGATGAAAATAAACTACACAGTAACATGAAAATAAACTAGTAAAGGCACAACAAAAAACTTCGCTCTTGCTTCAAGGCTTTATGTGAGTAGGAACTTGCAAAACATTCAAATCGTAACTTCATAGCATGAAGTTAGCTTCGTACATGATTCCTGATGGACCATATAATTAATTCCTGCTTTAAAAATATCGGTAGATAAAATACACATAAACTTTTTTTCAATGGAGAAAAATGGTATGGTAACTTCAACTCCGCTTAGTATAAGCTGTCGAGGCACCAGAGTCTGAAGTTTGGTCAGTTAGTTCATTGCGACGAGTCTATCAGGAACGAACTACGATTATGATAGTTTCTAGAAAAGACGGCGCGGTAGGATATATTACTAGTACTAAAAGCACTAGACTCTAAATTAGAATAAGAAACTCTCTTCCCCTCCCCAAGTTGTCTATGTACTTCTTCAAACCATTTATGTACGCTGTCTATAACAGGAACATCATCTCTGAGCCTACCGATCATGTTCACGACCGCGGGACAAGAGACGGGCGCCGCAGCCGCACCGGTGTCCAGCTCGAGCAGTGCGACGGCCGTCGGCCTGGCGGTCGCCTGTGTGCTCGTTGCGGCTATACTGTTAGCTGCTGGCCTCTACTATAGGCATAGAAAGGTAAGAGACAGAAGAATGTTACAGCTTCTCTAATGAAAGAACATTGTCTTTTATAAGTTTTATGATAGAAAATAATAAATCATGAATATGTTCTTTTCAGAATCTCAGATTAAAAGCACAAGGAGGAGTAGCATTTGAAAATCCAAGTTATTTAAGGGAGCCGAATCCCGACACCATTGTGAATGTAAGCGTTGACTATTACAAAATAATCTCTTTAATCATTCAACACAGTAATAATTATTATTCTTATTACTTAATAGGGAACAGTACCAAACGGTAACGCGAACGGAGGTAATGGTGTCGCCAATGGAGTGTCAAATAGCTCAGCGTGGAGACAGGAGACACTGCAAAATCCAAGTACCACTATTCCCGCCGCTCGCGAGGTGGACCCAACTCTGTACGAGGAGCTGAAGCTCGGGCAGGACGGTGCCGGGTTCAAACGGCTGAAGCCATAGCCCGAGGCAGCGCGCCGCTCCCCGCTGCGGTCGCCGCGGCTGTCGTCGCCGCGGGTAGCGCCGCGCTACTGAGCGGCCGCGGGCCCGCGCGCGACTATTTATACGCCCCCCACACGGCGTGACGTCACAGTATTCTCCTCTCGCTCGCACCCGTTAGTACCAATATTAATATATAAACAGTATCCTTTCGTTGTATCCACCAAATATTAATATTAGATGGTTGTGCATTTGTTCGTAATGCGAGCGATAACTTTCTGAGAATGTGTATATTTGTAACGGATAGATCAAAATATATTATGTATCTATATTGTACAGTAGACTATGTTAAATAACTAAAGCAGCAGTTTGACATGACGTGCGGCCATAGCGGTTTGTAGATAAAACGTTGATATAAAATATATTTTCATTATTGTACTTGATGTGATTTTAACCAAAAAGAAAGGACCTCATTTATTTCTTGTCATCTCATGTACATAAACTGGAGAAACGTATTGTTAGAACAATATTAGGTCACACTGCTTCGGCGTTGAACTAAATTTGTAAAGATTAGGACATTCTTTAAACAAAAATGTGCCTTCGAACAATTTATGAAGTAGATAGTATTTAGTAATAGTTACCACTTTAATCTGTAAAAATGTATTGACTGTATGAGAAATTATCTAATAATAATATGCATTGCAATTTATATATTATATTTATACATACGAGATCAATGTATAAACTATTTCTGGTATTTGTATCCAAAATAAATACAAATAATTCAATGTAATAATATTTAATCCCACTAGACATTTCAATACAATAAAATTACGTGTCTAAAGTCCTTAAAGACCATCTATTTAATAGAATAGAATTGAATACATTATTGATTCTGATTGGCTGCAAATATTTCCCAAATGCTGAAAATTACAATCACCGGACACTCAATCGAGCCATTTTAAAAAACGGACTTTTCAAAATTGGCTCGAGTTTGTATAAACAGGTTATGGGCCCAGATGTTGATGTACAAGTTCTAGCGTAGTAAGAAATAACATTATTATCTAGTGAGGTTTAATAATACTACATTTATATCAAATAAGTTGGACAAGTCTTATTTTAATATGTGAGTATTATCTCTGTAGTTATTTGGACTTATAGGAAGCATATCAGTTACCGCTCGATTGTTCGTAACAGTTCTGATTTAAAAGCAAGTTCTGTTAGACTCTTGGCGAATTGAACATGTAAAATATAGCGTTGTAATTTAATTTTAAAAGATTTTATAATTGGAAGTCTATTATCGTATTAGATTTACATTTATACTAAGCTCGTACCAATCTAAACTTTATAATATACAACAGAAGGTATAAAATAATCAATTTTAAATGCGCTGATCTTTCCAGAAAATTCGCCAAAAGTACTAATGCTAATGGTTCACTAAATAAAAAAATATAATAATAATAATAATAAAGTTTATTCTCTTCACAATACCAGTTGTACATCTATTATATTCTAATACATTTATTTTTGGAGGTTACATAATTTAATGTATTGTGAAGAACTGGTGTCTGAAGTAGGATAAACCTGTGTTACAGATCACCAGGTCCTCACCCCACGGTGTTGGCACTATATTACAATTTGTTCTGGTTATGAATATAATAACAACATTAATACATATACACATACATACACACATACACACACACATACATATACATATATATATATATATATATATACATACATACACATATACATACATATATACACACACACACACATACATACACATATATACACCTATATAGTTAAGGTTATACAACCGATATATCCTACACACACTTACACAATATACATTATTTTAATAATATTTTCATAAGTTGTAATTTAATACGCAACCTTCAGTAATTTCTCCGTGTCATCGTACGTCAGACTCAATAACCATGTTTTAAGTGCAGTTTTACAATTGAAGTGTGAATATGAATATATGTTCAAAATACGGTTTATATTACTATAAAGATGGCTGCCGAGGAAACAGAAAAATCTTTGTGAAAGTATTGTTCTAAAGCGATGTTTTTTGTATATAATGTCTTTACGTCTTTTTGAGGTATCAAGATCGGTGGGTAATATTTGATGTTGTTTTAAAGTTATGTATAAAACAAATAGTTTTCTAACTGAAAGAATTTCACAATCTCGGTACAATTCATGTGTCGGGTAGTAGATGGAGTGAAATGTGCATACCTTGAGAAGCGCACGCTGTGCTCTTTCCAGGGTGATAAGGTGTGATTTACATGCTCCGCCCCATGATGTAATGCAGTAAGTGAGAATTGACTGACACAGAGCGAAATAAACCGTTTTTAGTAATTTAAAATTCGATACATGTCTTAATTGTTTAAATACGTAAATCAACTTTCGGGTTCTACTAGTAAGCAATTTAATATGTTCGCGGAATTTGAGATTGCAGTCAAGTAATATGCCTAAATATTTAATTGTGTTTACTCTTTTTAACTCGGGACAAGAACAGGGTTTTTGATCTGAAATTCTACAGCAGTGGGCAAACAGACGAAAAGCATTAGAGGGTGGAGTGTTGCGTATATAGAAAGGAATCATTATGGTTTTATTAGCATTTAATGTAAGTGAATTATTAGAAAGCCAATTTAACACTGTGTCAAATCCCGACTGAGCCAATTTAAAAGTATCTTCCCAAGTATCACCCCAGAAGATGACCGCAGTATCGTCTGCAAAGAGGGTCATTGCTCCATTTTGTATATCGAGGTGACCAAGTTCGTTAATGTAGATCAAAAACAAGGTGGGAGAAAGAACACTACCTTGAGGAGTTCCATATTCCAGGACTAGCTCATCACTAAGATGGGAACCGAGTTGAACACATTGAGTCCGATTGCTCAGGAAATCTCTGAATAGATCTAATTGAAGGCCTCTAATGCCTATATTTTCCAGTTTCTGAATAAGAATGGGTATGGAGACCGTATCGAACGCCCTAGCGAGGTCTAAGAAGAGACCTAGACACTTTTTGCCTTCGTCTAGATGTTTCACGATGGTATCAGTCAGATTTGAGACAGCGTCAGATGTAGATCGGGCTGGTCTGAAGCCAAACTGTTTATCTGATAATATCTCCTGCTTATCTAAAAACTTACGGAGACGATTGTTAATAAGTCGTTCTAATACTTTGGAAAGTGCCGGCAAAACAGAAATTGGTCTATAGTTACAGAAGAGGTCATTTTCTCCACCCTTATGAATAGGGTGGACTATAGCCTTTTTGAAAACCAGTGGAAAGACCCCTTTTGAGAGACATAAATTAAATAAATATGTTAAAGGTCGGATTAATATTTTGGAGTATTGTTTAAGAAATCCACTCGATATACCATCCCAGCCTACCGCGCAATCATCTCGTAACGACAGTATTAGTCGTTCAATCTCTGATTCGTCCGCACTCTCCAGTACAAATGAATTGATTGGTGAGTGTAGGTTATTATTTAATGACAATGGTAAGAGGGTTTGATTATGCGGAATACTATCTGCAAGGCGACGGCCTACACCAACGAAATAATTATTCATTTTATTCAGTGTTTTGTGTGGCGATTCTGATAAGGAGAGTAAATTTTGTGCACAATTTTTAGATTTTTGTAGATGTGTTATTTTTTTGACAGCGGTCCAAATTTTCTTATTATCAGTTCCAGCTTTTTCAATTTCACCTTTTTCATATTCTTTTTTTATTTTTTTCAATAAAGAATTACAGAAATTACGGTACCTACGATAAGTTGTATCATAAACGACGTTATTAGGAAATTTTTTAACTTTTTTGAATAGTTTATCCCTGTTTCTAATGCAACGTAAGAGCCCTGGTGTAATCCAGGGTTTTGTTACGCGTTTACGTTTTGGTATATATTTGATAATAGTATTTGACTGTATTACATTTCTCAGAGAGTTTACAAAAAATATGGCAGCTTCATTTGGTTCATCAGTCTCAAAAATTGGTTGAAAATCAATAGTAAATATATCTTCCCTAAGCTTAGCGTCATTAATTTTGTTATAATAACTTGGAGCTAATTTGTTTTTAATGTTTGATGAGAGACAAAACATAATGGGGTTGTGGTCTGTTAGTGACGAATTAATTACCATTGTAGTAGAAGATAAACTGGATCTAATCATTACATGATCAAGACAGTTGTCATATCTGGTTGGGTAAATATGAGCCGGTAGGAGACCGTGGAATGCAAGTGTCGTTAGATAGTCTGAAGAACGCGAGTCTGTGTTATTGTTTTTTATATCGATATTAATATCACCAGTTACAATGACATTCTTATACATAGCTAACGAGGACAAAATACTGTTAAGGCTATTTATGAAATTATTTGTATCCCGAAAGGACGGAGATCGATATATTGCAACAATAGCTGTGTCTTTATTAATTTTTAAAATCAAACAACTTCCCTCCAGATCATTTTGTTCATCCACAGAAACATATATATTATTTTTAATATACACAACAACTCCATCATTTTGGTTATGTATCTTCTTTGTAAAAAAATGTCTATAACCATCTAAGTTAGGAATAGTGGGTTGACAAGACAGCCAGCATTCGGTAAAAATCATAATATCACTTTCTATTTTTAGACGAGACAAAAAGGTCTCCATTCCTGTCCAATTACAAGATATACTCCTAATATTTTGTATTAAAAGCTTAAGGTACTTACTAGGGTTTGGCAGCAGGGTAATACAGTCTTCTGGATCACATTGTATCGCGTTAGATACTTTTATTTTGTCGATGTCAGATGTAATATTTTTATCAAACGAGGTGAATTTTAATTATTAATAGGTGGTCACTACGTATGAACCGTTTTAAGGTAATAATAAATTCATTTATAATCCCACAAAATAAGAAAACACAAAATTGCACATTTGTATAAAAATAATAAACCAAAATAAGATAATGTCTCGAATTGAGTTTTGATGTTTTTGTTATGTGGGTAAAAACATAATAGAATATATGGGGTACTATGAAAACAAACCAATCTAACAAATCTGAGGGAGATGGATAGAAGCTTGTTTGGAGTGAGTGAGAGCAAGATGTACGACACGGAAATATCACCACTGCGGGCTTATTATTTGGTTTACGTGAGTGTGTGTGGTTCAAGTTAAAAGCGAATGAAAAAATATTCCTTCTTACAAATAAAATCTGTACAGACAAATTTATAGTGATAAAAACAAAAAGTATTCCTGAAATGTAAATGCTTTGATAAATTAGATTTAGGTATGTAATAGATAGTCACTTATCACCACTTTTGAGTAATGTCACTTGAGACTCACTAGTGACATGTAATAACGGTGCCCCATCATTTTGTCGTAAGAAAACTTTACCATTCATGGTCCAACAGTATTTAAATAATTTACTTCTCATTAATTCTCTGGCTAAAAAGTATAGGCGTCTGGCCGTTGGTGTCAGATGTTCTACTACATAAATTGGACTGGGTGATCCAGAAATACCAAGATGGGTAGTATTTAGTTTTTCCGCTTGATTTTGAATGTTAAAGGTCTTAACTGCCTTAATGACCTTATTCTTTAATAATGGTGTGTTGAATTTTACTATAATAGGTTTTTTAATGTGTGGTTTACCTGGTAATCTTCTTATATCGTTTATATCACTCAATAACACATCTGCGCCCACTGCTTTGGTGACATTTTCAACAATTTTAAATAGGTCAGATTGATTTTCAGTGACACATACAGGAACGTTCCTTATTTCTAACGTACTTACACAGGACAGCCTTTGGAACTCTTCAATTTTGTTTTGTAAGTCTTTAATCTGTTGTTGGTGTTCATTATTACTTTCTTCTAAGTTAAGTATTTTAAGGTTCATATCGTCATATTGAGTAGATAGGAATTCTAAGGATTTCTCTATTTCAAAGTTGGTTTTTTGGACATCGGTTAACGTGTTTTTTACATCCGTTATATCAGTCTGCAATTTTGATAGTTTATAGTCGTTATCCGATTTCCATTCTATAAGCATTGTCCTTATCTCATCTTTGAATTTTTTAAATTCGTCCATAATATCCTCATCATCTCTACGTCTCTTTAGCCGATTGATTAAATTATTGCTTTTTTCTTCAGACTCTTTATTAACGAAGACATTAGAATCTGATCCATAGTGGTTTTTGGTGCTCACCGGAGTACGATTCATATTTATGGAGCTACCCGCTTACGCTTATGGCTTGGTTACCGCTGATACCAATGTCTTGAATTACGAGATTGCAGAAGTGCAGCGTATTTATATATTTAACTCGCTCACGTCTAATTGTCGGTCCTTGTCTTCCACGTTTATAACACTAATTTATATAACTAAATAACTATATTATAACTTAGTTCAATACAAAATCAAATATAATTTTATCAATTTTAATATCTGCACAGAGACGTCTATTCACTAATAGATCCGCGGGGGAAGTGATAATACAAGGAAGTGTATATACTTATTATTGCAATAGTATAAATTATCATAATTCTATTAAATCATTCATTAATTATAATATTACAAAGAATTTTATAAATTACTTTGAAGTACATATTATGGCTAAATCATTTATGTCCAAATCAGAAGTAAGGATTTTTCAGTATTTTTCAAAATATTTCTCAATCATTTATTAAACAAAATAAATTAATGATTAAGAAATATCAAGTAATTACTAACTCCAAAACGGAATTCTTAAAACCAAACATGTCCAAAATCCAATGAAATCTCCATTTTGGTGAACCATTAGAAGAACTAATTGGATCGTTTTCGTCACTGAAGTCAATAACACGTTTGAGTTGCACTATGTATGATTTGTGATATAGCTAACAATTCTAACTACATTACCAATCCCGGCTTCGTTCGGGAATAAATTAGGACGTACTGTACAAACAGACCTACCGTAAAATTTATATAAATGACAACAGGGCCGTAGCTAGTCACAAGTTTAAGGTAGGGCAAAAGAACTGTTTAGTAAAGTAGAAGCTGTAATTAAGTGACTGCGAAAAAGCGAAACTGTTTAATTTTCTTGGGGCCTTTCATTTTAAGGTAGGGCACTGCCTTTCAATGCTTTTAGCTACGGCCATGAATGCATACAGTGCGCTTGGATATTTTTCAATCGATTCATAATTATTGAAATATGATTTTTATATACTTATTAATAATACTTTCATATCAAAATCCATTACGTAATTTAGAGGAATTAATCGGATAAATGGGCATACACAGGCAGCTCTTTCGTTTCATATTAAAGGTTTTTTTTGATAGGTAAAAATGGTATGGTAACCCCGCCTGCGCTAACGGGATACGCTGGCGGAGCACCAGTGAAGGGTGATAGATGAGAATGAAAACAGGCCAGTTAGCCCTACATGATGAATTCATCAGGAATTAACCATGATAGTTTCCAGGGGGAACCGCGAGGAGGTCGACCTGGTTGGGTATATTGCTAGCAATGGGATTCTCAGTCTCCATTACTAACAATCCTTTTCCCCCACAAATTTGCGGTTAGGTTAGATTAAGTTAGATACTTTTAACTGTTGTTTTAGTCTAAAAGTATTGTTGACTACAGCATACGGTCAAAAGTACCTTTGACTGATTTTGCTAGTCAATAGTACTTTTGACTGGTTAAGAGTTTTGACTGCAACATATACATGTATAAATCTAAACAGTAATGGATTTAGTAACACATCTAATATATAAAATTCTCGTGTCACGGTGTTTGTTACCAAACCCCTCCGAAACGGCTTTACCGATTTTCATCAAAATTTTGTGTGCATATTCGGTAGGTCTGAGAATCGGCCAACATCTATTTTTTATACCCCTCAACGATATGGGTGACCCACCCCTAAACAATTTTTTTTTTATTTTTTTGACAAAATTTTTTATTTTTATTTAAATATGTTTTATCATTGAAAAATACATACAACTTAAAATTTTCACCCTTTTACGATCAACCCCTGTTTTTTAATTGCGATTTTTATATTCCGCAATAGGGCTGCAAGATAGCGACCGAACATAATAATTGTAGTACGAGAAATTTTCATGTATAGTTCTCGAAATAATGTATATGGTAAAACAACGTTTACCGAGTCAGCTAGTTTTTGTATATATTTTTGTTTTCTTGCGTTGTAAACTGTTGCTTTAACATACAAACATACATAGTGTGAGTATTGCATTGTAATTGCTCAGATAACAAGAATGTGATGAATAGTTTATATTATAGTAACTCTTATCATGATATACTAATTGCATAATTTTAGTGAAAACGGATGTGATTAGATTTGTAAATAATATTGATAAAAATGAAAATAAAAAAAAAATTGCAAATCAATTGTCTATGGTTTTATTTATCCAACACTTTTTTGATTGTATATTAAGACATGTATTGTATACGAGCTGTTGCCCGCGACTGCGTCCGCGTTTCCGTCGTTTTTTCGTAAAATAACTAGCCTATGTCCTTCCTCACGGTTCAGTGGTTTTGATGTAACAGACATATTTCCCTTCACTGCTTTTTTCATTATAAAAAGTGGCCATTAAAGCTGCACACGCGACGGAAGCTTAAAAATGGAGTTATCCCGTTTCCCCAACACTGTTTTCACTGCTCTGCTCCTATTGATCGTAGCGTGATGAAAAGTCTACTATAACCTGCCCAGGAGTATGAAGAATAATTGTACCAAGTTTCGTTAAAATCCGTCGAGTAGTTTTTGTTCCTATAACGAACATACAGACAGGTAGACAGACAAAAATTTTACTGATTGCATTTTTGGCATCAGTATCGATCACTAATCACCCGCTGATAGTTATTTTGGAAATATATTTCATGTACAGAATTGACGTCTCTACAGATTTATTATAAGTATAAGTAATTAAATTCATTATTTATTTATTTAACTCTTTATTGCACCATAAATAAAAATCTACAATGACAAGTGAATAATTCAAGCGAAATACAGTAACATAAATACAGTTATCTTGTGATCCATAAAAAAGTCGATTTCAATTGTGACAAAACCAGTTATTTCGATTTAAAAACTAAACTACTGATCCGATTTTTATAGAATTTCTATGGAACTATTCTGTAACTATATCCTTTTGAATAAAAAAAAAAGAATTTTCCCATCGGTTTATAACTGACAGAGTTATGAAGTTTTTTTATACCACTGAGATGGCAAACAAGCATACGGCCCACCTGATGGTAAGCGGTTACCGTAGCCTATGAACGCCTGCAATACCAGAGGTATTACGCGCGCGTTGCCGACCCTGAAGAAACCTCTTTACCCCCCTTTTGAAGAACCCCATGCTGTAGTCTCTTGGGAAAACCTCGGCAGGGAGCTCATTCCATAACCTGAGTGTTCGTGGAATGGTGAGCCTATGAACGCCTGCAATACCAGAGGTATTACGAGCGCGTTTTCAACCCTGAAGAAACTTCTACCACCCTTTTGAAGAACTCCATGCTGTAGTCTCTTGGGAAAATCTCGGCAGGGAGCTCATTCCATAACCTGAGTATTCGTGGGATGGTAAGCCTATGAACGCCTGCAATACCAGAGGTATTACGTGCGCGTTGCTGACCCTGAAGAAACCTCTTTACCTCCCTTTTGAAGAACCACACACTCTTGGGAAAACCTCGTAAGTGTCAAACATAAAACAAATACAGCCGAATTGCGAACTTCCTTATTTCGAAGTCGGTTAAAAATAAGTGATACCTGTCAGTAAACAATCATAACAAGTCAATTTATGAGTTAAACGAAGTACAACTAGTAATCATGATATTGTTTGAAACCCCGGCGTCCCCTGAGCGCTAGCGGTCAAGTTAATTAGTATAATCTACTGACAACTTGCAATTTTCACGTCGTTCACCGTTGCCTTGCATGTAATTTGCATGTACATACCACGCTGATTAGTATTTACATTGAAATCTGTATAAGTCAATTGAGTTAGGCCACATTTCTTTTTAGGGTACCGCGTAGTTGAAAAGGAAAAGGAAACTCTTATACGATCATTTTGTTGCCCGCCCGTCTATCAAAAACCTTAAAAAAATTAACAAAAATCTCGTGGTACTTCCACGGGATTATTTTTTAAACTGAAATTAATATAAAATCCCGTCTGCCTGTCAAAGCTCTTTTAAAAAATCTCGTGGTACTTCTCCAGATTTTTTTTCGAACTGAAATTAATATAAAATCCCGTCCGTCTGTCAAAACCCTTTTTCTCAAAAAGGCGTGAAGGTATTAAGCTGAAATTAATACAAAATACTTAAATCTGCAATCCCTTAAAGACATGAATAGATCAATCAATCAACCAATAGATAAATGGACGCAATCAAAAGATATGGTAATTTATAGCTCATATTTTGACATTTGAAAAGGAATCAAAACCTATAGAATCATGAAATTTGACAAGCAGCAATATCGTACAGCATAAGTAAAGGGAAAAATCCAAAAACAGTAAATTTGTAGTTACATCATAAAAAAAAAAATATTTTTTGCAAAATAATTTGTACTGAGTTGCCATTTCTGAGTCCTCGTGATTCCCATCCCGTCCCATTCGTGTTTCTACCGTGAAGCAGTTGTGTTTGCATGGCTGTATTTCGATTTGAATGGTGGGATATGGCGTGAATTTACTGGGTACAGAGGAATAACACCTGAGTTCTCAGGAATGGCAACGCATGGGGGGTATCATGGGCGAAACAGTATACTCTGTTATGTCCATTGTACTGTTCATGTCTATAACCGACGGTGCCGTCAGCTTACTTGCCATCCTAAGTTGCATAAAAAAAAAACTGAAACCTCGGTGCGCGAGTCCGACTCGTGCTTGACTGGTTTTTAATGAATAAAAATGAAACGGTAACCTCTTTTGCATCGTCGGTTTATACTGATGAAATACCGGTGAGAAATGATAGGTGAGGAAAAAGGCAAGTGCATTGGTCCACAGTGTTTATTCTCATGTTAGTTCCTTGCAAATGTTTTTAAGCAACTTAGAATGGCAACCAATTGGTTGGACCGATTTAAATGAAATTTTTCATGGAGCTACCTTACATCCCCGGTCAACATTTTAGATACCTTTAATAACATTAATAATAATAATTTTACCAGAGGGAGACTTTGTACAAAAGTCGATTGCATGGGTACCTCTGCCCCATTCGTGTTTCAACCGTGAAGCAGTTGTGTTTGCATAGCTGTGTTTCGGTTTGAAGGGTGGGATATGGCGTAAATTTACAGGGTACAGAGGAATAACATCTGAGTCCTCAGGAATGGCAACGCAGGGGGTATCATGAGCGAAACAGTATACTCTGTTATGTTCATGGTACTGCTCATGTCTATAGGCGACGGTTACCACTTTCCATCAGGTGGGCCGTCAGCTTGTTTGCCATTCTAAGTTGTATAAAAAAAAAACAGAAAATTAAAGAGTTCCCGTGGGATAATTAAAAAACTATAGTAACATATACAGCTTAATACATAACCTACTTAAGTAAAGTAATTTTGGTCTAAGGCAAAGAGTGAGAACGACACGTCATTTGTCAATTTTGATCCAATATTCCCAGACACAATAAATAGGTAGGAACATACAACAGAGACAATGACACGGGCATCAGCTAGTTAAAAATAAGATATGCTAACAGAAGGCCAGGCAGATGGCAGATATGACGTTATTTTTAAAAATAATTAGTTACAAACAATAACGTAAATTATCTCATTCCATAATGGTACTGAAGTAATCATCTTCGCCTTGAATTAAGTAAAACATTTATTAAGATAAAAATACTAATAATTAGAATCACACAGTTGCATTTAATTAACTAGCGAACCGCCCCCGCTTCGCACGAGCATGGTTGCATACAATAGTGGACATACAATAGTTGACTCCATGGAGTCAATATGTAACCTTATTTATAAGTTCAATTAAGGTCTTATTTTTCCATGTAAATTATTGAAAATACGATTGTCACAAAATATCACATATTTGGTAATAAATATGATATTTTATTACCGAATATGTAATCCCAGTGTGTGCATCATCATGTGCATATCATCCATGTGTGTGCCCAGCTTAGAATAGGCCACCCCTTACCTTCCCGTGGATATCGTAAGTGGCGACTAAGGGATGACGAGGGACGAATGGAGGGCGAAAGATGGGCACCAGCGTCCCTCTTAAAACATCTGTAAAACCTAACTGCAGTTGCAAATCCGCCTACTAAACTAAATCTTTTCACCAGAGGGAGACTTTGTACAAAAGTCGATTGCTTGGCTACCTTTGTCCCATTCGTGTTTCAACCGTGAAGCAGTTGTGTTTGCATAGCTGCGTTTCGGTTTCAAGGCTGGAGTATGGCGTAAATTTATTGGGTACAGAGGAATAACACCTGAGTCCTCAGGAATGGCAACGCATGGGGGGTATCATGGGCGAAACAGTATACTCTGTTATGTCTATGGTACTGCTCATGTCTATAGGCGACGGTTACTACTTTCCATCAGGTGGGCCATCAGCTTGTTTGCCATTCTAAGTTGTATAAAAAAAAATACTAAGCGTAGCAACTACAGGCAAAACTCGCCAAGGGGGAGGCTTATGTTCAGCAGTGGGCACTTAAAGGCTGGTATGATGATGATGACAATATTATAACATATTAACATATAAATAACATTGTGATTTAAAGAAAATATTGTAAAGGTGATCACTGAATCTTGTTTACAACAGAATTAATAATAATTAAATAATGTAAACAACATAAAAACCTGTATTTATTTTAAATCTATCTTTTTTAACGCGCCGTTTTTTAACTTTAATTCTTTCTACCCAAAGGTTGTCTGGAAGAGATTGCTTAGCAATAAGACCGCCTTTTGTACTACATTATACGTATTGAAAATTGTTTTAACAAATCATGTTATGTTGGTGCAATAAAGTGTTAAATAAATAAATATTTATTATAAACTAGTTTAAATATAATATTTAAGACATGTGAGTGTTATATTAGCAATTAATGACGTTAGTTTCACTATGAAAGTATTGTTAATAAGTATTGATTTGATTATTGTTCAATAGTATATAAGAGCGGGTATTCGATGTATTAAGAACGGTCTTATAACAGTCTTGTGTGATCCGTCGAACAGTAAGGTAGTGTGTATTTCTTATACTATAAACTAATTACTGTTATTATTCTCAATTAATTGATTAATAAATATTCATAATTACTTATTACTTATTGTGTATATCCTATATCGTATTGTATGACATTAATAATAGTAATAACCTGGACCGTTCTTGCAAACAAACCCGATATCGTGGTGATGTATCGGGCACTTTCGAGGGTGTTTTTGGTAGATGTCACCATACCGCATGACGAGAACCTCGTGAAAGCCGAAACTGAGAAAAAGAGAAAATATCTCGACCTGGCTCACGAGGTGACCGAAATGTGGGGGGTGACGTCCACCGAAATCATTCCAATTGTTATGTCGGTGAACGGTCTTATCCCAACCAGTCTGGAACAACATCTCCAACGGTTGGGATTCCGAGGCGGCTCACTCCCGGGAAAGATGCAGAAAGCGGTTCTCTTAGATTCTGCCCGCATTGTACGCCGGCTTCTCTCCCTGGGGCCCTTAACTCCGGCCGACTGTGCTTCTGCCGGGGGTTAGTTTGCCATCTCCTCTCCTTAAGAGGGGAGATGTGAATTTACTAGAAATTTAAATAATAATAAAATTTATTTGCATTAAATAGGGTAGGTCTTATATTACATAGAGTTTCGTGCCTATTTAGCCATTACAGAATAGGTATGCAAATGTCCCATTTTGATAGGAACTGATTAATTTATGCATCGACAACTATATTAGATATTTATCTATTCTTTTTTGAAAGAGTAACTAACTATACATAACTATAGAATATCTAATGTTATCTCTCTAGTTACATCTAAACAACTATACAGTGAAATCTGGTTAAGTGAGACATTAAGGGACCTGTGGGTTGTAAGAAACAAAATTATTCAATTACGTTTTTTTTACAAATAGTACAAAAATTTTAACTAAATCTTTGTACTATTTGTATAAAAAATTTTCATCGTGCCTCCCACCAAATTGTTTATAGTTACTCCTCTCCATCCAAAGGTTGCCTGGAAGAGATCGCTCTTAGCGATAAGTTCGCCCAATGTTTTCTCATTGCGATTATTTCTTGTAATTATTTATATCTATAATAAGTTTACTATTGTAATCTTATGGAGGAAACAATAGAGAGTATCTATCTATCTATCTAAATCAATTATAAAAATCGGTCATTCTAATTTGTCTTTTGGAAGTATCAGCCATTAGATGTTTTATTTAGTGTATTTTTTATGATAATTTCAACAAAACTCGGTTTACTTTACAGACAATAATAATAACAATATGTCCACTATTAAACATAGGCCTCTCCCATAGACTGTCATAAGGAACGCTCCTGAGCCACCTGTATCCACTGCCTCCCTGCAATGCATTTGAGGTCGTCACTCCATCCAGTGGAGAGTCGTCCTACACTGCGTTTCCCGTTCGGGGTCGCCACTCAAGAACCTTTTCTTACCCACCAAAACACATTAATAAATATATAAAATATTACCATATATTTATATATATATAATATAGCTACATCATATATAACTACATTAAGATAAATTAGTCAAATTCAAGCAAAGCTTACGCACCAATGTTTTTTACAACGCAGGGGGCAAACGAGCATGCGGCTCCCTGACGGTAAGTGACTACCGCCGCCCATGACCATCCGCAACACTAGAGGCATTGCAGGTGTACTGCCGGCCTTTTAAAAACGAACATGCTTTTTTCTTGAACGTTTCGATATGGTTATCAGTTCGGAAATACTGCGTACGTTCATTGTACACTACTGAACATAGACTTCCCTCTATTCGGTGAGTTTTGACAGTAGTTGCCACGCTTAGCAAGTGGCTTAGCAACCTCAATTAGGCCTTGAAGATGTTTTAAAAGGGACGCTGCTGCCCATCCCTCCACCATTAAGTTTCTCTTACTGTCGTAATCGTGGGGACACCCACGGGGAAAGAAGGGGTAGCCTATTCTATGCCGGGGCCACATGGCAAAAGTATGAACAGTTAGACCTAATCCACTAGTGTATTGTATTGAAATACTTCGCTGTATTTTAATTTGGTGATCCTATAAATAAATAAATACTAACTATACCCCGTGGCTTTCACCTGTAGTTATACCATAATGTTTAATAGACTATAATCCTCCTCGAACCCCAAGAATTGTCCTATCAAATGCAATAAGATTTTTTTTTTAATCCGATAGGTAGTTCCAGCGATTGACGCATTCAACGAACAAACAAACTCTTCCGTTATATATATATATTAGTATGGATAATCTGGTAGAATATTTTTATCCTTGAATTCTGACGCACGAATCTCCTTTCAATGCTCTCTCTAAGCACGCTAGGCAATTTGCAGCTTCCCCATACGACCATCAGTACATAACTATGTGTCGATACTATAGCACATTTGCTAACACTGTACTTTTTTATATATATAAAATATTTATATACATCTAGGCAGGCCACTGTGCGTTATAGTCGACTAATGTATCACACTGCAGCAGGCTGGATCGAAAGAACACATTCAAAGTAAGTGTTTTTATACAATAACATATAATTTAATGATATGAAGAATACTATATTAAAATAGAATAGATATCATACCTTTACCATTATTACCATTTTGTGTTACTATAGCACACGCAAGAAAGAAAGAAAATTCTTGTTTTAAAATATTTTGCTTTTTTTTGTTTTTATTCTTTTATCTTTTTTTACTGTGTATGCCTGTATTATGTGTATATTTGTATTGTTATTTGTGTGCTGTAAGCAAAAAAGCAAAAATTCAGCCAATCATAGTTACGCCACGAGAAATAAAGACAAATTAGAATTGCCAAGAACACGACTCACAAAAACTATGAAATAAAAAATACATCTAAAAATAAAACGTATAATAAATTACCCAATACAGTAACGCAAATGCCGAGAAATAAATTTAAAATTAAAATAAAGACATAAATAAATAAAATTATATCATTATTATTTATTTATGTTTAACTGTAAGAAGTGTGACAGTTACATGAAAAAAATACAACTATATATGTAATAATATACAATAGTCTGTAAAACTTGTGGGAGACTGGACCCTAAACTAGATCAGAGATCTGTATCTCAGGAATCCAGGCCCTTTGCATGAGTACTGATAAGCAAGCTGAAGTGGCAATGGACTGGTCACATAGCTCGAAGAACCGATAATCGATAAGGAAGAAAGGTTCTTGAGTGGCAACCGCGTACGGGCAAACGCAGTGTAAGACGACCCCCCACTAGATAGAGTGGCGACCTGAAATGCATTGCAAGAAGTCAGTGGATGCAGGTGTCTCAGGACCATTCTTTATGGCGGTCTATGGGGGAGGCTTATGTCCAGCAGTGGACGGATAATGGCTGAAATGATGATGAGTATTGTGACTATTCCGATGTACCTACACATGATCACAAGAGAAAAAAATCAGAGAAACCTGACTCGTAATAAAATCTTAATTAGTCCGCCTTAACGGTAAAGATATAGACAGCAGTGAACCTCTTAAAAAATCAATCACTAAAAGCTTAATTGCCAACCCGCTTGCCAAGCGTGGCAACTACTGACAAAACTATAAAATAATATTCAAAAATAATGTTCAGTAGTGGACAATTAAAGGCTGGAATTAATTATTCTCGCTTCTTTTAATTTAATTCTACTTATAATTAGTAGAATTAAATTAAAAGTAAATTAGTAACTAATTCATTTTACAATTAATTAGTTTTATTCGATCATACTGTTCTGATTACAAACGTAGAGTATTTTATTTCGTTCAGTAACTTGATAAGATTAATTCCACATAAAAAAAAACCACACAAACTTCAATTATGGCCAAATCAGTTATTTATTTTAATTTAAAACTGCACTACTGAATCGGTTTGATAACATTTCTATGGATGAAAGTATATCCTTTCTAAAAAAAAAATATTTTTCAAATCAGATAACTGGCAGAGTTACAAAATAAAAAATACTGTCAAATTGAAAACCTCGTCCTTTTTTGAAGTTGATTGAAAATAGAATAATTGCATTGCAGTTGCAAAGTATACGCCTATGGTATGTAAGGTCGACTCAAAAATGCGCCATTAAATTACATGCAATCGGTAATGACTTCATAATATATAATTGCTGTACCTGTACCATACACTTCTTTGTACATTATGCATGTAAGCATACAAAGGTTGCTAGATCATACTAGATTGCTAGAACTAACAAAATTTTTCATCGTGCCTCCCACACAATTTGTTTATAATTACTCCTCTCCATCCAAAAGTTGCCTGGAAGAGATCGCTCTTAGCGATAAGGTCGCCCGTTGTTTTCTCATTGTGATTATTTCTTGTAATTGTTTATATTTATACGTTATAACATATCTTACGTGCATACCAAATTTCATAATGATTGATTAAACTCTTAAGGGGTTAAGAGGTAACAAACAAACCCACTTTCACATTTATAATTACACCAATCACCTAGTCCTCCAGCTAGTATAACTTGTTCTCGCGGGCTTAGTGCCGTCTGCACTCACCCCTGCATACGCGTTCGGTGAAGCTGTAAAAGCCATCTACGGCCAACAGCAAACACGAGCAGAAAAAAAAAACACCCAGACCTAAGTTTATTCAGAAAAATTACTTTTCTAAATTGGAGCGACCTGGAATCGAACCCGTGACCTCATTTAAGCAATACAACATCCCCGCCACTGTGGAGGGAGAAAAAGGGATCGTAATCTGTAATAGATTGTTTGTAAGAGATTACATTTGGCTATAAAGCCGCCTTTTGTATATGAAAAAATTGTATAAATACTCCTTGTATACATCTCTTCTGTGCACAATAAAGTGTTTATTTTTTTTCCCAAAAATTAAAATCTCTCCTCTTAAGGCGATGACAAACTAACCCCCGACAGAAGCACAGTCGGCCGGGGTTCAGAACCCGAGGAAGAGAAACCTGCGTACAATTATTAGTAATAGAGTCTAACAACCCAATTCCTAATAATATACCCTATCAGGTCGACCTCCACGCGGCTCCCCCTAGAAACAATAGTGAAATTAGCTACCATGAACTAACTGACCTGCTTTCATTCTCTCTTATCATCTGTCTATAGTGCCCCGCCAGCGTATACCGATAACGCAGGCGCGGTTGTGGATGGAATGGTCCATTTTCATTAAATTTAAACGTTGGAATGGTCATATTTTAGTAAATTATTTTTTGTAATTCAACGCAGGCCCGGAACAATAACTAGTGAAATTCTCCCCGGACGAAAATCTCAATACACGCCCTAAAACTCACAATTATCACTTACTAGAACATGACGCGGGCAAAACCAAAGTCATTCATACATAATTGGTCATCACACGACCGCTGTCATCATTTATATCAGCATACAATTTCATATATTGTTGTAATTCACAACAATGTCCACCATTATAATAAGCGTGTTATCATTTTATAACCGCCATAATAATCCCATAACAACTAATGTACGTGGCGCAATCAATGTATCGACACAAACAAATTTTAATCTTCAATGCATTTTTATGCAAATTGCATGTAACTAGTCAATAACAACTCAATAATAAATGACTATTTTAATATTTAATAACATTTAACATACGCATTAATAAAATTAATTTAAAAATAATTTAAAAATAATAATGAAGCTAGGTGATAGCATACACCTTGTTGAATTGTTAACTGACAGATTTTTATGATTCCTTTTGTAAATACTTTATTTATTTTTATATATATATTTTTTTTGTAGCCAAATAAGATAGCTCTATTAGGACCTATTATTTCTCTCTTTAAGTACTATTTTCCTGTGTTTTCTTTTCAATCTCGGCATAAAATGGGCCACCCCTTCCTTTTTCGTGGGTGTTGTAAGAGGCGACTAAGAGAACTTAATAGTCTAGGGAATGGCAACAGCGTTCTTCTTTAAACATCGCCAAAATCTAACTGCGATTGCCAGGGGGGAAAGGGATTGTTAGTAATGAGGTTTAATAGCCTCATTGCTAGCAATATACCCTATCAGGTCGACCTCCACGCGTTTCCTCCCGGAAACCATAGTGATTAATTATTGTTCAATTGGTCACTATGGGGCAACTGATCTGCCTTCATACTCACCTGTCACCCTTCACTAGTGCTCTGCCAGCGTATACCGATAGCGCAGGCGAGGCTACCATTCCATCTTCACGCATTAAAAAAAAACTGCGATTGCCAATCCGCCTGTCAAGAATGCCTGCCTGCCATAATGGACGATTTGTCAAGCGGACAAATCGTCCATTATGGAGAGACCTTTGTTCAGCAGTGGACAGTTAACCGTTTACATAATAATAATAAATATAGAATAGAATAGAAAACATTTATTGCCAGTAAACACATAATCAATATAGAAAATACATATACAAGAAGTGTCACATACTAGGCAAAAGGAACCGGCTCAGCTGACGCTGTGTCCCAGCGCAATGTGAACAGTAGCACAGTAGTTTTCAGCCAGTCCCTTAAAATATATACCTATAATATGTATATACTATATTACTTTTTCTCAAACATGCTTGGAAATGTGAGCATTATTTTGACAATCTTCTTCGAGATAAATCAAAATTGTTGTACTAGCTAGATACATGCGGGCAGCGGCCGGCAAAAGTTGTATGAAAATCTATATCTGTCGTGTTTTGCGGCCAGATAAATTACTATGTAAACTCATATCTGTCCTGTAATTTAAAAATGGAATGATCTTTTACTTCGAAACATGGCTACCAAGGAGGTAACTAATAAAAGGTTTTATTTAAATTTCGAACTGGCTTACAAATAGAATGCTGTTTATTGAAAAAAAAACACAAAGGAACATTATGGCGCGTGAAAAATTATTATTATTCGTTATTCGTCATTGAACTTAAAAAGTAAAATTGTGTTTTTGATTTTCGCGCATTGTTTGAGAAAAGTACTTTACAAGCCTTGGCCACAACTAGGCATTGATGGACTCACATATGTGTGCCTCGGCAACGCCTCGGCGCACATTTGCACGTTCGTCCATCAATGCCTCAGTTGCTGGCCGCTGCAGTAATGTACCTATTATTTTATTAATCTTATATTTTTTTCCAGATGTTAACATTATACCTCGTGATACTACTGGTGATTGGTATATATTTACTGATATATGTCAAGGGATATCGTACCCGAAAACTGTTCGCCGGCCTGCCAACGTACCCGCGGTTGCCTCTCCTTGGTAATGTCCACTGGTTCCTTGGTGGAGGTCGAAGTAAGTTTATAGAAACATACTTCTATTCTATGATCATCATAGCAACCCATTAACAGAACCTCCACGCTGTTCCAATAGTCCCTCAATGGTTGTTAGTTGTGGTCCCTCAATGGTTTCACTCATTTGGACTAGGGAAATAATAGTAATGATGTTTACATTTTATAGCTTTACAAAAGGGAGACTTTATACAAAAGTCTTTTTTTAAAAAAAAAAAAGCACAGGGGGCAAACGAGCATGGGGCTCACCTGATTGTAAGTGACTACCGCCGCCCGTGACCACCAACAACACCAAATGCGGTGCTTTTTAAAATGAAATATGCTCTCATCTTGAAGGTTATGATGTCGTATCGGTTCGGAAATACTGTTGTTGGAAGTTCATTCCAAACAGTTATTGTACGTTTGCTTTGGTACCTCTGTCCCACTCGTGTTTCTACCGTGAAGCAATTATGTTTACATGGCTGTGTTTCAGTTTGAAGGGTGGAATATGACAGCGAATTTGCAGGGTACAGAGGAATAACACCTGAGTTTTCAAGAATGGCAACGCATGGGGATATCATGTATACTTTATTATGTCCATGGTTATAAGCAACGATTACCACTGTCGCCTACAAACATTTACGAAGATTTACGAAATCCGCGGACAATCGTAGACTAGACACATTTGTTGCAGTGTGGGCCTTGATGGGTATTTCAGTGGGCGTGAGATCACAGAAAGGGGCAGGGAGTGTCCATATTGTACTTTAGTACTTTTACTTTTTTTTTATACAACAGAATGGCAAATAACTGACGGCCCACCTGATGAAAAGTGGTAACCGTCGCCTATAGACATAAGCAGTGCCATGGACATAACAGAGTATACTGTTTCGCCCATGATACCCCCCATGCGTTGCCATTCCTGAGGACTTAGGTGTTATTCCTCTGTACCCTGTAAATCCACGCCATATCCCACCCTTCAAACCGAAACACAGCCATGCAAACACAACTGCTTTGCGGTTGAAACACGAATGGGACAGAGGTATCCAAGCAATCGATTTTTGTACAAAGTCTCCCTCTTGTAGTAAACTTACTACATAAGCAACTTACATTCCATATACCTGCTTTTGTTAAAAAACTTTTAGATTTACTCACATATAGAAAGGAAATATTATAATGCATTTCTGTTTTGTCTCTATTTCAGAATTTATTTGACTTTCAAACTTTTGATCTGTTTTCAGTAATATTTCAGCGATTAAAAGAAATATCGGAAATTGCCGATCAAAAGAATCTGCCATTCGCACTTTGGATGGGATATTTGCCTCTTTTGAGTGAGTGTCACGTCATCTTCTATTATATCGTGTCGAATATTTATAGTCTTTTTTTTATACAACTTAGAATGGCAAACAAGCTGACGGCCCACCTGATGGAAAGTGGTAACCGTCATCTATAGACATGAGCAATACCATGAATTTACTGGGTACAGAGGAATAACACCTGTGTCGTCAAGAATGGCAACGCATTAGGGTATCATGGGCGAAACAGTACACTTATTCAATATATCATTCTCACGTATCATCCCTCACTGGTGCCACGCCAGCGTATACCGATAGCGCAGGCGGGGTTACCATTCCATTCGATAAAAAAAGCCCACCACTACGCCACTATCGTCGTTCACGAATATTGTCATTCAATAATTGTCACATTTCAGTAATAAGCGATCCCGAGGATGTGAAGACTGTAACAAACACGTTTATTGAGAAACCATATTACTACAACTTCGGGCGGATATGGCTCGGGAACGGACTCATCACTGCACCTGGTGAGTGACTAAAAATGCTTGAAATATTGTTACTATTAATTAAAAGCACCAGCACTACTGTGGTAATGCTAAGACTATCCACTAGAGGGAGGGAGACTTTGTACAAAAGTCGATTGCTTGAGTACCTCTGCCCCGAAACACGAATGTGTTTCAACCTTGAAGCAATTGTGTTTGCATGACTGCGTTTCGGTTTGAAGGGTGGGATATGGCGTGAATTTACTGGGTACGGAGGAATAACACCCGAGTCCTCAGGAATGGCAACGCATGGGGGTTATCTTGGGCGAAACAGTATACTCTGTTGACATGGTACTGCTCATGTCTATAGGCGACGGTTACCACTTTCCATCAGGTGGACCATCAGCTTGTTTGCCATTCTAAGTTGTATAAAAAAAATGGGATTTGATTTGTATAGATACATATCTATGTAGGGTTATTTAAACTTTTAATGTACAATTAAATATAATTGTAAAATTTTAGCTGCAATATGGAAACACAACATCAAGAATATAGGCAGCGCTTTCAACGCAACCGTTGTGGACAGTTACCAGCCAGTGTTCGATGCGCAAGCGCACAATTTGGTACAGCAACTGAAAGGTGAAGTGGGACGCAAGCCCTTCGACATAATGAAGAAATACATTGCCTTTATAACTCTTGAGGCGATATGTCGTAAGTCAGTTATATATACCATCTAAATACCGTCAGCTTGTTTGCCATTCTAAGTAGCATAAAAAATGAAATCAAATACAAAACTATAACCAGAGGGAGACTTTGTACAAAAATCGATTGCTTGGGTACCTCTGTCCCATTCGTGTTTCAACCGTGAAGCAGTTGTGTTTGCATGGCTGTGTTTCGATTTGAAGGGTGGGATATGGCGTGAATTTACTGGGTACGGAGGAATAACATCTGAGTCCTCAGGAATGGCAACGCATGGGGAGGTATCATGGGCTAAACAGTATACTCTGTTATGTCCATGGTACTGCTCATGTCTATAGGCGACGGTTACCACTTTCCATCAGGTGGGTCGTCAGCTTGTTTGCTATTCTAAGTTGTATAAGTATATATATATATATATAAATTTCTTAATCAAAAACTTGATTTAGAAAATATTCCATAATATCTTTGCAGAAACAGCTCTTGGCGTGTCCCAAATATCGGAGAGCATTATCACAACGGAGTACTATAATGCCTTCAACAACTGCATGGAACTGTTACTCAGTCGGGGTCTGAATATACTCCAGCACCCAAATATCGTATATCGCCTCACGCCCTCTTATAAACAGATAACGAAATCCGTCGCAATTCTTCACAATGTCTCAGAGATGGTAAAGTATTTAAGTCGTTCCTTGCTATAGACGTTTCAAATAAGTATCTCTATAAATTTTCATAGAGGGAGACTTTGTACAAAAGTCGATTGCTTGTACATAGGAATAACACCTGAGTCCTCAGGAATGGCAACGCATGGGGGTATTATGGGCGAAACAGTATACTCTGTTATGTCCATGGTACTGCTCATGTCTATAGGCGACGGTTACCACTTTCCATCAGGTGGGCCGTCAGCTTGTTTGCCATTCTAAGTTGTATAAAAAAAATATTTTTGTATTTTTTTTCTTTTTAATTTAACCTACCCTCCAAAAACTAATAATACAAATTGGGAATCTGTAATTGGCTAATATATGGTGTAAACATAATATTTTAAATTATTCTAGATATAAGCTGTTGATTCCAGGTGAAATGTTAAAATAAACAGAAATAAAATAGCTAAATATTTATATATTTAAGCTTATTCATTTATTACCGTGTAATCCCGCCATTAGAATGGGACACTCCTCTGTGTGTCGTAAGAGACAACTAAGGAATTTATTGGTGGAGGAATGGGTAGCAGTAATCACAGTAGACTGTTAAAAGCTGATATGATGGTGATTTATTCTTTATTGTATACTAAAGTCCATTGGCCCCAATACGTCCAATGTGTGTGTTGCAGAACTGTAGACGTTTATATTTAATCCTTATTATTATTTTTTTATTCTTTATTGCACAATTAAACTTTGTACAAATGGCGAGCTTAATGCCAAATGGTATTCTCTACCGGCTAACCATTGGGTAAAAACAGAAAGCGTATGAAGGGCAGATGTGGTGAAAAATATGTGACCATATACTAACATAATATAAATATAATGTACACGAAAGAAATGCACATATAATACATAAACATTACTTTTAATATATATGTAGGGAAGCAGGGAGGCAATTTGATAGTTAAGGGGGGGGCAGGCAAATAAAAAATAGACTTGAAGCTATTTAAACCCTCTTGCTCCGGGCCTCGTATTATTTCAATGCAATACTACGAGTAGATATCGGTGCCAAATTTAACAAAAAAAAATTAAAAAATACTGTAAATATTTATTAGGTATTATTTCGTTTGACATTACTAAAATATCAACTAGGCAATTAGAGTTATCAAGTAAACTTTGTCGGGAAAAAGTATGTATAAAAATTTTAGAAATGTTCAAGTGGGGCATGGCACATAAAAGGTTGGGAAACACTGTTCTAACTTTTATCAAATTTCTTAATAACTCTATCTATATAAGAAATATGTAATTTGTTTTAGGTGATGACAAAAAGAACTATAGAGCGAGAAAAAATGAAGAACAATAATGCTTTAGAGGCAAACAAAAGTGGTAAATCTTATATTTAATAAGTCTATATACCTCATCGGACAAATGGGCAATATAGTTTATTTAGAAATCTTTAATCATAAACTTCTAATGAAAGTTCAGTTTCTATTCTATTTACCTAAATTTATCTAAGCAAGAAAAGATGCATTTAATTCACAGAACAATTTAACCCTTAGCGTTGAAGCAGTTAGAAGCACTGTTTCAATTGGTCGCGGGTTCAATCCCCACACAATACTATATTTATGTACTTCGTAAATTAAGCTTGTATTTACAAAAAAAAAAACTATATTTCCAATTTCTATTAGTTGTTCAAGACCCATAGCGTAAGTTCCACTTAATTTTGTTATTTTTTTATATCGGTATTGATTAAAATAATCCCATCGTATAGTACTCAAGCTAGGATTCACAGAGTTTTTTTTTTAATAGATGATAATGAAGTAATATCCCCGTCCGCGCTATCGGTACACTGGCGGGGCACCAGTGAGGGATAATAGGTGAGGATGAAGCAGGTCAGTTAACCCATCGCGACGAATTTGACAATAATAAATCACAATGGCTTCGTCGACCTTCAGGTCGACCTGGCAGAGTATATTGCTAGCATTGGGAATTAACGTCCCCATTACTAACAATCCTTCTCACCCCCTTAATTTTGGACTAGATGGCCCTCACTAATACATCTAGTGGTATTTATTATTTATCATTTGATATTTTTTTATTAGTAAGTCCAAAGTTCAAGGCATTCCTCGACATACTTCTGGACCTTCGAAGTATAGACCCGACGCTCACCCACCAGCAGATCAAGTCCGAAGTGGACACCATCATCGTGGCCGGTCAGGAGACGGTCGCGACCACATTATTTTATATTTTCCTAATGATCGGATGCAAGCCACAAGTCCAGGAGAAATTATATAACGAGTAAGTGGAAAATACCTCTTTAAATAAAGCCTTTTTTTGATGCAACTTTGAATGGCAATCAAGCTGACGACCCACCTGATGGAAAGTGGTAACCGTCGTCTATAGACATAAGCAGTACTACAGCCATGGACATAACAGAGTATACTGTTTCGCCTATGACACCCCCCCATGCGTTGACATTCCTGAGCATACAGGTGTTGTTCTGTACCCTCTAAATTCACTGCCATATCCCTATGTTTATGTGACATATATATATATATATATATATATATATATATATATATATATATATATTCACATAGACATGATAGAATATAGTGTGATTCTCATGGTACCCTTCGTGCTATTTGTTATTGCTGTTTTTATTCGTTACTAAATATTTTTTTATTTATTTATTTTAAGAATGCATTCAATATTTGGCGATAGCACGAGGCCCGTTGTCAAAGAAGATTTGGACCGAATGATATATTGTGAAGCTGTTATATATGAAACACTAAGGATGTATCCCCCGGTTCCCGGCGTTATGCGCTATGCAGACAGAGATCTCCAACTCAGTACGTAAATGTTTTACACATACCAAATGAGGTCTATTTATAAAAATCAAGCATGCATACTCATGTTTTCTTTTTTTTTATACAACTTAGAATGGCAAACAAACTGACGGCCCACCTGATGGAAAGTGGTAACCGTCGCCTATAGATATGAGCAGTACCATGAACATAACAGAGTATACTGTTTCGCCCATGGTACCCCCCATGCGTTGCCATTCCTAAGGGCTCACAGCATACGCTGCTAGCTCTCACTACACACTCGCTGCTACTCAGCTACACAGCCATGCAAACACAACTGCTTCACGTTTGAAACACGAATTAATTTTCACCGGCAAGCAGCTGTTCTCAGTTCAAAAAGAGTATCAATGAAATTACCGGTTATAATTAAATAAATAATAGTTAATTCAATAGACATAAAAAAGGTTTAAACAGAGTAAAATAACATGTATAGAAGGTGAAGGTGACAGGTAATGTTAATGGTATCCGCTCAGCGTTACGCTGCAGCCGAGACGCTACAGCGCTGATTTTCAGCGGGAGCCATTCGGATAGAACTTAGTTTAAATTAATATAGAAGTATGTTTACTTATATAATATTGAACATATATAATTTCAGCCGTTATCCGTCCACTGCTGGACATAGGCCTCCCCCATAGACTGCCATAAGGAACGGTTCTGAGTCACCTGTATTCCTGCGGTGAATTTGAGGTCATCACTCCATCTAGTGGGCAGCAGCGTCCCTCTTAAACATCTCTTAAGCCAGACTGCAGTTGCCAATCCGCTTGCCAAGCATGGCAACTACTGGCTGTACTCCCCAAGGGGAAGGATTATGTTCAGCAGTGGATGCTTAAAGGCTGATATGATGATGACTCCATCTAGTGGAGGGGCGTACTAAACTACATATATTTGGGTGTACTGTAATTCGGGTAAATATAGTTTTCACAAATAGCAATACACGATAGGTGTATATATCCTATGATGTCCAGGATGCAGTTATGTCTATAGGTAATGGTTACCAAATACACATTTAAATCGGGCTAGGCGTTAACTTGCTTGCATGGGTATATTAGGCCTATCCGGAACCAGGGGACTACAGATATCTTAAACCGCGGGATATCGTTAGGGTAACACATAGGATCCATGAAATGATGGTATAAGGCAGGGGGAAGCACAAAAGATCCGTATGAATCGATGTGCATCGGCTTAGCTGACCCCATATGCGAAAAATAAGATAAGATAAGATATTAGGCCTATGTTCAGCAGTGAACAGATAATAGCTGAGATAATAATAATGATAATAATATTATTATTATTCTGGAACAACAATTATAATAATTCTGGAACAACATCTCAGACGGTCGGGATTCCGAGGCGGCTCACTCCCGGGAAAGATGCAGAAAGCGGTGCTCTTAGATACTGCCCGCGTTGTACGCCGGTTTCTCTCCCTGGGGCCCTGAACCCCGGCCGGCTGTGCTTCTGCCGGGGGTTAGTTTGCCATCTCCTCTCCTTAAGAGGGGAAATGTGAATTTTCTAGAAATGATAACAAAATCGAACTTTCCCAATTTGATATTTGCTTGCGCATGTTACATAACATCTCCGCCAATTATGAACAACTTTTGTTTCTTTTTAACTCTAAACTGTTTTTTAAAATTAAAGTCGTAATTCTTTTTATAGTTAATAGAAAATCTTAATTCTTTTTTTTTATTTATGATTCAGAAAATTGCACAGTGCCCAAAGGAACGTGTTGTTGTATTAACACGTGGGGCGCGGGGCGGTCGAAACGTGTGTGGGGTCCAGATGCAGAAGAATATAGACCAGAGAGATGGCTGGAAGAGAAGGCACCGGGACATCCAGCCGCCTTCCTCGCCTTCAGCTACGGACGAAGAGCATGTATAGGTATATATGTCGCGACTGTAAACTTATTTTTAACTGATTTTAAAAAAAGAAGAGGTATTATGTTCGATTTATGCCTAAAAAGTGTTTTTTTATACAACTTAGAATGGCAAACAAGCTGTTGGCCCATCTGATAGAAAGTGGTAACCGTCGCCTATAGACATGAGCAGTACCATGGACATAACAGAGTATACTCTTTCGCCCATGATCCCCCCCCCCATACGCTGCGTTCTTTTTTTAAAGTTCACTGCTAATTCATATCAGTGGTAGGCATTTTAAAATGTTTTTGTAGCGATGTTTTTTGTCTTCTCAGGATATAAAGTGTATTTTCCAAAGGAAAGTGTATTTTCGTTTATGTATGAATGGGATTACAGTCATAAATTATGTGCTCAGACGTTTCTCCCTTATTGTGACAATATCTGCAAACATGTTTGCATGGCTGTGTTTCGGTTTGAAGGGTGGGATATGGCGTGAATTTACTGGGTACAGAGGAATAACACCTGAGTCCTCAGGAATGGCAACGCATGAGGGGTATCATGGACGAAACAGTACCCTCCCTCTTATAATATACCTCGACCATCCCATCCCTCAACCATTAAGTTCCCTTAATCCCCTCTTACAACACCACGGAAAAGAAGGGGGTAATCTATTCTATACCGGGACCACACCACCTTACTTACTTACGAACTTTTTATACAGGTAAGAAATATGCCATGGCAATAATGAAGACAATCATGGCGCACTGCGTGAGGGAGTTGGTGCTGGTCTCGCAGGCGGACAAGCTCGAGCTCAGAATAGACCTCGCTCTGAGGCCTGCCTCCGGGCATCTCATACAAGTTAAGACAAGGCAGTAACCTGTATAGTGAAACAGTAGAACGTGGCTTCTGGCAACAATATGGTAATATGCATAGTTAGTTAATATCAATCAATAAAATACATAGAGGGCTACGTTCAATCTTTTATTTCACTTTTAAAACTTTTTTTTTAATCTACGTTCAATATGGGATTTTTGTTTTTTAACATGGCAATCCCATAAGATTTAAACAAGTTATCTACTATTATAATTATGACTAAACAATACTACTTACTAATTCACTTAAGCACAAAGCAATTTTGGTAGTAGCAGCATGCATTATGCTCTGAACAATCCCCACAACAAATTTATTAATATTAAATATTTTTAAAAATGTTTCCCTTTCCCTTCGGTTGCTATCACATTCCATCAATAGGTGCTGCACATCTTCAACTTTTCCACAGACTTTTAAAACTTCAAAACTATTAATTATTAGTTTCTAATGTGATGTCGTAAATACACACATTTTTTGCACTTACATTTCAAACGTTGGCTGAACCCTAAGAGAGATCAAAATAATGTACTATAGTATACTATATCCTTATAAAGGTGTATAAGACTATAACCTTACACCTTAAGTGTGGGCTCAGCATTGCACCCGTGCGAAGCAGGGGCGGGTCGCTAGTTAAATATACACAATTAAATATGTATACTAAAATTAATGATTATTTGTTAAACTGACAACAAATTATATATATATATATATATATATATATATATATATATATATATATATATATATATATATATATATATTGATAACCAGATATTTGTTTATGTACTATGTACTCATATAACAGTAAATTACTAGTATTCATTAAAAAAATTAAGTGTTTTTTTTTAGAGACTGAACCCTAAAACTTTAGCTAGCAACTAAACGACTCGCAGATAAAGCATTAAAAAAAACAACTGTTGTTTCCCAAACTTTACGGCACCGTCGGCGAATTATGAGGTATTCCAGCCTGTTATCAACTTTGAAAACTCGTGTTAACGAAACGGTAAAACATCGCCAATTTTCCAAATGACCGAGGAAGTGTTTTGCTATTGTTCAGTTATTAGAAGTGATATCTGACTCTCAGTGTTGCCAGATTGCGTAATTTATACACTATTTTGAGTAAAAATATTTGTATTCTCGAAATTTTGGAGAAATATTTAGAATAAAGTGAAATGGGCTTGGAGAAATTTGGTTGATTTTTTAAAACTTTTCGGTAATATTTTTAGTACTTATAGGTATATAAGGTACATAACTGCAGTAAAATATATGACTGAATAACAACGCCCCTCCTAAAACATCA
Source organism: Galleria mellonella (assembly GCF_026898425.1). Classification (NCBI taxonomy): domain Eukaryota; kingdom Metazoa; phylum Arthropoda; class Insecta; order Lepidoptera; family Pyralidae; genus Galleria; species Galleria mellonella. The sequence continues at coordinate 3,146,477 of NW_026442061.1, forward strand.
CCAAAGCCTAACGATTGCCAATCCACCTACCAAGCGTAGCAACTGCTGGATAGAGCCCCTTTATTGTAGAGGCCTATGTTCAGCAATGAACAGTTAACGGTTGATATGATGATGATGACTGAAGGTAAATAACACAAAGAGAAGGAGAGAAACAGTTATCTTTTGCAACATACTATGGCAAAATATAGAAGAATAAATTAAAAACAAAGAAACACAAACAAAGAAGTGAAAAACGATATAAAATTTTAATATAGTAAAATCCTGAAAATCCTACCGATTTGGAGTAAAAATATGTTACATTTGGGTAAAAATCAATATCCGCATCTGGCAACCCCGCTAACTCTAGAAAGTGAAGGACGAGTACAAAAGAAAACTACGAACTAGCAACAAAATAATACAACATTATATATATATATATATATATATATATATATATATATATATATATATATATATATATATATATAAACTCAAAAGCTTGTGTTGTCAAATAATCCGCGGAGAATACGCAGTTGAAGTTATTGACATTGAGTTCAATCTTGAACTTACCTGAAGCCCATTTCTTAGAATTTTAAAAAACAATAATTGCTATACATATTCTGTAAAGTATTACAGTATTGTTCAATATTTTATTTATGTACTAATTTACATTCAATTCATTATAAAGTGAGAAACCTCGCCGTTAAAGTTTCTAAATATCCAAAATATTTAAAAACAATCACCGTAAAGTTAACCAACCATGCAACAAGGGAGCGAACCCTGTAGATTGCGAAAGAATTACCAAAATCGTCTCAAAATTATTTGACTGCGCAACAAAATCACAAAACAAAAAATACAAACAGATTGTGAACCTTCTTTTAGAACTCCCATAAAAATGGGCCAAATTCTCAACAAGTCTCGAAATTCGCCGTTAGACTTTACCTACTCTAATTAAATGTAATAAATTTTGCCCCACAAAAAAATACCGACTTCAACTATGTCAAAACAATTTATTTTGATTTAAAAATCAAACAATCGACCCAAATTTTGATAAAAATAAAATTCTACAAATTGATTTATAAATGACTGAATTCTGATGTAACAAAAAAAAATATGCCTGCAATCGAACTGAAAAGGAAGGAATTGTAAGTAACGCGGACTAAGGGTCACATTGCTAACAATATACCCTGTCAGCTCGACCTCCACGTGGTCCTCCCTGGAAATTAACGTGCTGAATTCCAGGTGTATTCATCACGATGGACTAACTAACTTGCCTTTTCATTCTCACCTATCATCTCTCACTAATGCCCTGCCAGCGTACACCGATAGCGCTGTCAGGATCACAATTCTATTACCATCCATTAAAAAATCCGAACTTAAACCTTCCTCCTTTTTTAAAGTCGGTTAAAAAGCTTCCGTAACATTATCTATTGTTGGAAACGGCTCTCAAACAACTTTGTTCCACTGTCTATCTATCTATATGTGCATACATACCAGCGCAGGTTTCAGAATCAATCCCAAAGAGGAAAGGCCTGCGCCCACAATGACTCGCTAGCAAATTGCACAAAGTGACCCGTTTATTTTGGTTCTACCCACATTATAATCAGAGAGCTAATACCAAATCTATACTAATAAGATAAAATAAGATACACTTGGTAAAGTTGCGTTTTAAATTAAAAAGGATAAAAATTCTTATATATTGAGTGCAAGATTCTTGTAAAACTAACTAGTTACATTCATCCAAGCTCAATACAACCCTGAACCAAGAGTCTCTAGTCAAAGTGAACCTTCAAATTAGTTAAAAGTGCACTGTTAACTGTGTTTTTTTTATACCACTGAGGTGGCAAACAAGCATACGGGCCACCTGATGATAAGCGGTTACCGTAGCCTATGAACGCCTGCAATACCAGAGGTATTACGCGCGCGTTGCCGACCCTGAAGAAACCTCTTTACCCCCCTTTTGAAGAACCCCATGCTGTAGTCTCTTGGGAAAATTTCGGCAGGGAACTCATTCCATAACCTGAGTGTTCGTGGAAGAAAACATCTCTGAAACCGCGTTGTACGCGACCATTTAGGCTGTAGGGTATGAGGGTGAACTCCCTGTCGATGGCAACATGGATGCCGAAAGCATCATATTGAATAATTCCTTTGAGCACAATCCATTGTACACACACGCAGTGTGTAAAATATTAAATAAATAATCTCGGTGTGTGGCAAAAAGTTTATTTACAAGCGCCCCACACTGACAGTACAAAATAGCGGGTAAAGAGATAGTGAATAATAAAATGAAGTAAATCTCACACCGAGCTCCCGGTCTATTTTATACTGTGCACATCAGATATTCAGTTCCGAAGCAAGTCGACCAGAAACCTGCTGATTTAATTTGCACCAGCGTGTATCTATCAAACAGATGTGTGGACCTTAATTGTTTACTCCATCTATAACATTGTACTAATTATATCTAGATTTGCTGTAATCAAGAGATTTCTTTAATAGAAGAAGATGGAATTACTATTTTTTTATTTTTTATACAACTTAGACTGGCAAACAAGCTGACGGCCCACCTAATGGAAAGTGGTAACCGTCGCCTATACACATGAGCAGTACCATGGACATAACAGAGTATACTGTTTCGTCCATGACACCCCCCATGCGTTGCCATTCCTGAGGACTCAGGTGTTTCCTAGGTACTGGGTACGGAACCCAGTAAATTCACTAGTGCTTATGTTAACCGTATGAGGTGATAAGGCACCAGTGACATCCTTCAAATGAAGCAGGTTTTCCGATATTGGCCATTTTATATTTTTTTTTCTATTATTATTAATACTATGCATTTACTGTTTATATGTATTATATATGTGTATATATAGCATATATATTATTTTACTATATTAGTATGTTTATTTTATTTGTATTCTATTTTCCTTGTGTACCTTTTTTTCCTATATCTTTTCTGCACTAGAATACCCACTAATCATTTTCTCTCTAACTGCATTAGCCTGGCTGGAGGAGATCTCTTTTAAAGTAAAGCTCACTCTTGCTAAAAAGTTCAAATCTTTTTTTTAATTCTTATATTATATAGACAGTGTCTCCACTAGAAATACTTTGAGAAAAACGGGTCAACTTTTTCACACAATTTTGTGTGATAAATAGTTATAAGCGATTCCTTTATAACTTCAATATTTATTTTGTCTTATAATTTTGTAATCCTTTTAATGCGTAAACACTCATGTATACCGATAGCGCAGGCGGGGCTACCATTCTATTCTCACTTATTAAAATAAAATCTGTTGTTTTTTTTTTTTGTTATTTTCTGATGCGTGAACGCCGGCCTTTAATACAACAGGTAATACCAATTTTATGGTATGCGTTCTTTAAAGGAAACGCTGAACAAGTAATCCACTGCATAGTCCATTTCCCAATTTCGCTACGAAACACTAAACCTGGCCATTTAAGGAATATCGTGCCTATTTCATAAGCACAGCTTGCAGTTTCAACGGAACCCAATCCACCGATATCGTCCCGGGGGTCCGATACGGGCAGTCCAGGTGAAAACGACACACGATTATGACCGTTTCAGCAGAAAAACCCTTACGACTTTTGGTAAAGGAAGCGAAATTATGTTAGATACTTGGAGTAAGTAATATATAGCAATATCTTATATATTTTAGTTACAATATCTATGTACTGGTTCCAATAACGAATATATTAATAGTCTGTTACCCAAAAAACATATTGCATAACTTAGACATAACTAACTAACATAGACTTTCAACATATTCGAAAATAGATATCCAACCGATATGGGCGATATCGTAATGGATGATGCCATTTGAATTTACTGAATTGTGAATTTACTAGGTACAGAGGAATAACACCTGAGTCCTCAGGAATGGCAACGCATGGGGGGTGTCATGGGCGAAACAGTATACTTTGTTATGTCCATGGTACTGCTTATGTCTATAGGCGACGGTTACCACTTTCCATCAGGTGGGCCGTCAGCTTGTTTCCCATTCTAAGTTGTATAAAAAAAAATTTACCGCCATCAATGTCCAGACAAACCCAGTATATAGATATCGGATCGGGAGGGCGATTTCTTTATATGTATTAAATTTGCACGCGTTTGACCACAATTGCACCTAATTTTGTAACGGTCATTGTAGATCATTTCTAACAAGTTTACTATTTCATTAATTTATTTTAGACATGTTTATTTGATAATTCAATTTTCAATTCAATTTATTTTATTCATTACATTTTACAAGTAACAAGAAGATATCATAAAATATAACAAAACAAAAAAAAATATGAAGCAACAAAATAACCAGTAATAATTGTCAAAACTAACATTACAATCAATTAACAAATGTCATTAGTAAGGCATGAAATATTAAAAGAGTATTTTAAAATTCATCAATTGAGTAGATGCACCTTTCCGACAAAAAAGTATAAAGTTTTATTATATACATTAAAAGAATGACGGCTATAAATTTAAAGTAATAAGTAGTAATTTAAAGTACAAATTGGCAGCCTTAATGTAACATTGCAAGGATTGTTGGAAAATATCAAGATCCTTGCATACATTGTTATATTTTCTGCACATGCGGATAATTGGATTGTGATACGATACATTATCATTAAATAAATAAATAAATATATATATATATATATATATATATATTAATTATTTATCTCTAATTATATATCTAGATTAACTCTTCTATTTAGATATTTAAATAAATTAAATCTATATTATATACTATTAACAATGAACAAAAGAATAATATATGTCTTGTACGATACGTAATTTTACGTAATACTATGTTGAGTGAATGATGCGTATGATAATAACGATGATGATTCTATTATCACACATCATTCAAATCCAATTGCAAACAGCCACTTTTTTTAAAAGATTTAAATGGATTTTATTTAATAACTAGCGTAAATATCATGGAATTTTATCGCAAGCAATAAAGTTATACGTATCAGAGTCACCATAGATATCTACCTATGTTTTTGTAATCAAATTTTACGTGTAATTATTTTGTTAAATTATTCAAATTAAAGGTTAAAATAAAAAATAAATATGTATAATATGTAAAAACAGCGTATAACTCGTTATATTCTATGGAGTTCCAATAAGAAATCAATAAATTATAAGTGACTTCGATAGGTTTATTCGTTAAGTGATTAAATTGTTTAAATTCTTATTTATATTGTCTGTATATGGTACATTCAGGCATGTGTTATACATAGCGAGCGTCATAGCGAGGTGTCGTGTTTAAAATAAGTGGAGATATAGTATTGTAATGGTTTCATATATTTTGAGAGAAGTAAGTATATATGTACATAACTCTTATTGTTACTACAATACTTATATAACAAACATTAAAACACTATTTTCCTGTGTTCTCTCTTCGTTTTCCTTCATCGTTTTCTTTTTTCTGTTGTATGTGTGCTGTTAAGTATGTGTATGTTATGTATATATTTGATTGTGTATGTATGTATGTATGTATATAAGTTTGTATATGATAATATTTCTATAATAGTGCGCCACCTACCCTTTGTCTTTTTCTCAATGTCCTCTACCCAAAGGTTGTCTGGAAGAGATTGCTTAGCGATAAGGCCGCCTTTTGTATCACTTCTCATTAATATTTACTGTATTTGTTATTTCTCTTTTTACTTGGTGCAATAAAGTGTAAAATAAATAAATTAATAAATAAAGAATGTATTCCCCAAAAAAAACCCGACTGCAATTGTGATAAAATCGGTTATTTTGATTTAAAAACTAAACTGCTTATATATTTTTGATAAAGTTTCTGTGAAAGTAATCTGTAAATTTATCCTTTCAAATAAAAAAAAAAGAATTTTCTAAATAATTTTGGAGGTTTATTAGGTTTTTTATGGGTGAAAATGGCATGGTAACCCCGTCTGCGCTATCGGTATACCATTGAGAGGTGATAGGTGAGAATGAAAAGGCAGGTCAGTTAGCCCATTGTGACGAATTCAATGGTGAACCGCGTGGAATACGACCTAATAGGGTATATCGATAGCAATGGGGACTAACCTTCCCATTACTAACAATCCCTTCCCCCCAGAATTATAAGGTAAGGAACATAAAAAAATGCAACCGAATTGAAAGCTTCCTTTATTTTGAAGTCTGTTGAAAAAGCATAGAAATCCTGAAGGATCAGACTCTATCAGACATATATATACATATATATCGCTACCTCCACATTCATCGATCTAATACTATTAATTCTATATTTTTTATATGATTGTATGTTTTTTTTTGTATTTTTTTTACAACTTAGAATAGTAAACAAGCTGACGGCCCACTTGATGGAATGTGGTAACTATCGCCTATAGACATGAGCAGTACTATGAACATAACAGAGTATACTTTTTCGCCCATGATACCCCCCATGCGTTGCTATTCCTAAGAACACAGGTGTTATTCCTCTGTACCCTGTAAATACACGCCATATTCCACCCTTCAAACACGAAACACAGCCATGCAAACACAACTGCTTCACTGTAGAAACACGAATGGGACAGAGGTACCCAAGTAATCGACTTTTGTACAAAGTCTCCCTCTGTATGTATGCTTTATGCGTTTTTTTTATATGAAAAGGTAATAAACGAATATGCGACTCACCTGATGGTACGTTATTACCTAGCTAAGTTATATAAAAAAAAACAGTAAAGTTGAAGACAATATATCAATTGAATATTATTGGTATCATCATAGTGGCTGGTGATGACGCCGCTTATACTTCATCACCTGGCCATTGGTTTTGTACTCGGCTTTCCTGCGATTCTCACTCCAGCAATCACGAACAACAGCGCTGATATCCATGCCACCAGAAATGATGCTTCTTGGATTAGTGAGTACATACATATTATTGTTCCCTTCAAAATAATTATAAGTAATTTCTGTGTACCCCTCCGTTTTATTTATACTACGAATATGGCAAACAAGATTTTTTTACAACACAAGGGGCAAACGAGCATGTGGCTCACCTGATGGTAAGTGACTACCGCCGCCCATGATCACCCACAACACCAACGGCATTGCAGGTGTGCTGCCGGCCTTTTAAAAAGGAATATGCTCTTTTCTTGAAGATTATGTTGTCGTATCGGTTCGGAAATACTGCTGCTGGAAGTTGATTCCAAAAAGTGGTTGTGTGTGGGAGAAAGTGCCTTGAAAAACGCACGGTGGAGGACCGCCACTCGTCCAGATGGTTAGGATAAAATTTTAATTTATGGCGGGTTGTACGGTGAAAATCAGCAGCAGGTATCAATCAGAACAATTCCTCAGAGCACTCCCCATGATAAATTCGGTAGAAGATGCACAGAGATGCAACATCTCTACGCAGTTTCAGTGTACAGTATACTGTCCGTCTGATGGTAAACAATAGACTATAGACACCTGCAACAGTATGGGTGTCACGTACGTGTTGCCGATCTTGAAAAACCCTTTTTGAAGAACCTTTTACTACAGTTTCTATTGTATTCGAAGTTTAAAAGTAGCTACATACAGTGTGTATTATTAAATTCTACCGCATTGACACAAATCAAATGCCACGTACTTCAATTCTTTAATTATTTTATTACAATATATATAATACTTGTAGCACTTCAGCTGCCCGCTAACAACATGCTTTCTAACTGCATTGGGCTGACTGAAAGAGATCTCTGTCAGAGATAACAATAATAACAAAAAACCCTTGCTCACAATATTTATAAATGCATTAACAATGTAATTTACAAGTGCAATAAACTCAAAAACAAATATATGTTTGTTTTTAAGTTAGCTGTCAATGTCTATATTTAAGTAACTTATGATTTTGCTCTATATAGATATCATCAATTTAGTAATTTAAAATTCATAACTTAATAATAATTATATTTCCCTTGTAGGTCCCAGTATAGAATAGGCCACTCCTTCCTTTCCCATGGGTGTCCTAAGAGGCGACTAAGGGAGGACGAATGATGGACAGCAGCGTCCCTATTAAAACATTTCTAAAGCTTAACTGCGGTTACCAATCCGCCTGCCAAGCTTGCCAACTTCTGGCAATACCTCCGAAGAGGGAGGCTTATGTTCAGCAGTGGACAGTTAAAGGCTGATTTGACGATGAATAGTTATCTTCCCTTGTTGATTTCGGTCCTGACCGAATGCCTTTCAGATATATCTGAAAGCCATATAAAGGCAATATATTGCCTGCTGACTTCTAACCTTCATTCATAATTTTAAGTCTGTTACTAACCAAATGGATCTTGTTATCTGATAATAAATAAATTTAAATTAATCAAAATAATATTCAATACATTTCAGCTGCTGCCTATGGCATGACAGGATGTATTAGTTTTCTCACCGTGCCACCTCTCATGCAGATGTATGGACGAAAATTCGCAAATATATTACTTAATACTGCAGTTTTGTGTGGGTTCATCATCATTGCTCTAGCCTCAAACGTTGTTACACTGATCACGGGTCGAGCCATTCAAGGTATTGCTTTTGGAGGCCTGTATATATCGAGCATCTTGGCTTCAGAATATAGTCATCTGAAACGCAGAGGATTTTTTGTCATCTTTAAAGTGACAGCAAGTTGCGTTGGAGTGCTCGTTTGTCATGGCTTCGGTTTTATAATATCATGGAGAAATATGGCTTGGCTGAGCACCGTTCCACCGATTTTAGCTATTTTGGTAACTACAACTTTACCCGAAAGTCCATTATGGTTGGCTTATAAAGGACGTTTCGAGGAATGTGTTATGACGTTCGAATGGATAAGAGGCAAAGACCAGCAAGCTAAAAAGGAACTTAAAGAACTACTAACAGCCCAATATGAACTTCAAGCATGCAAGAATAATAAAGACAGTCTGGCATTACAAATCAAAAAGGCAATAACCTCCAAAAATTTCCTGAAACCTTTTCTAATTGTTACTGAATTACTAATGCTATCTCAAATGTGCGGTAGATATTATTTAATAGCTTATGTTGTCCAAATCATGACACAGCTTACTGGACACGAATCGAAAGCTTTCTATTGTATCATAACTGTGGATGTACTGAAGATATTGGCAGTTCTCTTATCCAGTTACATCGTAAGACTGTTTAATAGACGACTACTGATTTTCTCCACTGGTTTATTGTCTTGTTTTTTATTAACTGTAGTATGTATTATCCAATATTTAAATTGGAAATTCTCAATAAGTCTAGGATGGTCGGCACCTATTTTACTTGTTCTTTACGATTTTATATGTAATGTTGGAGTAATACCTTTATCAATACTTCTGAAGGGAGAAATGTTTCCATTACAGTATAAAGGTATAGGAACATGTGCCTCGGGACTGATTAACGCATTTATTAGTATGGCAACATTAAAACTAACTTCTTCTATGTTAGACATTTTTCAAATACATGGAACATTCGGTGTTTACAGCTCCATAGCTGTGTTATTACTTACACACTTGTATTTTATTTTACCTGAGACAAAAGACAGAACATTGCAAGATATAGAAAATGAATTTGTTGATGTTAAAATTAGCATAAATGCAGAAGAGGTAACTAATAAATTATTAAAATGAAATGCTTAATTTTATTTAGTGAATAAAACTTAAAATTTATCATATATAGATATAAGCTTAAGTTTCCTATGTGTTTTTGTTTTATACCTATTCAGCCCTAAAAAGTTCTTTTTAAATCTGATAGGTTAATAATATTAAAGTATGCGAAGAAATTATTTGAACAGGTAGGAGTTTTTAATGTGCCTGTAATTCTTATCGTCACTACTCAGCTCAGAAAATATAACATAACGACTTCTAACTATATACTACCGCATAAATCATAAAAATAGTACATATTTATTATTAATATTATTTTTAAAGAACTTTCCAAAGGAGGATTATCTCAATTTTCCTCTATATTCCTTTATATATGCTACGCAATATCTTCAGAATTTTAAAATTTATTTTAATATCTCTCCCATATTGATCTCAAGTTAATATTTCAAGATTAATCCCTTTTTTTATAAAACAGACTGTGTTGTTTCTAAAGGAGGAGTTGACTCCTCTTGAGAGTCTCCGAAACTAGCTTGTATGTATAAAACAAGTTATAAAATTGCAGGAAGCAAGTGATAAATGTAAGGAAGAGATCTTTAGTCCTGGATTCACTCGAGTCATTCCATAAGGGACGGCGTGAAGATATATACATATATTCTTTATTGCGCTTATAAATTAAATAGTTAATGCATTTATAAATATTATGAACAAGGGTGGACTTATCTCTGACAGAGATCTCTTCCAGTCAACCCAATGCAGTTGGAAAGCATATCGTTAATGGGCAGCTAAAGTGCACGATAGTCCTTTTTTTTGCAGCATAATGTTAAATTATTAATATTTTCCAAGCATAATTTTTATACTATACTTCAAAACTAAATACAATTCCATTTGATATTAATATTTAACTTGCCACGAATGTAGCGACATTACAATTTTCAATTTTAAATCTCTCATACCTTTACTTTTGAAGTCAAACACCGACCGCAACGGAGTTGGCTGTTCTATAATCTTTTTGGCAAATTCCTATTGAAATTTCATCCTTTTGTAATGTTAACATCGGGGTACAATCAAAGACTGTTCGATCGTGATTTCGATTTTGTAAAGTTTGGATAATAAATGCTCGCTTTTGTTGCTTGATTGAAAGTGATTACAGTCTAACGTTAAGAATTCTCCCCGCAGATATAAATTTAAACAATGTCGCTACTTTTCGTGTCTAATTATAATCGACTTATATCGTTCGATACATATCGAATAGAGGTCGACCTGATAGAGTGTACTGCTAGTAGCGGAGAAATTAAATCTCATTACTAATAATCCCTTTCCCCCACTATATAATAGTTTCAGTATCCACACTTTGTGTGGTCGAGTGTCTAATATCTGAGTGTCTAGTGTCCGAGTGTGTAGTGTCTAAGTGTCTAGTGTCTGTCTGTCTAGTATCTGAGTGCCTAGTGTCCGAGTGTCTAGTGTCTGAGTGTCTAGTGTCTGTATGTCTGAGTGTCAAGTGTCAGTGTGCCAAGCGTCTGAGTGTCTCGAAACTTGACTGAGTGTCTAGTATCCGAGTGTCTAGTGTCTGTGTATCTGAGTGTCAAGTGTCTGAGAGTCCAGTATCTGAGAGTTTAGTGTCTGAGTGCCTGGGTGTCTGAGTGTCTAGGTTTCCGAGTATCTGAGTGTCTAGTGTCTGTGTGTCAGAGTGTCTAGTGTCTGTGTGTCCGAGTGACTAGTGTCTGAGTGTCCAGTGTCTGAGTGTCCAGTGTCTGAGTGTCTGAGTGTCTAGTGTCTGAGTGTAGTGTCTGAGTGTCTAGTGTCTATGTGACGGAGTGTCTATGTGACGGAGTCCAATATCTGAGAGTTTAGTGTCTGAGTGCCTGGGTGTCTGAGTGTCTAGGTTTCCGAGTATCTGAGTGTCTAGTGTCTGTGTGTCAGAGTGTCTAGTGTCTGTGTGTCCGAGTGACTAGTGTCTGAGTGTCCAGTGTCTGAGTGTCCAGTGTCTGAGTGTCTGAGTGTCTAGTGTCTGAGTGTAGTGTCTGAGTGTCTAGTGTCTATGTGACGGAGTGTCTAGTGTCTGAGTGTCCAGTGTCTGAGTGTCTAGTGTATAGTGTCTAGTGTCTAGTGTCTGAGTGTATGAGTGTATGAGTGTCTGAGTGTCTAGTGTCTAAGTGTCTGAGTGTCCAGTGTCTGAGTGTCTGAGTGTCTAGTGTCTGAGTGTAGTGTCTGAGTGTCTAGTGGCTATGTGACGGAGTGTCTAGTGTCTGAGTGTCCAGTGTCTGAGTGTCTAGTGTATAGTGTCTAGTGTCTAGTGTCTGAGTGTATGAGTGTCTGAGTGTCTAGTGTCGAAGTGTCGGAGTGTCTAGTGTCTGAGTGTCTAGTGTCCGAGTGTCTGAGTGTCTGTCTGAGTGTCTAGTGTCTAGTGTCTAGTGTCTAGTGTCTGAGTGTCTGAGTGTCTGAGTGTCTAGTGTCTATGTGACGGAGTGTCTAGTGTCTGAGTGTCTAGTGTCTATGTGACGGAGTGTCTAGTGTCTGAGTGTCCAGTGTCTGAGTGTCCAGTGTCTGAGTGTCTGAGTGTCTAGTGTCTGAGTGTAGTGTCCGAGTGTCTAATGTCTGAATGTCAAGTGTCTGAGTGTCTAGTATCTAGTGTCTAGTGTCTGAGTGTCTAGTGTCTATGTGTCGGAGTGTCTAGTGTCTGAGTGTCCAGTAGCTGAGTGTCTGAGTGTCTAGTGTCTGAGTGTAGTGTCCGAGTGTCTAATGTCTGAGTGTCTAGTGTCTGAGTGTCTAGTGTCTGAGTGTCTAGTGTCTGAGTGTCTAGTGTCTGAGTGTCTAGTGTCTGAGTGTCTAGTGTCTGAGTGTCTAGTGTCTGAGTGTCTAGTGTCTGAGTGTCTAGTGTCTGAGTGTCTAGTGTCTGAGTGTCTAGTGTCTGAGTGTCTAGTGTCTGAGTGTCTAGTGTCTGAGTGTCTAGTGTCTGAGTGTCTAGTGTCTGAGTGTCTAGTGTCTGAGTGTCTAGTGTCTGAGTGTCTAGTGTCTGAGTGTCTAGTGTCTGAGTGTCTAGTGTCTGAGTGTCTAGTGTCTGAGTGTCTAGTGTCTGAGTGTCTAGTGTCTGAGTGTCTAGTGTCTGAGTGTCTAGTGTCTGAGTGTCTAGTGTCTATGTGACGGAGTGTCTAGACACTAGTGTCTGAGTGTCCAGTGTCTGAGTGTCTAGTGTCTAGTGTCTAGTGTCTAGTGTCTAGTGTCTAGTGTCTGAGTGTATGAGTGTCTGAGTGTCTAGTGTCTGAGTGTATGAGTGTCTGAGTGTCTAGTGTCTAAGTGTCGGAGTGTCTAGTGTCTGAGTGTCTAGTATCCGAGTTTCTGAGTGTCTGTCTGAGTGTCTAGTGTCTAGTGTCTAGTGTCTGAGTGTCTGAGTGTCTAGTGTCTATGTGACGGAGTGTCTAGTGTCTGAGTGTCTGAGTGTCTAGTGTCTATGTGACGGAGTGTCTAGTGTCCGAGTGTCCAGTGTCTGAGTGTCCAGTGTCTGAGTGTCTGAGTGTCTAGTGTCTGAGTGTAGTGTCCGAGTGTCTAATGTCTGAGTGTCTAGTGTCTGAGTGTCAAGTGTCTGAGTGTCTAGTGTCTAGTGTCTAGTGTCTGAGTGTCTAGAATCTATGTGTCGGAGTGTCTAGTGCCTGAGTGTCCAGTAGCTGAGTGTCTGAGTGTCTAGTGTCTGAGTGTAGTGTCCGAGTGTCTAATGTCTGAGTGTCTAGTGTCTGAGTGTAGTGTCCGAGTGTCTAATGTCTGAGTGTCTAGTGTCTGAGTGTCTAGTGTCTGAGTGTCTAGTGTCCGAGTATCTAGTGTCTGAGTGTCTAGTGTCTGAGTGTCTAGTGTCTGAGTGTCTAGTGTCTGAGTGTCTAGTGTCTGAGTGTCTGAGTGTCTAGTGTCTATGTGACGGAGTGTCTAGTGTCCGAGTGTCCAGTGTCTGAGTGTCTGAGTGTCTAGTGTACGAGTGTCGGAGTGTCTGAGGGTCTAGTGCCCGAGTGTCTGAGTGTCTGAGTGTCTAGTATCTAGTGTCTAGTGTCAAGTGTCTAGTGTCTGAGTGTCTAGTGTTCACTCAGACACTAGACACTCAGACACTAGACACTCAGACACTAGACACTCAGACACTAGACACTCGGACACTAGACACTCAGACACTCAGACAGTCAGACACTCAGACATTAGACACTACACACTCAGACACTAGATACTAGACACTCAGACACTAGACACTAGATACTAGACACTCAGACACTGGACACTCAGACACTAGACATTCAGACACAGTCTCTAGACACTCAGATACTAGACACAAACACTAGACACTCAGACACTAGACACTCAGACACTAGACACTCCGACACACAGACACTAGACACTCAGACACTCGGACACTAGACACTCAGACACTCAGACACTCAGACACTCAGACACTATACACTCAGACACACAGACACTAGGCACTCAGACACTCCGACACACAGACACTAAACACTCAGACACTAATCACTAGACACTCAGACACTAGACACTCAGACACTAGACACTCAGACACTAGACACTCAGACACTAGACACTCAGACACTAGACACTCGGACACTAGACACTCAGACACTCAGACAGTCAGACACTCAGACACTAGACATTAGACACTACACACTCAGACACTAGATACTAGACACTCAGACACTCAGACACTCAGACACTGGACACTCAGACACTAGACATTCAGACACAGTCTCTAGACACTCAGATACTAGACACAAACACTAGACACTCAGACACTAGACACTCAGACACTAGACACTCCGACACACAGACACTAGACACTCAGACACTAGACACTCGGACACTAGACACTCAGACACTCAGACACTCAGACACTCAGACACTCAGACACTCAGACACTCAGACACTCAGACACTAGACATTAGACACTAGACACTCAAACACTAGATACTAGACACTAGATACTAGACACTCAGACACTCAGACACTGGACACTCAGACACTAGACACTCAGACACAATCTCTAGACACTCAGCTAGCCAGAATCCGCGCAAACCTACTACTATCCGTATTCCAATACAATCCGCCTTCAATTGGAACGAATCTTGTCGAATGAGCTTTTATTTGAGAGCCAGCCGCCGAGTGAGCCAGAATCCGCGCAAACAGTCCAACTAGGAACGAGTCTTGTCAAATGAGGTTTTTTTGGGAGGCCGCCGCCGAGTGAGCCAGAATCCGCGCAAACCAACTACTCACAGATGCCAATGTGGTCAGTTCTTGATGAACTCTTTATGATGGGGCAAATAATTTGTTTTTATCTTAGATAGGACAGTGAATTTACCATTTTACTATCATCCATTAAATATGTACTCGTATTTGGTTGGTTCGTATTATTAGAGTCATTATATTTCTAACCTTAATCCATTTTATTTTAATGGGTGATAATGGTATAGTAACCCCGTCTGCGCTATCGGTATACAATGGTATGGGCACCAGTACGGGGCACCAGTGATAGATGACTAATAAGGATGAAAGTAGGTCAGTTAGTCCATCCTGTCGAATTCTACTAGAATTAGCCACGATGATTTCCGGGGGGAACCATGCGTGGAGGTCGACCTGACAAGGTATATTGCTAGTAATGGGGCTATTTGACTCCATTACTAACAATCCCGTTCCCCCCTTGGGAGAAGACTATTAATTACGTAGATTAGCAGCTCTATTGTTAACAATATAGTCAATTAGGTGGGCCTCCATCCAGACCCAGGAAATCATCATGGTTAAGAGTATTCATAACTTTTTCTTGCCAAAGTATGGCAACAACGAAAATTATCTATTATTTTTTAAAAATATTGAATATTTTACAATGTTTCTGACTGATAAAACGTTAATAATAAAATATTTTGCATATAATGTACCAGTAAAAACTTTGCACCTGCATCATATTTTGTTTTGGAGTATTGTAAATACCTATTTGTCATTAATGTATAATTTTTCACTGACAACTCAATAAGAATATTATTGCATGATCCATATTTTAATTTGCTAGCGAAACGCTTTTCAATGATCCATAAAAAACATTAAAATATTTTACACGTTTGTTATAAATGTTCTTAATTTCGAATTTATCGCTATGGGCTGAAAGATCTGACTTCATTCACACTTATAATTAGTCATTTACCTAGCCAGCATATACCAATAGTGCATATGAGGTTTTCATTCTACTTTTATTCTATAAAAATCCTATTATAGATTATATAAGTCAATATGTTTACTATATTTCTTTTTACACCTTATTATAAATAAACTTTTGTAAATAAAAGCAATTATAAAAAAAAACTAGTTCAATAAAGCTATACACATTGTCACGTTCAACTTAAAAAAAAATGAAAACCCTTTCTTATTTCTCACTACATTATACAGAGATGACGGAACACAACAAAACACAAACGTCAAAAAATTATAGAGAAGAAATAATAGGTAAAAATAAAAAGACAGATCAGTTGGCCCATCGTGACGTACACACCTGAAATTCGACACAACAATTTCCATGGGGGCCTACTCAAGGTCAACCTATAGCAATATACCCTATATTGCTAGCTAATGGGACTGGTAATCCGCATTACTGACAATCCCTATACATACTTACAATAAAACTATAGGCGATAGGCCACTTTCCATCAATTTACCCGTCTGTTTGAACACAACAGAATATCAGTGTTTCGCTCTTTTGAAAGCAAAGCAATAAACTGAGTTGTGACCATTTTGTGTTACTATGGCACACGCAAGAAGGAAAAAAAAAACGAAATTGTTGTATTATATATTTTGCTTTTTGTTACTTTTTTTATTTTCATCCTTTTATCTCTTTTACTGTGTATTATGTGTATGTTTGTATTGTAATTTGTGTGCTGTAAGTAATGTAAATAAATTATCTATCTATCTCTCATTCTAAACTGCTTAAATAAAGTATGTAACGTACGTACGTAAAGTAAGTACTTTTCATTCCGGCGACACTTTCGAAAAAATAACTTACCTACTGTCTCTATGCGAACGAAGTCGTAGGTTACAGTTAACACTCCACGAGTACCTGAATATTTTAATACAATTTTCTACATCAAAGAAACAATTACACGTAGGTACCTTTGATTTATTTTCAGATATATATTAATAACAATTTTAGTAAACTGCCACGTTAGTGAAACGTTAACGACAGGTCAAAAAGATTTTAAAAGCGTCTAAAATTAATTTCACTTAACTGCAGTGTAATAACCATTTTAGGATTACAGTGATAATATTGTGAAACTAAAATAGTCACTTTGGTTATTCGGATTTGGTGTTTAAATTCACTTATTAAATACTACAATTACAATATTTGCAATTATTTTATTAATTGTTTTCTGTAAGTTTCTTTTTTACTATTCAGCAATGGTTTATTAACGAAAATTGATAACAACAACGGGTCTACCATGAAATAAAATTCCGAAATTTCGAACTCAATTTCGTGTTTTTGTTTATACCAAAATCGGACCAATAAATGGAGTTTAACATTTCGTTCGTCACACATCCTATCGTAAAAGTCCAAAGGAACAATATTTTAACATTTTTAATATTTCCAAACGGCATGTATTATGTAATTTTAACATCAAATTTGTGTTTCGTTTCGCTTCGAAATTTCGGAAAACAATTCATGGTAGGCCCTCAGATTCGTATTACGAATGTCCATAAAATTATCAGGTACATATATGATTTCTTCTACTGTTTTCTATTGTTATTTTATTAAAAATTTAAATAATAATACTTGTATGAATTGCAAATATTAACCATGGTCTTGTTAGCGATCACCAATAAAATTTGTCTTTTTAATCAATTTCATTCAACAGGTCACTATCTAGTCATATTTATTTATTTATTTACAAGAAACATGGTAAGTGTATAGATGTTACAATAAGTATAAGTCCTCATATTTCGCCATAATTAGGCGTGCAAATGTTACAACTTAAAAAGAATAAATGTTAAATAAGTCATTAAAATTTGAAATGTTATATAAAAAAAAATACATCAAAATATCAGACACTTGTCAACAATAAAAAAGAAAAAAATGTCACTGTAACCTGTTAAGAGTTTATTACTTCACATGTCATGTTATTTAGCAAAATATGCTTATCTTCTAATTAGCTTATTTTTGTCCCCTTAGATTATATAGATAGAGCATCGAGTCTCAAAAACGGGTCAACTTTTTGTCAGCCAATTGTCAAATTAGCCGTCTCGTTTTTTTATCAGTGTTCTATATACTTACGCACATAATGTGTCTTTACGTATCTATATTTAATTATTTCATAAATAAAATTAGTTTTTACGCTTTAAAAAGTTGCAAAAATTACAAAACAAAATAAATACAGAAGTTATAAAGGAAACACATACAACTGTTTATTACGCAAAATTGTATGAAAAAATTGATCCGTTTTTCTCGAAACATTTGTATGGTGACACTCTATCTATATAAACTAAGGTTGTCATGTATAATTAATTATTAAGTTATTACAGCTGAAAGGTTTCCTTAAAAATAATAAATAAATAAAATAAATATATTTTTAAATATTATAAATATGTTAAATAAATTTCTATTTATTAGTATAGATTTACAATGTTCTTGTAAACTTCGAAGGTAAGTTAAATTTGAAAAAAGAATTGAGGTGTAAATCAATGGAAGCAATATGAGTTTTATAAAATCGATACGCAAGTTTGGACTGGAGTACTGCGACCTACCGACGATGATTTGGAACGTGGCCGTGATGCTCAGAGTGGTCACCCTCAACGTGGATCCTAGGCATAGAAAAGGCACGATATTCAAATATTATACATAATTTTTTAATACTGAAATATCGATAAAAACCGTAATATTCTTTGTCTGGATGAAACTGGTAAACTCGTATGAAATACATTACCGTATTCTGTATCACTTCACCTAAATGAGTAAATGACTTAAAAAAAGGAAGTCCTAAACATTGAACACACCTGTATATTTTTTATGTATGTCCTCCGATTTCTTCGTCAATTGTGAAAAGATTTAATTTTTTTTTATCTTAACACCACACACGAAAAGTGAAGATATTAAGAAAGTATAACAAAAAAAATAGATTTAAAAAAAATATCAATAATAAAATCAATAATACAATAATACAAATTATAAAAAAAAAAGTTTAGCTGACCAACCTGCCAGCAACAATTATGCATTCTTTTTTAATTACAATCTAACTTAAATATTATTAAAAAAAAAATCTATGTAACAATATTATTTAAGAACTTAATTTTTTTATGCAATTAAAAATGACAAACAAGCTGACGGCCTAACTACTTTATTTTAATGGATGATTATGAAATGGTAACCCCGCCTACGCTAATGGTATACGCTGGCGGAGTACTAGTAAGAGATGATAGATGAGAATGAAATAGCAGGTCAGTTAGCCCATCGTTATGAATACACCTAGAATTCAGCACGACGGTTTCCAGGAGGGAACAAGTAGAGATCAACCTGACAGGATATACTGCTAGCAATGGGACTGGTAGTTCGCATTACTAACAATCCCTTTCCCACCGGCCCAACTCCTGGAAAGTGGTAACTGTCACTTACAGACATGAAGAGCATTATGGCCATCACAGAATAAACGCCAACCAGAGGGAGACTTTGTACAAAAGTCGATTGCTTGGGTACCTCTGTCCCATTCGTGTTTCTACCGTAAAGTTGTGTTTGCATGGCTGTGTTTCAGTTTGAAGGGTGGGATATGGCGTGAATTTACTGGGTACAGAGGAATACGGAGGAGGGCGAAACAGTATACTCTGTTATGTCCATGGTACTGCTCATGTGTATAGGCGACAGTTACCACTTTCCATCAGGTGGGCCGTCAGCTTGTTTGCCATTCTAAGTTGTATAAAAAAAAAAATACCCTGTAATATCTATGATACTATTCATACATTACTTTTTTCAAAACCACGAAATCTTACCAGAGGGAGATTCGTATTCGTGTTTCAACCGCAAAGCAGTTGTGTTTACATAGCTGTGTTTCGATTTGAAGGGTGGGATATGGCAATGAATTTACAGAGTACACAACAACACCTATGTCCTCAGGAATGGCAACGTATGGGGGGTGTCATAGGGGAAACAGTATACTCTGTGATTTCCATGGTACTGCTCATGTCTATAGGCGACGGTTACCACTTTCCATCAGGTGAGCCGTCAGCTTGTTTACCATTCTAAGTTGTATAAAAAAAATCTCTTTGTAACTACCCATAGTAAATCTCACTTATTTTACAGGTATCCCTATTTTCTTCTATATATTAACTTTTTTGGCAGTCTGCTGCTTCTATTATGCTTATTTCATCTCAGCCATTTGATTTGTCTTGGTAAAGACAAGGGAAACTAAAAACATGGTTAAGGGCATGATTGGATTTTCTTTATCTCTATGCAGTGAAATCGGCCCCACCAAACTGACCTTCTTAATCATGAACAGGTTGGTATCTTCTAGAAATACCACTATCACTACAAGAAGAAAAAGAACTAGCACTTTTGAATACAAAATAATGCAAGATCTTGCTCCAAAAGAAGGATTTCAAGTTGTGTTGTACAAAAAAAATCCGGCTTCAGTCGTGGCAAACCCAGTTATTTTTATTTAAAAACTAAACTACAAAACGATGTATAGAATTCTGTATTCAGTAAAAAAAGAATTTTCCAAATCGGTTTCCTCCCAGAGGGGAAACGTTAATAGGAACAAATAGAACTAGCCTTATAAATGACAACTGCAGTGCCATTCTGTAAAATGCAAACTCGATATCGAATCTCACTCAGGTGACCGTTCTCACTTCGATAGCGAAATCACTTGACCTTGGATTGGCATTCTGTTTACACTTGAAGTGCAGAGGCGATGTGAAGTGAGTTTCGAAATGAATTATCGAGAACTAGAGACGTGCTCGGTGCGCCATGTTTAATCTATATAATCGATTTAAAGTATTTCCTTTGTTTTTTTAGAAATTATATACTAATGAGTGTATTATTGGCTTTACTTATGTTTGAGATTATTTAGTCTATTTAATTATACAAATTAAGCGATAGCTAAACCAATTTAAAAAAATTATAATTTCTTGTCAGTATAGCCAACATTCCTTTGCGTCCATGTAAAAAATTTATTTTGTTTGGTAAACTTTGTGTTGTGATTCCAAGAACAAGAACTTTAAGTGGAGAGGACTAAGTGGTTTTACGTTCTTGCGATACACATGGGTACCTATTGAACACAAAAAATTAACATGTTGAGTATCAGTAAGTTTAGTGCATTCAACATTTGTGTTTCGAAAGAAGTGGAAGCAAAAATGAAGTGAGTATACACACAATTTAATGTATTTTTATATTTACAGAAAATGTTGTATATCTAAGTGAATGAGCCGATGATCTATCTTATTGATGTGAGTAGCAACCATCACACAATGTACTGTGATGTCCATGTTACTCCTCTTACATTGTTATATCTAAGGCCATAATTGTTATGCTTTGTTTTACCCTATACCTTTAATTACACTGCAATCACAGTTATTTTGGCGGTAGGAAGACTTGTAAAACATAGATAGGTGTCCATGCAAATGACTTAGACGATGTCTCCCTGTAGTAAAGTAATTATTTACTTTGTTGTCAATACTAATTGTTAATTTTTAAATTTTCTGGTAATTATGTAATATTTTTTTATAATGGACCGTATAACTAACCCGACTGTTGGACTATCAAAGTCATTACAGAATCATTGCGAGACTATTATTTAAATTTTTGAAACTAGTCTATAATGCTAAAAAATATCTTATATAGATTACAAATAGTCTTGTGAAATCATTCTTATATTTTTGTTCTATATTTATATTAAATGAAATGTGCATATATGATAATTTATATATTGTAGCATAAAAATTCCGTATGTTGTAAGTTCGGCAGTAAGAATTTCATAATTACTATTCTTTTACAGCTCCACGCCGTAGGCGGCGATTGATACCTGCGTCTCCACCTTCTCAGAGGCGGTCACAGCTTACCAGCCTCACTGATCGCTTCCTGAGAGTGGAGGAGCAGCGGTTAGAAATAGATAGCAGAAGTGTAGCTGTATTAGAAAATATGGCTAAACTAATGAGGGAACTCTTGCAGCGAGACCAAGATAGAAGTCATGAGGTTAGCCAGGGATTGCTGGCTGTAGGGGAGGGATTAAAATTGTTAGCCGAAGCATTAAAAAAATAAAATGTTGAGAAAAACAAGGTCTTTTATTTTTATTGTTTTGTGACAAAATGTTTGTTATAGTAAATATATGTATTTACTCCCTACGAGAACGCCATAACTGATTAACTAGCATATCTCTGCTTGATTGACCCATTGCCAACTCGCTCTGAGAGTGTGTCAATGGCAACTGACGACCCGCTGAGACGCGTGCAGTTGCACGAAAATTTGCTTCTTCCTCCTCATCATGACTATCTAGAGTCGGTGCAGGTAAACCAGCTCTATTGCAAATGTTGTGCAGGACACAACATGCTATCACTATTTTTCCGGCTGTATCAGGATGGTAATGTAGAATGCGGTGCACAAGTAAACATCTAAAACGTCCCTTAAGTCTACCAATAGTTCGTTCGACTGTGTTACGTGCTGTTGCGTGTAGTTTATTGTAATATTCTTCAGGTGTACCCTCAACAGCGTTAGGAATAGGAGTCATCAAATAAGACCGCTGAGCATATCCTGAATCTCCTACAACAAACATTAAAACCGGTTAGGTCAAATCTTTATCATATAGGCGGAAGTTAGAATCAACTTTAATTAATTGACCTCACCAAGTAAATATACAGTTTCACCAGCACCTACCAATTCTTCTAAATGGTTTTTTATATCACTATTATTGAAGATAAAACTGTCGTGTGTGGCGCCACCATAAGTAGCGTCTACATGTATTATATTGAGATCCGCATCTGTGTACTGAAAGATAAAAATCTAGATATAATTATTATACTTACTAGCGACTACCGACGACTTCGTTGGCGTATATATCATTATAAATGACATTCTGATATCTAAGCTATCAATAATAGTATATAATTAATATCTGTTTTTAAGTCTCTTATTATTTCCCATGTTTCCCAGACTTATATAAATTCACTTAATTTAGAACAAATGTTACTATGTTTCTAAATTAGTTTAACTTAGGAATAACTTAATATTTTTCATACCAATTGAACATTCCTAGCATGATTGCCTTTACGACAATAATAGCGCTCTTCATTTTCTGTGGGTCTAACTATTGTCACAAAAGTCCCATCCACACACCCGATTACTCCAGGAATTTTGAATTTTTCATAAAATCTGAAATAATACAAAATATTTTTTCTATGTAATAAAAAAAAAATATTACCTACCTAACAAAACAGACAAAGAAATAAAATTACAAAAATTTGTCAAATTTTTACAGTAACATATATTATAAATTTCGATATTATAAAAGACAGTCAATATTATTTATAGTTATAGATTATGAATTAAATATTATTTTATCAAAAGTATTTGTATATTACAAACCGTTCTTTTAATGCCAGCCTCTCCTCTGCATTCTGTGGGAATTTTATATATTTGCTTATAATATTTGGATGATTTAATGTCTCCACTATCTCGCAAATGCAGCGAGATGCAGACGGTTGGGACAAAAAAGTATTTATATTTTGCCCTATTATCCTTTGATAACTGCCACTCGCCAAGAACGACAATGTGCACAATAACTGAAAAGAGATAAGTAAACAAGTCATATTATGTGCTTATCTACTATACTATTTATTATTACTTGATTGTACGGAAAATAAGTGGTAGCATAACATAGTACCTAATTAAATGACTATTCAAGTTATTTAAATTAGGTACCGAATAGATAGATAGCTGGATCTTACCTTGATTCTAACGGATAACCCTCGGTGGCGACGTTGTGGTTTCCTAATGAAAAACTTAATATCTTCTTCTAATTTATTTATTAATTCCTCTGAAAGTCTGTACACATTCACATAATCCTTATTTCTATTAAACAATCGCATTGCACGAATTTGTTGAGCTTGACGTCGGCTGTTATATAAATCTAAAGAGTTCGCTTCTTCTAATAAACTCAATAACACAAATAATCTAGCCATTTTATTGTATTAGGCAACCAAAAAACTCATGTTTAAATACAATTTATAATATTTTTATAAAATCTCGATCACTCCGTAGGAACTTTATATTTGACAAATGGAATCGTGTGTCTTGGGTGAAGTGAGTATCGAAGTGAGTGGGAGATTCCCTTACAGAATGTCAATACACTGCACCAAACGTCAAAATATCACTTTTGAATGTTTAATCCCGCCGTTTAATTACGGAATAACACTACTGTTTAGCTATTTATTTTTATGGGTATTTCTCTTCTGTTTCTCAATCACTATGACTCGAATATGACCACAAAAATAAAAAATATCGCATCATATTTGTTACAGACACATATTTGTGCATATAAAGTGACAAACATTTGTTATACGACTTCAAAAAATAATGAAGTTCCCAATTCAGTAGTGTTATTCCGTAAGCATCACTTCGAAACTCGATAGCTGAATCCGGAGTGAAATTATATCATGGCATTCTGTAAAACTCGATTGCGACTGCAGCGCCACAACGATGAGTACGGTGGCGGGATTAAACATTCAAAAGTGATATTTTGACGTTTAGTGCAGTGTATTGACATTCTGTAAGGGAATCTCCCACTCACTTCGATACTCACTTCACCCAAGACACACGATTCCATTTGTCAAATATAAAGTTCCTACGGAGTGATCGAGATTTTATAAAAATATTATAAATTGTATTTAAACATGAGTTTTTTGGTTGCCTAATACAATAAAATGGCTAGATTATTTGTGTTATTGAGTTTATTAGAAGAAGCGAACTCTTTAGATTTATATAACAGCCGACGTCAAGCTCAACAAATTCGTGCAATGCGATTGTTTAATAGAAATAAGGATTATGTGAATGTGTACAGACTTTCAGAGGAATTAATAAATAAATTAGAAGAAGATATTAAGTTTTTCATTAGGAAACCACAACGTCGCCACCGAGGGTTATCCGTTAGAATCAAGGTAAGATCCAGCTATCTATCTATTCGGTACCTAATTTAAATAACTTGAATAGTCATTTAATTAGGTACTATGTTATGCTACCACTTATTTTCCGTACAATCAAGTAATAATAAATAGTATAGTAGATAAGCACATAATATGACTTGTTTACTTATCTCTTTTCAGTTATTGTGCACATTGTCGTTCTTGGCGAGTGGCAGTTATCAAAGGATAATAGGGCAAAATATAAATACTTTTTTGTCCCAACCGTCTGCATCTCGCTGCATTTGCGAGATAGTGGAGACATTAAATCATCCAAATATTATAAGCAAATATATAAAATTCCCACAGAATGCAGAGGAGAGGCTGGCATTAAAAGAACGGTTTGTAATATACAAATACTTTTGATAAAATAATATTTAATTCATAATCTATAACTATAAATAATATTGACTGTCTTTTATAATATCGAAATTTATAATATATGTTACTGTAAAAATTTGACAAATTTTTGTAATTTTATTTCTTTGTCTGTTTTGTTAGGTAGGTAATATTTTTTTTTTATTACATAGAAAAAATATTTTGTATTATTTCAGATTTTATGAAAAATTCAAAATTCCTGGAGTAATCGGGTGTGTGGATGGGACTTTTGTGACAATAGTTAGACCCACAGAAAATGAAGAGCGCTATTATTGTCGTAAAGGCAATCATGCTAGGAATGTTCAATTGGTATGAAAAATATTAAGTTATTCCTAAGTTAAACTAATTTAGAAACATAGTAACATTTGTTCTAAATTAAGTGAATTTATATAAGTCTGGGAAACATGGGAAATAATAAGAGACTTAAAAACAGATATTAATTATATACTATTATTGATAGCTTAGATATCAGAATGTCATTTATAATGATATATACGCCAACGAAGTCGTCGGTAGTCGCTAGTAAGTATAATAATTATATCTAGATTTTTATCTTTCAGTACACAGATGCGGATCTCAATATAATACATGTAGACGCTACTTATGGTGGCGCCACACACGACAGTTTTATCTTCAATAATAGTGATATAAAAAACCATTTAGAAGAATTGGTAGGTGCTGGTGAAACTGTATATTTACTTGGTGAGGTCAATTAATTAAAGTTGATTCTAACTTCCGCCTATATGATAAAGATTTGACCTAACCGGTTTTAATGTTTGTTGTAGGAGATTCAGGATATGCTCAGCGGTCTTATTTGATGACTCCTATTCCTAACGCTGTTGAGGGTACACCTGAAGAATATTACAATAAACTACACGCAACAGCACGTAACACAGTCGAACGAACTATTGGTAGACTTAAGGGACGTTTTAGATGTTTACTTGTGCACCGCATTCTACATTACCATCCTGATACAGCCGGAAAAATAGTGATAGCATGTTGTGTCCTGCACAACATTTGCAATAGAGCTGGTTTACCTGCACCGACTCTAGATAGTCATGATGAGGAGGAAGAAGCAAATTTTCGTGCAACTGCACGCGTCTCAGCGGGTCGTCAGTTGCCATTGACACACTCTCAGAGCGAGTTGGCAATGGGTCAATCAAGCAGAGATATGCTAGTTAATCAGTTATGGCGTTCTCGTAGGGAGTAAATACATATATTTACTATAACAAACATTTTGTCACAAAACAATAAAAATAAAAGACCTTGTTTTTCTCAACATTTTATTTTTTTAATGCTTCGGCTAACAATTTTAATCCCTCCCCTACAGCCAGCAATCCCTGGCTAACCTCATGACTTCTATCTTGGTCTCGCTGCAAGAGTTCCCTCATTAGTTTAGCCATATTTTCTAATACAGCTACACTTCTGCTATCTATTTCTAACCGCTGCTCCTCCACTCTCAGGAAGCGATCAGTGAGGCTGGTAAGCTGTGACCGCCTCTGAGAAGGTGGAGACGCAGGTATCAATCGCCGCCTACGGCGTGGAGCTGTAAAAGAATAGTAATTATGAAATTCTTACTGCCGAACTTACAACATACGGAATTTTTATGCTACAATATATAAATTATCATATATGCACATTTCATTTAATATAAATATAGAACAAAAATATAAGAATGATTTCACAAGACTATTTGTAATCTATATAAGATATTTTTTAGCATTATAGACTAGTTTCAAAAATTTAAATAATAGTCTCGCAATGATTCTGTAATGACTTTGATAGTCCAACAGTCGGGTTAGTTATACGGTCCATTATAAAAAAATATTACATAATTACCAGAAAATTTAAAAATTAACAATTAGTATTGACAACAAAGTAAATAATTACTTTACTACAGGGAGACATCGTCTAAGTCATTTGCATGGACACCTATCTATGTTTTACAAGTCTTCCTACCGCCAAAATAACTGTGATTGCAGTGTAATTAAAGGTATAGGGTAAAACAAAGCATAACAATTATGGCCTTAGATATAACAATGTAAGAGGAGTAACATGGACATCACAGTACATTGTGTGATGGTTGCTACTCACATCAATAAGATAGATCATCGGCTCATTCACTTAGATATACAACATTTTCTGTAAATATAAAAATACATTAAATTGTGTGTATACTCACTTCATTTTTGCTTCCACTTCTTTCGAAACACAAATGTTGAATGCACTAAACTTACTGATACTCAACATGTTAATTTTTTGTGTTCAATAGGTACCCATGTGTATCGCAAGAACGTAAAACCACTTAGTCCTCTCCACTTAAAGTTCTTGTTCTTGGAATCACAACACAAAGTTTACCAAACAAAATAAATTTTTTACATGGACGCAAAGGAATGTTGGCTATACTGACAAGAAATTATAATTTTTTTAAATTGGTTTAGCTATCGCTTAATTTGTATAATTAAATAGACTAAATAATCTCAAACATAAGTAAAGCCAATAATACACTCATTAGTATATAATTTCTAAAAAAACAAAGGAAATACTTTAAATCGATTATATAGATTAAACATGGCGCACCGAGCACGTCTCTAGTTCTCGATAATTCATTTCGAAACTCACTTCACATCGCCTCTGCACTTCAAGTGTAAACAGAATGCCAATCCAAGGTCAAGTGATTTCGCTATCGAAGTGAGAACGGTCACCTGAGTGAGATTCGATATCGAGTTTGCATTTTACAGAATGGCACTGCTGTACGGAACACTACTATTAGATAGATATTAGATATTGTGTATTAATATTATATTTATTGCAGAAAACAAATAAGAATCCTAATTGGAAAGTGCCTCGAACTTGATTCCCACGTGACACCCGGCAGTCGCTTCCACCGAAATCTGCTAAAAGAAATGAGAAATGTGAAAAAAAGGGTCATCTTTTTTTGGACACTAGTTACAATTAACGGTTTACTTTATGTACTTCGACCTGTTTTTTTACCTGGACGACACTCCTTAGATGATAATTTCGCTTTTTATGGTAAATATCAATTGATTGTATAATTTACTGTGTAATCCCGACATAGAAAGGCCGAAACAACCCTTTAGACGACTAAGACGAGGTAGCAACGTCCCTCAAAAAATACCAACAAAGCTTATCTACGGTTAGGTACTAATCCACCTACCAAACGTGACAACTATTGGCAAAATCCCCCTTTTTGGGGACAAAATTAAGGGGGATTTTGTGGCCTATGTTCAGCAGTGCACAATTCATAGCTAATATAATAAATTTATTGCAAAATAATGGAGCGAGTTCGAATCTGGTCGAAACCTAACACTAAATCGAAGCATGAGAAAAATATCGTTAATTAACCAAACTAATTCGATCAGTAAGCTCACCCCTGCCACGATGGATTTTGATATGTATATAGCAAAATATGTACATCCCAATTGTTACGTTCAACCACAAAATTCAAGAGTTGTCTAATACCTTTGACCGAAGAAAAGGAATTATTAATAATGGAGTCTAACAACTCCTTTGCTATCAACACACTCTGTCAGTTTAACCTCCACGCGGTTCCACCTAGAAACCATCATGATTAATTCTTATTGAATTCGTTTCGTTAGGTTAATTGGCCTGCTTGTATCCTCATCAGACATTCCTCACTAGTGCTTCGCCAGCGAATATCGATAACGCAAGTGGTTACCATTCCATTTTCACCCATTAAAAGAATTTCTCTGGCTGCCCTTACAAGAGATACAAGAGATAGTCTGAAGTCAAATTCTTTATACTTAAATATACAATAAACTGCAATCGCCCAATAATCACATATTTCAGGTCTTGAGCCTATTTTGGAATCGCCGAACTATGAGATTAGCTACATAATTGGTTCTACATCGACAATGTACGTGGTACATCTTACTGCAAATATCACTGGATTACTCATAATATTGACCGGCTATGCAAAATCACAAATCATCAGCCTTGGGAAAGAGTTTCAAGAGCTATGGAACGATGCTGATAAACACTACAAAGGAATTGCTTCAACTAACGATCTTTTACCAACAGCTAATAATCAAAACGCAATAAAAAACGAATATGTTAAAAAGCAATTGCCCAATATGATCAAAATTCATGTTAGTACTACACAAATTCTGCGTGAAACGGAACGAGTATTCAGAGGTGCTCTTGCAGCCGAATTCGTTCTTCTAATACTAAGCCTGATAGCTGAACTACTTGGCGGCTTAGAGAATACATACTTACAAGTACTTTACGGATTCGCAATAGTGGGAATGGATTGCTTCGCGGGACAAAGAGTCATTGATGCCGGCTTGACATTTGAAAAGGCAGTTTATAACAGTAAATGGGAAAATTTTAATGCGGAAAATATGAAAACAATGTGGATGATCCTTTTGAATTCGCAGAAACCCTTGAATTTGTCAGCCGGAGGTCTCGCAATGTTGAATTTGGGAATCTTGATGACTTTCGCGCGTTCCATATATTCCGCGTACACCGCTTTTAGTTCTCATGTCAATCATTAAGTTCTGTATGTTTATAACTTACCCAATACTGGAATTAAGTAGTATACTTCTAAACCTCTACCTACGACTAATACAAAAAGCGTGAACTTATATTATTTAATAAAGAAAGCGAAATATGAATTAGGGATTTTCAAATTAAAATTACTGTATTTAGTATTTTTATAAATGATACAATAAAGTGTAAATAAATTTTTAAAACAAAATAATAAAACCCTATTGTAAATTTTTGTTATTTTCGTATATTATTTCCACCGTGTAATTTATGAAAAATACTATATTTTCAGTTTCACTATAGATAATCTAATACGGTTTAGCTAAGAATATACATTTTATTGCAAATTCTCCGTTAGAAGTACTAGTTTCCCATCCATAATATTATGTTTTCAGTAAAAAATTACAATGAACCGACATAACGCTTGTTCCACACTGCAGCAACTTTATGTTACTGCAAATGTTCACTTTACGTAAGTATCAGTTTTAAAGTTTCCACCAACTCGTCAGCAATTAAAGTCGCAATCGTGTATACCCTGCAATATGACTGTACATATTATTATTGAGACCGTTTTAATCTATATTTTTCAACAAAAAGAAACTTCGTACATAAGTCGTCTGCTCTGCAATCTCTCTTTCTCTGTCACCAGTCAGCATGGTTCCGTTTCTATTCGAAAAGCAGAAACTAATATATATATAAATAAATCTGGTAGAAAAATTATAGGAAGCATAACACCTTAGTCCTCAAAAGTGGCACTAATAAAGGTAACAAAATGCGCTGTCAAACTCCATTGCTAACATTCCCTTTCAGACTACACTGCAAAGCCTACGGTATCCCTCATGCTTTGCTACTTCTAAGGACTAAGATATTATGCTTTCATGCCCTGTTATTTCACTGCTATACAACTACCTAGCTTTCAAACCACATGGCATGCACAACCATACCCATGCAGACGACTTTTGTAAAAAGGATCACTTAATTCCAAATAATTTAAAACTCAATACCTTTTCAATACATATAGAGAAACCTGCAGTTCAAAGCAATACTATATACGTACTTGTAATATATACTAAAATTGCTTTAACAATTTAGATCCTATTTTCTTGATCAAAGAGGCAATCACTGGTTTAGTTTTCATTAATTTATTTGTAAAGAATCTATAATTAAAGGAAATACAATTTTACATTTTATTGAAGTTTTAGTTTTAAAGTAAAAAACCTCTTTTGTTCGATTCTGTGGACGCATAACGACGCGTAGTCGATGTATGGATTCTTTCACGACTGTAGGCAATAAATTAGTTACTGTTATTACTCCCATCAATGAAATGCGTGATTATACTTAAGAAAAAAATGAGATTTTTCACTTGTACAGTTTTGTTATACTGATAAAGTCATCGATCATTTTGCAAAGAATCTAATTCAATTATAAATCATGAAGATAGTCACAGCGATTCGCAAGTTTGGATTAGAGTACTGCGACTTTCCAACTATGCTTTGGAACGTGGCCGTGATGCTCAGAGTCGCCACACTAAACGTTGATCCTCGGCACAAGAAAGGTATGATTCAAAAGTGGCCTTGCCAAGTTCTACATGATATCTAATAGTATATCTATATCTTATGTATCATGGACCATAGCTAGACCCAAGTTTAAGGTAGGGCAAAAGAACTTTTTGGTAGTTGCCCTACGCCATACTACATACGTCTAAGCCATAATTGTAAAATAAATAAGTTGCTTCGAAAAAGCGAATCTGTCTAATTTTCTTGGAGCCTTTCATTTTAAGGTAGGACATTAGGCCTTTCAAGGTAGGGCATTGTCCCTCAATGTCCCCCCCCCCCCCTAGCGACGGCCATGTATCATCATCGTTATATCAAGCGTTAACTGTACACTGCTTAACGTAGGCCTTCCCCTATTGGGGTGTTTTACCAGTAGTTACCATGCTTGGCAGGCGAGTTGGCAACCAGAATTAAGCTTTAGTGATATTTAAAGAGGGACACTGCCATATATTTGTATATTTTTAATAGATAATATAATAATTATTATTAATACAAGAATTAAATTTACAAAATGTAAGATTTTTATATAAACTTTTAAAAGGAATCATAAAAAAATATTTCTTTCTTTTTGATTTTACATACTTCTTTAGTGCTGTTCACAAAACATTATGCAACAATTGATATTGCGCTTGTAATGTTTTGAAAACCATGTGGTCCCGGCATAGAATGGGCCACTCCTTCTTTTCCCGTGGATGCCGTAAAAAGCGACTAAGGGAAATTAATGATCGAGGGATGAACAGTAGCATCTCTCTGATTAGATCACCAAAGCCTAATTGGGCTTAACGGCGGTTGCCAATCCGCCTGCCAAGCGTGGCAACTACTGGTAAAAAGGATTGACGTGACGATGGTGAATATTTTAAAAAGCTTGTTTTTTTTCTATTCATTTATTTGCATAATGTATTATATATAAAACTAATAAGCCACAATTTGTTACCCAGGTATTCCTTTTATCTACTACATAACGGGTCCTATAATAGTCTGTTGCTTCTACTACGCATACTGCTTCTCGACCCTCTGGTTCGTGTTCGTGAGAAGCAGGGAGACTAACGACATTGTAAGCGCTATGGTGGCGTTTTCCATCTCCCTCTGCACTGAAATTGGTCCCACTAAACTTCTCTTTTTAATATTGAACAGGTTAGTTTTTGTTTATACTACTGAGAAAAAAAAACTGAAGCTCATTGGATTGAAATCCACGACACATCTCATTCATTTCCTGAGGATTAGTAGTGCACCTCTTGTAAAATGAACTGATTGTAAATCTATCTTACTACCTATTAATTATCAATTAATCGGTATTCTAATATTAAACTTTTACATTGTTTACACATATTTGAATTAACGATCGGAACTTAAAAATACATATATACCCGATCCTTATTATCAGCAATAAAAATCATATACCTATGTATATCATATTTACCTTGGTGTACTATTTAAATTTCTTACTATTTGGGTTTGATATTTAACTCGATCATAAACTACAGTAACATTTTGGTTTAAAAATGCACATAGGAGAGCATGGATTACTTTCTGTCCATTTATTTGAGTGAAAAAAAAAGTTACTGCCCCAGTAATTTATTTATTTATTCATTAGTACAAATATGTGTACATGGCGGACTTAATGCTAAAAGCATTCTCTCCCAGTCAACCATAGGGAAATGTCAGAATACTTGAATATAATACTTTAGAAGAATATTTTACAATAGCAGTCAACTCAAATGCGAATTAAAAGCCAGTAATCTTTAATAACAGTGTCAACTGTTAATTTTTAATTCACCGAGTTAATGCGTATTCATTGTAATTTCAGAATTGTTAACATTTTTACAATTTTGTATGT
Source organism: Galleria mellonella (assembly GCF_026898425.1). Classification (NCBI taxonomy): domain Eukaryota; kingdom Metazoa; phylum Arthropoda; class Insecta; order Lepidoptera; family Pyralidae; genus Galleria; species Galleria mellonella. The sequence goes on from NW_026442061.1 coordinate 3,179,495, forward strand.
AAACGCTTCTCCCCGAAACCACACAACTGACTTCGATAAAACTATGTAAATATGTATTGTTTTGCATCGACTTTAAAGATAGGATAGTTAATATCACAATAAAAAAATTGGATCTTGGAAATAGCGGTAGGGTGCAAAACAACATTTGCCAGGTCAGTTAATATTATTAAAAAAATTAATCGAAATTATGAACTTTATATTTGTCACAGGAAACAAATTAGGAGTTTAGTTGAGAAATGTCTCGAACTTAACTCTCATCTAATGCCCGATAGCCGCTTTTATAAAAATCTATTGAAGCAAATGAGAACTGTGAAGAAGCGATTCATTCTCTACGGATCGCTGAACATAATGAACGGAGTAGTTTATATATCGCAACCGCTTCTAACGCCTGGAAGACACGTTTTAAATGAGAACTTTCCCTTTTATGGTCAGTATAGTAAAAAACTATAATAGTTTATCACAATGCAAACACTAATAATCGTACATATTTAAGTTAAAGGGCGGCATAAAATGTATCACCCTTTCCTTTACTTTGGATGCCGTAAGAGGTGACTAGGGGAATTAATGGTCGAGAGATGACCAGCAGCGTCTTTCTTAAAATATCACCAAAGATTAACTACGGGTTGCTAATCCGCCTGCCAAGCCTGGCGACTATTGGCAAAATCTTTCTTATGGATGAGGCCTATGTTCAGCAGTGGACAGTGAAAAAAATATTTTTGCAATAAACTTAAAAAAATACCATACCTCTGCATATCAGCACCTCTTACTGCATATAAAGATCCTCATACCATTTAACCTGCAACAACGATGCATCGCATATGGCGCGAACATCGCTGTTGCAGACTAAATGGTGAAACATTGAAGGTAACTCTTTCAACTGCATTTGTATCAATCTTTAAGAGTTTCCACCTAGACATTAACACGCCTTGACCAATATGAAAGCAACAAGCTTCAGACCCAAGTTGACCGAAACATTATATGCACAGGTGTAGATTTTTAATGCCACTATCTTTAGATTGTATCTAGAATGAAACACAAACTATGAGATGAATTAAAAAGTAATTAACAAAAAAGGTATCGACCTTTAGCACACGGTCCTCACATTGCCTACACTCTAAGAAATATATACTTACTAATATTATAAAGAGAAAAGATTTGATTTTTTATTTCTTTGTTTGTAATGGATAAACGCAAAAATTGTTTAACCGATTTTAAAAGCTTTTTTAGTTGTAGAATGACAAACAAGCTGACGGCCCACCTGATGGAAAGTGGTAACCGTCGCCTATAGATATGAGCAGTACCATGAACATGAGTATACTGTTTCGCCCATGATACCTCCCATGCGTTTCCATTCCTGAGGACTCAAGTGTTATTTCTTTGTACCCTGTAAATTTACCTATAGAGAGCTACATTATCAGTGAGTATCATAGAGTGTATTTTATTAAAGAAAAAATATATGTCATGGCCTCCTCTGACCACTAATATAGCATATAGAATAGGTAGACATAATATAGAAGTAAAAATATCTATGTTATATGAAGTAAACCAAAAGTCCATATAAATTGAAGACAATGATGCTTCTCCTGACTGCACTAGAAAAATACTTGTCATTGTTAATTATATATACAATTTCAGGTCTAGAGCCCGTTTTAGAAACACCATACTATGAAATCTCATTTGTAGTCGGATTCATATCAACGTGTTACGTCTTGCATCTTACAATAAATATAACTGGATTACTTGTAATATTAACCGGTTACACTGAATCTCAAATGATCAGTCTGGGCTTGGAATTTCAAGAACTTTGGAACGATGCTAACAAACATTATCAAGAGATAGTTTTAACCGACAATTCTTCAGTAACAGTAAATAAAGAAAATGCAATAAAAAATGCATACGTTAAAAGACAACTGCGCAATATGATAAACATACACACAGCGAATATACAAATTTTGCGTCAAACGGAACGCGCGTTCAGAGGTGCTCTAGCAGCCGAATTCGTTCTTTTGATATTAAGCCTAATAGCTGAACTGCTTGGTGGCTTGGAGAACACATATATACAAATACCCTATGGCTTTGCTTTAGTAGGAATGGATTGCCTCGCAGGACAGAGAGTTTTGGATGCCGGCGTAGCTTTTGAGGAGGCAGTTTATGATAGTAAATGGGAAAATTTTAATGCAGAAAATATGAGAACTGTGTGGATGATACTTATAAATTCTCAAAGACCATTAAATTTGTCAGCCGGAGGTCTGGCAAACTTGAATTTGGGTATCTTGATGACTTTTGCTAGATCTGCATATTCAGCTTACACTGCTCTTAGTTCTCACGTCAAACATTGAATTATGTTGTTAGGCGCAAACAATCGGTGTCATAAAATTGTATTAAAACAAATACTGGTAGTATTATGTGGTCTCTGCCTAAGGAAAAAGGCGCGAGCTTATAAACAATTCAGCAGGAGGGATTTATAAAATTTCCTCACAACAGATACATGAGTAAATGTTACACATTAAGTTTTTCTAAATCTATTGTATTGTCATTTTCACCATCAGCTTGGTGTGTCGACTAAATGTAAATTTCCTTTAAAATCTTATATACATGTAAGCTATTAACCTTATTTTAATTATTAATAAATAATTTATTTTCCTATTGTTATTGTTATTATATAACTATTTAGATTTTTATATGCAACTTACTCGTAAAATGGCTAACAAGCTGACGGCTCACCTGATGGAAAGTGGTAACCGTCGTCTATAGACATGAGCAGTACCGTGAACATAACAGAATACACTGTTTTGCCTATGATACCCTCCATGCGTTGCTATTCCTGAGGACTCAGGTGTTATTCCTTTGTATCCTGTAAATTCACTGCCATATCCCACCCTTCACAACAAAACACAGTCATGCAAACACAACTGCTTCACGATAGAACACGAGTAGGACAGAGGTGCCCAAGCAAACGACTTTTGGAGACAGAGGGAGACTTTGTGCCTCCCTTTGATCAAATTACAATCATTTATTTTGAAATAACCTTAACAGATGACAATTTTCAGAGGTCTGCAATAGATTTCATAACTAGTCTATTTGAATAAAGATGATTAAAAAAAAAGACGTCTAAAAACATGTCGGATATGTTTAAACTTCAATTTTCTAAATCCACTGGCCTAGCGACTAAAGAACACAATTTATAAGTACATTAAGACTAAGAAAGTTACTCGAATTAAGAAACATTTTCAAAAGTGTTCAGATAGAACTTTCGACGGTAGTCTCTATTCTTACATAAGTATACCTAATAGCATTATATCTCAAATAAAAAGCAATCTTCCACGGACAAAGACGGAAATAATATTTTTTTCGATACTCATATAGAAATTCACTGTTCACAGCAATAACACAATAGGTTAACGTTTGTAGATCATATATCCATACTACTGATACTATAAATGTTAAAATTTCACAGATGTTTGAATGTTTATTACTCAATTATATAATCGGATTTAACAAAAATACCGTATGCAGATAAGTTATGTCACAAATTAACACAAAAGATATTTTTAGCCTAATTTACACGGGCAAATCCGTGGGTTACAAACTACGTCTATACAAGACGTCATAATTGCTTCTACTCTTTAAATTTAATTTACTTGGTCAAAGAAACGATCAGTCCTTTAATTGTTGTCAATTAATTCATAAAGGAATATTAATTTTTGTGTAATTAAATAATTTATAATTTATATACAAGTCCTTTCCAATGTTTTAATACTTTTCTAACTTTGGATTTTGAACAATTCATTCGGTTATGTAAGTACCATGAAGAACTAATACATATTCATTTAAGAGCAAAACAACAGGCTAACTGTAATTCAGTTACAAGACATGGGGATAATAACAACGATACGTAAGTTTGGATTGGAATACTGTGACTTGCCAACAATGATTTGGAACGTAGCCGTGATGCTCAGACTAGCTATACTCAACGTTGATCCTCGGCATAAAAAAGGTATGATTTCTACTGTATGAAATATTGAGGTTATTCTACAAAATCTTTGAAGATACCACGACGTTTCTGCGCTGCGAGCATTCACCGTATTGGTCCCGGCCTACAATATGCCCCTTCCTTTTCCATGGGTGTCGTAAGAGGCGATTAGGGGAGGGTCAAAGATGAGCAGCAGCATTCCTCTTAAAAAATCTCCAAAGTCTAACTGCGTTTACCAATCCGCCTGCCAAACAGGACTCAATTCTATAATGAATTCTTACCAAAACACTTAAGTTAATGGCAATATCAGTCAATACACTTTATTAATAGAAAAAAAGCCGATAGGGTCACACATTACCATACTTCGTTCCAATATGCTCGGTAAAATGTTTCCATTCTGGTTAACGTACCAAGACAAATAAATGTGATCTCAATTTTAAATTTTTTGCAAAATAACCAGGGAACTAACTAGATCCTCAAGCATCCATCACAGGAATCTAAAAAGGGAAGCAACCATCTTTCTGGCCATTACTTAGATCCTCCTGAACGTGTTATATTCTGATACATGAAATGGAAAAACGTTTTTGGTATAAAAATTTACAAGATTCCTTTAATCTTGTTATGGGAATGTAGATATTGCAGGCTAATCGTATTATAAGAATGTAGATATTACAGGTGAACAGGCGTTTAATTTTTCCTAACATCGGTTTTTAGAATAATCCAATATTTTAAAGGAAAGGAATTAATGATAATGAGGTCTGACAATCCCATTACTAGCAATATACCCATGTATCAAGTCAATCTCCATGCGGTACCCCCTGGAAAGCATTATATTTAATTCTTGTTAAATTCGTCACGACGGGCCAACTGATTTGCTTTCAACCTCACCAATCATCCCTCACTAGTGCTTTATCAGCGTATAGTGATAATGCAGGCAGGGTTACCATCCCATTATCACCCAGAAAAGTGCCTATTAAATATTAAATTCTTTTATTCAGGTATTCCTACTATCTACTACATAATAGCACCTATGGTCGTCTGTTGCTTCTGCTACGCATATTGCTTTTCGACCCTCTGGTTCGTGTTCGTGAGAAGCAGAGAGACTAATGACATGGTGGGCGCCATGGTTGTGTTCTCCCTCTCTGTCTGTACCGAAATAGGTCCTACTAAGCTCTTCTTTTTGATTTTGAACAGGTTAGTCTTTTATACCATTGTTTGTTGTTGGGATAATAACCACTGTAAATAGCCGAACTGATTTTACATATTTTATGCACCCTTATTATACGTTACTTCGCTGTGTGGTCTGAGTATAAAATGGGCTACCTTCTCCTTTCCCCTAGGTGGTCGAGGATTAGGCAGCAGTGTCTCTCTTAAAACATCACCAAAGCGTAACGGCGGTTGCCATCTCACCTGCCAAGCGTGACAAATGCATCTTAATGCATCGCATCGTTAACATTAAGCTATCGGGTCACCAGATACAAAGTGATAACTGGCCTATATACATTCAACAGTAGCGTGGATACCACAAAACACTTTTTTGCTCCACGCGAATTTATATTCGTTATATAAGATCGGAAAGAATGGCTCTTGAGTGGTACTGGCAAACGTAGGACAACCCTTACAAGATAGAGCAATGACCTCGATTAGTTTGCATCAAATAAGCGGATGCAGGTGACCAAGGACCGTTCCTTATGGCAGTCTATGAAGCAAACATATGTTCAACAGTAAACGGCTGAGATGATGATCATCATATAGGTAATAAGAGTACTATTTGTTGTTGATCATTATGGTAAATGACAAATCATAATCAAATCTGTTTCAGGAACGAAATTAAAAGCTTGGTTGGGAAATGTCTCGAACTCAACTCCCTCTTAATACCCGATAGCCGCTTTCATAAAAATCTATTGACACAAATGAGGACGGTGAAGAAACGATTCATCTTCTATGGGTCACTAAACATAATGAACGGAGTAGTATATTTCATTCTGCCTCTTGTAACACCTGGACGACGCGCTTTAAATGAAAGCTTCCCTTTCTATGGTTAGTTTAACAATTAGTTCACTCAGCTCAAGTAACTCCCATACGTTGACCCCGTGATTGACATATACTTTCTCTTCTTTAATCTATTCTATTCAATCCTCTTACACCTTACTACCTCAATGAGCGATTTATAATTCTCGGTTAAGTGCAGTCGAATAGTTTTTGTCTAAAAACCCATTCACATACCTCCGTATACTACACCAAATCCTTCTCCATTCAGTCTGTGCGCCTATAGAACTCGCTTCCACTCTTTATACAGAGTAGTTAATCCTTAACTTCGTTTAAGAGACAAGTCAAATCCCATTTATTTTTTTATTGTAGGTAGTTACTTTCCTTTTCTCAGTAATACAATTTGTTACAAATTGTTTTAATAATCAGTTAGAATTATTTTATTCTTAAAATAAAACAAAAATATTAATATATTCTATTATGAATACAAAACCTTGTTAAAATATTAAACTAAAAAAAAAGTAAATTTTTAAATAAAAATCTTAAATGTACGGGAGACCATTCATTCCATATTCAGTTTTACAATTTTTGAGTTTCTCTTTTAATTTAATACTAGGATTAGCCCTGGATACCTTCTTCTTCTTAAACTGGACAAATCAATAAAATCTAAATAAATAGTATGTATTTATTGATATTTTTATGTAATATGTACGTAAAAATTATTAATCACTTTTACGTCACATACCCACTTCTATCTGTTCTTCTTTAACCAAAGATTGTCTGTAAGAGATTGTCCTAAGGATAAGACCGCCTTTTGCATAAAATAAGATCTAAAATTATTATTTCAGGTCTAGAGCCCGTTTTAGAAACACCATATTATGAGATCACATACATAGTTGCACTTATATCGTCAACATACGTCCTGCACCTTACAATAAATATAACTGGATTGCTCATCATACTAACCGGTTACACTGAATCCCAAATGATCGGCTTGAGCCTGGAGTTTCAAGAACTTTGGAACGATGCTAACAAACATTATCAAGAGATTACTTTAACTGACAATTCTTCAGTAACAGTGAATAATGAGAACGTAATAAAAAATAATTATATTAAAAGACAATTGAACAATATGATAAAAATACACACAGAAAATATACAAATTTTGCGTCAAACGGAACGCGCGTTCAGAGGTGCTCTAGCAGCTGAATTCGTTCTTTTAATACTAAGCCTGTTAGCTGAACTGCTTGGTGGCTTGGAGAACACATATATACAAATACCCTACGGTTTCGCTTTGGTAGGAATGGATTGTCTCGCGGGACAGAGAGTTTTGGATGCCGGCTTAGCTCTTGAAGAGGCAGTTTATGACAGTAAATGGGAGAATTTTAATGCAGAAAATATGAAACTTGTGTGGATGATACTTCTGAATGCTCAGAAACCATTGAAATTATCGGCCGGGGGTCTTGCAACGTTAAATTTGGGAATATTAATGAGTTTTGCTCGATCTGTATATTCTGCTTACACTGCTTTTAGTTCTCATGTATGATTAAGTTTACTCATCATCAGATACTGTTATTGGTACTTACGAATATATGTGTGGTGAGATAATAATACTCACCAATGTTTATTATATAAATATATTAACTTTTATAATATAACTGAATTTTTTATTAGTTAAAAACAAGCAGACAAACTAACATTTATATATATATATATTTATATCATGACGCTTGGTCACGGGACTCACTCGCAAGATGCGCGCGCAGGTCGCGCAGGCGCTTTGTGATTTTTGGCTGCGCGCGCATACCGCGCACGGGCCAGTTTGTTAACTTGGACAATATAAAAGTTTATTTGTTTTGTAGTAAAATAATTATTGATTTTTTAAATTATTGATTAAATTTATTTACAAAATGAACCCTACTATCCATTCTACATATGGAATGTTATAAATTGTTATAATCTTTATTATCAACCTTAAGTTTAACATTAGATTATATAGATAGAGTGTCTCCACACAAATGCTTCGAGAAAAGTTCAAGTTTTTAGTATATTTTTGAGAATTAAATAATTATGAGTGTTTACTTTATAACTTCTATATTTATTTTGTTTTCATAATTTTTGCATCTTTTTAATGAGTAAAAACTTATTTTATTTATTAAATAATTAAATTTAGAGACGTCAAGATACATTGTGTGCGTAAATATATGGAACACTGATAAAAATACAAGTTAGCTAATTTGACAATTAGCTGACAAAAAGTTGGCCCGTTTTCGAGTCTCGATTCTCTATCTATGTAGTCTAAGATTTTAACATAAATGTAGATGATAGATGTATATTTTTTTATTATTTATATTATAAAAAGATTTCTTTTTTTAGAATGTAATAGTAATAAATATTTTTCTGTATTATATAAATAATGTATATTATATTATCCTTATATTTTAATTACTATATTATTAACCTAATTTGTTAAAATATTTAAAATAGTAAGTGTCGTATATATTAAAAATAAATATTTTATTTTTAAAATATCTTTGTACCTGTATTTCTTACAAATAAAAATATTTGATAGAATCATTGGTTTTACGTTATCCAGTAAGGATGTGCTGTTAAATACTTACTATGATTAGCTAACAACTTTTGTATAGTCTTCATCTGGTAAAGATGACTAAAACAGAACAAATAAAAAGGATGAATAAAAGTTTTTTTTTTTTCTATGCAACTTAGAATGGCAAACAGACTGACGGCCCACCTGATAGAAAGTAGTAACCGTCGCCTATAGACATGAGCAGTACCCTGGACTTAACAGAGTATACTGTTTCGCCCATAATACCTTCCCATGCGTTGCCATTCCTGAGGACTCGGGTGTTATTCCTCTGTACCCTGTAAATTCACGCCATATTCCACCCTTCAAACTGAAACACAGCCATGCAAACACAACTGCTTCACGGTTGATCTGTTAATCTTTTAAATAAAATATTAAAATCTACACTATCGCTAGTGATAACAATTCTAACTAATTTGCGTAAATTGCAATCCAGAAAATAAACCAGTAACCAGAGTTCTTAACAATATTTCTGTTAGTTAAAAGGACGTCTTTAACCTGTAAAATAGGCTATATTGTTTTGCTTAATAATAATAATAAATGTGTTTATTGCCTTTTGTTACAAATAAGGTCTTTCTCCCACGCACAACCACTCTTTGGAATCAACATCCAGCAGCAGCATTTCCGAACCGATACGACAACATAACCTTCAAGAAAAGAGCATATTCCTTTTTAAAAGGCCGGCAGCACACCTGCAATGCCGTAGATGTTGTGGGTGACCATGGGCGGCGGTAGTCACTTACCATCAGGTGAGCCGCATTCTCGTTAGCCCCCTGTGTTGTAAAAAATTGATTTGATTTTGCTAGACTCATGTACGTTCAGCGTGATTTTCAGTTTACACGTGCACTGGGCACTGTTTTATTATCAAATATATGATACTTATACACTTAAAACAATAAACAACTTTAAAATGAAATATTTAAACAATTTTGATATTATTTAAGAAGTGTTTGAGTTCACTAAATCTATTCCAAGACAATTTCTGATTTTTCGATCCTTGTAAATAAATTTATAAATAGTAAATACGAAAAGTATGTTATTATTAATGACTTTATATTACAATTTCCTAAACGCTTCCAAACCAATTACTAGATCAAAGCTTGTTATTAATATATTCATATAATTATAGCAATTTTCGTAGAATTTCCTACAATAACAAACATATTTTGAACATTCAGAAATATGAAGAAAGGAAACTAAATTCAAACAACATTTATAGTCTTAAATATTAAGACGTTCCTCGGCTGTTTCATTTGAAAAGCGCTGAAATAAAACAAAAAGGAATAAACAGAAATAAAAACAACTCAAACAGTTCACAATACCATTTTGTGAAAATTTATTTTAAACATATACTTACTAACTAGAAAATGATGTATATGTAAACGATTCTTTAATTGACACTTTAAAAATGTGGATAATCAAAAAAATACGCATGTTCGGATTAGAGTATTGTGATCTGCCAACAATGGTTTGGAACGTAGGAGTGATGCTCAGAGTTTTCACTCTCAATGTAGATCCTCGGCATACAAAACGTATGTTTCAAGTTTAGTGTAACAATATTGTATAATGTTAGTATATAGTTAAATGTCCTGCACCATGTTCCTGACCACTACACTGGCTTTTTCTCTAAATATTTCGCCATTCAGGCTATTAAGCCCTTGAACGCTTTACTCTCTGACATTAGATCTACCGAAACCAAATATTGCATTCAAGCATAAAATTACGTTATTTTTACTTATAATTAATAGAATCGTAATACTCAACATCTTCCTACCCTTATCCCAATTATTATTTGGGGTCGCCATAATATGGTTTTTATCCATATGACCGCCTGCCTGATATCAACCCTCTTTGGGAATCCATAATCCATGATGCTTGTATTTTATAACTGAGTAATTTTTCTTCCGATATTATTTAACCTCAGTATACATTCTGCGTCAGCATTTTTTTTTTCTATATTTATACAATATTTTCTATAGAGAAATATATTTTTTGACTTAGGTCAAAAAATATAAATACCATAAAAGAATAACGCAAAATTACACAAAGAGAGAACTGAACAAGAGTTCAGGTGACCACTTAAAGTCTGCTGGATCTTTTTTTATTATAGCATAACAAGAGATCACACCATCTTGAACGAATACAAAGACAATATGGTCCATGAATGCTATCAACCGAAAAGAGAATGTTTGGCTCAATGGTTGACCGCACTATGTCGGCTAACTAAGTGCTTTAACACGCTACATTTGAAGGATCCGAGGTAAAAGTCATAGGAAAGGCCATTCGAAAATAATGCGATACAGTTCACATAAATGTTCGCCCACTTATCTATAAGTGGCCATGGCTAACTGGCAAAGGTCCAGCAGTTCTTTAGTGGTAAACCTTACAAATTTATTACAGGGGTACAGAGTACTTTATGAAATCTAGACTATTAGATGTACTTTGTTAGTGTATTAGTACTTTGGTGAAGCTATAAAGCGATAACATTTTTCAGGTACCCCTATTTTCATCTACATAACGACTTTCATATCAGTCTGTTCGTATTACTATGCGTACTTCTTCTCGACAATCTGGTTCGTGTTCGTCAGAAGCAGGGAGAATAAAGATCTGGTAGCCGGTATGGTGGCGTTTTCTATATCGCTGTGTAGTGAAATCGGCCCCACTAAACTGGTCTTCTTAGCTATGAACAGGTTGGTATTTACCGCCGTGTGATCCCGGCATAGGATTGGCCACTCCTTCCTTTCCCGTGGGTGTCGTAAAAGGCGAATAAAGGAACGTAATGAGCGAGAGATGGGAAGCTGCATCATCTTTAAACATCACCTAAACCTAACTGCGGTTGCCAACCCGCCTCCCAAGGGTGACAACTATTGGTAACCCCTAAAATAGAGGGAGACCTATGTTCAGCAGTGGACAGTTAACGGCTGATATGATACCAGCATTTACCAAAACTAGTTGCTACTACTTTCTGTTGCTGACATTTCATTATATTTATCATAGAAAAGAAATAAAAACCTTAGTTGGAGAGTGTCTGGAACTTAACTCGCACGTAATTCCTGGAAGCCGTTTTCATGAGAACCTATTGAAAAAAATGAGAATTGTGAAAAAAAGATGTATTTTTTTCGGCATCATGATGACTATCAACGGGGGCGTGTACATATTTCGCCACCTCCTGTCGCCCGGACGACGACCTTTAGAAGAAAACTATCCTTACTACGGTCAGTATCAATATTCTACTGGATAGAACAAGGAAACCCAATATGACGGTAGGGGGGAAAGCGATTGTTAGTAATGGAGACTAAAAATCCCAATATACCCAACCAGGTCGACCTCCTCATGGATCCCCCTGGAAACTATCATAGTTAATTCCTGATGAATTCATCATGATGGGCTAACTGGCCTGTTTTCATTCACATCTATCACCCTTCACTGGTGCTCTGTCAGCGTATCCCATTAGCATTTTCATCCACCAAAAAAAAAATAATATGACGGTATCTGTCAAGCTTATGGCCTCCTATCACTAGAAGAGCGGGGGGAAAGGGATTGTTGGCAATGGAATTGGACAGCCCCATTGCTAGCAATATGCCCTATTAGGTCGACACACGTGGTTCCCCTTGGAAACCATCGTGAACAATTCTTGTTGAATTCATCACGATGGGCTAACTGACCTGCTTTCATCCTCACCTGTCATTTCTCACTGGTGCCCCGCCGGTGTAAACCGATAGCGTAGGTGGGGTGACCATTCCATTATCACTCATTAAAAAACACACTAGAAGAGCGGGGGAGGGGAAGGGATTGTTAATAATGGGGGCCAAATAACCCCATTACTAGCAATATAGTATATTTATATAATAGTTTCTAGATTGATTCCCTCTAGAAACTATCATGGTTAATTCTAGTTGAATTTGTCACGGTGCTACAACTGATCTACCTTTTATCCTCACATGTTATCTCTCACTGGTGCCCCGCCAGTGTATACCAATAGCGCAGGCGGGGTTACCATTCCATCTTCACCCATTAAAAAAAAACACTAGAAGAGCGTCGCAAAGTGCTTGATATGTTTCTTCTGTTTGACGTGATTCGTGTCGATGAAGTGCTCAGAATTAGTTGAACTTTTGTCTCTGGTTACTCTCATGCATCGTACTAGACGTAAACTATTATTATATGTACCATGCCATAGTACTAATTATGACAAAAATTCTTTATTTGTCAGATTACCAAGTACCTATAACGATATCTTTTGTGACATTGAGTCTCTGTAGGGTCAAAGCTTTAGCTTTAACTTTTTAAGTTTTAAAACTTTAGTTTTAAAACGAGATAAAACGGAATATGGCGACACTGTGTAATTAATGATTTGATTTGTTGTCGAAGATTTTTTTATTTTTTTTTTTTTCTCTTTACTAAAGTATCAGGAGTTTTAAATTTTCTCAATATTTTTTTTTATTTAATATTATTTTCATATTTTACTTTTTTTTTATTTTTATTCCTAATAGTTATATCTAGATGTTATTCTTAAATAATGAGGTGCAAATTGTTTTTTTTTTTTTTTAATCTAAGCTTTATTTGTTTCTATTGACAATGTTGCTGTAGTTTTCAATAGTATTGTTTAAGTTTAATTTTGAAAACTTTAGTGGCTGTTAAATTATTGTTTAAGTGTGTAATTACGTATTGTTATAGCTGTCTGTTTGCCTTAAATAAAATTAAAACAAAAGGCTAGCACCTAGAACAAGACATTAATCACACTATTGTCAATTCCAGGATTAGAGCCTCCTTTAGAAACCCCATACTACGAGATCAGCTACATTCTGGGTACAATATCAACAGTTTACATGATCCACCTTACCACTCACGTAACTGGCCTGCTTTTGACATTAAGCGGCTATATAGAATCACAAATGCTTGCTCTTGCCGAAGAATTTCAAGAACTTTGGATTGACGCAGATAAACACTACCGGGAACTCGTTTCAACAAACGATTGTTTGATAGCAAAAAATCAAAATACAATCAAAAATGAATACATTAAAAAACAATTACAGTACATAATAAACATACATACAGCGAATATACAAATTTTACATCAAACGGAACACGCGTTCAGAGGTGCTCTAGCAGCCGAATTCGTGCTTCTGATATTAAGCCTGATAGCTGAACTACTTGGTGGCTTGGAGAACACATACATACAAATACCCTATGGCTTCGCTTTAGTAGGAATGGACTGTCTCGCGGGACAGAGAGTTTTAGATGCGGGCATGGCGTTTGAAAAGGCAGTTTACGACAGTAAATGGGAAAATTTTAATGCTGAAAACATGAAGATTGTATGGATGATACTTATAAATTCTCAAAAGCCATTAAATTTATCGGCCGGCGGTCTGGCAATGTTAAATTTGAGAATCTTGATGACTGTTCTTCGGTCTATATATTCCGCCTATACTGCTTTAAGTTCTCATCTTAATCACTGAGTTTTTTACTCGCTGTTGGATGCAACCATTAATTTTTATTGCATGACCACTAATAATGCAGAAGATAGGCATTCCTTCTGTCTCATTCTTGTTTCATTCGTATTTCTACCGTTACTGCTTCACGTTAGTAACACGAATGGGACAGAAGTACCCAAGCAATCGACTTTTGTACAAAGTCTCCCTCTGATAAACCAGTTTGTAACATTCTTTTTTTTTTATCTGAAAGGATATACTTTTAAAGGTTACCTGGAAGAGATAGCTCTTAACTATAAGGCCACCCATTGTTTTCTTAGTGTAATATTTTCTTGTAATTGTTTGTATTTATAGTATGTTTACTATTGTAAACTTATGGAGGAAACAATAAAGTGTATCTAGCTATCGATCTTTTAGATTGGTTCCATAGAAATATTATCACAAATTAAAATAACTGGTTTTACCACAATTGAAGTTGGTTTTATTAGTGGAACACAATTTTAAATTATTAATTATTAAAATTCATTATTGTATTGTACTAATAATAAAGAGTACATATGTATTATTAATATTGTGATTGCGATGTATATTATTGATCCAAACATATATTATGAATAAGTTAAATGGTTTTTGTTTGAAATGTAATAAATTCATTAGGTATATATGTTAATTATTGTATTGTATTTTTAAAATTAAAAGTTTAATGAGTAATTAATTAATATAATAATAATATTGTTGACACTAATCACAGACATACTAATATATCAAATGAGATGAAGTACATTAATTGACATGAAATTGTAATTGACATATTGTTTTGTTATAAGAATTGTTAATTTAATATTTAAGTATTTAAAATGTTGCATGCCTAATTGTGGCGAAATATGTGGACTTAGTATTATTTTATCTATCTGTATATTTATCATATTTCTTGCAAATAAATATTCATTCATTCATTCATTCATTCATTCATTCATTCTTTCTTTCATTCATAAATATAATTATTGCTCTTATCCACTCAAGGTCTGCTGGAAGAGAACTCTTACAGAGTTAAACTCGCCTGTTGTATATCTTTGTTTAAAATAAATTATGACAATGTAATTTTTGTGTACAATAAAATATAGATAAATGAATTAGTAAATTAACTTATTTATTCAATGCTGATGGGTGGTCCATTTTATGCTGGAACCTTAGGACTATTTTAATTCGATAATTTTGCGAAAATCCAGCATTGTGTATCCGTGTGGTCCCTTCTTCTCCCACTCCTTTCTCCTCCCACTATTTATATTTCAGTATACCGACCAATATTATTTTCTGAAACCTATCCAACCGTATGTTTAACATGAATTTTACCTCAAATTTTTTAAAGGAAATTTCACGTCAACTGCATTTGTGGACGACAAGATAATGTCTTAATTAGAACCAGCGCTGAATAGTCTGCAATTAAAATTAATTATTTAAAAATAATTGCAAAGTGAAATAGCAATTATTTGTACTTTGAAAATCTATAAAAACGCTCATTATGAATAGCAATATTATTCATAGCATTTTAACATTACTCATTTTACCTTCATACCAGCTTGTTCTTTCCTTATTTGCCTACATTAGTAGATTTGTCAGAGCAATTACAATATTTTTTCTACAATGTTCCAAAGTAAGTATTGACATTATAAACACTGTAGTGTGGGGGGAAAGTATTGTTAGTAATGCGGCTTACCAATCCCATTGCTAATAATATACCCTGTCAGGTCGACCTCCACGCGGTTCCCTCTGGAAACCATCGTGCTGAATTTCAGATGTATTCATCACGATGAGCGACGGTTACCACTTTCCATCAAGTGGGCCGTTAGCTTATTTGCCATTCTAAGTTGTATAAAAAAAAACCATTCTTAAGAACTAAGGGCATGCCTCTATACCCTATAATTTCATTGCTGTATAAATAATGTTAAACAGTCGAAACTTTATCCTTATAAAAATATACTAGGAGCCTGGCAGTACCTGCGGAGATTTGGGATGGACTACTGTGATTTGCCAACCACCATCTGGAACCTTTCTTTCTTACTTAGAATAATTACCATCAATGTTGACAGCAGGAACAAGAGTCGTGAGTACAACCTAATTTCTTTCATAACATAGTAGAACGGTTGCATAGGCAGTTTGTTTTTAATGAATGAATATTGCTAGCAATATATTGCTCCAAATTATGTTAAGAACCCGAATTACGGGGGGAAAGGGATTGTTAGTAATGGAGACTGAGAATCCCATTGCTACCAATATACCCAACCAGGTCGACCTCCTCGCGGTTCCCCCTGGAAACTATTATGGTTAATTCCTGATGAATCCATCATGATGGGCTAACTGGCCTGTTTTCATTCTCATCGATCACTCTTCACTGGTGCTCCGCCAGCGTATCCCGTTAGCGCAGGCGGGGTTACCATACCATTTTCACCCATGAAAAACAACAATGTGTAAATGCATGTCACTGTAAAAGCTTGTACATTTGTTTATTTGGTTTGGTGAAAGATACAAAAATGATCTTGTTTTTATAGAATCCTCACATTTACCAACTCACATTGGTAAATACTAAGATTTACTGGTGAAACTTAACATTTACCAATGTGCGGGCTTTTACAGTAACATATATACCTACTCATAAAGATAAATATTTGTATTGTGTTGAGGTCAAGCGCATCCGCAGGCATCAATTTTTTCTGCTACCTGCTGACAGCGGTGTCAGGCCTGAGTTACTTCTACGTTTTCTTCTTCTCCTTGATACAGTCCGTGATCTGGCACTGCCGCCAGACTGGCAACTATGAGGCGGCCGTCTGTGTGTTATCTCTACTGATTGCTACCGAAATCGGCACCTTTAAATTACTTTATACACTCTTCCAATGGTAAGTTATTTGGTTTTACCCGTAACTGCTATTGCTAATCCGCCTGCCAAGCATGGCAACTATTCGCAAAACTCCCCCAAGGGGAGGCTTATGTTCAGCAGTGGACAGTTAAAAGCTGATATGATCACGATGATATTTGTTACCTTTTTTTTTATACAATTTAGAATGGCAAACAAGCTGACGGCCCACCTGATGGAAAGTGGTAACCGTCGCCTATAGACATGAGCAGTACCATGGATATAACAGAGTATACTATTACGCCCATGATACCCCCCATGCATTGCCATTCCTGAGGACTCGGATGTTATTCCTCTGTACCCTGTAAATTCACGCCAAACCAGCAACATATTCCCACGTGAATAGAATCGTTGATTATATAAAATAAAAATAGCCTTATGTATGTCCTTTTCCATTCCAAATACTACGTATATATCAAATTTCATGACGACCGGTTGAGCCGTTAAAGTGCCTAGATGACAAACACACATTCACATTTATATACATAGCATGAGTTACTAGAATTTTCCATATATTTTTGTAATCTTAAGAAGCGCATTGTGATTTATGGGACAGAATTAGAAGTTTACGACCTTCATATCGTCATAGTCGTAGAATACTGACGGATCTGACAAATATTACACACACATACACACACACACGCACACGCGCACACGCGCACACGCGCACGCGCGCACACGCACACATCCTTACATAAAATGTCACACATTTAAATTAACCCTGTTCACCGCACCATAACTGTAAAATTTCTAGCTTTGACTTCCACGAGACAGGCTTTGCCTAGTGGGGTCATAGTTGTATTGTATAAAGTTTATTATTATTTTTTAAATTTCTAGAAAATTCACATCTCCCCTCTTAAGGAGAGGAGATGGCAAACTAACCGCCGGCAGAAGCACGGCCGGGGTTCAGGGCCCCAGGGAGAGAAACCGGCGTACAATGCGGGCAGAATCTAAGAGCACCGCTTTTTGCATCTTTCCCGGGAGTGAGCCGCCTCGAAATCCCAACCGTCTGAGATGTTGTTTCAGACTGGTTGGGATAAGACCGTCCACCGACAAAACGATTGGGATATTTTCGGTGGACGCCATCTCCCACATTTCGGTCACCTCGTGAGCGAGATCGAGATATTTTCTCTTTTTCTCAGTTTCGGCTTTCACGAGGTTCTCGTCATGCGGTATGGTGACATCCACCAAAAACACCCTCGAAAGTGCCCGATCCATCACCACGATATCAGGTTTGTTCGCAAGAACGGTCCTGTCCGTGATGATGGATCGGTCCCAGTAGAGCCTGACGCTGTCACTTTCGAGGACCGGCTGGGGCTCGTACTTATAGTACGGCAACCTCTCATTCGCGAGGCCGTACTTCAGAGCTTCTTGATGGAGTATTTTGGCTACGTGGTTGTATCTATGCAAGTACTCAGTATTGGCAAGAGCTGAACAACCTGAAAGCACATGTCTGAGTGACTCTCCAGGAAGGCGACATGCCCGACAGATGTCTTCAGTGCCATCCTTCAGAATGTGCTTTCGGTAATTGTTCGTCTTAACCACCTGATCCTGTATTGCACAGACAAAACCCTTGGTCTCTCCGAAGAGATCACCGAACTGTGGCCTGGAGGTCTTCGTGTTGACGTACGGCCCGTGAAGGGCTTTGAAGAACCTTCCGTGCAACTCCTTCTCTTTCCATACGGCCTCCCGCTGAGAGGTACCCAGAACTTCGGATTTTTGCCAGTCCTCTTTAGCCAGAGATAGAGGAGTGAATCCTTTGTCACTTATTATTTTATTATTTATTGTTATATTATTTATTTATTTTATTTTTATTATTTATGTTATATTATTTATTGTTGTTATTATTATTATTATTATAACAGAATTTGATATACAAATGAGTTTTACATAATTAATCCATATGAATTACAGTGACGCTATAAGGGAAACAATTGACAGTTACATCGCCCTCGATGCAGAAATTGCGCTAGGAAGTCGCTTATCTAAGAATATACTAGGCACAATGAAACAAGTGAAATGGCGTGCGTTTTTATACTGGTTGAGTATTATAGGCAATGGGGTATTTTACGTTGTAATGCCTCTCGCCAAATCCGGACGCCGATTCATGGATGACCTGTTTACTGTCTATGGTAAGTTTCATCAAGCAGAAGTGAAATACGTACACATCATTGGCTTTTCGATAATTTACGAAACTCGGCTTTATACATTGAGCAGTGTACGGTACTGAATGATTTTTCTCAATGAGTATTTTTTTTTACAACACAGGGGGCAAACGAGCATGCGGCTCACCCGATGGTAAGTGACTACCGCCACCCATGATCACCCAAAATACCAACGGCATTGCAGGTGTGCTGAAGGAATACGCTCTTTTCTTGAAGGTTATGATGTCGTATCGGTATTGTCGGAATGCTGATAATGTTAATTCTCTATGGAACTAACCGACTTGTATAGAAGCCATTACTGTTTTTTCTGTTGGTCTACATCCATCCATCCATTCATCGTCATCATATCAGCTGTTAACTGTCCATTGCTGAACATAGGGCTCCCTTATAAGGAAGGTTTTGCCAATAATTGCCACGCTTGACGGACGGGTTGGCAACCGTAGTTAGGTTTTGATCACGTTTTAAGAGGGACGCTGCTATCAATCCCTCGACCATTCAGTTTCCTCAGTCGACTCTTACGGCACCTACGAGAAAGGAACGAGTGGCCCATTCTATGCCGGGATTACACGGCTGATTTACCCATTACGACTAAGTAATGGGACTAAGTAAATATTAATTTGAAAGTTTGTGAAAATATTTGGATGCTTGTTACTTCTGAACTACTAAACGATTTTGAATTTTGGCACACCCGACAACTTATATCTTAACACCAAGTATTCCATATATTGATTTCATAAGCTCTTCTTTCTTTTCATTTAAGAGTTTCCTCTTGTTGGTGCAACTAATTCATGCATCTTCTTCCGCCAGCTATAGCCAGTATTTAATATTTTTAACTTTTTTTTTTTTTTTTTTTTTATAGAACTTAGAATGGCAAACAAGCTGACGGCCCACCTGATGGAAAGTGGTAACCGTCGCCTATAGACATGAGCAGTACCATGTACATAACAGAGTATACTGTTTCGCCCATGATACCCCCCATGCGTTGCCATTCCTGAGGACTCAGGTGTTATTCCTCTGTACCCAGTAAATTCACTTTCCGATACAAAATTTCAGGTTTGGAACCAATGAATGAATCGCCCAACTACGAAATAGGTTATCTGCTTGTATCATTCAGCTGCTTTTTCATTTGTTACCCGTCTGCTACTGTGACAGGATTGGTGATCATTATTTCTGGATACACAGAAGCTCAGATGCGAGGACTCAGTGAAGAATTATTATACATTTGGAACGATGCAGAAAAATATTATGAAGAACAAAAAATCTCTAAAGATACGCCAGCCAGTTTTAACGATTGTGATGAAATAATTATAAAAAATACATACATTAGAAATCGTCTCAATGTAATAGTGGATATACACGTTAAGAATTTGAAATTATACGGCGGTATAGAAAAAATTTTTAGATTTTCTATTATTGTAGAATTCGTACTGCTAGGCATTGCGATGGTGTCGCATCTGCTTGGTGGTTTAGAAAACACATATACAGCATTACCATTCCCCTTCATACAAGTTATGATGGACTGCGTGGTCGGTCAGCGACTCATAGACGCTAGCATCATGCTTGAAGAGGCAGTGTATGACAGCAAGTGGGAACATTTCGATGTTACAAATAGAAAGACAATTCTAATGATCCTACAAAACTCACAAAGGTCGATAACGTTGTCGGCCGGTGGCATCGTACCACTGAATTTTCAATTCTTAATGACCATCATCAGGATGATTTATTCTGCTTATACGACTCTAAGGTCTACGATGAACTTTTAATAGACCTGTTTTTACTAACAAAATGTAGATACTGTAACTGGTGTGTAGTATGAAATTATTTGTTTGGCTATGAAGTAGTTGGGGGCCTTGAGAAAATCATGGTCACTAAAATGTCCAGATAGGTGGTGGACCGGGTTATTGAGTTCCCTAAAATATGATTTTAGCGCAATGACGGCTGGCTCACCCGTCATACTCGTGAACAGGCTGTAGGGACTGGTCTGCTCTAGTCACTGCAACCGATTTATTTTAATGATTTATTTTAATTAAACAATCTAATACTGCTTAGTAGTTTGTATTCACACAAATTTATATTTTTATTTATTCTTTATTGCGCATTAAAACTCTGTACAAGTGGCGAGCTTAATGCCATATAGCATTCTCTAGCAGCTAACCATTAGATTAGCTTTGCCTCAGCTCAACTGCAAATTCATTATTTATATAGTTGAACTTTTTGAAAAAAGCAACAGCTCTCTTTCTTGCTCGTAATTCTTGGCTGAAATTGCGTTCCGAATGGGTGGTAATGAAAAAATTACTATTCAATAATTCTTAATTCTAAATTTAATTAAATAAAAATATTTCTTCCTTTTAATAAGAAAGTGATATAAACCTTATTTTTTTATTTTCTTGCCCAAATCTTTATATAGTTTTACAATCTATTCTTCGATCTTCAAAGCACATACACGTTATGTAAATTATTTATTATGGATATTTTTAAATTAAATTCTATGAAATTTAATTATAAGTAATGTATTTAATTTTTGTTCACCTCAGACACACTATTTCGTTTCACCAAAACAATGTTATAAATAAAATAAAAAGAAGAAATAAAACAGTTTTATTTGAAAAAAAAAATCTTCTACCTGATATACCATATAACACCATATCAAATTCTATAGATCCATGGTTCAGTAACACCAGCATCTGCACATCGTAACAGGCAATAAAAATTTTATTACTGACAATTCTGTTCGACGAATGCCGTCTACCAAATGATTGTACTATTATTTTCATGTCGTTAAATTCATTGCGTGAAAATTGTAATCTACGTAAACCGACAAGTTGTGAAGACAGTTAGGTTACATCATTGCATTTAAAAACAGACAAACAATTCCCATTTTTTAAAAAGTAGAAATATTTTTTCATAAGTACGTTAAGTTAGCACCTCTATCCTATTCATGTTTCTACCGTAAAGCAGTTGTGTTTGCATGGCTGTGTTTCGGTTTGAAGGGTTGGATATGACAGTGAATTTACTGGGTACAAAGGTCACCTGAGTCCTCGGAATAGCAACGCATGGGGAGTATCATGGGCGAAACAGTATACTCTGTTATGTCCACGGTACTGCTAATGTCTATAGGCGACGGTTACCACTTTCCATCAGGTGGGCCGTCAGCTTGTTTGACATTCTAAGTTGCATAAAAAAATATTTCTTCGCTAATTCTGTACAGATTTCTCTTATTATATCACGCCATGTAACTACTCTACACTATCCTGATGGTACAGAAACGACATAGTCCATGAATACGAGCAACTGAAAAGAGAACGTTCCACTCTCAACGGTTGGCCACATTATGTTCACTAAATTCTTAACATTAATTAATTACATAATTAAGTGAAAAAGCATTTCACGCACCGTTTGTAGGATTTTACGATTTTTATAATTCTTCTTACTGTTGATAAGAGTATTTTTTTTAATGGATAGTAATGGAATGGCAACCCTGACGAGGCACCAGTGAGGGATGATAGGTGAGAATGAAAAAACAGGTCAGTTAGCCCATCGTAATTAATACATGTGGAATTCAGCACGATGGTTTCCAGGAGGAACCACGTGTAAGTCGACGTGCAAGCAATAGAACTGGTAGCCTGCATTACTAACAATCCCAGATTGGAACCCCAGAACCAATCAGAAATGGTAACATACTCGGAGTTGTCATAGGCATCACACAGTATCCTGCGATGTTGCAGCTTTTTTGCATCTTAGAATAATTACCTAATATTAAAAACACTTTGCCCACATTAATAATTAATTCATCATCATTATGTCAGCCTTAAACTGTCCACTGCTGAACATAAATCTCCCCCTTGGAGAGTTTTGCCAATAGTTGCCATGCTTGGCAGGCAGATTGGCAACCGCAGTCAGGCTTTAGATATGTTTTAAAATGGACGCTACTGCCCATCCTTCGCCGTCCCTTAGTTGATTTTTACGACACCCACGGGAAAGGAAGGTGTGACCTATAATATGCCGGGACCACACGTCCAAATTAAATACATAATGTAAATATATAAATAAGTCAAAATTATAAATAACTCTTTAATGTTCTAACCATTTCTGTATCTGTTTGAGGTAACGCATCAAAATAGATGAACCAATTTCAATACGGTTTTCTAAAGCTATTTTTATTGGGTGGGTTTTTTTTTTTTTTACAACACAGGGGGCAAACGAGCATGCGGCTCACCTGATGGTAAGTGACTACCGCCGCCCATGATCACCCACAACACCAGCGGCATTGCAGGTGTGCTGCCGGCCTTTTAAAAAGGAATATACTCTTTTCTTGAAGGTTATGTTGTCGTATCGGTTCGGAAATACTGCTGCTGGAAGTTGATTCCAAAGAATGGTTGTGCGTGGAAGAAAGTGCCTTGAAAAACGCACGGTGGAAGACCGCTACTCGTCCAGATGATTGGGATGAAACTTTAGTTTGTGGCGGGGTGTACGGTGGTGAAAATCAGCAGCAGGTATCAATCCGAACAACCGTTCTTAGCATGGCTGTGATAAAAAAGTATTCAGTATGAAATAGGTACATATATTCATACCTATTTATATAAGTTGCAGCTTTATCCCTGAAGTCGCTCGTAAACGGCGAAATACTTGTATTTTAGTTCCTTTACTCCCAAACAAAGTAATTGGATATAACAAAAAAAAAAACATTAAAATGTAAAGTACATCCTTAATTACTGTTCTCCTTAACTTTTTCTATTATAATTTCATCTGTTTATTTTCATTACTTTCACTCTTTACAAAAAGATCCGAATAACTTACTGAACTTCGTGGAATGTTTTGCAATTTTACGGTTTAATTTTTTAAAATTCCGTGCCAAAAAAATGCAAAGGAAATTTCATGATACAACTTTATCCGTCCATCTGACAATTCGTCCGCCTATCACTGCGTTATAACTTAGTAAATGCTAATGGTATTATTTTGAAATTAGGAATACTTTTAGATATAAAATGATCTACATATATTGCAATAGAAATAATAAAAAAAAATTGTTGTATTTCCTAAAATATCATAAGGGGGTAACCAACACATCAAAATAGGCACTAACCAAATTGGGGTACTATATTTATTTTTCATTAATTTTGAAACATGAACATGTATGAACGAAAAAATCAAATAAAAGGAAAAAATTTAAAATAAAGTTATATCTATAAACGAAAAATGCAACGATGTATCTAAAAAAGTTTTTTAAACTCAGTTATGACCTAAGATAAGAAATTTCTAATTGAAATAATAATATGTTATTTATTAGTCTAAGGTTTTTTTTTTTTTTTAATGGATAATAATGACCATTAAAGATCTTGGCCTTTACATAGACTCTTCAGTCAGCTGGATACAACAAGTTGCGGAGGTACGTCGCTCAGTTATTGCTACTCTGCGCTCCTAATACCGCTTTAAAAACTTTTTGCCTATCGTTACAAAAATTAATCTTGCTCACGTTCTAATTATTCCGATTATTGATTATGCTGATGTGTGTTATCCAGATCTTAATGAAGATCTTCTCGATAAGCTGGACCGTCTCCTCAACCAAGCCATACGCTTTATTTTGAACATTCGGAAATTCGATCACATTTCTTTCTATCGGTCTCAGCTCAAATGCCTTCCCATTCGTCAACGCAGAAACATTAGAACGAAGAAGAGTATAGAGGGTACACCTCTATACTCTTCTTCGAAACCCCCACTACTTAAACAGCAAATTCCAGTACCTTTTTGAAACTCACGGTCATAACCTTCGTTCCAATAATATTCTCCAACTATCTGTCCCCTCTCGCCGTACTGGTTTCGCTTAATATTCTTTTCTCCTACATTCTTCACGACTCTGGAACGCGCTTCCTGATTCCATTAAGAAAACTATCGACTAAACCGTCTTTCAAAAAAAACGTTCATGCTAACTTTTTTACTTTATTCAAGCAGTAAGTACTTTATATTATTCTCAATTTCGTGTATAATATAGTATATGTTATATATGTGTAAGTATATTTGTTATTAATATATATATTTATTCGTTTATATATATAATTTTACTATGTATGTATATCAATAATTACTAGTACCGCATTCGTGTATTCTGACACTGCCCTATGGTTGACTGGGAGAGAATGCTTTTAGCATTAGTTCCGCTATGTATACATATATGTACTAATGAATAAATATAATCAAATGGCAAGTTTTTTTATTGAATTTGATATTATTTTGTGGAATTCTATATACCTGCTAATCGTTGATTACTGGGGGAAAGGGATTGTTAGTAATGGAGACTGAGAATCCCATTGCTAGCAATATACCCAACCAGGTCGACCTCCTCGCGGTTCCCCCTGGAAACTGTCATGGTTAATTCCTGATGAATTCATCATGAAGGTCTAACTGGCCTATTTTCTGGTGTTCCGCCAGCGTAACCCGTTAGCACAGGCCATCAAAAAAAATCGTTGACTACTAATATTTATCGCTTAGGACTGACCATTAGTAGTGACTCTATATTGTAACATTTTTTTTAATGGATGAAAATGGAATGCTAACCTCACCTGTGCTATCTGCATATGCGAGCGGGGTACTGTGACAGATGAAGATGTAGCATAATAAGTTAGCTGGCCATCGTAACAAATTCGACAAGAATTAACTATGTGTCCAATAGTTTCTGTTTGGTTTGCAAATCAAATAGTATCAGTGATACAGTACTGATAGAATATATTACTAGAATAAGATTGTATTAATTAAGATTCTATTAACTGGAACCTGAGATACTTTTATTTTTATCGTTTATGGTATCCATTATATGACAAAATCAATTCATAGACTGACATGACAGACACCATAAATATTTGCTATTTTGACAGATGACTGCCAATGTCAAGGTACAATGTAATGAATATAAATCAAAATACGGTGTAAATATAAAGAAATTGTGAAAATTATGCAAAAATCAGAATGAACATGAAGCGAAATACTCAGTTATTCGATTTATATTGGGAAGATATATTAGTCTCAAAAGTTCTACCCCATCTGACCCTACGAGAGTGCTTCAATTTTCGTTGCGCATCTAAGACTTGCTTACAAATAATTAATATATACTTTTCTAAGCTAAAATCCTTGAAATTAATGAATAAGGGATTTTCACCGCATACCTTTAGCGTAAGTGCTTCACATATATTAAATATTATATTTAAAAATACTTTATATGTCTTAAAAAAATTATTGTTTCAGGTCTTCTCTCTAACGTGTACCAGGCTAAACGTTCTAAATCTGAGTAAATGTTTGACACTAACGGACTCTGATCTCATCCCTTTGCTGTTACGGAATCCTGCCCTAGTGAATTTGAACTTGAGCCAGTGTAAAAATTTGACTGCTAAATGTTTACAGCCTGTTATATTGTATTGCAATAATTTAAGAATACTGAAGCTCACAAGATGTTCGTGGCTCACTACTGGTGCCATGGAGGCGCTAGCATTACACCAAAGTAAATTAGAAGATGTAGACCTATCCTACTGCTTATGTATATCGGAAAGTTGCATTTTAATATTCATAAAGAAGTTCAAACATTTGAAAACTATAAATTTAGAAGGAAATAAACAAGTTACAGATAGATGCCTGTATGCTATGTCTAAATACAGCACTTCGCTGAGACTTCTGAATTTGGGTGGTTGTTCAGAGATCACAGATAAAGGTGTTAGGTAAGCCTGCATTATTTTTTCTCAAATCCCTACTTTATAAATCTTATACTTATTATATCAAAGTTGTAAGGATACCATCACAAACATATTGACACCTTAACTATAATATATTTAAAAGCTTTTTTATGTTTCTTTTTTTTAATATTGTTTTTGTTTCTTTATTTGATTTATTACCAGAGGGAGACTTTGTACAAAAGTCTATTGCTTGGGTACCTCTGTCCCATTCGTGTTTCAACCGTAAAGCAGTTGTGTTTGCATGGCTGTGTTTCGGTTTGAAGGGTGGGATATGGCGTAAATTTACTGGGTACAGAGGAATAAGACCTGAGTCCTCAAAAATGGCAACACATGGGGGGTATCATGAGCAAAACAGTATACTCTGTTATGTCTATGGCACTGCTCATGTCTATAGGCGACGGTTACCACTTTCCATCAGGTGGGCCATCAACTTGTTTACCATTCTAAGTTGTATAAAAAAAATTGAAAATATTGATACCAAGCAAGATGTAGTTTCAGATCAGTTATTGACTTTTAATATTGTAGATATTTTCATTTTTTGTTATTTATGTTGCAGGCAATAACTGCATATCAGGAAAGCCACATATGAGTATAATATGGCCTAGTGTTATCATATTTAATTTTTATTAAAAATTTGTGAGAAATATCTAATGAACAAATAATTTGTTTCAGATCTTTGGCACTGCACAGTAAGAAGCTAGAAGGGCTGATTGTACGAGGGTGCACCAAGGTAACCGAGAATAGTCTTCAGTTAATGAGGAACAGGGTACACCTCGACAGAAGAGCAGCAGACCCTTTGCCACTGCCAATTTATGTTCAAATTTAAAGACCCTTTTTATAGGCAAAATTGTGATTATAATAGATAGTTAAAATGTGTTGTGAAAGTATTAAGTCAACTCTGATTTATTGAATGTTGAATTTGTAAAGTGTAACTTTGAAAATTTGTCATATTGTGATATTAATTTATCCTAAGCATACATTATTTTATTTATTTATTTTCTATCTTATTATATTTAATTTATTATAAATTAGTTATATAAAAGGCTGTTAATATATTTACATTTTTCATTTCACTCCATGTTGTTACATAAACTTAAAGGAAAATGATAAGAAGACATGAACATAACAGGTGTTTAAAATGCACCAGAGGGAGACTTTGTACAAAAGTTGTTTTCTTGGGCACCTCTGTCCTATTTGTGTTTGTGAAGCAGTTCTGTTTGCGTAGCTGTGTTTCAGTTTGGAGGGTAGGATATGGCAGTGAACTTACAGGGTACAAAGGAATAACACCTGAGTCATTAGAATGGCAACGCATGGGGGACATCATGGGCGAAACAGTATACTCTATTATGTCCAAAATACTGCTCATGTATATAGGCAACGGTTACCACATTCCATCAGGTGGGCCATCAGTTAGTCCATTATAAGTTGCATAAATAATGAACCTTATTAGATAAGTTGGCAATTAGAATTTTTTTTGTAAAAAAGAACATTTAAAACAAATTAATTATAACAAAAAAATATATCACATCAACAGACGTATTTTTATTAAAATTTAATAGCATTAATAAAAAGAAACATCATATTTATAAATATAAAAAGGTATAATGACCATTTTCTACATAACTCCAATTATTTATTTACTACTTTTTAGCCGTGACTTCACCTTGTTCTTCTCTATCCCAAGTACTATGTATACCAAATTGGTCGAGCCATTAAGGCGACAAGAAATAATAAACTCACTTTTACGGTTTGGTTTTACGGGTACTAGATGCTAGCAATATACTTCGACAAGTGGAGCTTCATGGAGTCCCTAGAAACTATCGCAGTTAATTGATGAGCCATTGCCATGCTCGCATCTTCATCTCATTCCTCACTGGCGAGGCACCAGTAAAAGGTTGCAAAGGACATGAAAAACTCATACAATATTTGATATCTCATCAAATATTACGTAATTCGAGAAATACTTATGTTTGTTATTTATTTTTTCTTTTAATTAATAACCTACTTTCCTTATGACCCAACTAGAGCTAGAACTGTATCCAAGGTCTGAAATAATTACCAACTGCATTATTCAGAGTTCCTAATAATTCATTGAATTATGTATTGAATCTTAGTAATATATAAATAAGTATATAAACGATACTTCTATGATGTTCAATAGCAATTTCCATCAATAACTTTGTTACTTATTATTCAACTTATACTTACAAAATCTATTTTCTTTTTTTTTAAAAAAAAAGAAGCACTATGGATACGCAACTTGTACTAAGTGACAAATAAAACTTCCCAATTTTTTTTCACAAAATTATATTTTGTGTAATAACACGTGCTACATATTTTCTTACTGTTATTTATATTTACAATATTTTATATAATTACTACACATTAGTAACAAATAACATTCATAACCTTAGAGGAGCAGATCTTACAAATTAATTTACCGATTCGCAACAGAGTGCGGCCGACGCGGTGACCGCGCCTCTGCCGACCTAACGAATAACCGTAAAACGTACGTGCAGGGAGCAAACTAAAATTTATAACTAACATAACCTAAAATACTTCCTTACATTGTAAACGCAATCAGTGTTAAAAACATTTGGCAATAAATTAATGTAAAAACACGAAAATAATTCTTAAGCGAAGCGTAAAAACCAAGAGATTATTATTACATAAAAATTTTAAGTCTACATTGTGTAAAAGAATACAAAATATAAAAAAAAATAACCGTCCTTAGGCCCGCCGTTGCGTGGCCGCGGGCGCTAGCCGCGCCCGTACACTCCACTATCACAAAAACATAATTATCATACAAATATGCTACAACTATAACGGCCCTATGTCTATACAGCCTTGTGTTAATCGAAAGCAGTACATTTACAATATCTTACATAGAAATTAAGCGGATGGGACGTGAGAGGCACTTCGAAGAACAGATTAAAGACAAACTTGGGTTCTTATCCGTAAAATATAATTAGATACATAAACTGTACAAGCAATCATGTATATTACATTTCGCGCGTGGACACATATT
Source organism: Galleria mellonella (assembly GCF_026898425.1). Classification (NCBI taxonomy): domain Eukaryota; kingdom Metazoa; phylum Arthropoda; class Insecta; order Lepidoptera; family Pyralidae; genus Galleria; species Galleria mellonella. The sequence continues at coordinate 3,209,313 of NW_026442061.1, forward strand.
TTAACGCAAACAGGATATACATATAAATACGAATTCCAAACAATTCTTTACATCAGATGTTACTGTATGCCACTCCGAATAAAACATTGCACTTTTTTTTGACATAACCAAAGACTTAACATTATCTCTTTGGAAATTAAGTATGTATATATATATTATATATATATTAATTTATTAGAATTTAAGCGCACGCCCATCATCAGATCACTGTCCGGTCGACACTCCGCGAGTCAGTATCACCACACTAGTGCAGCGGAGGACATACAATTATTGCACTATAAAATTATGCTACGTTTCGCCAACGCGTTCATCACTATAAACAGATTTAAATACAACTCTATCTTCAATTTTGTACTTTATTCAGCTTCCATACGGGACGCGGCGCCATCCGGCGGGCAGAAGGGTCAGCGCAGACCGATCGGTCGCAAAGCTGCCTCTCGCCTCCTGTATAACTCCGAGCCACCGTTGGTTTTGTTATACAAATTTCAGTCGTATGCTCAAGCGGCTAAGATTGAATAACTAATCAACTGCCGCTACTGCGTCGGTATGCGCCAACCCCAAGAGTTCCAGCGCGGAAGGATAAGGCAACCGTAGTGGTGTCAACGTTACACACTAAACGAGTATACAGTACGATCAAAATAATTATAGGTTGAGTACAGACCGAGATTGGACACTATAGTATAGTGTTAAATCCAGCCCTAGTATCACTGCAATTTAATGGATTTTCTTGTTAACTAACCAAATCTGAATTATTTATTTTGTGGCGAAAAATCACTCGTATCGTTGTCTAGATCGCACCGTAGAGCGCTAGCGTGTGGCCGGTGGTGTAGGTGCGGCGGCGGCGGTAGCGGAGGCGGAGGCGGAGGCGGAGGCGGAGGCGGGCGCGGGCTACCGACGCATGGAGGAGTTGAGCGGCTGCATGGCCAGCGGCGGCGGCGGGTTGATGTACCCGTAGTACACGTTGCCCTGCTGCGCGCGCGGGTCGCGCGGGTCCGACGGGTACTGCACGCCGCCCTGCACGTTCATCATCTGCACGGGCAGGTTGTTGAATTGCTGCTGCGGCGACATGCGGTACCCGTTCAGCCCGTACTGGCTGATGATGTGCGTGTTGATGTTGGGCGACATTCGCGAGCCCGGCGCGATCTGCATGTGCTGCATCGGGCTCAGGTTGCCTGCACACGTTACTTATTGTTAGACCATTGTTATTCCATCATTGAAATACAAATAAATAAGAGTATTAAAGTTAATTTCCCCTGAATTAATGCATTTTACTTTTATCCTTTGTCACCTTTTACGACAACATATTTCTTTACTACATCGATTTATAATTAAATAATTAACAAATAAATACAAATTCTATAGATATAATAAATCAAAAAATTTGTTAAGATGATTTGATAATTAGTTTTGGAATGTCTATTTCATTTATAGTACAATTACATTTAAAAAGCTAAACAATTTACGTACGAAATAAATGTAGTACACCAGGGGTGGCCAAACCGGTCGATCATGGCAATGCAAAAAATATAATATTTTGCTAATCTAGCAGGAAATACTCAGACGCAATGATCACACTAATATAAATAATAAGTTACTAAGAATAATTTTCAGTTATGTTTTCTCTCTTAATAAAATAAAAAAAAAAAAACTACAATACTACATAATTGTGTACTGAACTGTGTTGTTTAATTCGAGATTGCAAGAAGTAAGTAATTTGGTAGATCGCACAGGGTGGATTTCGTCAGTGAACAGTAGATCTAAGATTTTGGCTAAATTTCTACATATTGTAGGAAATATTTTATCCTAATACACACAGACAGTGTTACTATGGGAAAAAAAAAACTATTTATATGATTGTAAATGATAGTCATTTGAAACAGTAATTTAACTGATAAAAGCACTGACTTTGTTTGGTTTGGTCATTTGGAGAGGATGAATGAAAGAAGTATTACGAAAGAGATTTATCGAGCAAGAATGAATGAAGATGTCGGTAGGGGCCGCCCTAGACGGACGTATATCGACCAAATAGGCGACGTGCTGAAGAAGGGCCAAATTAAAAGTACCCGTAACCAACGAGCGTGTATGAAAAGATTGATGAATGTGGAAGAAGCGAAAGAGCTTTGTTTGAATCGAAGCATTTGGCGTTCCATTGTTTCTGCCTACCCTAATGGGAGACAGGCGTGACAGATATGTGTTTATGTAAAGCACTGACTTCACTATCAAAGATGCAGGTTTACAAACCACTTCAAACTTTTATCAATTACAGGGAAAATAACAGGATGTGATAGTGTACTTACTGGAGGCATTCCTGGTGTTCCGAGGCGAATCGAGCTGATTGTGTGGCGGGTAGTACTTGGCGTGGTAGTGGCCTCCCACCGCGCCCACCGCGCCCACCCCACCCGCCGGCGGGGTGCCCGCTTGCTGTGCGTACTGCAATAACTCATTCTGTATCAAAACATACACGCTATTAGTACTCTGTACATTAAAAAAAAACATAATTAGCATAAGCATGGGACAAATTGTTGTAGCCATTTAATAATAATAAACCGTATATTGTTTATAAAGATAAATAAAGGAATATAATTATGTAACCTTAACATATAGTTCATACACTATCAATCTACTCAATTATATCTTTTATCCATACTTTTTCTACAAACACTACACGCCGTCGCCTAATGTTTTATAAGTATTAGTAAAAAAAAAAAAGAAACCAATGTAGTAAGAAGACATGTCATTTGATTTTCTAAAACATATCAACCAACATTTCTGAACCTAAGTGCTACATCACAGATATTGAAATAGTACTTTATCACGTTCCAACAGCATATCAAATATTTAACGGACGAGGTAGTGCTGCGAGTGTGGCGTGTGACGAGTGGCATACCTGATGCGCGGGCGGCGTGTGCGGGTGCGGCGGGTGCGGCGGGTGGTGGTGCTGCGGCGCGTCGGCCATCTGCTGCAGCTTGGCCAGCGAGCAGCTGGGCGCGCCCCAGCCGCCTGCAGTCACGCCCGCCACGCCCGCCACGCCCGCCACGCCCGCGTGGTACTGCTGCTGCTGCTGGAACGGCAGGTAGCCGCCCTGGTACCCGCCCCCGCCGCCGCCGCCGCTGCCTCCCCCGCCGCCGCCACCGCTGCCGCCGCCGCCGCTCGTCTGCATCACGCTACCGCCTGCAATTAACACTTGCTATTATTCATTGCATTTGCATGAATGAAACCGTGTTTTTTTTTTTATATATATATTTTTTTATACGACTTAGAATGGCAAACAAGCTGACAGCCCACCTGATAGAAAGTGGTAACCGTCGCCTATAGACATGAGCAGTACCATGGACATAACAGTACACACACATACTGTTTCGCCCATTTTACCCCCCATGTGTTGCCATTCCTGAGAACTCAGGTGTTATTCCTCTGTACCCTGTAAATTCACGCCATATCCCACACTTCAAACCGAAACACAGCTATGCAAACACAACTGCTTCACGATAGAAACACGAATGGGACAGAGGTACCCAAGTAATTGAATTTTGTACAAAGTCTCCCTCTGGTAGTGTAGTTTAAAGTCGAGATTGAAATGTTTCAAGACACTTTATTATATACACATCGCAATAAAATTAAGGACAGGATCGTCAAGACTGTTTGTTAAACACATTGAGAGCCTTCTCAGTCACGGGTGACTGACACTGGAATACTCCAATGGAGCTACGCGACGCGTAATTTTTTACCGTTGGCGCTTTGTCAGTCACATCACTGACTGACACATAAAAAATCCTCATAATTTCCCATAAAAATGCATCAAAGTAAATTAAATAATCGTATCTCTATATAATTTATTAAATATGACTTAAAAACAAAGAATTTTTATGAAAAAAAACTTGTTGGCGGAGAATATGTTAAACTTGATATTAGTATCTGGCATAAGAAAATCCGAATAATCGATTTCAAAGTTAAACAATATTTTTATTATGAAAACAGTTTAATATACGTTATTTAAAGAATACTATAAAAAAATTACGATAATGATAATGTAACATAATACCTATTTACCCGATAAATACTGAATACCATTTCTAAATCGGTAATTAGAGCCTTGAAGAGTAAGCCCGGATGATCGAATATTCGTACAATCGATTTGAACTATTGTATTATATTAACTATATATTTCCTTGTTACAGGAAACATATAACATATTAATATTTTATGAATAAAGCGGTAAATTTTTACATTAATCCTTTTAGTGCCATATATATGTATGATATGATGACATTGATATATATATATCAATGTAATCATATCATTTTTAAGTGTATATATATATATATATATATATATAACACTTAAAAATGCCAAAGAAATCTTTGTCGTGTTAATGTCATTCACCCTTGTCTCTAAAAAAAAACTGTATCTCCTCCAAAAATTATTCAATTTCAATATATATTTTTTTTACAGCAAGCTTAACAGCGACTGATTTCACGAGCGCTATGACGCTCGTGACACTTTTAGTTGCAATGCGCACGAGCGCGATGGCGCTCGTCGGCACTCAAAGGGTTAATATGGTTGATATTAATAAATAAATTGGCATGACTCGGTCACAGCACTATTGAGGATATGGTGCGGTGGTGGCGACCGCTGGACGCGTACCGTGCGGCTGGTGCGAGTGCGCGGGCGGCGTGGCCCGCTGGCGCGCGGCCGCGGCGGGCGGCGTGGCGGCCGTGCGCAGCGCCTTGCTGTCGCCGCCGCTGCCGCCGCCGCCACCGCCGCCGCCGCCGCCACTCGTGTTGTTGTTCCTACGCACACACGCAGACACATCAAACAAAAGGAAAAAGAAACTTTTAGTAATGGGGCTTAACAGTCCCGCTGACCACAATATACCTGCATCGGGGGGAAAGGGATTGTTAGTAATGAAGAGTGAGAATCCCATTGCTAGCAATATACCCAACCAGGTCGGCCTCCTCGCGGTTACCCCTGGGAACCATCATATTTAATTCTTGTAGAATTCGTCACGATGCACTAACACACACCTGCTTTCCATCCTCACCTATCATGTGTCCCTAATCTCCCTTTAGCCTATTCCGATAGCGGAGGCGGGGTTGCCATTTTATTTTCAACCATTAAAAAAACATCAGACATTTATAAAGAAAAATATGGAGCGAGCATGTATTTTTCCTAATAACTAGTAAACCGACCAAGCTTCCCAGAAATGAATAGAATTTTCGAAAATAATATAAAGCCTACGTTATTCGCCGATAATGTATAGGTGAAAGAATATTAAAATTGGTCGAACATCCCCCCCCCCCCCCCCCTTTTATCATAAAAACGTCAAATATCTTATAAACCTGTTTTAGCTATTGAACTGTTCAGGCTCATTGTTTTACATCGACTTCCCAATTTATAAAACTGACAAACTAATGACATATTCAGATTAGATTTATAGAGAGTTGTCAATTTGGGAATCAGTCTATAAGATATTACAAAATATATATATATATATATATATATATATATATATATATATATATATATATATATTATTACGCCTACATAAAAACATAGATACAGCATTTGAAAAAGAAAACTTACCTGTTCCTATTATTAATCTTCTGCTGCTTGGCCGGCTGATTGGGCTGCGTCATGATGGAGGGGATGTGTATGGAGGAGTGCGGGTACTGCGGGCTGGGCGCCGGGTGCATGTGCATCATGGAGCAGGGCGACGCCATGTCGGAGCCGATGCTGGTGGGCGACTCCAGCCCCAGCTGGCTCACGTCCAGCTCGCAGGCCGGGTACTGCACCGAGTGCACCGAGTTGCTGGTCGAGTCCGGCGTGTACACGCCCATCGACTGCAGCGCCGGGCTCACCGCCTCGCACATCTCCTCCTTGCTCGTGTCTTTCGGAGACTCCTCCTTCTTGGTCTGCTGGCGCGACTTCTTCTCGATCTCCTTCTCTTGGCACGGACCGTTCTGGTTGAAGGGCGTCTTGCAGCCGGGCGACGCTAGCACCTGCGGGCTCTGCCGGTACTCGGCGCAGCTAGCCGCATCCTGCTGCTTTGCCTGTCGCTGCATCATCTGCTTCATCTGAGCGTCCGCGGACTTCTTCGACTCGCACTGCGTCTGGCACGCGGTCGTCGTCTTCGACTGCTTCTTGCTTGCTTCACTCTTCTGCGAACATTCTGATGTCTTTGGCCCCTTCGTCTCCTTTAGATGGGAGAGACCGGTCGCATAGATACCACTCGAGAGCGCTCCATATGCGATGTTGTGAAAATCCTTCTGATCATACTTCGCATGCAACTTTTGTGGTGATTTCTGCATTTGATCCAGGGTGGGAAGGTTGAACTGTTGTAATTTATCAAAGTAGTTTTTGTCATTTTTTACATCTATAAACCTGTTAGGATCCCATCCGCTCTGCAAACGTCCAACAGTAGGGTCGCCCCACGGCGCCCACTGATGGTACTGCGCATGCGTCGTATGATAGTTCGGAATTTGATTCATCGAGTAATCAGCTTTAGGAACCAGCTCGTTGTCGTATTTCAATTTGGACAACATTTTATTTACGTCATTCTGATGGTCGACGGACGTTTTCAAATTCAACTGGCTCGTGCAACTCTTGTCATGTTTCACTGAACTATTCTTAGAGTCGCACTTGCTAGCACTCGATTTTTCTTTCTTAAAAAAATCCTGCTTCTTTGGTGCCTCGTTAGTGGATTTACTATCTACTTTGCTGGTGACCGCTACTGAATTAATAACATTTATAGGGACAGACGTCTCAGGTTTTCTGGCGTTTGTGTTTTGTTCAGGAAAAAACAATTTCGGTTCTGGTGTACTTCTTGGAGTGTCACTTTTATTAGTTTTCTTTTCTGTCTTTTCTATTTTGCTGTGAGCGGAATTCACACGCACATCCCGAAGCTTGCTCTTTTCCCTAGGTTTAGAGTCGTTTTTGTCTTGAGAGCCAGTCTGAACAATATTCATTGATCCAGTTAATGAATTTTGTAAAGCACTATTACTAGAAAAACTAGATTCTAAGTCCGATCTATCGACACCTATATTTATAGCAGGATTAGCGCTTTGACATCTGGGTAAAAAATTTATTTCCGACACATTGGGAACTTTTGGTATCACTGGGCTTATAACTGGCGACGATATAGGATGAGGAACTTCTAATTTTGTCGCAGTTTTACTTATTACTGGCGCCGTATCTACCATACTACTTATCACACGATTCTGTTCACTTGATTTAAGAACTTTTTCAGTCTGTATGGCTTGAGACTCTTTGTTTATATTTGCTCTGTTATTGAGATATGAATGTTGTGCTGAATTTATTTGCTGTATCGTCATTGAATTATTCACGGGATTTTGATAATTTTGTACATTCTGAAAATTATGATCTGTTATATTTCTAGTTATTACAACTTCGTCTTTTCTGGTGTAGGCATCATTGCGAAAGGAAATCTCATTCTCCTTACTGACGATCGGGTACTGAATTTTATTTCTATTATCAGACTCTAGAAAAGAATCAATTTTAGGTGGTTCTGGCTTTTTTGCAATCGATGAAAGATCTCTCTGTGGATCTAAATTCTGTATGATCGTTTCAATTTTAGTGGGCGATTTTTTCTCTGGAGTCTTGCTTTCATCTATAGCTTGATGTTGTATCACAGTCTCTTTTCTAACTTCACACTTTTTCTGTTCATACACCACCTCTGTGCCAAGTTTCTCTGGTGAATTCTTTTGCTTTGGAGATTCGCTTATAACAGACTTATCATTTTTCTTAGGAGATATAACAGGAGAATTGGCATTATCAGACTCCCCTTCAACTACAATTGTCTCAATTAGATGGATTTTTGGCAAATTATTATCAACTACAGGTCTTGCAGTATTAACGTCTTCTTGTACTTTGGGATCTAACACTATATGAGCATTTTCTGTTGATACAACTGGAATAACTTTAGACGGACTTTCATTTTCTTCAATCTCTTTTGGTTTATTATTATTATTCTGCAATACTGGTACTATTGAATGCGAAGTAGGTGATGGGAGTGGACAACTTTGACTATTATTATCGTCAGATTCTGAAATAACGATAGTATCCTTATCATCAATAGTTGGTTTACAAGGAGATTTCATTTCGCCGTTTCTAGTTTCAGGTAACTCGTTTTCTTCTGATGGATTCTTTGAATCGTTTTCAGGTTCTCTTATATCTCTTTCATTTTCTATGGGCTTCACCACTTCATCGTCGTTATTATCTTTGTCAAGTTTATCTTTCGTTATTTCATCCATGTCTCGTTCTTTTTCAGCTATAGATTTGGGAGAATCCATGTGGATACTGTCAAGTTCCATGTCACTAGTATGATGATCTGTACTATTTTCTTCAGTATTATGTGGTGTTGCCGGTTTAACAGCGTCGTTTCTATTTTCTGCTTCTTCAACATCCATTTCATCATCTGCTTCACCAGAAGAATCTTCAGAGCTAGCATCCGTATTTTTATTCTTTTCTGCTTTTTCATTTTCATCATTTAATTTCTTTGGTGAATTCTGATCATCAACAGACGCCGTGGCTGTTTTGTCTGCTTCTTGTATTGAATCATCATCTGTCTTATAATCATTGGTTTCCTCTTTATTGTCATCAAGTTTAGCTTTCTTAAGCACTGGTGAACTAGTTCTAACTGCATTCTTATTATTGACCTTTTGCCGTTTTCTAGAACGCCCTCTCCAAGCAAATTTCCGTTTAGTTTTTGGTTTAATGGTATTAATGACTGGAGTAGACGCTAAAGTGGTATCTGCACTTTCTTCTTGACTATCTTGGCTATCTGAAGGATATACAGAAGTTTCTTTTACACTTTGTCTTCTATTCCTTTGACTGTTATTGTCATCATTTATTTCATTTTGAACTCTTGAAGATCTTCTAGAAATACTTTTACTTCTTTGTTGTTTGGGCGTCTCATCGGTTTTTCCTTCTTCAAAGTTAGACTCCGATATCTTTCTGCTGAGATCTCGTTTCCTCTTTCGGCTACCATCACCGACCGTCGGCGTCGTCTGATAAGTAGTTTCACTATATTTGAGGGGTCTAGTACGTCTTCTCCCAGAAGATGTTACCTCTACTGGAAGTTCCTCTTTCTCTACTTTAGTAGGAACCTTTGTTTCGATCTTGGTATGCACAGGAGCAGAAGCTTCTGTCTCCGTGGCTGTAGCATCACTATCAGTTTTTTGTTCTGTATCCTCATTCTCAGTTTCTTGGTCCCCTGACGCCTCCTCTGGTGATCTGAAAGGATTCACTGTAGGTGCAAGAAGAGGTGTCCATCTAAGGCATTCTGGATCAATTTCCAATCGTGGTTTATTTCTTAATTTCTTCATGTGAGTATCAACTTTATTCCAATCTATACAAAGTCCTAATTTAACCACTTCATTATTTGGAATATATCTTACAAATCCTAATAACTGAAATGTAACTGCAATATCATTCATGTGCATGCCCGTCATGTGAGCAATTTCTTCAAATGTAAAAGACTTGTCTTTACGATCATAGAGGAATTCGAGAATTACAGACTTCCAGTAAGCATGATATGAAACTCTTCCGAGATCTGATAAAGGTTTTTCTGGTGTACCAGGCTGCCCTTCTTCTTTTGAAAGTAGATAACCTGCAAAAAAGCCAATGACACTATGAAAAAAAATATTTAGTTTTCAGAAAATATATTGTATTTTTAATAGAATTGATTTCAAAATGTTACAAGTATAAAATTTATTTTTACGAAAAAGTAATAAAGATTCCACCACTCACTAAAATGGATGAGGAACCTCCCATAGCCTTGTCTCTGATACTGCGGCATCGTCATTATGCAAGACACATTATACTTCTGCTGGCAATGTTTCTCTTTGGAAAAGTAGCCAACTAGGTGGCAACCTTTATTATCATTTTTTGTCAGCACATAAAAGAGGAACGGTTCTACGTCATAGTAGAGGGTTTTATGGTCCAGGAACAATTTCGCGAGCAAGCACAAGTTCTGACAATAGATCTTGTTCGCGTTCCCGTCAACCTCGAACACTGAAATGTCGCCACAGCGATAGATTTCGGTGGCAGGCGGATGCCGCCACAGGCACTTGTCTAGGTGTCTCATTAATACCGCTCGACTCTTCGCATATTTTAGGCAAAATTCGCAGAGGAATAGCTTCGGGAGCCTGAAAATAAAAAAAAAATCATAAATAGTTAAATTTTAAACATTACAAAATATTTATATTTTAAGAATATATTTTACTACTACATGTATGTCAAAGGATAATTGGTTAATCATGTCTTTTGAATCGCATAGTCATTAAAACAATATTAGTGTAGTACAAAGGTCTCACTGACCTGGCATATTCCTGTGGAAATGGACTCGAGTACCAGGTGTCGATCTCCCACTGTCCGAACTCTATCGCAGACGGACAGCGCAACGGCGTGGCGGAGGCGGCGGGCAGCGGCGCGGGCGGCGCGGGCGGCGCGGGCGGCGCGGGCGGCGCGGGCGGCGCGGCGCCGGGGCTGGCGGGCGGCGGCGCGGCGCCGGCCTCCGCCGCCTCGGCCTCCGCCCCCGCGGCCGCGCGCGCCGCCTTGAACAACTCCGCGTCCGCCTCCGTCACTCCCGGCGGTAACCGCTTGCTCTCTGTCAACCATTCGTTACGTTAGTATAAATTGCAGTTATTTCAGTAAATCAATGACGAACAGGACAAACTTGTAGAGCGGTCGTTAACTTCGTAGCACTCTAAAAGGTGGACAACATACTTTCGATTGTTTGCTATCCGCGAACCTATAGTAGTCCCCTCCCCGCCTAGTGTTAACGCGACAATATAAGGATTCATTATGAGTATCTTCTACGACACATATAAAAAAAAGTACCGGCCAAGAGGATCCTTCATTCGTAACTTTCCCGTACCGAGTGACCGACCACCGAGGATTGGCTACCGCAGATACCAGAATGAAGGACCCGGTCGGCCGGCGACTTCTACGGCGCGGCTACGAGAAGCGCGAGCGAAAGTGCACGTGTGGATACTGCCGAAACCCGAGGAACAAATGTCATCAGCGCTCGGTGTCCAAGTACGAAGCGAACGACCCCCCAGGGCGAGGCTTTTTCGCCCGAGTCCGAACAGAGAAATTCGGAAGAGAAACGAAGCGAGAGACAGCGGAGCGCCGGCCATCAATCAGAGCGAGCGAGTCGGTCAGATCCACCACGACACTTTCACCGCACCTCACGAACCGATCTTACCCGTCTGATCGGTGGCCGGCGCGGGCGCGGCGGCCCGGCTGGCCAGCGCTACCCCGCGGTACAGTTTATCGGACTGCTCCGCCGCCGCCCGGTGCTTGCCCGCCGCCAGCGTCCTAACCAGCTGCGACGCCGACAGCCGCGGCGCCGGCGCAACCGCCGCCTCCCGCGCCCCGCTGGCCTCGCTGGCCGCGCTGTCCCCGCTGTCCCCACTGTGCCCCCGCGGCGCACTGGCCCCGCGCGTCGCCAGCGGACTATCCTCCGAGCGGCTCGCGCTGCGCTCTCTCCACGGCTCGCGCTCATCGACCGTCACGCGTCTAGTCTCTTTAATCTGTCGGGGCCGAGGCCGAGGCCGCGATCTACTTCGTTCTCTAGTCGACTCCCGTTTCCGCGTATCAGCCTTTCTTTCAAGTTTCGGCCGCGACCGACTCCTAGCTCGACTGGCTGTTCTCGTCCGGCTGGGACTTCTCGGTCGCCCGGGACTTCGCGGCCGGCTCGGGCTCCGCGGCCGACTGGGACTCCTCGTCCGGCCGCATCTCAGCGCTGCCTGGTATCGCTTAAAAGTACTCCTCGTCTCTTTTAAAACCTGCCGATCCTCCTCGGGTTCGACGATTCTCGCCGGTCGATGTCTCGACTGAGATCTCGACGCAGTTCGTACCGAGTAAAACTCCGATAATCCATCAAACAGCGTGGTCAACAGCCTATCGCCACATCTGCTCCTGCGACGCACTACGCGATGCCTCTCGGGCGTGACGGCCGGCGACTTAGGTCTGCACTGCGGCGACTTCGACGATTCCTGTATTTGGCGCTGCTTCAGGGCCTCGGCGGCGAAGCCCCAGGTGCCGTCGGGGCCAGTGTGGGTAGCCAGCCGCTCGAACACGGACGAGAGATGCGCGGGGCGCGGAGATCGCGCGAAAGCTGCGAACGGCACGACGGGGGCGGGCGCGGGCGCGGGCACGGACGCGGACACGAGGGCGGACGCGGGCGCGGTCACGGGCGCGGGGACGGCGAAGGGCGCGGGCGCGGGGACGGGGCAGGGCGTAGCGGGCGGCAGGGCGGGCGGCAGGGCACGCGACCGCGGCGGCTCCGAGTCGGTGGAGGAGGGCGTGACAGACCGCCTCTCGAGTCGTACCTCTACGCGCTGTACGCGGGTCACGCGGACTCCCCCCCACCTCGATTTCCCCTCCCAACCCTCCCACTCGCTAGAGGATTCTCTACATCGTCTCCTCTTCACTAGATTGAACGCGGAGAATCGGAAAAATTTTTGTTTCTCCTTGGACATTCTCTGTTCGGACGGGATGCGAGTGAAGGCCGGCGGATCATTACCATCCGATGGCTCGTCGTCCGAGTCGATACGTCGCGCCGGCGTCTTCGGTTTCCTTCCCTTTGGAGTACCCCCCATTGTTGATCTGTAAACAAATATTAAAAAACTTATGCTATATTAGAACATTTTTATTTAATCGTACATTAAATGTTCGAGCTAATGAAGTTTACTTATTTTTGTATGAAAGAAAGATCGAGTTACAGAAAATTGAGATTGCCTTCGCTGATTTTTTTAATGTTCTTAAGATATGCAACTAAAGGCCTACCTTTGTATTAAGAGACAAAATAAGGTATGAGAGTTTTCCTAAAGAATATCATCTTTGATATTTATTACAAGTATTAAATATTTCAAAAATTTGACCAGGTAGATTTTGACTAAGAGATCAATACAAAAGTATTCACTAATGGACTCGAGCAACGAAGAGCGTTCTCTCCGAATGCTCGTAAAATGCTTTGATTATGTTTACTGTTTGTTCCGAGGTGGATATGAATAATAATCTGACTCCAATTTTAAATTGTTTGTGACACTGTTTAATGACCAAACATTAAAAAAAAAATGGGAAAATCGGATCGCGCTGCTGTATCCTTGCCACTATCACCATCTTGAATACTAACCTCGTATTGGTAAATATTGCGTCACACTCATACATACACAAATACACACACTCACTCTATGCTGAGACTACTGTCGTATGCATTTCTTGTTTGTTCTCCACCGTATTTAATTACTGATATGGTGGGTCGATATTTGTTATTTTATTTGATGACGGCGAGGTCCAGCAGTAAAAAGAAATGTTGGAAGGCAAAGAAAAAGATGGATTGATGACATAATAAAGAAAGCAGGAAAAAACTGGACAAATATTGCTACAGATAAGGAGAAGTGGTAAACGATGGAGGAGGTATTTAACTTTGGGGATCATTGAAGTGGGTATGGATGGTTGTGTGTGGGTGTGGATGGTTGTGGGTGGGTGTAGATGGTTGTCGGTGTGTGTGTGTGGGTGTGGGTGGGTATGTGCGTGCGTGCGCGTGTGTGCGCGTGCGTGTGCGGGTGTGTATGGTCACCTCTTGTGCGGCGTGCAGCGGTGGCAGCGCCAGGGCGGCGGGCGGCAGCGCGGGTGCGCGGCGCGCGAGCAGCCGCTGCAGCGCGCCGCCCACGCGCGCGCGCGCTCGTCGCCGCACTCCGCGCACCGCGAGCACGCGCCGCAGCACCACCGCGACGACTGCGCCGCACAAACACTACCGTCAGCCGACAGGGCCACTACCGACCGACACTAACCCCACCCCTTGCTAGCAGTGCGCCTGAACATCACCCCGACTTGTCATCCGCATGACAATTCACTATATCCATTGTTTGCAATATAAAAGATATGTGAAAAGTTCCACAGTAACCCAGCGTATACTATTCATTATACAAAATTTGCCCCGCAAAAAATTTACAATTTATCACAGTCCAAATTGAATCTTATACCAAATACAACATGCATGTAGGAGGGGAAAGGGATTGTCAATAATGAAATTTAACAACCCAATTGCTAGCAATATACCCTCCATGCGGTTCCCCCTGGAAACCATAGTGGTTAATTCTTGTTTAATTGATCACTATGGGCCAACTGTCCTGCCTTCATCCTCACCTGTCAACCTTCACTAGTACGCTGCCAGCGTATACCGATAGCGCAGGCAGGGTTACCATTCCATTTTCACCCATAAAAAAAATACAACATGCATTATTTATTGAAAGTTAAACTTTTTTAAAAAAACAATAAGGATGGAAATTGATTATTAATATAATCTTGCTTACTAGTAAGCTGACACCACAACAGATAATTGCATTAAATTTCTTGTAAAAATCACTTATCCATTATTATCATTATAAATTGTACCCCAAAATTTTATCTTCCAATTTTGCTCTTAAAATGTCTACCACATATAAAATAATAGAATTCATGTTTATTAAATACTTCTTGTCACAAATATTTTAAACGTAAATTTGTATCGGAACTTGCATCAATATTTATAGTCCAATTATATTATGGAAAATAGGTCGCATAAACGGCGAGCACCGGAACTGCTGTTTACAAAAAAAAACCCCACATGGTCACAGCATGTTCGGTCATTAGACTTTGGTACAACGTAGTTTAAATTAAATATTGACAATACTAGATCACACCCATGAGCCTGTCTGCGCATATAATATTGAATGACATCACGATCAAGCTCTCTTGATGAAATCCCATCCAAATCAGTAAATCAGCTCAGCTGAGAAAATCCAACATAAAAAAATTACTCATGTGTAAACTTATGGTTTTTTTTCCGGTTGGACAATACCATCATCATATCAGCAGTCTACTGACCACTGCTTAACGTAGGCTCTCCCAAAAAGAGTTTTACCAGTAGTTCCACGCTTGGCAGGCGGGTTGGCAACCGCAGTCAGGGTATGGTGATGTTCTAAGAGGAACACTGCTCTGCTACCCATCCCTTGACTATTAAGTTACTTGATTTACTTTTAAAGACACTCACAATACCATCATTCCTTGGGAGGACAGGGATTGTTAGTAATGATATTTAACAGACCTATCACTAGCAATATATCCTAACAGGTTGACCTCCACGCGGTTCCCCCTGGAAACCATTGTGATTAATTTTTGATGAATTCATCACGATGGGCCAACTGACCTGCTTCATCTTCACCTATCATCCCTCACTGGTACTCCGCCAACGTATACCGATAGCGCAGGTGGGGTTACCATTCCATTTTCGTCCATTAAAAAAAAATACCATCATTCCTTTATAAAAAATAATAATTGTAACATAGATATTACATAAATCAGCCAATACTAAAACCAAGTACTAATTAAAGAAAAAACGTTAATAACAATTTCCTTAAAACTCCATTTGAAACACCAGTGAATTAATTTCTATTTGCTAAAAGTTACTCTTTAAAATAAAATTGTCTCATTTGTTAAATTTTTATTATACATATTTTTTTTTATAATTTTTTCCCATCTAAAAAATTGTGTTTATGTGTCAGGTGACACACATCATGAAAGTAAGTTAAACACCATGATAGAAATACAAAAAAATAATTGAAAAATTTAAAATCCTACTAATATTATAAATAAAAAAATTTGCTACTTGGATGTTTGTCTTGGATGAAATTGAATAAAATTTGGTGCACAGACAGACCATGTCCCAGATTAACATATATTGTACCTTCAACACTAAATCACACAGGCAAAGTCATAGGAAACAGCTTATAAATAATTTGACTTACCTTTATAGCTGCTTGACTGATGTGATCCAACAAGTTTATGCAAGTAGGATGCGCATACAACTTGCACTGCACACAACAGATGAGGGACTCTACTGATCCTACACCATTTCTTGTGTCTGTACCGAGACACTCGGTGCAAACAGGCACACCACCCTGATTGTGTTTCTGTAACATTTTTAAAAACAATATTATATGCAATACTCTAAATATGCATGGAGACAGAATCAAAAATATGTTACACTACTTCGTCTACATGACAGAGTTATGTTTACTGACAGGGATAAAAAGTAGCCTTAATCCTTCTCCATCCCATATATATATAACAAATTTCATAAAGATTGGCTAAGCTGTTAAGGTGCTTTAAGGTAACAAACAAACTAGCTTTAGCATTTAAAATATTAGTAAGAATTTAATGTACAGTGTAACAGTGATATATCTATTTAGTGGACATAAGCCAGATGTGATAATTATAAATTTATAAATACAAAAATCAACCACAAACTAAACTCAAAAATAATATCAATACTTTTTTATATATACCTCAAACATTCAAACATATATACCTAAGGATTCTATTTAAGCTATATTGTTTTGTCTTTTGTAGTAAATTTTTAACACAAGAAATTTAAAAAAGTTATAATACTTTTGTAGAGGATTTTGTTTTTTTTTTTTTTAATAAAATTTAAATTAGGCTAGATAATATCTAGACCCAAAAGCAAATTTTTAGTTGACTTGTTTTTTTTTCAGACATTTAAAAATATAACAAAAATAGTATTGATAATGTAATAAATATCAATAACTGTTTGTGTATTTGCTTGTGCAGATGCAATATTTTTTAAATAAAATATTTAACAATCCTAATAATATTATAAATGCAAAAGTTTGTTAGGCTGCTTGGATGGATGTTTGTTACTCTTTCATACAAAAGATACTGATGGGATTTGAATAAAATGTTGTACATTGATAACTTATATTCTTACTCAAAATTTTGTGTTCAGATTCATGCAAGCAAAGCAGTGGGATATAACGAATTTAGTATTTATAATTAAAATAAAAAAACACACACAAACAAAAAGTTAAGAAACATGAATAATTTTTCTTAATTCACTGTCACACTTTTAATCATTATTGCCCTACTATTGTAAATAAAATTTGTGTTTAATGTTCTAACATTTGTTCTTTAGAAGTCTCTTAAACTACTTGTAACTATTAAAACACCCAAAAATCTTAGAAATAACTTATTTCAATTCTTCTCATTTTGTAAATTATATTTTCATTTTTGTACATTTTACTATTAGTTTTTGTCTATCTATAAAAAATAAATAACATTTTAAATTATTCCATACATTATTACACTGTTATGCAACTTTAAGTTTGTTTACAAACACTACCAAACAAAATAAATTTTCTTTACTCTGATAATTTTTTATATTTCTATATGTAAATTACACCATTTATAATATATAGAGTAATTCAGAGAATTCCAACTCAATTTCATTCATAACTTTAAGTAAATGATGTGATGAATCACTTAACCTTTAAGTTGAACATTATGTGACATACCATATCACAGAAATCTGTTACCATAAATGGCTAGTTAAATCATTATATGTTTTAGTTCAATAAATTACATGTTTTCTTTGTTTTCAAAATACATTTTTGTGAAACATATTTGTATGTGTTGACTGCAAAAATTAATAAAGAATAATTACCTTGTCAGCAGGCTCTGAAGAACTTTTCACTCTTTGTTTTGGGGTGCGCTCGCCAGTAGCTGCCAAGGGTCTCTCAGTTGCCTTGTAAGCCCCCGCGTGGTGAATCAACAAGCCCCTAGCCACTGCTCGCTTAGCTCCTGCCCTTAACACACTGCGCACATCCACATCTGGTCCCACTGTCACTTGATATGCTTGCCGCAAATGTTTCTCTATAGACCTTATAGTTGAACCATCTCGCTCGCCCAGTTCACGCACAGCCTTCGCCACAGCCCGCGAAACGTCCACATCAGGTGCGATACGAAGAGTCTTGCTCTGCAGACCACCAGGATCTTTGTACGAGCTCTGCCCCTTGTTATAAACTTTCAGAACAGCACCTTCCCGAACTGCCCGCTCCAGACGCTCCGAAACGACATCCTCGTGATAGTTGTGATGCTGTCGTATCGCGTGACAGATCCTTTCTACGCTCGGCCTCTGTTTTTGAGACCTTATTTTGTGTATAGCTTCCAAAATCCATCGCTTCCACACTTCTTTGCCAACGTCGTCCGGTTCGCTCATTTTCGTCAACGATTATTTTGTACAGCCGTCAGAGTAACGGTATGGTATTGAAGTTGTGTCAACACCCATCATATTTTGGCGCCTCGAGCGAAATTCCATTTTATGAAATGGAACCTCGCCGAATGCGACCGGAAAACACGGTCGCGGTCCGAGACGCCGGTTCACAGCATGCTCGTCAAGCACTCGTCCGTTGATGACACATCGGGCCCCGAAAGCAAGTTTTGGCGAAGCGGGCATTGGGCGGCCATCTTGTGGCGATCTAAATTTTACGTACAACAAAACACGCGACGTAAATAATGTAGATGTTTATTACACTTCACTAATCACAAAATGTAAACTAGTCAAATAAAAGGTTACAATACAAGACACTAGTAAAATAAAAATATAACAAGATTAAAATACGATAAGAGTTCTTTCCGGTTTTTTAATCACAATGCGAGTTCACTACACAAACAATACTACTGTATATAATGTATTAATTTGATGTTTTGTTACAACAAAGTGTTATATGTATTAAAATTGCTTTTTCATCATCGCATTATTACAAAATTTACATGAAAACATTCACAAAACACCAACAAAAGGCTCTCCAAAATGGCTATCAATCACATTGCCTTGTTAAAAAAATATTTTTGATATCCTGTCGGTCAGAAGAAATGTATTGCCACTTCAATTATAATCATTTAATCAAAATAAAATTAGATCTAGATTTTATTTATTGTAATTATTGTCTATGGCTTCACTAACCTTTTACAAAAAAAAAAAAAAAAAAAGAAAAGAAGCGGTCTTAATAAGTTTGAACTTGTGATTAACTTGTGAGAAAAACTCTATCTTTTAAAGTTACTAATTATTATGATTACTCCCTTTTATTTTACTCTGATCGTAATAATTTAATTATATTTTTTCACATGTAGTGTTGATAGTTGAATAACGTTGCCGTTGTTAATAAATTCAAAAGGAAAAACATTGTTTTTTGTTAGTATAACAGATATTGTATTAACTAGAGGATATAATGAATTCACTTGCTCCATCCTTGCGAATCTCTTTCAATCACTCTTTGAATTAAGAATAAAAGAAATAGAGGACAACGTAGAAGGTTCTTATATGATATTTCTAAATTACCTAACTCTAATTATTATTATTATATTTTTTAACTTATTTTATGCTTCTTATAATATCACTCCTAGCCAAATGCAGAAATGACGTTTTTATTGTAGTTTGTCTCTGAAACTTAATACTGAGTTAAATACAGGGTAGCCTTTTTTTCTTCTTCTTCTTTTGGCTTCGGCTTTAAATAGTCATTTATTTTTATTTACATTTCATGTAAAGACTTCATTTTGCACCCTTTAAAAGAAGTAAAGAAATAAAAATGTATTTATTACCAAAATATGCTTTTATAAGCACATAGTTTAACATTGATTCCTACACTAGGCTGAGCCTGTCCTGTAGGAACCAGGAATCGTATTGCGAAATACATGCTTACAGAAATTAAAAAGGCTTTCTAATAGTACAGATAACTCTTTACCTATAAGTTTATACAAAGCTATTATTTTTACAATATGATTTCATAAATACCAATAGATTCATATGTGTGTGTGTGTGTGTATGTGTGAACGGGATATTTATTTATATGATTAACATGAATATGTTTGCAACATCGTCATAGTTCATTGTTTTTAGATGTTTGCTTACCTTAACTATCGTTTCTTTTAGCGTAATATTTTTTAAATTACAAATTTTGCAAATTTTATCTAATATATAAAATTCTCGTGTCGCGGTGTTTGTTACCAAACTCCTCCGAAACGGCTTTACCAGTTTTTAAGAAATTTTGTGTGCATATCGGGTAGGTCTGATAATCGGCCAACATCTATTTTTTATACCCCTCAATGATAAGGGTGACTCACCTCTAAATATTTTATTTTTATTTTTTTGACAATTTTTTTTATTTTTATTATTTTATGACTATGCATTAAAAAATACATACAAATGCAAATTTTTACGCTTTTACAATCAACCCCTGTTTTTAATCGCGATTTTTATATTGCTATCTTGGTTACAAGATAGCAATCGAATATAATAATTGTAGTACGAAAAATTTTCATATATAGTTCTCGAAATAATGAATGTGGTAAAATAATGTTTGCCAAGTCAGCTAGTTGTATATAAAAGGGATCATACACAAATAGAAGTGTCTGATATTGCTAGTTTTTGTAGTAGGTGTGAGAAGAGTGTGAAAACGCTTTTTTAAGGTCTTGGGATTGTTATTAATTGACTATAATATGACTTTGAGTATAGAACGCTGAGCTGAGCTGAGCTGAGCAGTTTTATTAACACGGTCCTAACTGCAGATCCCCACATATTTATTAACAGGAGATACATAAAATACAGGAAAGAAGACGGCAAAAGATATAAGTAAGAATTCAGTACCCATTAGAAATCTTGAAACTTATTTTAGTGAAATTTTATTTTAAACTAAATAAAAAGCGTTCGTAAATAATATACGACAACGTCCCAATTATATATCAATCTTCAGAAACATGAAAACAATTAAACATTTTTGCTCATGAGATATTTATGGTTAATATTTTACTGAAATAGGTGTTATTTTATGGAAATCCATATCGCTGGTCATTTGATAAAAATATTTTGTTTAACTTCGCTAATATTTTACACCAGATGTTTTACAAGTTTCTTTATTAGCCATTTATCTCCGATTGTCATTTCATTCATGGACATTTTGTTATACAAGTTTCAGCTCTAGATAAGTATATAGTTTAGTGTCACGAATCCGATTGAAACAAAGCTGTATAAAAATAATCCTTTGACTTCTTTTAAATATTATAACAACAGCAACCAGAAACAACAGAAATTTTCAAAAAATGTAATTTTCGCGCTATTATCTAATTTAGATTCTTATAAATGTTTTCATAGGTATATTCATTTGTATTTAAATAAATAATTATGTCATTATTTTCACCATTAAAAGTTAGAAAACTATTTAATAAAATTTAGTATTTTAAAAAGTGTTATAAAATAATGTGTACCACCAAAAGCTTTGAAACTTGATATGATCATCAGTAACCAAATAAAAAAATATTGAACTTTCATATTTGCTGTATAGAAATTGTTTGAAAAATGCGGTAAGCAGATTATTAGTATTTTCTTTGAAGTGTAACCTTTTCCAAGAATAGAACATTGAGAAAAACAAACTATATGAAGATGGAAACATAGATGATAGTTGCCCTTTTTAATTTAGTTTCTAATAACCGAAAATAAGTAATAATGTATTAAAATATATTCTTAAGTTATGATTAAAAACCAAAGGGAATAGGGAAATAAAAAACAAATAGGTTAAGTACTATTTATTTTTCTTTAGTAATTATTTTAGCAATAGGTAACAAAAGTTCATGTTATAGTACAATATTGTTATTCAATGTTATTGTATGTTAGATATTGTTACTTATATGATACCTATGTAAGGTATCATATTGATTTCATTTTATACAAACTGAAATTTCTACTACAGTAACTATTTATATTTTTACTTAGAAGACAATTTTATTTCAAAAATACAAATATAAGTACAACCAAGGAATATACAATTTTGCTTACAGAACTGTAAGGAGTCAAACTAAAAATTCAAAAATAAATAAAATCTCCAAGGAGAAAAAGTATGTTTTTAATAAAGTACAATGTAAAATAAATCTCAAAACATATTCTGGTCCTGTCACTCGCAGTATAAGTAAACTTGTTAAACAGAGCAACTTCGTTATTATTGAGATTTATAGGTGCATGCCTTTGCTAGGCAATGAGAGTGAAACTGCACCTAATTGGGACATACATATTGTGCGATTTGATCTTATTTTTATGTAATAATTATTTTGTATAACAAAATATTATTTTTAAGTGTTGATTAATTTTTGAGATGATTCTCATTATAGGGTGTATATATCAAAAGCTTTTATCTTACCAAAAAACCTAAGGTTATATGTAAAACAAAGTTAATGTGCCACTTTCATCATGGATTCTTAATATCCTTCATATTTAAAAAATATAGTTTAACAAATTATGACTTGATTGTTATATATACCTAGTAAGTATTAAATTACTATTAACATTATAATGTTAATAGTAATTTAACTTAAATAGTAAAAGTAAATACTACAGTATTTTTTAATCTATTTAATACCTACTAGGAATATAGTAATATCATTTTCCTGGCGTGAAATGCAAAAAATTCTACAAATTTGTTTATTTTATTCTATTTATTATTATTCATTGTAAGACTAATAATTACTAATAATAATCGTTGCATTTTCTTGTTTAAAATAAAAATGACTGCATATTTATGATAATTTCTGTTTAATAATGCCAATTTTATTTATCACCCCAAAATAACAGTACTTGTAAAACAACAGTAACTGTACAGTTGTTTTACAGGTACTATTATTTTGGATAGATAATTTTTTACCTGCCATTTATATACATCTTGATTGGATATATACTACACAAACATAATCTATTTAATTCCCTCTAATTTTTAATGGTTGAGGTGGCAAGATAGATTAATTTGAATAGGAACATGTTTAGTAACTACTACAAATATCAATTTAGTATGTGAATATAATTGCACAGTATATGGCAATTCTATGCAGTGTAGCCCCACCATAAAATGAGCTTTCCCTTCCTCTTGCATGGGTGTAGTAAAAAGCGACTAAGGGAACTTAATAGACGAGGGATGACAGCATCCCTCTTAAAACATAACCAAAGCCTAACTGCAGTTGCCAATCCATCTGCCAACCATGACAACTATTGGCAAAACCTCCAATAGAGTGAGGCCTATGTTTAGCAGTGGTTGGTTTATGGCTGTTATGATACTGATGATGATGATGGCAATTTTACAATAATAAATAACAATAATCATTCTTCTTTATAGATGTACATACCTGTATATAGAAGTAGCACATAAAAAACTATTGAGGTTTAAATTTATTTCCATTCATATCCAGAAGATCCATAAGATGATATTTTTATCTCAAGTTATGTCTTATGATTTGAATTGTATCATGATTTAAGCAAAATTATAATACTTATGCAAACATAAAACAGTCCTTAATTTGATCACTTTCAAGGAGTTTTTATTACTACAGGGAAGACAAGGTTATTTTGCTTTATGTTTTTAATATAGTAACTATATACGGTATTATGCCTCCTATCTATCTATCCATTTAAGAGCTGCGCTCTTGTCGGTATTATGCCTCCATACCTTATAAAATACAGAACTATATTATTACTTAAAAAAAGAAGAATAGGGATTCACTCATTTTAATTTTATTAGTCCACTTTTTTCACCTTTATGTAATGCAAATCTAATTTAATGTTCAAACAAATTTTTTATCTTTTGTTTGAAAAACAAAAATTAAATAGCTGGTTTTCTTGCCCATTCTTTTCAGCTAAAATTGCATTCCGAATTGGGTGGTAGAATCATACAAAAATACTATTTGCAAATGCTTAAAATTAAGTTAACTTGAATAAAAATTTATACTAATCTATTTTAAAGGACAAAACATACTCCTGGGAACTGTGATGTAAACAAAATAATTGGTATTGCTCCTAAATAGAAAAAATAGATTTTTATAATTGGAAAATCTAATGTACCATTTTAAAACTTTCTAATTCTTTTATGAAGCAACAATGTGTTTTAATCTGAAAGCACAAGTATATCTCTGACTCATCAGGCATAAATTAGAAAATAATTAATCTATCTTTGTAAAAAAAAGCTATGGCCCATGTGTCTTGCTTATTACACCTTATGGTCAGACGATACAGGATAGGTACCTACACCCCCTCTTCGTCACATCTACATATTGTCAAATCATACATTCCCTGTAATTTATTCCAAATAAACTATTTTTTCATGTATATTCTACTTATATTTTCATTCTTTGCAGATATACACGTAAAATTATTACTGGTCCTGTTACTCATGCACTTGTACGTGTCTCCCTCTAGTGTCGACAACTAAGAATTAAAAATATATTCTATGTATCGATTATTATATACTGATATGATTATGGAATTGTGCGATAGGTACAATACAGTACAAACTATTATATATTATTGCCATAAAAAAAAAAATAGTTTTGTGGTCCATCAAAAAGTTTCAGTTATAACTAATTTATTCGAATTTCATATCACTAATAAAAAATGATAGTTCACAATATCAGAAGTTAGGACGTACTGTTCATAATTGTTTATCAACAAACATTTGACACGCTCTACTTATAACTTCTATACACATTATTGCCAATTACAATATACATATATCACTCAGTATATATATATACACAATTCTCCTCTGTATACTACGTTAGAGCCTGGATTTTTAATTTTGAGATACATTACTAACATAATTATATCAACTATTCTATATTTTTATGTATTTGGACATAATTATGCAAACTAGACAATAAAGGCGATGGTTACCAGAAAACTTCTTTAAAAATATTTAGAAAAAACGTTGAAAATTTTTAATTTATTTTGAAAATATTCAACTGAAATTAAAACTATTGCAAAATGAACGCGAATGATCAAAACCCTGTTTGCATAACTGTCCAAGTTTCAAAAGCGATTACTTATATACATTATCTACAGTCCAGTTTACTTTATCTTGATTATTGTTGTAGCCAATTCTACTTTGGAAGTGCTGCTTCCAAAGCCAACACCTCAGAGTACGGAACAAAAAAGATAAATGGACACAAACTTGAAGGCACTAAAGAACTTTCTTAAACAGAATAAGAAACATTCTAAATTATTCTTCAATAATGATTTCACGTTTTAGATTTTTTGAAGCTAGCAACATCAAGGGTAGTTATTTAGGTAGGGAAAGGACTTTCGTCATTTTATCTACCTACATAAAAATGCATTCAAACTAATCACTTGAAAATGAAAATTACATAAAAAGTACAATCAAATAAACATGATTAATCGACAATGCTCTAAAAAAAAGGCAATGTTATTTCCAAAAATCATTCCAATAATCTACACCGAAACTTTTGGTCAATGGTCCTTGAAACAAAGTTTGGGGATTGGGTATGAAGCAAGTATCAGTATTGTGCGCTCCGGGTTTGTTCCGCATCCTGAGGCCAGCGTCCACTTTAGCTCTCTTTAAAATCACTCTCGCCACTGAACGTACATCCTGAATGCTGTATAATATGTGTTGCGGCATATATACCACATTTGACGCACGTCGCATATGACTTTCCCAGTACTAATTGGCTTAGAAAACCGCCCGTGAACGCGTCCCCGGCTCCATTCGTATCCACTATCTGTTCCCTGGACAACACATTGACGGGTATCAGGTTGATTTTACCGTTCTCCACCAGTATAACGGGATCTTTACCCTGGGTGATGACCACCACTCGCTGTCTCTCCTTGTTGAGTTTGGGTGCGGCTGCTATTTTCAACGCGATCTCCTGGAGACCCGTTTCGTTTATGTTGAACGCTTTCGCGAACGCGTCTGCCTCCTGTAAATGAGAATATTTTTACTTTAATTAGTAAAATATATGCTATAAAACACCAAAGGTATAATCGCATAATAATTATATGTCTTGATACCATCGTCACCCTTTTACCATAGTACCTTTTGCCATAGAGCTGAACATAGAAGAAAAAGAGCCATAGACATAAAATAGCAATAAATGATTGAATTTAATTGAACCCTTATCTCTTGGGTGCTGGTATACCTACTACTACTGTTCGTGCATCCTGTTCATTTCTACCTCGTACATCTAAGTTGCAGAAAGAGCTCCCGTCTTCAGTTTTCCCTTCGCAATATAATATGGGGAATTTCAAAAAACGTGTCAACAAACATTTAAAATGTCGGCACAAGCAACTATTCTCGTCTTGTAGGTGCTTACGGATAACGGTAGCCGCTTTCCATCAGGTTGAACCGTCAACCGTTTGTCAAAGTAACAATAAAAAAAAACCACAGCTTGGTCATTTCCTACTACTATATAATGTATGGATAAACACATAGTTTGTTTTCAATCAATCAATTGTTTATTTACATAAACATGAGTACAGTTATAAGTTTGATTAACATCAAATGATTAATTATAGCGCTCTATAACTAGAGCGCTATAATTAATCATCGTGGAATGTACAAATATTATTTTTACACTAGTTGCTGCCCGCGACTTTGTCCGCGTGGTATTTGTTACTCCTGTTTAGTATGTATCGATGTATGTATGTACCTACTTATTTATTATGTCTGGGAAACTGGATCAAAATTAAGAAATGACATGTCGTTCTCACTCTTTGTTTTAAGTTAAAATGACTTCACTTAAGTAGGTTGTGTACTAAGCTGTGTAAGTTTTTATAGTTTTTTAACTATCCCACCGGGAACTCTTTAATTTTCCGTGATTAACAGTATCTAAAATGTTGACCGGGGATGTAAGGCACCAGCATACAAAATATCATTTAAAGTTTCCGAGATTAGCCCGTACAAACAGACTGGGAAACAAAAAAGTTGCAAAAATCTGGATATGTTCTTTTTCAATTCTATCATCCCCCTGACTCAGTATTTAGCATTTTTTTTCTACGTGCAGACATTCGAAATTATTATCTTTATTTATTTATTTATTTACTTTATTGTACACACGAGTTTTTATAAAAAATATGACAGTGGTAATCAAATGTACAAAGGCGAGCTTAACTCTAATAGAGTTCTCTTCCAGCAAACCCAAAGTGGAAAGAAGCATCAATGTCAGCGGGTATAGCGGTGAACAATATTTTAATAATTTTTAATAAAACAATTACAATAATAAATAACTTATGTGAAAACAATTTCAATAATTGATGAAAAAAAAAACATAACAATAAAATAACCAAATTAATTATTTAATTCACAAGGAATTAAAATATGTAAATATAATTATATAGGAAATCAAGACGGTAACTTCTCCAATTATATAATAATGTATGACACAAGAACAGTACTATAATACAGACAAACAATGTTTTATCACCCAAAAGAACTATGTACAAATATGTGGCATCTTATCTTTTTTTTTTATTACATTTATCTATGTTCACACAGAGGCTGTTTTAGTAATTTATAAGTACTTACTCACTGTATTTATGTAATTAAATATTGAAATTTAAAATATTAAGTATTTAATAAATTTCTTTTATTATTACGTCAAAATGTATATTTACTTTATTTAAAAAAGGTTAAAACATTGAAACCTTATCTTGTATGTTTAATTTAATGTACTAGTTAAAATGAAAATCGACTTTTGGTAGGTAGGTGTTTTTTTATGCAACTTAGAATGACAAATAAACCCACCTAATGAATGGCCCACCTGATGGAGAGTGATAACCGTCGCCTATAGACATGAGCAGTACCATGGACATAACAGAGTATACTGTTTCGCCCACGATACCCGCCATGCGTTGCAATTCCTGAGGACTCGGGTGTTATTCATCTGTACCCTGTTAACTCAATGCAATATCCCACCCTTCAAACCGAAACACAGCCTTGCAAACACAACTGCTTCACGGTAGAAACACGAGTGGGACAGAGGTGCCCAAGCAAACGACTTTTGTAGTCTTCTTCTAATAAATATATAGGTATATTATTAAAAGGAATTGTTTCGGTTCGTGATAATGAAGGCTATCTATGTGCTTTTAAAATAATCCTGTATATTCTATCTTTACACATACTTTCTTGGCGTCGAGGGGTAGGAAAAGAGAACCTGAGTACCTGAGTTCCGTCGCGTTTGCAGCCTTAATGGCCACTTTTTCAAATGTAAAAATGTCCACCCGTTCGACGCCGGGACGGGCCGCTAGTAAAACATAAAAAAACTATAAGTATTACCGATTCATTTCCAAAGAGCACGTCCACGTACGGCAACAATTTCTCGAGGGGCTCCTTGTAGAACTGCGACACGAATGGCGCGCTGAGATTCATGATGAACGTAAGCTTGTTTGTGTGAGCGTGCGTCGCTAACAGCTGGATCGACTCCGGGGACACCGCCACGAAGAAACCCTGCAATCAAACAGACGAACACCGTACAAAAGTTGTGAGCACGGGTACCTCTGTTCCATTCGTATTTCTGCCACGAAGCAGCTGCAGTTGCATGCTATATAATTATCGTCATTTCAGCCATTATCTGTCTACTGCTGGACATAGTCCTATATATATATATATTGGGTGGCTTGCCAGTAGTTTCCACGCTTGGCAGGCGGGTTGGCAACCGCAGTTTGCCTTTTGCTAATGTTTTAAGACGCTACTGTCCAGCCCTCCACCATAAGTTTCCTTAGTCGCCTCATACGACACCCACGGAAAAGGAAGTGGTGGCCTATTCTATGTCCACCACGAGGCTATAGTCACACTAAACTGTCGTTAGTTACGAAGCAGTTTTAAAGTCTCTTACCGTCGCATAGAAGAACCGGGCTGCCTCGATGCTCTTCCTGCATTCTTCTTTAGCCAAATGGTCAGGGGTGAACTTCTGCGCGGCCGCCAAGTTGGCGCACAGAGATCTGTGCGTGCCAGTGACCAGCACCGCGCATGTGCCAGTCGGCGCCTCGCTCGTCTCCTGGTACCGGACTGTCACGCCATCTGCACTAAAATAATCGCACTCATTTCAGATGACATTTGCTTACTCACGCTGACAACGGGAGAGGATGGGAATTCTTTACAGAGTATAATATAATGTATAAATTAAAAATTCTTCCACTAAAAAAACACCGATTTCAATTAAAAAAAAAAAAAAACAATATTTTGTTTTAAAACTACAAAACCAATTTTACTAATAATAATAATAATTTTTATTTCAGACTTTTTGGTCCATTAAATATTTATTAGTAACAATATTCTTAAAAACTAATGTTAGTAAATTTACATACACAATACACATACACACACATACAATATATTAAGCAGTATACAGATAATTACCGCTGCACAATTCCATTGGAAATTGCGCAGCAGTGATTAACGTACACACAGTCCAGCCTGCTTGCTATCATACTCAGGATGCTGTTGGCGCTGGCACGTACGTAAAAATAAAATTAAATTAAAATCTGAAAGTATATCTTTTCCGTTAATTCGGTTTATAAAAGACGCAGTTATAAGACAACAAACTTAAAACCGAATTTGGAACATCGTGTTCCTTTTTGGAAGGCAGTTAAAAAGAGAAATCATGAAACCTCAAAAACTGATTATCGACCTTTGAATAAGTAAAATAAAATAAAATTAAGTATGTAAATTCCTATTAAGGTGCATACATCTAAGAAAAAATCCCAAAGTTGACCCCTTAAACGGGAAATAATGTACGAAGCCGCGAGAAATCATTGTTTATTATTCATCTAATAAAACATCATCTGCTCTCATTATCCATTATTAAGTACTTTATTAAAACCGCAATCACGATCTCAGTGTAGATTGACCTTCTGTGCTAATTAAGTGCGAGTTACGTGTATAAAATAACTACAGATTTTTTTTTTATACAACTTAGAATGGCAAACAAGCTAACGGTCCA
The DNA here is from genome assembly GCF_026898425.1 of Galleria mellonella. NCBI lineage: Eukaryota > Metazoa > Arthropoda > Insecta > Lepidoptera > Pyralidae > Galleria > Galleria mellonella. The sequence continues at coordinate 3,238,944 of NW_026442061.1, forward strand.
CCTGATGGAAAGTGGTAACCGTCGCCTATAGAGATTAGCAGTACTATGAACATAACAGAGTATACTGTTTCGCCCATGATACCCCCATGCGAACAAACTGCTTTCACGGTACACGAATGGATCAAAGGTGACCAAGCAAACAATTTAAACCAGTATAAAAAGGGGGGGAAAGGATTGTTAGTTATAAGGACTAGCTAGCAATATACCCTGTCAGGTCGACCTCCACGTGGTCCCCGCTGGAAACCATCGTACTAAATTCCAAGTGTATTTATTACGATGGGCTAACCTGACCTGCCTTTTTATTCTCTGCTTTCATTGTCACCTATCATTCCTCGCTGGTGGCCCGCCAGCGTATACCGTTAGCGCAGGTGGGGTTACTATTTCAATACCATTCATAAAAAAAAAAACTACATCCTATTCATACCTAGTATCTACTTGTATACATATATTATATTAGTAAGGTAATATATCAACGGAAACAAGCGTGAGATCATATGGGATCAAATGTTATCGCAGGATCCGACTGTCTGACGGCGTATCTTTATTTCAACTCCACGCTATTTACATCATTGTTGATTGACACATATTGAGAGAAATAAAATAGGTATTAAGCATTATTATTAACACTACTTACTTATAAATAAATCCGTAAGTTATATTTATACTACTTACATAATTAAAGTATATAAAAATACCAGTAGCATCCAACTAATATTATAAACTGTTATGTCCATGGTACTGCTCATGTCTATCGGCGACGGTTATCACTTTCCATCGTGTGTGCCGTCAGCTTGTTTGTCATTCTAAGTTGTATAAAAAAAAAAACTAGCTATCGCCCGCGACTTCGTCCGTGTGGCCGGGACATATTTACTAACCGCAGTAAAAAGTAACCTCCAACCCATATAGTACGGATTGTGGTCACCCATCCTAGTTGAAACCACGGTCGGGGTTGCTTCACTTGCATTAGCGCTATGACCTCTAAGCAATCACTCACTCCTCATTGTATTATAACACTTGAATGATAATTACGTACCTAATATCTTCATAAAGTTTCAGCCAATTCAACTAATTTGTTATTTTATTTATTTATTTATTTATTTAACTCTTTATTGCACCATAAATAAAAATATACAATGACAAGTGAATAATTCAAATGAAATACAGTAACATAAATACAGATTGAAATATACACATAAAGGTATAGATTGCCTATTTTTTTTTTACAAATTAATATCTATCACCACGCAGACAAAATCGGGAGCACAGCTAGTTTAAAATAAAATTAATTTGCATTTTTAAACAAAAATATATCGTTTTATTTTCTTGTCTAAACAAGGTTATTATAGTAGTACCTACTAATAATGAACAAGTTTGCAATTTTTTCCTTATATCAATTGCAAGCAGATACGATGCATACAACAAATAAGTACCTATATATTGATAGATATTGATCAAACATGTATGTTATCGACTGATTATATTATTGTATTGTCCTTGATACAAGGGTAATTATTAGATATTCAAATTTTACAAATAAATCAGTGCATAAATGCAGTAGACAATGAATTGGTAACATAGTCGTAGCTGCGGGGGGGGGGGGGGGGGGGCATTGAAGGGCAATGCCCTACCTTAAAAAGCTCCAATACCCTACCTTAAAATTAGACAGATTCGCTTTTTCGAAGTCACTTAATTATGGCTTCTGCCCTACCAAAAAGTTATTTTGCCCTACCTCAAATTTGGGTCCAGCTACGGCCCTGATTGGTAATATATGACGTAACATCATATTAAACGTAATCGTATCGTGGAATATATCACCATTATTGGGTAATAAAAATAAAAAAAAAAATTCGACTAAATTGAATACCTTCTACTTTTTGAAATCGATTGAAAATATACTCTGAACTAGTCTCGCTGATCTGATGCCCCTGGGCAAAATATTTATTTTCTATTTTTTTTTTGCCATGATTCCACGAGACTACTTTTTTTATACAACTTAGAATGGCAAACAAACTGACGGCCCACCTGATGGAAAGTGGTAACCGTCGTCTATAGACATGACCAGACAGACAACAGAGTATACTGTTTCGCCCATAACACCCCCCATGCATTGCTATTCCTGAGGACTCAGATGTGATTCCTCTGTACCCTGTTAATAATGTTAAAAAAAATATATGTTAATAACTTTTGGGCTGTGTTGGGAATTTCCATCAGTCATACTGAGAAAAACTTAAAAAATTTTTCAAGGTATCATGTATTTACTTTATTTATCTTTGACTTTATATACGGTATTAATAATAAGTATATAACAATCTTTACAATTATCTTCGAATGTAAATACTCACTCAATTATAAGCTATGTTATCATGTTATTAAATATATGTTGAATATGTATTAAATATATATGTATTTAGTATTGCATATTTCCAAGTACACAACAAGTAGCACATTTGGAAATCTTCCAATTACCTATTTATTTCACATCAGCTTACAAAACCATTTGGCTGGTCCCGGCATAGAATGGGCCCCGCCTTCCTTGTCCATGGGTGTTGTAAGAGACAACTAATGGAACTCAATAGTCGAATGGGCAGCAGCAACAAATACAATAAAATAAATCAAATTAACAAATAATAATATAATAAATCTCTACATCTCCCTACAAAAGGTTGCCATATTAAATACTTGCAGAATATATATATTGACACATTTGGACTCAGTTATTATCAATATCGCAGACAATTGTATAAAATAATGTAATATTTAGAAATTTCTTATATAATTTTTTTTTGTTTTTTATTTAACTTTCTTTATGTTTATGTTTATTTTTATGTTTAATTTTTTTACTAATAGTTGCAATCGAATGGCTTTGTTGCAGTCGCATTTATTATTGGATCGTGCTGTGTGCACATGGTGTGGCAAGTTTACGTGATCAATACATTAATGTACTTGCATGTTATAATTTAAGTTATTTGTAAACTTCTGTTATGTGCGCCTAATAAATAAATAGAATAGTCAGAAAATTCTTAAATATAGATGAGGATAAAATAGCTACCCGTTATACACAAGCATAAGCTTCCATACAAAACATACACACTGCACTTACCCGTAAGTGTAGTATATTTACCAGCGATAAAAGCTAAAAAATTTAAAAGACAAGTACAAAAATTACACATATAAGGAAAGGTTTGCCAGTTACGACACCCACGGGAAAGAAAGAGATGACCTATTCTATACCGGGACCACATAGCTAACTTGTTACTTAGTCGCAATTAAACAGATGAACTGGGGGTCTACCATGAAATGAAATTCCAAATTTTCGGGCTCAATTTCGTGTTTTCGTTCGTACCAAAATCGACCCTATAAATGGAGCTTAACATTTCATTTGTCACAAATCCTACCATAAAAGTAAAAAGGAACGATACTTTAGCATTTTTAATATTTTTAAACGGTACGTATCATGTAATTTTAACATCAAATTTGTGTTTCGTTCGGATCCGAAATTTCGGAAAACATTTCATGGTAGGCCTTCTGATTTCAATTAAAATTGCTGCATGTGTAATGTAGATTATATACTAAGTTAATACACAGGATACTTTATGTGCTAATGGACACTGGGACAATTGCGGCAAACAATTAGTATTAAATAAATAAATACACTTACATTGCTCTCTGCTTCAGGATAGACGCGTAGTCATCGCACCCCACACAACCGAAGTATGTACATACGTTTGGTTTCTTGAGGATCCACTGCGCCACGCGCAACGTGTTCTGTGCACTGCCGCCGGCGATGAACTCAGCGTTGTATCTAAAAGGGTACAGTCAATCAATGATATAGATAGATAGATACTCTTTATTGTTACCTCGAAAAGATTACAATAGTAAATTTATTATAAATATAAACAATTACAAGGAACAATCACAGTGAGAAAACAATGGGCGACCTTATCGCTAAAAGCGATCTCTTCCAGGCAACCTTTGAATGGAGAGGATGATAGAATAAAATCTGATAGCTGGTGAAAGGGGATTATTAGTAATAAAAACTAGCAGTACTTAGTCCCTATGCTAAGTCCCTAAGGTGGTCTTAGCGGCTAGCAATCCAGACCGGTCCAGTCGACCTCCATACGGTCCCTCGTACTAACAATGGTGGTTACTTCCTGATTTTTATTAACTGGTGCCCCGCCAGCGCATACAATTAGCGCAAACGGGGTTACCATCATCTCAAAAATAATTTATGTTCCAAAAAAAAAATCGAATTCAATTGTGATAAAACCAGTTATTTTGATTTAAAAACTAAATTACTAAACCGATTTTGATAAATTTTCTAAGGGTCTAACCTGAAAGTATATTCTTTCAGATAAAAAAAAAGAATTTTCCAAAGTTATAACTAACGGAGTTATGAGGTAACAAACATAAAAAAAAAACAATCAAAAACATCCTCTTTTTTTAAGTCGATTGAAAAAATTACAGGACCGAACTATTTACAGTGTGTTAATAAATACTACATACAACTCACACAATATAATATTAAAGACAGGGTAATTTTGAATTTACAATTATAAATTTTAAAAATAGGTTTATCATAACATCAGAATATTGGGCATGAATATTCCTCAAAACTTGAGGCTGCCTTTACTATGTCAGCCAATTGTTTTGGTAAGATCGTTTTAATTCGAGTTTTCTTTCTCTCTTACTTTCTTTTCTCTATTACCTCTTACAACATCCAGAAGGGATAAAAAATAATTGTCTCAAAAAAATGGCTTCAACTATGAGAAAACCAATTATTTTAATATAAAAATTAAACTACTAAACCGATTTTGATAAAATTTCTACTCGATCGAACTGTAATTATATCCTTTCAGATAAAAAAAAAAGATTTTCAAAAGCTGTTTGTTATTGGCCAAACACCGCTTTACTTTATAAGGGGAGGAGAGAGGGCTATGTATTTTTTAATTCCACAGTTTATTATTATTAGAACTGTTAACTAAATAAATTGGTTTAAAGGAATATGCAGGGGGAAAAAATATGCAGTTATATGCACATATTAAAAATTCCTGATGATAAAAAAAAAAAGGAAAAAAAAATTCCTGATGAGTAGACAATATGTTCAGAGTATATTGAGTGTATAGATATAGAGAGTATATATATATAGTAAGAATACTCAAGTTTGCTTTGAGTATTCTCAATAAATGTATTGTATACTAGAGATCCGGCCCGGCTTCGCACAGGTAGATAGAATTTTCAAAAATAATTATTATTCTATATTACTTGTTTATGGTGTAGCTTTCTATAGGTGAAAGAATTTTTTAAATTGACTAAATAGTTTTTGAGTTTATCCATCAGAAACAATACATATAAAACTGACGGTGTTCATCTGATGGAAAATGGTAATCATCTCCTATGGGACATTAATAGTAACAGTAATAAAAGAAAAAGCAGTAAGTTAGTTCTTTACTAAAATTATAAATTTTTAATAAATTTTTCCATTTTAATTTTATTATGATTTAGCATTGAAAAATACACACAACTTTAAATTTTCATCGTTTTACGATCAACCCCTGTCTTTTAATCGCGATTTTTATATTTCTCAATAAGTGGTAAAACAACGTTTACGGGGTCAGCTAGTATATATATATATATAGAAATGGGTGCTTTTATACTTTTTTAAATAATAAAGTGTACTAATGTACTCAATATTAACATGAAATGAAGCGATTCAAGCTACACAGCATGTTTTATTTCGTAATATCATATACATACACTAGAGAGACTTTGTACAAAAGTCGTTTACTTGACCACATCTGTCCAACAATCGACAAGAGTGAAATAATGGCTTGTATTAAATCAAGATAAGCTTGAATGATTTGACAAAGTTATTCTGGGAGGACTGTCTGTGGACCGCTCCTTATAATGTTAATTTTCACCTAAAGTACTATCTACTTATGGCCGTTATAAAGATGCGATTAAAAATAACATAAAGGAGAAAAAAATGTCTACTATAGTTCTGGTCAGTAAAGTGGTATCCTGTTATTGTAGTCTAGAATCTGAGATGTGTGTGAGCATGCAGATGTAAGTGTATGTGTTCTGTCGCATAAATAAACTCTAATAACAAAAAATCTATTGAGATTTCAAACAACATTCTTTTAACGTTATCACTTGCAGTTACCTGGGCTCTAAGCTCATGGATTTGTTTTCTGCGCATCTGGGAACCCATTATATTTATATAATAAATAAAGTGTATCTATTTTTTTTTATAATACTTATTTAAAGTCTATATTTTTTTTATTACATAATCTCTAATACCTCTAACCCATCAGGGATTACAATTAAAGGCATTTTTTTTTAATTTTATAATAGAAATGCATAAATATACAAACAGCCATACAAAATAAGTCAGTGTATTAAGTAATTAGATAACAATGATTATTTAATAACAACATGTTTTTTATTAATAATTTTTTTTGATAACAGCTATATTTATTAATTAAGCATAAGTTATATCAAAGATACTAACTGTTGAACCAGTTCTCTGTATAGTGACATATGCTTGGGCTCTGCCATGATAGCATCATCGGGATGCAAGTCATACTTCTTGAGTAGGTCCTCATCAACTGCGGCCGAGATGTCCAGCAGAGGGTTGCCAATGCCAATCAGCTGACTTTCACGCAAACTGAATAAACAAGCAAAGAGGTTGTCTTGAAAAGATTTCTATCAGCAATAATACTACCTTATTGGGGGGCAAAGGGATTATAAGTAATGAGGTCTAATAGCCTCATTGCTAATAATATACCCTGTAAGGCCAATCTCCATGCGGTTTCCCCCTGGAAACCATCATGGTTAATTCTTGTTTAACTCATCATAATGGGCCAATGGACCTGCATTCATTCTCACCTATCATCTTCCACTGTAAAAAGTAATCTATATCTTTCTCCATTCCATATGTATGTAGTATGTGTATACCAAATTTCATAGATAAGGTAACTAACTAACAAACTCACTTTCACATTAGTAATTATATTAGTAAAGACATTGTACAATGTAAATATATTAATAAAATAAAAAAAAACAATTTGAGAGTTGGTTTAGGCAGAAAATAATAATGTACAGAAAGTACATACTGGCAGTATAATATGATTACTTTTTCATAAGAAAACCAAATTTTTTTTAGAAAACATTAAAATATCTCAAATAAAATGTAAAGATAATAAATGCAAAAAAAAAAAAGAAATAAATGAATTTATTTACACAAAATTTTCATATATATAAATTTCTAAGTACAATAATTATTATTCAATTTATTATAAGGAGAATTATTTGTGAATAAAATTTAATACTATTCCTTAAGTATTTATAATAAATATTGAGGTATTTAATTCACTAGAAAGCATAAACAATTTTAGTAAAATATAAATTTGTACTCAATAAGCTTTACATTCTTCAGTATTATTTAAAAAAAAAATAGTTTAAGATTTTAAAATCATTTTATGACTGCAAAACCACAATTTACTTTAATTAATTTATTATTTACAGTTCATTTAATCATATCTAGATGTAGAAAAACATTAGGCTTTATCATACAGTTCAGAACAACAAATAGTAAACCTAAATCTTATGTTTTAATAAGGTCATACATTTTTTAAACGATTAAGACTATAACCAATGTAACATCTTCCACAATTAGGGCATGTTTAAAAGAATTCAACAAATAAGGATGTTGATAATAAGCGCAAAAGTGGCTCACCTGCTGCCCATTATGTAATGTTTGTATTATGCCGGCGAATATATAGAATTGAATTAAGTTGCTAGCTAAAGGAACAAATATATGGCACACACGCGAACTTTCCACACGGTCCACACGAGCGATCACCACATGCTTTCCGCGTTAATGGAAATTTAAAAGCGTGCTATCTGTTAAAGCGGCTACAAGAATGAAGGAAAGTAAACGAAAGTGACTACAAGCAGAACGACAACAGACGGCTGAACTAAACTGACAGCTTTGACACTAATCAAACTGACAGCGCCAACCACTGACAGTATAATTGTGATGCAGCCTTCTTTCTTTAATAAAAACTCCGTCAACGATCTATGTTGGAAATCTTATCTTTCATAATATGAATTATTTACAGTATATATATTATTTATAGTATATATATTTCTCATATTATGAGAAATTATAATAAATTGAAAATTTATATATTTTTTCACAAAAAATAAAATTCCAATTTAATAATATAGCGCAATTATTATAATAAGAATTAGGGAAAAAGCTCAACTAGCTATTGCATTAAAATATAATGTGTACAAATAAAACTTTTAGTAGGTTTGCTTTAGAACTGCTTTACATTTAATACTCTATATTATAAACCGTAATAGTTTTGCTAAACTATCAAAATTATAATTTTAGAGATAAGGAAATAATGATATGAGAGAATCGACCTCTATATTAAAATATCTAAATCATCACCTTTCTACCCTTATCTAAATTATTATTTGGGGTCGGCGTAACATGTTATCTAAATAAGTAACAATAATATTTAATTTACGAAATAGTATAAAAACTTCATTATCCTAATTGCAATGCACTAAATACTGCCCGACTGATTTTATTCTAAAAGTACTCAAATGTACATTATCTACATTAATAATTATGAAGATAATGTAAATTCAAGTACTTTTTTTTTTATTTTTTTATTTACTTTTTTAATTAGTTTTTCTGCACTCGTTAATGATGACTTATTGAAATACTATTCTTTTCATTTTTCTATTAAATAGAAAAGAATATTATGCTAATAATATGCATGATAAAAAGTAATATTATGCCATAAAAGAATAAAAAGCTTTTATTTTATATATTAATGTATCAAAAAAATTGAAATAAAAAAAATAATAAAATTGTAGAAAGATCATAATGTGCTAGCTATAGTCGAAGGTGCCAGCTATTATAATATATACATTTAAATTAAACACGCCATAAGTTAAACAACGTACATTGGATAATTTAAATACGGGTTTAAAATGTTCGCGCGAATGAATGAAGGTTATCTTGGAGTGCAGTAAATTCTCCACATTCTAGATTATTCCTTCATCGTCTAAGATAACCTTATTTAAAGATAGCTAACAGTGAGTGTTACCAGGTTATGAACATTTTGTACATATTTCGTAACTTTCGTAAATCTACTGATATTTTCTTTAAATGTACTAACTTTGGTTCATACCGTCCAATTTTTATAACTATTTTTTTTTAACAATAGTGTTGAATTGTAATAATTATTAACTATTCTTTATAAATTATACTGGACCACACTCACCCCAGTAGTATTTGGTGGGCACCAATCTCAAAGGTAGGAGCAGAACTTTTAACTATACGCAATAAAATTATTATTATATATTATAGCGATGACGCTATAAAATTTATCTAATTAGGTAAAATATATCTAATTAGGTAATGTTTATGTTATAGATATGCAAGTTGCACTTAAATATAAGGGAATTTGTCACTTATCGTTCGTTATAAACTAAACCCTTATAAATGTCACAAATGTGAAAGTTTTGTTTATTGGTGTCTTAATAAGAAAGAAAGAACAATATTTATTTGGTGTATATCAATAACAATTACAACATAAACAATTAAATTATATAAGTTTAGAAATAAGTTTTAATGTCAAGTTTATTCTCGCACTTCATATCTCATTATTGTCATTTGTGTATTATAACACTAATTAGTTGCCTTGTATTTGTGTAGTCCAAGGAGATAGGGCACTGATGACTTATAACATAGGTTCTTCAAAACCTACTGCAAGCACCAGTCTCTCACAAAATTGAACTTACATATCTAATTGTACCTCAAATTGTTACTTCATACTACCTTTTGTGAAGAGAAACCATTCATTCATTCAATTGTAACGAAAAAGGAAATACAAAAATAAACTTACACCTAATTAGTAATTATAGGGGGAAAGGGATTGTTAGTAATGGAGACTGAGAATCCTATTGCTAGCAATATACCCAACCAGGTCGACCTCCTCGCGGTTCTCCCTGGAAACTATCATGGTTAATTCCTGATAAATTCATCATGATGGGCTAACCGGCCTGTTTTCATTCTCATCTATCACCCTTCACTGGTGCTCCGCCAGCGTATTCCGTTAGCGCAGGCGGGGTTACTATACCATTTTCACCAGGCAAAAAAAATTTGGAATTATGCGACCAAAATAGTTACCACTCAGGTAAGTGTGTAGGCATTCATACGTAACACCTAATCGTTGATTTTCTGTATAAATAATGGTAGATGGTACTACCGAGTAGACATATATATACATATAACTATTTATTAGTATATCAATTATGCAGTATTTTTGCAATATTAATACAATTATTACATATTATATTAATATAATATGCAATATTTATAATTTAATGTGGGACAACGTAAGTATATGTACATACATAAATCATAAATTATTAATGGCAAATATATATCTAATAGTATGAATAAGCACATATAGAGATGAATAAATTGCATAAAGAACACGACTAATTACGTGTTGGAAATTTGGTTTTCTAGCAGAAATATCTTAAGTTTTTGTTCAAACGAGGCAACAGAATAAAATAATAATAAAACAAATAAACGTCTCAAAATTTACTTTTAGATTTTATAGTAGTATTTGAGATAGAGGTAAGCATAAGATATTTTTACTCCTCAGTTAACAACTTCAATTATAGAAAAATGTACCGTTCAAGTAACAAAATGTAACTTTTGATTTTAAAATACTGGTAACATTTATCTAGTGTTGCCTTTTATTAAACCTTTTTAGTATTTGATTTGAGTGAGGTTGGTCGGTTCTAGCTTCTTTCTTGTTTCCTATATAACCTATAACCGGCAATAGATCACGTTTTACGAAACCAAGTTTCCAATAAGAGAATTTTCGAGAAATAAAGTTTGAAATATTAATTATTACTCCGTTTAACCATTCCAATCAAATTAAAAATGCTTCGTTTGCCTCGTGCTGTCCGTCAAACGTTCTCACTTCACAAGTCTCATCAAATTGCAAGATTTTACGCCAAAGATGTGAGATTTGGTGCTGATGTAAGAGCCCTCATGTTGCAGGGTGTAGACGTTCTCGCAGATGCTGTCGCCGTTACAATGGGTCCCAAAGGCAGAAATGTTATTTTAGAACAGTCTTGGGGTTCACCGAAGATTACGAAAGACGGAGTGACAGTCGCCAAGGGTGTCGAACTAAAGGACAAATTCCAGAATATAGGTGCAAAATTGGTTCAGAACGTTGCCAATAACACAAATGAAGAAGCTGGCGATGGTACAACCACGGCTACGGTCCTTGCACGAGCAATTGCCAAAGAGGGATTCGAGAAGATATCGAAGGGCGCTAACCCTATTGAAATAAGAAGAGGAGTAATGCTAGCCGTAGACACCGTGAAAGAGAAGTTAAAGAAAATGTCGAAGCCCGTAACAACGCCTGAGGAGATCGCGCAGGTCGCTACGATTTCTGCGAACGGTGATGTCGCCATCGGTCAGCTCATCGCCGACGCCATGAAGAAGGTAGGCAGAGATGGTGTGATCACGGTAAAAGATGGCAAAACTCTCACTGACGAACTAGAGATCATTGAAGGTATGAAGTTCGATAGAGGTTATATTTCACCATATTTCATCAACTCATCAAAGGGAGCTAAAGTAGAGTTTCAAGATGCTTTAGTCTTGTTTTCTGAAAAGAAAATTAGCAATGTACAAACTATTATTCCTGCATTGGAATTGGCCAATCAGCAAAGGAAACCTTTGGTTATTATCGCTGAAGACGTTGATGGTGAGGCACTTTCAACTCTTGTTGTAAACAGACTGAAAATTGGTCTGCAAGTGGCAGCTGTTAAAGCTCCAGGTTTTGGAGACAACCGCAAATCCACCCTTAGTGATATGGCCATTGCTACTGGTGGTGTTGTATTTGGAGATGATGCTAACCTCATTAAGCTGGAAGATGTACAGCCATCTGACCTGGGCCAAGTTGGTGAGGTTATCATCACAAAAGATGACACTCTGCTTTTGAAAGGTAAGGGCAAGAAGGCTGATATTGATAGGAGAGCGGAGCAGATCCGTGATCAAATCCAAGAGACTAATTCTGAGTATGAGAAGGAGAAACTGCAGGAGCGACTTGCTAGGTTAGCTTCTGGTGTGGCTGTTTTGCATGTTGGAGGCTCTAGCGAGGTGGAGGTGAATGAGAAAAAGGATCGTGTCAACGACGCCCTGAACGCCACAAGGGCTGCAGTCGAAGAAGGCATTGTTCCCGGAGGTGGTTCTGCTTTACTCAGATGTATTCCAGAGCTTGAAAAGCTTTCAACCTCCAACAATGACCAGGCGACTGGAGTTGAAATTGTGAGGAAGGCTCTAAAGATGCCATGCATGACGATTGCACGCAATGCTGGTATTGATGGGTCAGTTGTTGTTGCCAAAGTAGAAGATCTGGGACCTGAATTTGGTTATGATGCACTCAATAATGAGTATGTGAACATGATTGAGAAAGGGATCATTGATCCCACAAAGGTTGTGCGAACGGCCCTCACTGATGCCAGTGGAGTTGCCTCATTACTCACCACAGCGGAAGCCGTGATCTGTGAAATTCCACAAGAAAAGGAGCCTAACCCCATGGCTGGCATGGGAGGAATGGGTGGTATGGGAGGCATGGGTGGTATGATGTAAAGAGAATGGACCTGACTGTTTGTGCATTTAGTGTATAAGGAACTCCAGTGTGACATATTGTTGGGGATTGCAATGATCTTTACTATCACCCTTGTGTGAATGAGTAGTTTCATATATTATTAAGTCTGATTGTGTTACAAAGATAGTAGAATTATTTAGTTTTAATGTTTGCTTGAGTATGCGAGCATATTGTTATTTTTAATAATAAAATAATGATTTATTATAATATAAATGTATTTAATTTCAAATTGTACCTTTTATACCACTGAATTTATTATACATGACTAGATATTACAGAATATACTAAGTTGCAATACTACTCTTAGGGAGTAAGGTGTTATACCTATCCCATGTCTGAAATTAGGTATTACACTATTTTACTAAATATAATACAGTCAAGTAGCTGTGGAAATTATAAAGTAGAATTAATGATAGGTAAAGTATGATTAATTCATTAATTTTAAGTAAAAATGCCAGTTTTAGCATGTTGACGCTAATTGCAGGTGATCCAGTACCTTAAAGCGGCCATGTAGCCATCGAAATCTATGTATAACAATTGATGGCTGAAATGGTGATAATAGGAGCTTTTATTTTAGTGATGTTGCTACTACCTATTATAATCATAATATAGTAGATTTAAAATTAGGCCGTTGAAACATCAAGGGACAATAATATTCATACTAAAATCCAGTACTCAGGTTCTCTTTTCCTACCCCTCGACGCAAGAAAGTATGTGTAAAGATAGAATATACAGGATTATTTTAAAAGCACATTGATAGCCTTCATTATCACGAATCGAAACAATTCCTTTTAATAATATACCTATATATTTATCAGAAGGAGACTAACAAAAGTCGTTTGCTTGGGCACCTCTGTCCCATTCGTGTTTCTACCGTGAAGCAGTTATTGTTACGTTTTGGTTTGAAAGGTGGGATATGGCAGTGAATTTACAGGATACAAAGGAATAATACCTGAGCCCTCAGGAATGGCAACGCATGGGGGTACCATGGGCGAAACAGTATACACTGTTATGTATATAGTACTGCTCATGTTTATAGGTGACGGTTACCACTTTCCATAAGGTGGGCTGTCAACGTGTTTGCCATTCTAAGTTGCATAAAAAACTTATATTTTTTGTAAGAGATAAATACATGTATCAAAGATTTTATTAGATAGGTACCTATTTTAAATCCGTAAATAGATTGGTGAGTTACAAATAGCAGCAGTTATAAATAATATTGATAAAACAACTTCACAAATAATCATGACAAGTAGATTCTCTCTGCCTACCACGTGAGTGCCCTAGCGTAAATATATTTGAAAATGATCACACAATTCAATGTTTAAATCACAGAATATACCTTTTTGAAACTTACGATCGTAACCTTCGTTCTAGTAATACTCTCCAACTATCTTTCTTATCTCACCGTACTGGTTTCGCTTCAAATTCTTTTCTCCAATATTCTTCACGACTCTGGAATGCGCTTCCTGCTGCTATTAAGAGACTACCGAATAAACCGTCTTTAAAAAAAACGTTCACGTTCACTTATTTACTCTATCCGAGCAGTAAGTACTTTATATTATTCTCAATTTCGTGTATAATATAGTATCTGCTATATATGTGTAAGTATATTTGTTATTTATATATATATTTATTCGTTTATATATGTAATTTTAGTATGTATATATATCAATAATTACTAGTACCGCGTATTCGAGTATTCTGACACTTCCCTATGGTTGATTGGGAGAGAATGCTTTTAGCATTAAATCCGCCATGTATACATATTTGTACTAATGAATAAATAAATAAATATATACCCCTAACTATCTTTGGCTATGTTAAGTGATACTAAGTAATAAATTGATAAATGTAAAGGTGTACTATCGTTTCTGCTTACTCCAATGGTAGACAAGCGTGATATTACCTGTATACCTTAGGTGAAAACTGACCGTACCTTTAACCTACTTATTATAAATTGATAAATCTAGGGGAAAAGGATTGTCAATAATGTGGACTACCAGTCGCATTGCTAGCAATATACTCTGTCAGATCGACCTCCACGTGGTCCCTGGGGACACACACTAATTCTATTTGAACTTGTCGCAATGGGTCAACTGACCTGCTGTCATTTTCACCTATCATCTTTCACTGGTACTCCGTCAGCGTATACCTACAGCGAAGGCGGGGTTACCATTCTATTATCATCAATTAAAAAAAATTGTTAAAACTCAAGGACAGGGGAAAAATGGGACGAGCGTCATTAGGTCGCTATCAGGTCGAACACGTGGTTTCTTGATAACCATTTTGGTTGATTCTTGGTAAGTTACGACGAGTCAACTGACCCGATTGCATCCTCGTTTATCACCACTCATCCGTATCTCACTATTTTCATCCCATAAAAAAATACGATCAAATTAAAACCTAAATATCTGATCAAAGCAATGAACCAACGATTACCAACACTACATGAATATATACATGTGAAAAAACGGTCATAGTGACGGTAATTTTCTCCACAGCGAAAACGAAAGTTCTTTGTAAGTAAATACCTATAAAATATAAGTGAATAGATGTGAACGAAACTATCTCGCGATGTATTTCACATGGCACATAAGTACTTGTTCAGTTGTAGCAGATAACATCGCGTTAGTATTGTTACGTAATCAGTAAATTCATACCCACTATCAAAATAGTCTGTGATAAATCGAAGGAGGGGGGGAATTATTTATGATGGTAGGTACAATGTTCATTGGCGCTAAATAGATAATAATACCATAGATAATATATTTTATTGTTATAATCCACATTATTATGATTGAACAAGATTAATAATGTATTTATTAATACTTACGATTTTTTATACGAATCATGGGTACGAATGTAAATCTGCCTGTTGCTATGGATCATAGGTAATTTAGGGTGGATGCCGGTACTTATTAAAAAGCGAGGCAAATGAAAACTTTACAGGAGTTATAGATCTTTGAGATAGCATATATATGTACTAACATACTATGTACCTATTTTTTAATTAAGTACATAGTATACGTTCATAAATGTAATGCAATGTAATTACGTAATAGTATTTAACTATTGAAGCATAGATTTTACTTCTGAAACTATTGCACTGGTAAAAAAAAATTTTTAAAAGTTGTTTTATAATATAAAAAAAAAAAAACTGTTCAAATATAGGTTAACCTCACTTGCAGAAGATTACGTAAATAAATCTCTAAAAAGGTTTTTCTTCAGTTGAGATAAAAATATATTTGCATTATAAATGTTATTTATTTATATAATAATAATAATTCTCTTATTAATGTCTAATAATAACAATCTATATACTATCATATAATATGTACAACATAATATGTATATGTTTTTTGTTATTTATTATAAAAATATTTGATCTTCATCTGAGTCACCGCCACCGTAAATAAAATGTCTTCTCACTATAGCATCATCAGTAATTGCACTAGTTTCGACAGAAGCAGTGGTACTCTTACATGGAGTCACAGGATATTTAACAGGTCCCAACCATTTCCTGCCAAGGCCAAAATTTCGTGGTAAAGGAACAGTTTTTGAAGAACCACTCTTCACTGACTTATTGTCAAGGCTATTCAATGATGACTGAATAGATTTCATTGAGGATCTTTTCATTATTGCTTCTCCTGGGTCATCATTTAAATAGTCTTCTGTCAAATCTACATCTGTAGGAATACTCAGACTCAAAGGTCGTCGTTTAGGTCTTGCATTTGGAAACTGTCCTCGCCATGTGTTAAACTTTTGAGTGTTTCGCTTGTGTGGTGTAATTTCCCGTGAAGAACCTCCCGTGTCAGATTCCTCATATACTCTATTTTCTGAATAACATTTCTGCAAATTGCTTCTATTCGGTGTGTTTTGTCTGCTGTTGTCTTTCATTCTTTTAATAACCTTTTCCTTTGTCAACTTAATAAGAGCATAGACAGTCTTCAAGGCTTCCTCATTTAATAATTCGTCATCAGTGATTTCAACATCAATCGCGCTAGCAATACTTTGACTTATACTTCTATGATTTGTTAATTTACATTGACTTGATTCCTCAAAGTTAGTTGCTGCATCCAACTGGTATTCAACATTGGAACTTTTATTTGCATTTTGCAAAACTATCAGTTCCACCTTATGCGGAGCTGTTTGCAACATTTTTAAAGCTTTCTCATACTTAACATTAAGCAAAGTCTTTCCATTCACTGATATAATTTGATCGCCTGGTAAAAGTTTTTTGCACAAATCTGCTGCACTTCCAGGTGTTATAGATTTTATATACACATTACCATCTGATCCTTCAGCTACTTGCAACCCCAAAGCGTTCATTTGGTCCCTTTCTAATACTGCAGTCACAAACATTCTTTCTCCTTGTACACAGCCCATATTATCCAACTTCTCAAATAAAGAAGTATTTAAACAAGAATCATTACTAACACCATTATAACTAAAAGCGTCCGAGTATACTTTCGGAGATTCTAAAACATAAGCAGTTGGTAAATTGCTCATATCTTGATTATAATGTCTCTCTGGTAATAATTTCATACTGTCTACATTACAATGCTGTTTTTGTTCTGAATTAAAATCATCTGAATCACTCTGAGTTGTAGTCAGGTCACAATCAGACCTAGTACAATAATTAGATCTATTTATAGGTGAAGTATGATACCTATTACCAGCAGCTGTTTTCATGCCATTAAAAACCCTTGTACCCATCTTAACACCTTGTCTTCTTGGTAGACTGCAACTTTCGGATGATGATAACCCATCATTAGAAGAGTTGCCATGTATATTTTGATTTGAAGTATTATGCATGCTGTCTTCATTCAATGATGGTGAAAGTATTTGTCTTAATAATTCCTCTGTGTTTGGCTTTTCATTCTCTTTATTATGTGCTCTTTTTTCTCCAAATATATCCATTTTGAATCTTCTTCTTACAGGTCTTCTAGCTCTAACTGGATTTCTCACAGCTAAATTATAGCTGTCCTGATAGTTACTACAATCAGATTTTTTTGGGCTTTCACTTTTATTTATGGGACAATTCTCACCTGATAAGTAAGAAATAAAGTCATCTTTCGCATATAGTTTCAGGTACAATCGGTGGTGTAAAGAGGCTAACCAAAATGTAAAATAACTTTTATTGTCTGTCATTTTTAGTTTATATTTTATACCGATTTTAGATAGTCCCGAATAAGAATTTGGTATTATATACAAATTCTTTTTGTTGTAGTAAAAAGTGTGTATGTGATGCCATGGTAAGCTTTGCAAGACAATACGATCTGTACTATTCCCTGACACTTCTGTATTATGACTATTTCTAGAATAAAGTGTGACACCTCTTGGACCAATAGAAAGCCAAACATCTCTACAAAAACCATCCCTTGTCGCCCAAACTGCAGAGTAAAAATGTGCCCCATAATCACGAAATGTTTGAGCTAATGTTATATAATTTAATATTGCTTTATTCCTGTCTAGGCCATGCCGAGATTCGTGTGCCCGTTTCATACGCAACTTGATATCTGCCATGTCATTTGTAATAATATTTTCTGGTAAATAATGCTCCATCAAAAAATAATCAGCAGTGCCATGTTCTCTATATGAAAATTCTCCAAATTCAATATGCAATGCATATCCAGCTAGTAAAATTAAATTCTGAATAGTTGAAGTCATTTGACCTTCCACTGTTGCTCTCCTCAATTGTAAATAAACTCTATACACCCATTCTCCACTTTGTATATTATTAGCAATGTTTTTAGGCAAGAAAAACTTAATTCTTAAAAAAACTGTCAGTGTATTGTTCTCATCTATTACTTTATTTTTTTTATTATTACTCTTATGCCAACTTTCTGGAGCAATCTTTTTAATTTTATAATCATCTGGCAAGAATATAAAATCCCCACCAATTAAAACGGCAATACCTAGCATGAAGTTCTGTTCATATTTTTCACTGTGGACGAGAGCCTCAAAAAGCTGTCCTGCTGTTATTAATTGTGGATCACACACAACTTCTACTTTTTGCCCATTGAGTAAGACAACTGTGATTACTCTCTTCTCAGATAAAGCAGACAGAGTTAGATCCATATGTTTCACAGCCTGTGATGCTCTGACAATGAATTCAGGCCCAATACAAAATTCCTTGCCTTTAAATCCACACTCAGCCTTGTAGAGCCTTGAAGCTGCTCTTTGGACAGGCTTTCCTCTTCTACCATTTGGATTGAAATGAACAGGATTGCCTCTGCTAAGTTTTTCAGCAGCACCGATCGCCACCATAGAGACAGCATTGTTTTGCATCTGAGGCTCCTCAATCTGTGTGCTGCAAGCTATTTCCAATGTGGAGTGTGCATTGCTTAGTCCTCCCATTCTGGTGGAGTCACCATAATTAAATATGACATTTCTATTTCTGTTTTGAAGCTTACAACTCGGAAATGGGTCTCTTTCGTCTGGAGATTTAGGAAGTGCTATACAGCTTCTTGGACGGGTGCTTACTTTTAAATCTGTGTTAGTACCAGTGGTCTCCTTAGAATAATGTCGTCTTTTTACTTTATCTAAAGCATCATCCGATTTTACATCATGGTAGTCCATAATAGGGCTGAGTCCTATAGAAGCAGCAGAACAGGAACTACGACCTGAATCTTCATCATAATTGCGATGCATCATTCTAAAAAAAAAAATTTAGAAATTCAATAAATAATAAATACCACCTGAACATATTACATAGTACTATTAATACCAAAATAAGTAGAGCTTGTACTATGGCACTAAACAATGGATGTCTATCCATTGTTTAGTACTTGTACTTGTTCAGTAGACAAGACATACTTAAGTTTGTTTTTAATATGTACATAGAAATCTCTCAAACCAATACAAATGAGTCCTATAAAATTAAAAACAGCTAAATCCAAATCTGTCCAATGTTCAGAAAACTATAAAAACTAATATTTTGTCTGATATGAACTGATATTCTATATTTTAAACCAGTTTAAAAAAAAATATATTAGTAATAATTTGAATTTTAATTATTAGAACTCCTTCTATATTTGAATATAGAGTGAAAATGAAATCGATTCTATGGTGTTTAGCTGCCTTTGATTTTATAGGCTTTAAATTTACATACTAATGAACAAAACTCATTATTAATACATACTAATGTTTGTATTATGTGGTGATCAAAGCAGTGATCATTGGAAGGTGAAGTAATATGACAAACATAGTAGTTTCCCCCAAGATTCTCAGTTTATAACATTATAAAAATCAGTTATCATCTAAGTAATCCTTACTAAAAGCCTGTAAGTGGAAAATAAAAAAAAAACAATAAAATACTTTGTCATTTACTACTATATATGAAAAGTGGCTCTAACTATTGCCAATATTAAATAGCTGTAAGTGATTCACCTTATTTGATGCAAGAGCGATTGTGATTACCATAATAAATATTCATAATGAATCATTACGAGAAATTCACAAGATGAAGGAGTGGTCAGAATTATAAATGTAGGTACAATTAAACAAGCGTCTAACTCTAATATATTGAAGATATAACTATCATAAAAAAATAGTATACCGGATACAATTATAGATCAAGTACTACAATTTTCAGAAGAGTGAAATCAAAACATCATTAACATAAATATGCATGCATTTACTTATACGTATGAATTGTGTGAATCAACCGTCAACTATTATCTTATTCAAATGAGAATTCAAACAATAAGCTTGTATAAGTTTGTTCAAACATAGGTACATTGAAACGGAAAGTGAATAAACTAATATTATGTATTAAAAATTATACATAACATTATACCACATTAAAGCTTTTATTAAAGAATGAGATTGTCTATAAATTTAATTAATATTACAAGTTTCAAGTTCAAACTGATGAATTAAAACAAATATATAACTTACCTTTAGTATTAAGGTATTTAGACTTGAATAAAATTCATCATTCAACAAATGTTTCTTCATAAATTTATTAAAATAAAATATACATTTTAGGAAAATGATACATTGCACAGAAATTTCCAAAAATAAAAGTTTTAATTAATTCAAACATAAGTGAACAAATACAATTTAGAACAAACGAAAAATGAATGAAACAAACAGATAAAAAACAAGCAGAAACACAAGCCTCAGAGAAAGCACTAAGTACAGAAACAACAGCGAAAGGCATTCGTAAACGGTTGATTGAAGCTTACAGATATACCTAATGTTGCTATTTGTTTAACTTTATAAAAAAGGCTGGATCCCTGATATAGCCTTTTGACAATCTATAATTTTAGTAGAATAGAATATATCCATTGGACCCATTTATTGAGATAAAATTTATTCATAAATAAGAAATTTAACAAATAAAGTTGAAAGAAAATAAATATATTTTTTTCTATTATTACTCTATAAGTGGTGTAGTAAAGAATATATAAATAAATAAATACTCATAATGAAGTGTCTCTTTATAAACGATAAAACCTTAAATGGGAACTGGGTTACTAGTACTTATCCAATGTCTTTGTGTAAAGCGGTTTATATTTTCATCATGTAGTAACTTGTAAGATAAAAAAGATAAAACGCTTCTCTCTGACTTTGACCTTCACTAAGTAGGTACAGGTTTTTGTACTATCATTATTTGTTTAATATGATCCTTAGTGGGTCGGTAGTCGGTACATAAGTTATACTTATTCTTCTTCTTCTTCTTCTTTTTTAAAATATGGCTTCCACCGTAGAAGCAACGGTGATTTTCTGCCAATGTCAGGGTTAGAGAAGACTCCGTGTATTTTATATTATGACATTTTTGATTAGTTTATGAAACTTTTGATTAGCAAAAGGTAAATGTTTTACTAATCCAAAATCTAGAATTACATTAGGACGATAAATTAGAGAATCATAATCAAATTCGAAAAGAGGGTTACGGTCTATTTTTTTAATAAGTGAGATCGGGTTTTTGTACTTGGTAAAGCTCTTAAGGATGGGAGGGGGTTCTTTATGGGTCCAGTAACTTGATAGGTTTATTTGTTCTGAGAGAGACTCTAAGATAGGAAGGAGAGGATGGGAGTTATATTGAGCAATATTGAGGTAAAAGCGGTCTGAGAGATATTGTCTACGTAGATGGAGAGGGGGATCTAGACATTCGACTTGCAGAGCGTTTGCTGGAGATGACTTCATTGCACCAATAATTATACGTAAGCACCTAGTTTGAACTCTGTCAAATTTAGCTAGAGCAATTTTGTTGCAAGGTTCTAACAGAAATGAGCCATAGTCAAAGTGACTTCGGATAATAGCATTATATAAGAGTTTTTGGCTATATGGATGAGAACCCCAACGTACACCAGAAAGGGCTTTTAAGATATTAATACTACTTTCGCATTTATTTACTACGTAGCTTAAATGATGCAGGCCTGTTAATTTTGAGTCCAGGATAACACCCAAAAATTTTACTTTATCTTGTACTAAGATAGGTTCGTTATTTAGAGAGAGTTCAATAACGGGGATTTGTCTCTTGCGGCTAAAAACGACCGCTGAGCACTTTGGTATAGAAAGTGTTAGCCCATGATCATCTAGCCACTGATTGAGGTAATATAACGCGGAATTTAGGCGGGAAGAGGAGTCAGAAAAGGAATCTGAGGCGATATACATAGCAATGTCATCCGCATATTGTAGGATTTTGCAGAAACAAGTAACGGAGGATTCAAGGTCAGATGTATAGATATTATATAAAAGGGGACTAAGGACAGAGCCCTGTGGGAGACCTTTCCAGACCAGTCTTGAAGGAAAAAGAGAGCCATTAACACGCAAGGAAATCGATCTAGCCATTAAGAGATTACATATGATAGTAGTCAGTCTCACAGGAATACTCAGATTTTGCAGCTTTTGCCTGAGTATTGGAAGCTGGACATTGTCATACGCAGACGAGATATCAAGGAAAATTCCTATGAGGTGTTCATTGCAGGAGAAAGCAAGGCGTATTTCCGAAATAAGGACACTAAGGCTATCTGTAGTACCCATGCCACGTCTAAATCCAAATTGTAATTTGGATAATAAACCTTTACTTTCTAAAATCCATTCAAGTCTATGTTTAATGAGAATTTCTAGAATTTTTGCCAAGGCCGAAGATAGGGCAATCGGTCTGTAAGAATTTGGATCGTTAGGATCTTTTTGGGGTTTTAAGATGGGAACTATAATTTGGGATTTCCAAGATTCAGGTACTATTCCAGATAAGAAGACACAATTAATAATATCCAGAAAGTATTTTTTACCTGACATGGGTAGATTACATATAAAAGAATATGGGATGCCGTCAATTCCTGGAGAGGAGTCATGGAGATGATCAAGGGCGCAAATCAATTCTGGTAACGAGAATGGTTCATCCATTCTGTCACCACTAGAAGTTGGAGGAGTTGCATAAGGAAGGGAATCTTCTGAGGGGACAAAAGGTGGAGCAAGCCTATCAAAAAAAGCATCTACCCATAACGAGGGATTATTCGATGTTAAATTATGATTAATAGTTCCATTGCGAAATGAATTGATTTTATTCCATACAAGAGAGGGGGAGGTTCTTGGAGATAAGGATTCACAAAACCTATGCCATCCTGAAGATTTTTTCTTGGAGAGCAGTCTCTTTGTGCGAGCAGCTATCTTACGATAGGAGAGGTAATTATCCATCGTCAAGTTTGATAAATAAGTTCTTTCAGCCTCCAAGGGGGGGAAGGGATTTTGTTAAGAGTAGAATTTTTAAGGGGGATCGAATCATTAGCTGCTGATGTTAAAAAAGTAACAAAATTATTGTAGGTTTCATGAAAATTATTTATACTTATGGCAGGGAGGGAACAAAATTTATTTTCTAAAAGACTGGAGAATTTATGCCAATCAGCTTTATCTGTTTTATATTTTAGAAGTGGACTGGGGACAGACGTAGGTTTGGAATAAGTATTATAGAATGTAATTAAGATAGGAAGATGGTCACTACCATATGAATTAGGTAGGACTTGCCATGTAAGTTTAGTGACTAGGGTAGGGGATGCAAGTGTTAAATCAGGACAGCTGGGGTTTTGAAGAGGGGATACTCTACGGGTACTAGATCCATCATTCAGCACGCAGAGGTCAATGTCGTCGAGTAGATCTAACAAGTATGTGGAAACTGTGTCAGTGGATTGTGAGCCCCATAATGTGTGATGGCAGTTAAAATCTCCCATGATAATAAAAGGAGGACAGAGAGTCGATAGGAGTGACTGAAGCTCAGAGAGTATGGATTGATTTGGATGAGGGATATAAATAGAGACTAAGGTAATACCAAAGGTTTTGACTGCTACTATTTGAAATTCTGGACTGTGTGAGGGGATGGGGATTTGGGAGAATGTAGTAGATTTTGTAACCAGAAGAGCGGAACCCGCCCATCCGTCGGCTCTGTCATCCCGGAGGCATGAGTAGCCAGGCACTCTGAATGTAGTGCCAGGTCTTAACCATGTCTCCGAGATGGCAAATGCCACTGGTTTAAATTTATTGAGTAAATATATAAGATCATGTTTTTTATTTAAGATACTCCTAGTATTCCATTGTAGGAGGTTTAGGGTCATTTTTTAAGAAGGAGGAGAGGAGGAGCTGCAGTAATTGTTGGACATTGTTCGGTAATGCATCTGAAAATTTTGATATAATGTTAATGAGGGTACAAACAAGAAGTTCCACAAGATTGTCATTTGGGGTAGGGAGAGGAGTTGTTTCCTCATATTTTTGTTGGCCTATAGCAGCACAACCATTAGGTTGAGAGGATTTGGGTGTCTGAGTAATATTATTATGTGCAGATATGTCATACGATTTACCCATGGGGGGACGAGGTCGGGGAGTTAAAAGGACTGTTTCACGATATGATTTTCTGGGTGATGAGGATGGAGATGATGTAACTGAGAATTGATAGTTTGGAGGATGAGAGGTTTGAGGTTGGTGTAAATTTTGTTGAGTCGATGTTACATCAGCATATGACCGCTTTACAGAAGGAAATCGGACAGATGCCTCCATGTGGCTTATATTTTCTTCAGCCATTACAATTTTTATACTTTTTTGTCTTGCATGTTCGGGACACACCGACTCTGTAGCTGCATGATTATCACTGTCACAGAGTATGCAATGTGGTTGTTCCTTACTTTTATCACATGCATCACCTGCATGTTGAGCACCACAATAATAACATCTAGGTTTAGATCGACACTGAGTACGAATATGGCCAAACCTACAGCAATTTCTGCATTGAATAAGAGGTAACCTATATAGCAGAACCGGGAGAGAGGTATCAAAACAATAAACTTTTTCTGGAAGAACCTGCCCTTCAAAAGTCAATACAACTGAAGATGAGGGAATCCAAGTGACTGAGTTGTCCGGTTTATGAGATTTGACATTTAATCGTCTAGCTCTTATCACTTGTCCACAATTAGGAGGAGTATCGATATTTTGGACCAGTTCCTCAAGGGACCAGTCATTAGGTATATTACGAACAACCCCCATTCGGGAGATTTGGAATCTTGGGATGCTAGCAGAGTATTTATTATCTGTAAGGAGTGGATTTTCAACAAAATTGTTGGCTTCTAAATGATTTTTAAATTCAACAGATATCCTATTACGACCTAATGCTTTGATACCCCCCTTCCTGATTCCTGTGATTTTATTTTTGTGTAAGAACTGCGCAAATCTTAATAGTTTTATTGACAATCCAGTTGAAACATCGGGTTCTATTCTTGTTACATGTACGGAATAAGGAGCCGCATCCTGGGGATTATACTTTGCTTTTGAGTCACTCTCAAAACCTGGTCTGGTGTAAACAAATTGTATTGATTCTGAGGGTGGATTAGTTTTTTTCCCATCCCTATTGTCAAGATCCAAAGACGCTCGTCTTTTCCTTGTATTACCTACCAGGGATTGAGAGGGCTCCAAGCCATCATCGATAGGTTCTATAGGTATACCTCCTATATCGGGAGGATCCTCATCACCGCTCACCTCCATAATTACGGAGGTGGAGCGAATATACACATAAGAAACTACTTACCACACACCACTAAGAAAATAGGACAAACACAGGACAAAATGAAATAAATATAAGGATTCTCAACACAATATAACACTAAATAATAAAGATTCCAACAAAAAACGTGTATTCACTAACACCTTCAAGTGACAGATCTATACTTATTCTACGTCTATGATATAATGTGCTCAAAAACGGTGACATATCATCTAGGATGACGTTGACATGACATCTCTGAATTCAAGATGTCATTCTATTTCAATCAATCAAATCAATAAATTACGGATCTATATCATATTCTTAAAATAATTTCTTGAATAAAATTTTGATATGTTATTTTATAGAATTTACAGTTTCCTTTGTGCGTAATATTAATGTAGTTTATTGATTTAAGATAGGAACTAAAAAATGGCTACCTTAATTCAGTCATACGAACAACAATATTCAGTGCTTACAGCTGATATTACAGCTAAAATTGGCCGTTTGAAATCGGGAAACGAGGGTAAGTTTTATTTTGATAAAGAGTTTCAATGAATATATGCACAAGGCATTCTATTGATCATCTTCTGTGTTTAGATAACCGTGATCAGTTGACAAGAGAGATTCAAGCGAATTTTGAAGAAGCCAATGACTTGGTAAGATTGCATTTTTTTGTATAAAAAACCACAGCTTGGCGAACTCTGTCCCACTGGTATTTCTGTCTTAATGTGAAGATAACATTTTAGTCCTCCAGTTTGGAGATATGGATGTCACAGTATGTTGATAGTTGTCAACTTGTTTTCCATTCCAAGTTGCATAAAGAAATTATCTATTTATTGCAGTGTGGAAGATTTCATATAATTTATCAAAATAATATCTACTTTTAATTATTGTTTATTCATCTAGTACTCTATGGTATAGCTAACAAAACATTAAAAAAAGTGGAAGCCAGTGATGTAAAAAAATAACAGTCAATCATTTTTAATTGTTTATCCATTGCCCATTATGTGCTTGTTCTCTTTTATATTTTCAATTGTTAACTTTTTTTTTCATTTATTCTGGTGTAATCGTTCCAAAATTATAGTAGTTTTTTAAAATAAAAATAGTCAACAAGTACTGAAACATATTTGATACAATAGAAGTTTATGTAGTTAGATAATAGGTAGCAGTGCCCCTCTTAAAACATCTCTGAAAGCTTAACTACAGTTGCCAACCTGCCTGCCAAACATGGCAACTATTGACAACATTTCTTTTATGGGGAAGGCTTATGTTCAGCAGTGGACAGTTAATGGCTGTAATAGTGATAATACATATATTTACAGGATTGAAAAAAACAAAACCTACAATAAAGTAATTTACTAAAAACATAAATACACATAGAGTTGTAAATAATGTGTATATACACTCCTCGCAAAAATTAAGGGAACATAAAATTTTTTGAAATTTTTGGGTGATTTTCAACAGGCTGTATTTCAGTGAAAAATAATCGTACAGGAAATTTAAAAAAAGGGTTTTGAAGCTTGAAAACTCTAGTTTTCAGATTTTTTGGTGAAAAAATTTTTTGAGCTCCGGTTTCTATGCAATTCTTAAATAAAGCTGAAAATAATTTTTTTCTAAATTTTCTAGGTTTTGTTTTTCACTCTATGGGCATGGAAAAATTTTTTCGAGCTACTCCATTGTATAGGTCTCTTAGCGTGTTTATTCAGCTTCAAAAATCGCTTTGGATGGCTCAATTACGACCATTTGTCTCCGAGATATCGAACTTTGAATGCAAAAGCATCCTTTTCCATTCAACTGCTAATATCTCTGGAACTACTGGTCGCACAGCAAGCGGGCGCCGAGTTTCTTTATCTGCATAAAATTTCCAATTAAGCACAGTCAAGAGTTAGTGAAGAAAAATTTTTTTTCCACCTCTAACATTGAATTGAAAAAAGTGGAAAAAAGTGACTTTTTCTCCTTTTTTGGTTACTTGGCTGTATCTTCGCTAATATGGGCGGGAAAGCTAAGGTTTGAGGAAAATTTTACAGTCTATTGTTCCTTAAAGAACCCCCAAATCCCTGGAGCGATCGGTTCAACGGTTTTTCCCGGACCAATTGATTGAAATTTTGGAAAAAATAAGGGAACAAGGTTTTTGTCCCTTAAACTCACCCTAATCCATTCAAAAATCAATAATTTCATTTGTTTTTCACTTTTTACTCAATTTTTTGTTTTTTAAAAATTCATTATCAAAAAAAAATCGAAAAAAATCAAGAAAATTTTATGCAGATAAAGAAACTCGGCGCCCGCTTGCTGTGCGACCAGTAGTTCCAGAGATATTAGCAGTTGAATGGAAAAGGATGCTTTTGCATTCAAAGTTCGATATCTCGGAGACAAATGGTCGTAATTGAGCCATCCAAAGCGATTTTTGAAGCTGAATAAACACGCTAAGAGACCTATACAATGGAGTAGCTCGAAAAAATTTTTCCATGCCCATAGAGTGAAAAATAAAACCTATAAAATTTAGAAAAAAATTATTTTCAGCTTTGTTTAAGAATTGCATGGAAACCGGAGCTCAAAAAATTTTTTCACCAAAAAATCTGAAAACTAGAGTTTTCAAGCTTCAAAACCCTTTTTTTAAATTTCCTGTACGATTATTTTTCACTGAAATACAGCCTGTTGAAAATTACCCAAAAATTTCAATAATTTTTATGTTCCCTTAATTTTTGCGAGGAGTGTAGTTTAACAACAAAAATATTCTTTAAAAATAATAAATTAGTTTAGTATCAAAATACAAGGAACACCAACACAAAGGAACAGCTAATCTTATCTTTAAAAAAATTAATTGTTTAGGTATAGCACAATTTGTTCTATTTTACATTTTCAATTTTTATATATATATATATATAAAGGTATTTGAAAATCCCAATGCTAGTGGTTTACATCGGATTTTCCCCTTGTATTTTGCATATAAAGAATTGTATTATAACGCATATAAAGTTTGAGCCCATTTTATTAGAAACACTATGTGTGATAGTTAAATATATACAAATATATATGTATTTAGGTCTATTATATTACATTTTCAATTAATTTTTTCTGCACATTTCTATTGTTTATTTCTATTGTTTATTTATCAATAAGACCTGTTACCACTTTCCATAAGGTGGGTCTTTGGCTTGTTTGGCATTCTAAGTAAAAAAATAAAATAAATGCTTTTTAATTGCACATTTATTTATAATGTATACTGTTCATATCTTTAGGTAAAGAAGAAGAATAAAGAAACATCAGATAATGTTTATCACCTATATATATATATATATATATATATATATATATATATATATATATATATATATATATATATATATATTTAACTAATTAAAAGTTGTATAGAAAGAAAAAATTTTTGTATAACAAGATTATTTGTTTCTCTTATATTTTTCAGTATAACTTGAAGAATATGATTTTCACAACAATGTTCTTTGTATAATATAAATCGAAAAACATTAGATTTATCAAACGATTATTGGTTTATTTTAAATTTGGCTTCTAATTCCTGAGTCCTCAGGAATGGCAACACATGGGGGTTATCATGGGTGAAACAGTATACTCTGTTATGTCCATGGTACTGCTTATGTCTATAGGCGACAGTTACCACTTTCCATCAGGTGGGGCTTCAGTTCGTTTGCCATTCTAAGTTGTAAATAAAAAAAAATTCAGTACACTGTGTTGCGGAATTAAACTCCTCGTGTGCCACCAATTTAATTACATGCTAAAAGAAAATATTTAAATTTTTCAGTTAGAACAATTAGAGTTAGAATCCCGTGGGGCGGGTGCGGGATCTCGCGTCGGTGCCTACCGCGCTGAGCTTCAGCGTGTTCGCGACGAATACCGTTCTGTTCTCAACAATTCATCCTCATGTAAGTATTTTTATTTCTTGTTTGAATGTGAATTTCTTTCGTAAATGTCAATTACGAAAGGAAAGTATTTTAAAAACGGATAATTAATAATTTACTACAAAATAAAGGGATTGTATAAAAATAAAAAGAAAGAATATGTCTTACCAATCTAATTTTGAATCTTTATTTCACGGCAGGTAGGCATTTAGATCCCTAACAAACAACAAATATTCCTGTCGGAAATCTTTTCTACCATACCATATATTGTTAAAATATATAATAAATATTTCTTATTTACTTTAATATCGATAAATTATAGATGAACTTCTAAATTACGAGAGTGGGAAACTGTTGTACATTAAATCACGATGGATTCGAAAACGAGAAAAAAAAAACCGGTTTAACCATATTAAAGAATAAAAATTTTTATTTTAAATATATTTGAGTATTTTTAATTAAGAGTGAATTAGAATTGTGTATGTATTTATATCCTTTATCTCCCTATAGTCATATCGTATAGGGAGATAAAGGATATGGCCTGGGATAGGGCTGGCTGGAGGAAGATGCATGAATTAGTTGCACCAACAAGAGGAAACTCTTAAATGAAAAGAGAGATGTATATATATGAGCATCTGTTTGAACTTTCTCTGGATAAAAACTTAAATTGTTTTTGATACCTGATTATTTTGTTAATGTGTACCTACTTAAATTATTGCATTTGCTATTATTACTGTATCTCATAATTCCATTATAAATTCACACCTTACAGTTCAAACTAGGAATGACTACATTTTTATGCATCAGAAATTCTGAGTTTAGAAAACTATATTATAAAGTATTTTCATATTTTTTTTATACAACTTAGAATGGCAAACAAGCTGACGGCCCATCTGATGAAAAGTGGTAACCGTCTCCTATAGACATGAGTAGTACCATGGACACAACGGAGTATACTGTTTCGCCCATGATACCCCCCATGCGTTGCCTTTCCTGAGGACTCAGGTGTTATTCCTCTGTACCCAGTAAATTCACGCCATATCCCACCCTCCAAATTGATTTATTAGTGTTTCTTTAAGATCTCATCTGCATGACCAGGATAAAACATAGCCTTCCAATCTCTTATTTCCCAATTACCAAAATATCCTAATTTTTTCCAATAGCCTATTAGGAATTACAGTTGTCAGTATTTTTTTTTATCAATGAAAATAAAACCTCTTTCTTCAGATAATTTGGAATCCGAAGAAACATACGATGACTGGAGTGGTGCCAACGAACAGCGCAGGAAGTTATTAGACAATACAGAGCGGCTGGAACGCACCGGCAAGAATCTGACTGAAGGCTACCGGGTAATACTGGAGACGGAGCAGATTGGAGCGGCCGTGTTGCAGGACCTCAGTGGGCAAAGGGAAACTATACAAAGGTCTAGAGGACGGGTGAGAGATTTTTACTGTATAACATATTATACCAGTTCAGACTATGAAGATTGCTTTATTGTTATTATTGAATGTGTCACAGACCGAGACAAAAATACCAGCTTAAATACTTCTGTCTAAGGAGGAAAGGGATTGTTAGTAATAGGAATGAACAAACCTATTACCAGCAATATCCTCTATCAGGTCGACCTCCTCGCGGTTCTCCCTGGAAACCATCGTGATTGATTCATTAGTGAATTTGTCAGGATTGGCTAACTGACCTGCTTCATCCCTCACTAATGCCCCGCCAGTGTATACCGGTAGCTCAGGCGGGGTTACCATTCCATTATCATCTATTAAAAAAAACTTCGGTCTCATTTATTTCTTAAAACTTATTAAGCAACTGTTTTAATTAGGTTAAGGAAAATGATATGTTGTTGATGAGATGAAATCTTTATTTCATTTTGGACACTGCAGTTGTCGAGAGGATACTGGTCAGAAACTACAGTGGCTTAGGAAGTCGGGTTTGCATACCTATGTGCCCAATAAATTTAATTTTTTTTATATAACTTGAAATAACAAACAAGCAGACTGTAACTGATTTGGTAGAAAATGGCAAATGCTGCCTATAGATGTGAACAGTACTTGTATCATAGATATCATAAAATAAATTTAAGCAAATATCAAAATTGAATTAAAAAAAAAATTAAATAGACTTCTATATTTTTCTGTTAAATTTCGTTTGAATTCAATTTTTCACAAACGTCACACCTAAGTCACTTATTTGTATAATTTTTTTTTTTGTTTGAATATTTAAATGTGGAACGTAATTTTCAGTTACGCGAGACCGACGAGCAGCTGAACCGTTCGTCGCGGCTTATGAACTCAATGATAATCCGCGCCCTGCAGGACCGGTTCATACTGGTCATGGTGTTCTTAGTCCTCGGCGTGCTCATGTGCGTGGGCCTTTACTTCTCCTTCTCCTAGCTGTCGGCCCAAATACAATATCTCAAAGACTTGGCGATATCGCAGTGGGTGTACTACCTTTACGTGGCGTGTACCAAGGTGTTAACGTTGGGCCTACGAGTGTTCGTGTTTAAACATTATTTATATGCATTCCTCTATAGATATAAGCTGTTTCTTTTTTCTTAATTTGTTAGAGCACAGTTTTTTAATTGGTGATAATGTAATGGTAACCCCGCCTGCGCTAACGGTATACACTGGCGGGGCACCGGTGAGGGATGATAGGTGAGGATGACGTAAATATAATTAATCCAACATGTAAAAGGTGGAAAGGAATTGTTAGTAATTGGGTCTAATAACTCCATCGCTAGCAATATGCCCATATCAAGTCAACCTCCACGCGGTACCCTGGAAAGCATAAAAAATTTGTCACAAAGGTTTCCAGTGGGAACCACGTGGAGGTTGACTTGACAGGGTGTAGCGCTAGCCATGGGGTTGCTAGTTCTCATGTATATTGCTTTGACTCTATATAACTTGTTGCCCAATCATCAGACCAGTAATAAAATACAGTGGGTTGCCAAATTAATAGGGACAGTCACGAAATATTGGTTTTTTGTAAAATATTGGTCCATAATTAATTCAAAACGTCACTTTAGGCTATGATTATATTTAATAATATTAGATACATATCTTTAATGAATTTAGAATACAATAATTTAATATTTAAACAACTTGAAAATGTAAACAAGTATAATAAGTACTATGATGGGAAATTATCAATATTTTGTCACATTTCCTTTTGCTTCTATCAGTGCTTGAATCCGCCTCGGCATACTTTCGATACACTGTTTAGCACTTTCTTTTTATTTGGGATTGTGATGCCAAACATTTATTAACTTTTCAACCAGTTTTTCTTTGGTAGTTATCATTTCCTTGGCAATTTCCGCCTTGGTAATTTGCCACAAGTTTTCTATGGGATTCATATCAGGAGAATTGCCAGGCCAAGGTAAAACTGGAATGTTGTGGTCTTCCAAAAATTTGGTTACACTCCTCGCTTTATGGCATGGTGCTGAATCGTGCATAAACACAAATTCCTCCCCATTCGTGAACCATTCCTGGAGTTGTGGCAACAGGCGTGTTTCTAATACTTGCTTGTATTGGTCCTGTCTCATGGTTTCCTGGACTATATAGAGGCGCCCAACCCCTTTTGCGCTTATGACAGACCATACCATTATTTTTACAGGGTGTTTAACGCGTTCCACTATGCAATCAGGGTGACATTTCTCGCCTGGACGCCGCCTGACAAAGTTACTTTTGTCGGCTAGAATTTCAAATGTTGACTCGTCTGAGAAACATACCTAAAAAAAAATAGAAATTTATTCATAATTTTTATAAATATGATTTTATATAACACAAACAAAATTGACATTAGAACTGACCTTATTCCAGTCTTCAACAGTCTTCAGGCGGTGCTCACGAGCCCAAGCAAGCCGTTTCTTCTTCATCGCCTTTGTCAATCGTGGTTTCTTAACTGGACGATGACCTGTCAGGCCTTCCTCTGCCAACCTTCGCTGTACAGTTCTTTTAGAAACAGGTATTCCATATTCCTGTACCATCTGAGTTAAGAATCCAACAGTTTTCTTTCTGTTTTGCAAACAGATATCCCGAATTTTCCTATCAGAACGTGCTGTTGTGATACGTTTTCTGCCACATTTGCCTTTTCTTTTGGGCGAAAGTGGCCGATTCTGGTCTAAATTGACCTTTATTTTATTGACAGCAGACTTAGATACGCCGGCCAGTTCTGCTATCTTTCTCTGAGAATGACTTGTGGTTAGGAGAAGAGTTTTAATCTCAGATTTTTTTCTCGGAGACAAATCTACCCCTCGACCCATAGCCAAAGCTGTAAAAATATATAAAAATAAAAATTGTTCTAAAATCTGCCTCAAAATACTTTAATTTTAATAATAGTAAAATAGTACTTACTTGCAGGTAATAATTATTTCACAAAACCACAAATGAACTGTTCAAAAGAATTATTTACGTGTTTCACTTTTACACGTGTGGACGACTGTGTGTCTCTCTCGTTATTAAAATATATTTACAAAATAAATAAATCTCTCAGCACTTGAAATTCACTTTAAATTTGAGTTACAGAGATACTGATAACATAAAAACATATTTCAAACACACTTATACCACTTAAAAACGCAATCAGGGGCACTTGAGGAACAAAAATTATAAAAAATGTGACTGTCCCTATTAATTTGGCAACCCACTGTATATGAAATCCAGTTAAATTGATATTGTATGTTGTTGCTATGTGTATTTAGTATCATTAAGGTTTAAATTGTCATCATATAAACATTGCAAATAATGATTTCCTATTTCTAATACATTATGCACTGTTGAATAGATTTTAAAGTATTAGAATCGATTCTGAGGCGCTGTTTTTCTAAATCTATCTCTGAATTTAAAATATAAATTTGATATCACAGTTATATCCAATGTATGGACCGATATGAACTTGTTAATTTATATATTTTGTTTTGTGCTTTTTTATTTTCATTCTTTTATCTCTTTTACTGTGTATTATGTGTATGTTTTTTTTTTATTGTAATTTGTGTGCTGTAAATAATGTAAATAAATTATCTATCTATCTATCTATCTTCTAATAGATTTAAGACAAAATTGTTATAATTATAGTTTATGTTGGTCCATAAAATGATAATTTACCATCGCACCGCTCGCCATCGATAGAGAATTAATCCTCACACGCTTGAACCTAAATGGTACAGTACCACGTACAGTGCGGGTTCAAAGGGATTTTTTTCCAGCGAACGCTCAGGCTGTGAAATGAGCTCCCTACCGAGGTTTTTCCTAAAGACTACAGTAGAGGGTTCTTCAAAGTTCTTCTTTATTAAAGTTTTTTCAAGGTTGGCAACGCGCACGTTACACCCCTAGTGTTGCAAGCGTCCATAAGCTACAGTGACCTTTTACCATCAGACGGGCTTCTTGTTTACCCATCTTTGTGATATAAAAAAAGTGATTTCGTGAAAGTAACAAATAAAATATACGGTTATAAGAGATAAATTTAGAAAAATGACACATCAGAATCAGCGCCACCGTTCTAAAATTGTATTAATGGAACTACGTAATCCGTTTGTGTTTTGACTCTTGATAAGTGTACATATTGTTAATAGCGTGAATGTAAGTAATGTATTTTGTTGCATCTACGTTTCTATATTTTGTCCTCGTTATAACACAATGGTAGATATTTTATTTATTTATTTATTTATTTATTCAAAGGAACACCAACAGCATATTGCACTATAACATATATAACAAACGTTAAATACAATACAATATTAATGCACACGCCTATTAAAGGTATTCACAGCGTTTGCTTTAACATAATTATACAGTATGATGTGAAATAAACAATTTTAAGGGATTAAATATTATATATACTAGCCTACAAATATTTAAAAAGTTGGGTTTTTATTTTTTGATGGGTGAAAATGGTATGGTAACCCCGCCTGCGCTAACGGAATACGCTGGTGGAGTACCAGTGAAGGTTGATCGATGAGAATGAAAACAGGCCAGTTAGCCCATCATGATGAATTCATCAGGAATTAACCATGATAGTTTCCAGGGGGGACCGCGAGGAGGTCGACCTGGTTGGGTATATTGCTAGCAATGGGATTCTCAGTCTCCATTATTAACAATCCCTTTCCCCCCTTAACAGTCGCGTTATTAGTGTAACCTAAGTTGTGAGTAATATCAGTAAATACGATTATAATTGAATTAAATTAACAAATATTCAGAATAAGAAAAGATTAATACGGTATTAACCGTTTGAATGCCGACAAGCGCCATAGCACTCGTGAAATCAGTTGCTGTAAAAAAATTATTAAAATTGGATAATTTCTTGGAGAAGATACAGTTTTTTCAGAGACAAGGCTAAATGACATCAACACGACAATGGTTTCTTTGGTATTTTTAAGTAGATATGAGTAAAAATCAATGGCACTGAAGCGGTTAAGTATGGATACATGTGAATCAATGTTATTAAATCAAACTTTGTTTTTAAACTTATGTAAATCAAGATAAATAAATTTGGTAGGTGATATCGTACCACAGCAAAAAAAAAAATGCACTTAGTAAAAATCCTATCCTATCCTATTCAGTTCCTATCGTGATTAAAAGAAAAGACTTTATTTATTACTGTATTTTTATTATATAGATAGGTAAAAGTTTTATTTTGCATCTCAAATAAAGAATTTCTTAAATAAAAATCATTAAAATAATATAAAATGCTGTAAAAAAATTCTTAATTTAATTTTGTCCCACAAATAGTGGATAAGCCATAAGCTATCTGTCTTTTTTTTTAATAGATGATAATGGAATGGTAGCGGTGTTACCATTCCATTATCGTCCATTAAAAAAATAGATTCAGTCAGTTTGATATTGCAGCATTTTATACATGTATTATTATTGCTAAAATTGTGGGAATTATTGGTAACGAAGTATTCGTGATATAGATGTATTTATAAATTACAATCAACAAATATTTATGAGAGAGAGAAAGTTGTAGTAAATAAAGTACTAATTACGTTTTTACTTGTAAATATCTATCACGCCAGGTACCTTACGGGATGAGTGGACATCCTGTCCTTACATCTCTTGCTTCGTCCACTTGACTACGTGTAAATATATTAAAATTATATATTTAATAAATTAATTTAATTTTTTCACTAGGAAATTGTGATATTTAATTTGATTTGACAAATGTATATTAATGTATAATTATAAAATAATCATGTATATGAGACTGCTATCTATTAGGCGGTTTAATTGTAGATAGAATAAATTATTTAATTGCTTACTGCAATGAATAAGGTGAAAAAAAATGTACCTAATTAAGCTTAAATGATTTTTTTAAATAAAGTATTCATTGTATTCAAAATATAAAGGTATTTAATTTAATAATGTTTTTATAACACTGTTTGGGTGTAACTAGGAACGATAAACATCTTACCATGGATGGGCAACATAGAATATACAGTGTCGCCAATGTTATATGGACTAATCCAATATTTTTGCTTATGATTTCTCTATAATGTGTATATGTAGTTACATATCTACTTAGCATTGTGTATATTGCGGTTTTACGTTCATCAACCGTCTAGTCACAGAGTTAAGCAATCTATTTTATTTTCCTTCACGAGTTATCTATATAAAATTGAATCGTAAATCCTGTTAACATTCAAAAACGGCTTTACCGATTTAAATAATTTTATTCATTGTAATACAATTTAATACGTTTAAAAAAAAAAAGTAAAATTGCTGAAGTTCAGCTGAAAAATCAAAAATTAAAATAGATCATTTTGCATGGGAGTCGATACTTCGAAATATTTTTAATAGATGGCGTTATATGTGATACGAAATTTACAGGGTCAGCTAGTAAATAAATAAATATCACTACACGTAACATGCCATCTAGTCCCAAACTAAAAAAGTCCTGTACTATGGATACTAGATGACTGATAGACATACTTCAAAAATTATTTTTTAAATACCTCCTAATAATAAAACAAACAAACAAAACATACTCATGAATAACAAATGTATAGGGGAGAATGGATTGTTAGTAACGCGCACTACCAGTCCCATTGCTAACAATATACTCTATCGGAACGACCTCCCCGTGGTCTCTCTGGAAACGATCGTGCTGAATTCCAGGTGTATTCATCACGGTGGACTAACATGTACTCTTCGTTCCCACCTATCATCTCTCACTGGTGCCCCGCCAGCGTATACCGTCAGCACAGGCAAGGTTACCATTCCATTATCGTCCATTAAAAAAACTCACTGGTGCCCGCCAGCGTATACAGATAGCGTAAGCATGCCTATCATTTTATCATCAGTTGCGTGATAATAGTGACAATCGCTAGATGGCGCTGTGTAAATTTAGAACACGATAAAGTTTCGCCTAGCCAAACTATATAATATTAAATACATTGGAATTTACGATATGTTTATAATTATTTATCTAAAACAAATATAACTTTCTTAAAGTCCGACTGTTTTTTTTTTTTTTTATAGTCGCCTTTCAAAGTAAATCAGTTTCTATTGGTTTTGTTTTGATTGCCGATCGTCACTTATTTCGATCTAAAAGCTAAGAACAATGTATTGCATAGGAGTAATAAAATTAACAATTCATAGCAGGGGCTAGTTTATAGAATATAGAGTCGCTAGTATTATAATAAATTGTCGGGGTATTATTTCCCGTCGATAATTCCCTGTACGAGATTATAAATACACCAATCAAGTTTTTTATTTTTATTTATTGTTTTGCCCGTGACAAGGGGCTAGGCCCTTATAAAAATTAAAAAAAAAATTTTTTTTCAATACGCGGGCAAAATTCCCGCCAAATTAAACATACAAATCTTCCGATATATTTGACATTTTTTTGCCCGCGAATAAATAATAACGGTAATACATATGGCAAAATATATTTAATATTATAGAAAATAAAAAAAAATATATATTAATTATATATTTTTTATATTAATTATAATTATTTATTACACTAATTATAAACAGTGATGACTTGATGTTCTTACTGTGGATAGTCTTAAGTCTCTAAGATTTTATCAGTATAAATAAAACATTTAATATAATTTGAATGGATTTGGTTTTTAATTTAAATTAATAATTATACAATAAATATTAAATGTACATACAGATATTTTATAAGGATTTTTTTAAAATAAGCTAAAATAAAACTATTGATTACGTGAGATTTTGCTGCGGCTCCACAGAATCTTCGTCGACTGGTTGGCCCAGTGAGATCAAACGCATTTTGTATTCATTCAACTTCAAATCCTGGAAATTAATACAGAAGGTTGAGTTTACAATAAGAAATGATAAAATTTTAATACCTACTTTTTTATGTATAACTAGCTATTACCCGCAACTTCGTTCGCGTGACCGATCTTCCCGTTCTACCAGTAAATGCCACGCTTGGCACGCAGGTTGGGAACAGTAGTTAGGTTTTAATGATGTTTAAAGTACGCCGATGCCCGTCCCTCCACCATAAGCTCCCTTAGTCGCCTCTTACAACACCCACGGGAAAGGAAGGGGTGGCGTATTCTATGCCGGGAATTACACGGCAATTCGGGGGGGGGGGGGGGTTGTGGAAACCATCGTACTGAATTCCAAGTGAATTCATCACGTTGGGCTAATTGACCTGCTTTTTCATTCTCACCTATCATCTCTTACTGGTGCCCTGCCAGTGTATACCGATAGCGCGGGCGGGGTTACCATTCCATTGTCATCCATAAAAAAAAAACGACAATTCAGCGTGTAATGCTTGTAAAAGTCAAAATACACTTTATTGAAGTAGGTTTTCAAGAAAAAGCTTTCCGTCTTCAATAGTAGAGCATACCTGATCAGCGAACAACACCAACAAGTCATCTTGGTCTTTCCTCAGCGTCTCCAACTCCTCGGCGGCGAGTTTCTGACTGTCCCGCGATACCCTCAAATCCGTATCCAGTCGTGTGACTTCGGCCGTTAGCTGTTTGATCTTTTCCTCGTATTCTATTAACTTGGTGTTGTCTTGACTTGGCGGCTGAACTTGGTTGCTTGGTAATGATTTGGCGGTGGACAATTGAGCTTTCAACATCGTATTCTCGTCTTTGAGATGGGAGTTCGATGCTAGTGAGTCGTTCAGGGCGCCCTGTAATTGATGATATTGTTTTTAAACACGTGAAATATTGATGTATGAATATTTATATTTTTCAATATTTAAGAGTTTAACCTATCTATCTATCTATTTAAGAGCTGCGCTCTTGTCGGTGGAGCTCTTGCCACTCACTACGATTTTCAGCGAGTCTCTTCACCTCTTGATACGACACGACATCAACTCCTTCCTTGATCTACCTCATGTAACTATGTCTCGGTCTCCCTCTTCCCCTCCTTTCTTCTATCTTGCCTTCTATTATAATGTTCATAAGTTCGTCGTGCCGTATCAAGTGTCCCAACATTTTAACAAAAGTTTAACAGCAGTCATAAATTTATTTATTAAAATTGGCTTAAAAAATTATATAATCAATTAAATTGTTTTTATTAAATACACTTCTTGCGCCAAATAGCTACCATGTTTTTTTTAATACAATAGAAAATATTTTATTGCCAGAAAAACACATAGTATACAACATAAAATACAGAGGTAATATACATTACTTCTATACATATGTATATATATATATAAGAAGTATCTCATATCAGGCCAAAGGAACTGGCTTCGCTGATGCTGCGAGTGTCCCAGTGCAGTGTGTACAGCTGCACAGCGCTGGTTTGCAGCCAGTTCTTTTTTCTTGTATCCATATATATATATATATATATATATATATATATATATATATATATATACAGTATTAATCTTTGATGCAACAAAGAGTTAAATAAATTGATGTTATGTGTATAAAGTTTTCTCAATATTTAATAGACGTGCTTTTTTCTATTTTCAATTTAATTTGTATTTTATTAAAAGAGTAGCATACTCTATTATTACTTAAACATAACCTTCAAGAAAAGAGCATATACCTTTTTAAAAGGCCGGCAGCACACCTGCAATGCCTCTGGTGTTGTGTTGTGGTGTTGTGTGTGATCATGGGCGGCGGTAGTCACTTACCATCAGGTGAGCCGCATGCTCGTTTGCCTCAGTGTAAAAAAAAACATAACATAGTGGATAAAT
This sequence comes from Galleria mellonella, assembly GCF_026898425.1. NCBI lineage: Eukaryota > Metazoa > Arthropoda > Insecta > Lepidoptera > Pyralidae > Galleria > Galleria mellonella. The sequence continues at coordinate 3,279,659 of NW_026442061.1, forward strand.
ATATACCTGTAACGATTGGTTCTGCTGCACCAGCCCCTCGACCTGCGACAACAGCTCCTGCAGCCTCGCGTCCTGCTGCCTGATGAGACTCTTGTACTGCTCCAGCGTGCCACTCTCCGGGGACGACCGCTCATGGTTCAGCTCATTGCTCTCATCCTGTTTCTTTTCTATTAGGCTTTGGATCAGGACACCTGGAATGGAACATTATTTTTTCTTTATAATAGCTCAACTTGTGATCACATAGGGTCAGACACAGATGTGAGTAAGCACAAGGATGATTATCATCATATCAGTTATGCTGAACATAGCCCCCCCCCCCTGGTAGGTTCTAGGAGTTGCCATGCTTGACAGGCAGGTTGCCAACCGCAGTTAGACTGTGGTGATGTTTTAAGAGGGACACTGCTGTTCATCCTTCGACCACTAAATTTTTCATTGTTTCTTACGACACCCACGAGAAAGTAAAATGGACAACATGGTCCAAGTGTTGGGTATATACCAGTCTTATACATTAACTAGCGATTCGTCACGGTTTCGCATGGGTAGATAGATAAATTAGTAGTTTATATTGATTTTGGTAAGTAAATTTTTTAATACACGTTTTTTATGACATCTTGGGTAACATTATTGTAACTTTCGTAGAGATCTCTAATAATAATAATAATAAATAATTTGTATTAAAGTGAACTATTTATTATAAATAAATATTTTTGGATACTCGTCTTTTTATAAATTACCGCCCAGTTCGGAATGCAATTTCAGATAAGAAGAACAGACAAGAAACAACTGTTGCATCTTTTTTTTCAAATATAAATTTATAATATTTTTTTCGAAAATAATATATAACCAATGTTATTTGTCCATAAAGTAGATGTATATAAGTGAAAGAATTCTAAAATTGGTTGAGTAGGTTTTGAGTTTATCCTGGGGGATGTGATAATATACCGGTGCATCCCCCGAGTGGTAGGATGAGCACGCCATCCACCCTATCTTGAGAGAGGAAACCTGCTCTTACCATTAGGGGGCGGGTCGCTGCCGTCGGAGATGTGGTGAGTGCGAAAGCGAACCCATGTTTCCGACATGGCACCTCGAGGGTATATCGTCTGGTTTTTGGTGGGTACACCCCCACCTTACGGGGGGATTCCCACAGTACCCATTCACCTCCAGCAAGGTGTATGGGTCTGCATAAAGCATTTTCCAGACGTTAAAAAAAAAGTTTTGAGTTTATACATTACAAACGAACAAATACACAAAAATTACTTACTAAAGTACTTACTTTCTAAAACTTTGAAGAGCCTGCAAAATTCGTAGTCTATCAATATCTCTGCCGGCATCTTCACCCTCAGCTGGGGGTGTTTCGCCGCTTTATTGTAGAGCTCGTGCTTGGTCACTTCGCTCAACTTGGCCGTGAAGGTCTCCATACCGATCCTCTTCAGCAGGAGCTGTTTCAAGGAGTCCTTTGTGTAGTTCTCTGCTGAGTCATCGTTGAAGTGTATACAGATGGCCAGCAGGAAGGCGGAGAGACCTTGGAGAAGGTATTCGTTGTCGTCGTGCTCGTTTGAACACGTCTGGTTGACGAGGTAGCCGACACCTCCCGGGACCTTGAGAAAGGCGCTCACCGCTGGTGGGCAGTAGCTCATCCATTGTGATAACAACATGAGGAGAGCCACCTGGAATTTAAATTGTAATATTCATGTTTGAACAGGTCTATATCAACGCCGGGACCAATTCGACTACCCCTTCTTTTTCCATGGGTTTTGTAAGAGAACTTAATAGTAGAGGGATGGCCAGCAGTGTATCTCTAAACCATCACCAAAGCCTAACTGCGGCAGGAAAGGGATTGTAATCGCTCAGATCCAGCTAACTATAGGCCCATAGCTATCACTTCCTTATTCTCGAAGGTTATGGAATCCATCATTAACCGTCAACTGCTCCGGTACCTAGAAGAGCACCAGCTGATCTGTGATCGCCAGTACGGCTTTCGACAGGGACGTTCGGCCGGTGATCTTTTAGCTTACTTAACACACCGATGGGCAGTGGCAATCGAGAGTAAGGGAGAGGCCTTAGCAGTTAGTCTGGATATTGCGAAGGCCTTTGATCGGGTGTGGCATAGAGCGCTGCTTTCAAAGCTACCTTCATTTGGGTTGCCTGCGAGACTGCATTTGGGTCGCCAGTTTTCTCAAGGAACGTAGCATTAAGGTCGTAGTCGACGGAGCATGCTCTGATTTAAAACCTTTGAATGCTGGAGTCCCGCAAGGTTGTGTACTATCTCCGACTCTGTTTCTTCTGCATATCAATGATATGTTACAGATAAGTAATATTCATTGCTATGCAGACGACAGTACAGGAGATACATTATATACCGGTCATGCAAAGATCTCGCGGGCACATACCGATGAGTGCCGGAATAGACTTGTGTCTGAAATCGAAACTTCTCTCCATCAAGTTTCGATCTGGGGTGAACAAAATCTTGTCCAATTTAACCCCAAAAAGACACAAGTCTGCGCGTTTACCGCAAAAAAGACGCCGTTTGTCGTATCTCCTCACTTTCAGGGCACTTCCCTTGATAAAAAGTCGAGTCTAGGAATTCTGGGCGTTGATATGTCTTGCGACGTCCAGTTTTGCGGTCATCTGGAGGAGAAGGCTAAGATAGCTTCCAAAAAGTTAGGAGTGCTCAATAGGGTGAGACGATATTTCATGCCAGAACACCGCCTGAAATTATATAAAGCCCAAGTCAGGCCGCATATGGAATACTGTTCTCACCTGTGGGCAGGAGCGCCACAGTACCAACTCCTTCCGTTAGACCGCATTCAAAGTCGGGCGGCTCGAATAATCGATAGTCAACGCCTTACTGTCCGACTTGATCCACTGAAACTGCGCAGAGATGTTGCATCTCTGTGCATCTTCTACCGAATTTATCATGGGGAGTGTTCTGAGGAATTGTTCGGATTGATACCTGCTGCTGATTTTCACCACCGTACAACCCGCCACAAACTAAAGTTTCATCCCAATCATCTGGACGAGTGGCGGTCTTCCACCGTGCGTTTTTCAAGGCACTTTCTTCCACGCACAACCATTCTTTGGAATCAACTTCCAGCAGCAGTATTTCCGAACCGATACGACAACATAACCTTCAAGAAAAGAGTATATTCCTTTTTAAAAGGCCGGCAGCACACCTGCAATGCCGCTGGTGTTGTGGGTGATCATGGGCGGCGGTAGTCACTTACCATCAGGTGAGCCGCATGCACGTTTGCCCCCTGTGTTGTAAAAAAAAAAAAGTTATGGGGTCTAATTTCCCCATTACTAGCAATACACTCTATCAAGTCAACCCCCAAGCGGTTCCTTCTGAAAACTATCGTGGTTAATTCTAGTGGAATTCATCACGATGGGCTAATGGACCTGCTTTCATCGTCACCTATCACCTCTCAGTGGTGCCCTGCGAGTGTGTACTGATAGCGAAGGTGGACCATTGGTGGAAAGGACCATTTCATTATCACTCATTAAAAAAAAAGCCTAACTGCGGTCACCAACCCGCCTGCCAAGCGTGGCAACTACTGGCAAAACTCCCCTTCTGAGGAAGGAATCCTGTTCAGCAATGGACAGTTAAAGATTGATATGGTGAATAAAACGATTGGCTGATTTTGGCGAAAAACAATCAGTATAGACATTTCGGAGAAAACCAACCTTAGACTGAAGTTTCGTCGTTTGCTGTAGCAACAATGTGCACTGATGCAGCAGCGACACTGGAGAGCTCCCTATATTCGTTGCCAATAACACCCTGAGGAGCTGCTCCTTCTGCGCTGGATTCTCAGTTAAGGCATGCATCAGGGCCACAGCGGAGAACCAGTTGGATAGGACATCAGACGAGAACAGCCCCCCGCAGAGAAGCTGGCCACTGGTCAGGCTGGAGACATCGGTGGACGACGGCAGCAGAGTTTGCACCAGCCCCGCTTGGCTCATCTCGTTGTGGTAGAGGTAACATTGGAAGCAGTACAGCACGGCACACCTGTTGGGGATACATTGTAAAATATTATTTTTAAAATTTTTGGTATTTGGGTATTATTTGCTTTATGGGTGCTTATGTTTTACACTGTGGATAATTGTAACTGGCTAGCATTTACTAAATGTGTTATATATTTAATCATGTAAAACGCTGTTGTTAACCCAAATAAACTAAATAAATAAATACAATTTATTTTAAAAAAGATGGAGGTTCTCAATTTGGCTAGCAAAAAAGTTTTGAGATAAATAAATAAATAAACATTATTATTATTATCTTTAATAGAAATTTTATCAAAATCAGTTCAGTAGTTTATTTTTTAAATCAAAATAACACTATTATATATATATATATATATATATATATATATATATATATATATATATATATATATATAATTCTTTATATGCAAAATACAAGGGGAAAATCCGATGTAAACCACTAGCATTGGGATTTTCAAATACCTTTATATATATATATATATAATGAAAATTTTATGCACCAATGTCTTCACGGGCTTTGTGAACTGTAGTCTGCAGTGCAAGGCGAAACGCTGTGATGCAAAGCGCCGTTTATCGTGATGAAGTCTTTCGTATAAGTCGAAAGAATTGGCAGAAACGACGAAGGTAGTAAGTTCATAAAATTCCCGTTATACGAGTACGTAATTTAAAGATATTGTAGTATATTCATATGTAGGTAATTTAACAAGGTTTTAGAGTTATCATTTATTTTTTTCTTTTTTGTATAATAAAACTATGTACAAGTGGCGAGCTTAATGCCATATGGCATTCTCTACCAGCTAACCATTAGGTAAAAACAGAAAGCTTATGAAAGCAATAATGTTTCAAATGGGGGGAACAGATTGGCCCAGGGCCAATCTTTAAGTATTTCCCTTTAGATAGATAAAAAAATCTAAATAGGTTTATAACTGAAGGAGTTATGAGGTAACAAGCATAAAAATATATATAACTAAATAGATAATTTTTGAAGTCGGTTGAAAAGAACCAAGAATACATATATAGTGATTCTAAAAAAAAAGCACTAACCTTAGAGAAAACGGCTGTTTTTCATTGACCATAGACATAAGGAGCACTACGATGGCGGGACGTGGCGGATTGGACGGCGCCATGACATTGCCTAAGAAATCCTGGTTCGTCACATCTCCCCTCACTACTTCCCCAACAGTATTTATTGTCTCAGTCAATATGTCCGCAGGCACGCCACTAGCCATCAAAATATTGCACAACGAATCCAATAAACCTACATTCTTCATGATTTTTTGGCAACAGGATATGATCTGTACAGAGTTACTGGGCGATACTAGAGTTCTGGCAATTTGTAGCATGCAATGTACATTAGAGACCTTCTGCGGCGACCAACCAGCATCCTCGGACTCATCCGGAGCATGAAACATTGGCAGCATCTTTTGTATGTAGCTGCCTTCTTTGAAAAAGTAAATATTACTACTATTATTCTTCAATAAGTTCAACATTAACAGTAAACAGTCCTCAACAATGATTCCCCCATCGGAGTAACCTTCAGATGACACTATTTCGAATAATCTATCAAAGGCATTCTCGAAGGCAACAATTTTCTGTATATTAGCATTTCCTTTTGTCAATTTGATCAGTAACAGGAGCGTTTCGTTACGTATAACCTCCCTAGTGTCACTTAAGAGGTCCATCATTTTGGATACTCCCATGGGTTTTACTAGAATAATCTCCTGTATGTCTTTAGGTCTATTTGTTAGCAACGAAGTCAGTAGCTGTACTACGGACAGTCTAACTCTAAAGTCATACTCGTCTAGTAATTCTAAAACAAGTTGAATATTGTGGTGGTCTTTTATGAACATTTCTGTGAATTGTTCACCAATGTTCATGGGTATGTGAGGATTGTCCTCTTCTTCTTCGAACTGCGAAGGTGACATGACGTTGTTGAGGGTGTCCAATGCATAATTTATTGTTTCATTGTCAGCTCTGTCTAGCTCTAACACCTGAAAATTGTAGAGTAAATAATAATAATTCAATTACCATGCAAAGTATAATCTGATATGTACAACTGTATATCTCTTTTACACTATGATGGACTCATAAAATTCTGGAGTGGAATTAAATTATACATCTATAATATTTGGTTGAGAATCTTATTAAGAATTTTTATAAAGAATAATAGAAATTATTATAAAGAATCTATGAAATCCTTTTTTTTTTTTTTGTAATGAACAACTTGATGTACAAGTAATGTTAAATAAATATTAAAGTCATATGCAATACAATGCATATTTACACATTAGTAGGATTGAGATATACTCATAGTTTAGTGTCCACATCAAATTATCAAATAAAATATATAATTTTTTTAATAACTATTTTGATTTTAAGATTTCTAAATACTTCTTATTATTAATGTGTAAACCTTCAGTAATAGGTTAATAAAAACCTTATAGCAAAAAAAAACAATTCACTATTAAACTATATTATATAAGAGCATTTTTTAATAATCATTCAGAAATATTAAAAATGTTTGTTTTTTAGTATGACCATAATTCAATAAGACCACTAAGAGTGGTACCAACCTGTTTCAAAGTTTCCATGCCCTGCGCTCCGACCTCCACTCTGTACTTGCGCGACATCGCCTTGAGAGCCCTGCATGCATCTCTGCGGTCCTCTAACAGTGTAGAGTTGTTTACTCTGTCGACTAAACGTTCAACCTGGAAAAAATTAATCACACATATATTTTTCATTCCTTTTGAGTAATCATTTAACTCTCAATGTTAGGAATATTGAAAATAAAATAGATATGGGTGATGAAAGAAAAGACAAGAGGAAAAATAGATGTCAGACAAAAGTTTATGAAACATAAAAAAAAATCTGTTATACATTATATAAAAAAAAAAAATTAAAAGTAAGTCAAATCAAAATATTGTTAAGGGGCAATTATAAACAAATTATTAAGGTAAACAATTTGCAAATGAATACATATTGGTAAGATAAATAAATTAATCTATAATACAATTGGAGAAGTTTATTCATTTCATTTAAAATTGTTCAACCATTTAAATTACTTCATATGATTAAAGTATCCAAATAGAGACAAGTAGTCATAATTTGAGTCAAATTGTGACATTTAGAAGAGGCTGTATTAGATTAATAGTTAAAGTTACTTTTGTTTCAGAATAAAATAATAGTATCATCATTATTTAAACACCCTGCTGAGTACAGGCCTCTTCTCCACTGAACCAATCATGGTGAACCATCAGTACCATGATCCAATGCTAACAACATCAATTTCCTCTAAAATAATATTATACTTTTATAAATGTATTAATTTAGAAAAAACAAACTAGAGTAACTTTCTCAAAAAATCTAAAAGTAATGGTGAATCCATATGCTCAATTTTTATATAAATTACATTAATCCTGAACTGTATTTAATTAGTTAAGAATTAAAAAAAACTTATTTGTTTTCATTTTAATAAAAATTTATGCCTCAATGAACAGTACATTTATATAGGACAAGAATTCCGTCCTTGCGGCTACTTACTGATAAAATTATTAGATTTGGAAAGCTGCCAATAATATTTCCATAACTTTTAAATTCATCTAAATCCATAAAATAAGGAATACTTAAAAATTATTACATGTTATATTAAATGTATAGAATTCTTAACTAGGAACGTAAACGAATGATACTGTAATACATTTAGCGTATTAATAATTGTAATATACACTAAATAAGCATCAAATATTACACAATTTGTTATTAAGCAAGAAGTTCAGAAATCTTTGTGAACATTTTCTTATGTATCAAATAAACATCAAGAATTATGTATAATGATCATATATATTTATTAAATAGTCAGTAGATGATAAAATGCATCAAATAGTCACCGTTTCAGCCGCCGAAGGTTGTTGCCCGGGCTCCGGAGCACCAAGCACCGTCTTGAGACCGCTTTTTAAGAAATCCATGTTTCACTACTCCTACGCACTTATTAATACAAATAATAATTATTATTAACAAGAAACCATTTCATACAAAATAGAGAAATATGCAAAAAATTAAACTATAATATATGAAAGAACTAAATTACAAATATCTGACACGTCAAAGAAGTGCATTTGATTTTGACAACTTTTGACTTTGGCAGTTTATGATGTCATAATTAATTCTTAACATACACAAAGCTATTTAATAGTTCAAACAATAGAAATAAATTTAAAATCCCTCTTACAATTAAAAATATTAAAATATCCTAAAATATAAGAATTTTATATTGATACAAAATACATATATTGATTTTATTTTATTAATTTTTGCTTTACAAATGGCAAATAATTTAAAAAAACAAAATATTTAATTTTTTTTCTCAGTAAAGATAGTAACTTTTAGACACTTTTTTTTTTGTGGCGTTCACCCCGATATTAGGGTAATGATTTCTTTAAACATAGTCTCTGTAATTTGTGCCATAGTTTTTCTAATCTGTGCTTTTATTGTTTTCCAAAATATTACTTTTTATTTTCCTACGAATAATTGAATATTTTAGGAAATTAAGTGAATACCTATTAAATTATGGCGACAGATCTTTACGCAAGCTTTAATGAACAATACATGAACATAAACGCTAAACTCAAAAAGTAATTTACCATTTTATTAATATTTAGAAATTTTCATTGCTTGTTCTAAACATATTTTAATTGTATATCTTATGAATTGATATTACAGACGTTTTATGAGGAAACCTAATATATCCGAGGCAACAAACGAATTTGTAGGCTTGGCAATTCAATGCGAACATTCTGAGCAACCAGCGTTTGCTGGTCATGCGTACGTGGGTGCAGCCAAGTGCGAGGCCTCCGCTGGTAATTCTCTGGGTGAAGCGGAGCAGTATCTGGCTGCTGCACGACAGTTCATGAAAGCTGAACACAAATTTGTGTCTCTTAAGTTTTCTAGTACAGATAGAGAAAATTTGGAGGTAAACATGGGTAATGTTTTCATACTTTAAAATTTCGTGAAAAAACTCGAAAAAGTTATAGATAGAATTAAAACATGTGTCTTAATAGATGAATAAATAAATATAATCCCTACTTTTTTTTAAATATATTGTCATCATCATTATTTCAGCCATTATCCATTTACTGCTGGACATAGGCCTTAAAATACATAAAAATGTTTTCCTTTAATATTGTAAAGTTTGTTATTCATACAGATAAATTTTTATTTTGTTTGCTTAATACTATATGTATAATAGATATACTGCATTTTCTTAATATGATTATGATTTTAAAATGCATTTTAAATTTCAGGCAGCAATAGGATGTTTCAATCAAGCATTAAACAAATATCCAGAGAATTCTTTGATGCGAACATCTATACTCATGGAGTTGGCGAGCAATTTGGTTTCCTTCAACCATAAGCTGGAGGCTATTTCCTATTATGAACAAGCTTTAGAAAATATTGAAAACAAAACAATGAAGCTAATGTGTATGAGGACTATACTCAACTTACTAATTGAATGCGGTAATTATATTTCTTTTTAGTTTATTTCATCATATTCACACTTTGGGTTGCATTTAATATGTTCTAGAATTATTTACATTTAATTTGTCTGTCAAAGCGTGAGGAATACCAGAAATATACATGCTCCATGTTTCCATGGTACACTACAGCACAATATGCCTCCAACTTGCTGGAACTTCATTGGATGACCATAGAGTGTTTGTGTTCAGAGATTTAAGATCTAATGTTATTTCTATTTGAGTGAAATCTTATTCTTTTTAATTAAACATATTTGTTATTTTACGGATGCTTTCTGGGTGAGCACATTAGGATACTGTAAAGCTCATTCAGTTAATAAAATAAATAAATAACTAAAAATATTCAGTTCATGGAATTGTAATTAACATTCTGTTGTTGAGTTATTGCATGCAAACGTGTTATAAAGTTAACTTTTACACAGATTGTGTTATTAGAAAATTGGCAAACTTATATCACTTCTTATTGTACTTATGTATATCTTATTAAGTCAGACATACATGCATAACATAGCTACATATCATCTCATCACCAACTATGAAACCTGGTGGTGTCCTGCAACCTTAATATTACATACAAATATATTATTTCACTATTTTATTCATTAATGAATAAAATAGTGAAATGAATGAATAGAACAGTAAAATTCTAAAAATAATATTTCTTAGATGTAAGCTTATAATTTTTTATTTTATATTTTTTTTTTAGAGAAGTGGGACATTGCTCTTGATACAGCCAATACAATAGTTGACAAGATATTGAATATACCTGAGAATATTCTAGCAGAGTAAGTATAAGGACACTAACCAGATCAACAGCAGTTTTAGAAATACTTTTTGTTAACCAGAATAGAAAAGATTCATTTATAAAGTAAATAGAATGATGTGATACCATATATTGTCACATAAAACCATTTTTTTTTTTAAATACTTCAAGGACTCATAAGGAAATATGTGCTTTTAACTGGGAAAAAGGCTGTCTATTTTGCAGTCCTAGGAGTTTTACTATACTAAAGTGTCTCACAATAAACTTGTAGGGTTCAAGTCAGCAGGGTGCTTCTGGCATTACTTGTGAAACCAATGGATGAAAACAAACCAGACTCCTTGAAGAATTTGTTTACGAGTATACTCAATGACTGTGATAGTGATGGTAAATATTCAAATGTATCCTATTTTTTTGTTTTATATAGTATTTTATTAGTGTATTACAGCAGCAAACAATATAACTTAGTACTTTATCTATTCTAGCATTTATTTTGGATATTTAAACTTATTAGCTTTTATTCGAGATGATATAAAATAATGTATTTCAAAACGACCCACACTTTGAAAAACATGGGAGTCGCAGAGTCACCAAGCCTTAAACAATAACATTTTTGCAACGTAATCGATGCATGTTTTAGGTACTTTATTGTGTACTATTTATTTATTATATTGTATTTAACTAATATCTAAGTACGAAAATAAATAAAAATGTACTGAGGAAGGAAGTTAGGAACCGCGGAGGGTAGGAGATAGCAAAATATTTTTGCACTCTAAGGGGGTCATGTCATGTAAAAGTTTGAAAAACACTGATATAATGGAATCAACCTTACTTGATTATAAAATGATTAGATTATATACTTAATATATCTGCTACCATAACAGCTTCGAGCATATCTTGTGCAAATAATTATCTTACTAGCGGCCCGTCCCGGCGCCCCACGGGTGGACATTAAGGCTGCACACGCGATGGAAGCTTAAAAATGGAGTAACTTCTCCCGTTTTCCCAACATTTCCCTTCACTGCTCTGCTCCTATTAATCGTAGCGTGATAAAAAGTATACTATAACCTGCCCAGGAGTATGAAGAATAATTGTACCAAGTTTCGCTAAAATCCGTTGAGTAGTTTTGTTTCTATAACGAACATACAGAGAGACAGACAAAAATTTTACTGATTGCATTTTTGACATCAGTATCGATCACTAATCACCCGCTGATAGTTATTTTGGAAATATATTTCATGTACAGAATTGACCTCTTTACAGATTTATTATAAGTATAGATTTTCTCTCTCTTTCTAACATACAGGTTATTATATTTTCTGTCTCATGCGTTGTCAATCAATAAACTTTATAATCTAAGGTTTATACTTAGTAGTCTAAACATTTTTTTTACAACTTTTTCCTTTTTTTACATTAAAAAAATAACCTTTATGAGTACATTAAAATCTCTTCCATTATATGTTAATGTTCATAAGTATGTACTTCATTTTATATCAACAAGAGTTTTCAAGAATTGTTTTTTTTTTTCAGCATTTCCAGTAAACATCGATTTGCGATTAAAACTTCAGTCCATTATAATTTCAAGCACGACAGGCGATGCAAATTCATTAATCTGTGTTTGTGCAGACACAAAAGGGTTCCTCACTATGCAGCAAGCATTTTTATTGGACAAAATAAATACCGAAATTAGATTGACTCAGTATTGTGACAGTGTAAGATCGTATTTAAATTAGTATGTGCAGAACACCAATCTTATGCCTGTCAATGCAGGTGATTCAGAACTGTTCCTGGCTTTTGTGGCGATGGCTTGCATAAACAATTATTTATGGATTATATATGATGTTCCATGATAAGGCAGATATTAGATTGATTCTCAAGTAGTTACATAGATAGTATAGGATTAGGGATTTCCTTCCACATTCGTATTTTTGTATGGTATCGGTATACATTGGCGGAGCACCAGTGAGGTGAGGCAGGAGTGATGATAGGTGAGAATAAAAGGTCAGTTTGCCAATACTGGCCAATTGCTTATGAATTACCTAAGATGGTTTCCAGAGGAAACCGCGTGAAGATCATTCCGATGGGGTATATTGCTAGCAATGAGGCTGTTAAGCCCTATTACTAACAATCCCTTTCCCCCCCCACCTTCCCATATAGACACCGTAAACATGTGCTATTGCACTGAGAATTTTTTTTTTTAATAGAAACCAGAATTACATTACAAATAAAGCGAAAGGCAGATTATGTGGTCTCTGATATTATTTCTTGTTTCTAATAATACATACAATTCTAGTTTGTGGATAATTTATGTTAGTACATATAGTAAAACATTGGGATTGATTCACAAACACTATTTCTCTTAATGTAATTCTAAATTACATTTTAAATGGTGACAGCGAAATATTTATTGTAAGGATCAATATGAACTAATTTTTTAATAGATTTGTTGTATATCAATAAATCTGTGTCAGTGTTTTTCTAGAACTACCCACACTTTTGTAACTTTTTATGGAAAAATCATGTATAGTATTAAAATAGTTTCTTATCGCTTACAAAATACTTGATTCACAATAAAAAAAAAATCATGATTAATTGTGCTGTCCCTAAATTTATCCATAATAAGATTAAATTCAAAATTAATATATATTTTCAGTTTTATATAAGTTCAATTAATATGTTTTTAGTTGATGTTGGTCTTAAATATTTTTTTTTAAATGTTATTGTGTGTGTAAATGCAAAGATTTTTCTTATTAGTTATAATAATTTATTAAATAGTTGTGTATAAATGAATAAATGAAATTTTATTTTATAGAACATTTATATAGTATTTGTAATATTAATACTAGAGGGAGACTGTCCAAATGTACAAAAAGTCAATTGCTTGGGTACCTCTGTCACATTCGTGTTTCAACCGTGAAGCAGTTGTGTTTGCATGGCTGTGTTTCGGTTTGAAGGGTGGGATATGGCGTGAATTTGCTGGGTACAGAGGAATAACACCTGAGTTCTCAAGAATGGCAACACATGAGGGGTATAATGGGCGAAACAGTATACTCTGTTATGTCCATGGTACTGCTCATGTCTATAGGCGACGGTTACCACTTTCTATCAGGTGGGTCGTCAGCTTGTTTGCCATTCTAAGTTGTATAAAAAAAAAATTAAAGTAAAATTAATAAATATAGATATGAATTTTGTAATTAGAGTGATTAAAGAAACTGATAAAAGAAATAATAAGCAAACAATATAATTATTATGATATCAAATATTGTGAAATAATTATTATAAAAATAAATAAAGCACATGTTTTATTTAGTCTTATACTCATCTTTTGTTTTGTAATAAAACACAAACTTCATATATATTGCAACATTTTTTTATATCACTATATACCATTGGTACACTTCTTATTCCATTATGTAATATCTTAGAAATCTGTAGTTTTTTTCTTTTTCTGGTGTCATAACTTTAATCAATTACAAAAATAGAATGTTGATTCATTTTTAAGATTTTGAAGTAATTAACCAATAGAAGTAAATTATTAAAAGGTAAAGATTCCTCAATTTTTTTTTATATACTAAAATGCACTTAAATATTAAAAACTATCATTGATTTAGTAGAAAAAATCAAATTGTAAAATTTATGATTCAGATTATAATTTTCTTCATATCTTTTGTCGTAATTGGACACGTCTTTTTGATGAGCTCAAATTAATTATAACATGTTTTTTAAGACTTTTTATGTTTACTACAACTACTTATGCCTCCATCAATTGGCACAGTCACCTCTATTTCATTACCAAAATTGACTTTCTCATCCACAGCATTTACAGTTTCTCCGACTGTTGAAACATTTGCATCAGTAACAGTATCAGTCAATATGTTACCAAAATTGGTAGCAGTGTCAACCCCGTCTTTCTGGGAATGAGTCCACATCTCCTCAAATTCGTCGTCGTCGTTGTCATTTTTATTACTCTTGACCTGCTTGCCCTCATTGGTCTTATTCCAGCAGTACTCAAATGGATAACTGATATTCCTGTTATCATCAGGTGCTATTTCAAATCTGGAAGATAGTGCATTGAATGTTGTATGAACACCTTCAAGTAAATTAACGTCCACTTCATCAAACCCTGTGATTGATTTAAAAAGCTCTTCAGCCGTCTTCATATCAGTAACACCTTTTTTTTCAAAGAACTGCAAATAAAATAGGATGTTAATTAAACATAATAAAAAAGTAAAGATCATGAACAAATACAATACAATTAATTCATTTGAAAGTAAGCTTTAGCTATTAAAATGTTTTATTTGTTGACCTTTAGGGGGTATTTTTGTTCAGGATCCCAATTTCAGTCAAGTATTTTCTTTTTTTGAGTACACTGGTTAGATATAACTATAATATGTATTTTGAAATAATTCTCTTATTAAAAATCTATCAGACTTGGAGATTGATATTTCATTCCTTATTAATGACAGTCTCTTGTTATTAAGAAATTGTTTAACATAATATAGATTAGATAGAATAGTAACAAGCAATAACAATGTTTACTAGTTGCATAATTAAGTAAATAATAATAAATCATTTTTATTGAAGTAAACTTAATAATAAGCATTTTTGAATGGTGATTTTTTTATAAATCTACCACCCAATCTGAAATGTAATTTCAGCTGAGAAGAATGGGCAAGAAACACAGCTGTTGCTTTTTTAAATAAGAGTTAAGTGTATAACAAAAAAACATGACTGGATGAAATAACCCATAAAGGTTGTAACTTCATATTGATAAAGAAAAAAAAGTTTGAATGCTATGATGAATCACAGTATTCTTGATAAGTAATTATAAACACCTACATTACAAATATTCCGGCAGTCCCTGAGTAGAAACTCCAAGCCAACTGGATGGTCAGGTTGCACTGATTGTGAGACATCAATGAACCAACATTTATTGTCCCACCAAAGTATGTTATACTCCGATAAATCAGCATGAATCATGTGCCCCACATTGTACATCTTATGCATGGCATCAACAACTTCATTGTACACACTTTGCCACTTTTCAGGCTTTAGAATAACATCTCTCAGTTTCGGGGCTGGCTTATTGTCTTTACCAATGAAGGACATCAATAGAATATGCTTTTTGAGGCATATCATCTCTGGACAATTGAGACCAATCTTTTGCATCCTCATGATGTTATACATCTCTTTCTCCGCCCACATATGGACAATCTTATGAGGGTTCTGCTTAGAGAATCTATCCTTAAATCTGTAATCGGCTTCAATATACTTATCTCTAGTTTTGAACTCATTTAGAGTTGTTTTAAATACTTTGATGGCACATTCCTTAGGGATCGACAAATCCGGATATGTTGTATCTCCATTAGCATGAAACACTACTGACTCTTTGCCCGTGGATATCACTCCATTGATGTCTTCCAAGAGGCCATTATTGACGAACTTGTAGAGTATGAGTCTTGTTGGTTCATCTAGACCCAATTCAGCTGTAGCTTGACTTTCTTTTCTATCTAACATCTTGTGCTTACGAGACTGATGTTGCTTTGTATGCTCTCTAAGATGATTGAACACAGGATTGGACAATTTCATATCAAATCCAGCACCATCTCCAGTACACACCTCCGGTGGGAACGTCATCATGCGACATGCATTCCTTCTACCGTTTATAACGCTATCGTGTTTAGTGACCATTTCGCCGTCCTTCATAATAAATCCTCTTTTAGATAAACTTGCGAATTCTTTCTCGTTGGTTTCGAAGCGATCCCAATCCTGTTTCTTTGCCACCTCATAATCTTCCTCTTCTGAATTAGAATCATACAATAAATGCTCAGGAACATTGCGGTAGTTGTCATACGACACAGACACCTTTGATTCGCCGTTACGCTTCTTCTCCACCCTTTTGATTTCATCGTCATACTCTTTGTCGAATTGAGATTGCAACACTTTTGCAATAATAGCGTCAGAGTCGCAAAAATTCTTGACGTTTGCGTCTTCAATTTGTTTAAATATTTCCGACGATATATCTTTCGATTCAGAGCTTACAGGCTTTTCAGATTCAAGTTTTACGCCTATTTGTTGAGCAAAAATTGTTTCCTCTTTAATCTGAAGGCCTTTGGCATATTCTTCTGACATTATATCAGAGAGATTTTGAACATCTGTCGGTGCTGATAATTTCTTCCAAGGATTCGACATTTTGATTAAATTATTATTAAACTAAATATAAATATCACAGAAATTTTTAATAGTTATATAACAAGGAACACAATTTCTTTATTTTTCTTAAGAAAATTTACACCAAAACAATGATTCACTTAAAAAACTACGTACTTATACAATAAAAAAAGGGTAATATCAATGTCAAATGACACTACACCACAGATTACTTATACAGATGACTTTAGATCACAGCCACACACATACACTACGATAAATTTGAAAAATTGCAACGTATTTTCGAAATTGTATTGTCGATACATGAAATCTTGTTATTATTTTCGTGATTTAGATTTGAATATAAGGAAAATAAACCACTTTTGGATGACGTGTGAAGATGATATAGACTAGTTTTTAAGTTAGACCTTCAGAAGATCATAAAAACCTTATTCAATTTGATACAGTTTTGCTTGATGTTAAAACTACTTATAGATAAATTTATATGTGTGCAATTTTTCTTATAAATATTAACACAGGCACATTTTATGAAAATCTAATAAGAATTAACCAAGAGGAAGTGGTTGTTAGTAATCAAGTTAGTCCCCAATGCTATCAATATACCCTATCAGGTTAACCTCCACGCAGTTCCCTCTGGAAACTATCATAACTAATTTATCGTTGAATTCGTCACAATGGGTTAATTGAACTGCTTTTTCATTCTCTCCTATCACCTCTCATTGGTATCCCGCCAGTGTATATTGATAGCGCAGGCGGGATTACCATGTCATTTACATCCATTAAAAAAGCGAATTAACCACGTTTTCTATTGGAAACCGCGTGCAGGTCAACCTGGTAAGATGTTGGTATTTAGCTTGAGATATCAACTAATATTTCCGTAGTGGATAAACACAATAAAAATGTACAATAAAATTTAATAGAAGAGCAAATACAGAAAAGCAACGATTGTTTCTAACAGTGTGTCAACTAAATTTAAAAACATCTTTTTAAATTACAACCGGCCAGTAGTTTATAGCAGTATGAAAATAAACCTATTTCTAACATAATTAGTGTCCGACTGAACTTTAAATATGTTTCAGTAAATTTCGGCTTCGGTTTCGGTCGAAACTGAGACTAAGGCCGAAAGTTCTGTATCAGCTGTAAAACCTGTTTCGGTCGGACACTAATTATAATCATAAATTTAATATAATGTACTTAGAATTATACAAGTTAGCAAAACAATGCTTACTTATAAATTTGAAAGAAAAGGAATTTGTTATCTGAAAGCGTTTTGAACAATCACTACGAAATATATTTTTGTTTGAAAATAGTAACACCGTCTGTGATGTCGGTATGCACAGATGTTCTATCAGACAAGCGCCATTAACGAGTTATGGTGGGAATGAAGTAGTTCAGTTGGTCCATCGTGAAGAATTAAATAACAAAGAATTTACCACGGTGGTTGGCAGGTCGACCTGATTAAGTATATTGTTATATACCCTATCAGGTCGACCTCCATGAGGTCAAAATTTTATGATTGCTAAATTAAATTTATTGTACACATACTATATGGGATGGGAAAGTTCATAGGTTACTTTTTATCCCCGTCATGTGTAAACTCCTTTTTTATGACATTTAGAATAATATACAAGCTGACAGACCATCTGATAAAAAGTGGTAATCATCACCTATAGACATGAAGAGTACCATGAACATTACAGAATACACTATTATACCCATGGTACCCCTCATGTATTGCCATTCCTCAGGATAAAGGTGTTATGCCTTCATACCTTGTAAATTCATTGGCATATCCCACCCTTTAAACTGGAAGTCATGTCATGGAGAAGACAAAATCTACATCTAATAAAATTAGTAATAAATAAAAGACAGCTTTGATTTTTACTTATTTATTACCCTACTTTGCGGACTTTTTGCCACCTTTAGAAGAGGCCTGTTGCGCTTTGAGGACCTTCACAATCTTCTGCTCCTCAATGAGGAAGGCTCTGACAATGCGCTGTTTGACACACTTGTGGCAGAGGACACCTCCATAAACACGTTTCACTGTCTTTTTGCGGTAGCAGAGACGTGAGCGTTCTGCTGGCCTGGCGGGCTGGATGCCCCGCAGTTTGCTTTTGCACTGGCCACATCTTGGGATCTTCTTAGGTTTCTTAACATACTGATATACAAGCCGACCACCAGGAGTCCTTACACTGTAATAATCAGAAAATAGATTTTCTTTACATGTAAATATTAGGTAAACATAAATACCATTTGGAACTTTTTTTACATTTTTTAAAACATTATTTAATTCTTCATTGCATGAAAAACAAATATATAAAATGAAAATGGGAGACAGAACTGACAGATTTGTATGTATGTATATAAAATGACAATTAGAAAATTAAAGTGAAATACAATAGCACCAAGTACATTAATGGTGTAAAGCATTTAAGACAATTTCTAATGAAGATACTCAAAAAGAAATCGATTATATTAAATGCAACCAATAAGGGAAATTTAAAATAATATATTCACACAGTGATATAACATAATTTTAACTTAACAATTTGAAATATTGTTCATGAATTTGTAGTAACATTTTAGTTCCTGTAAATATATTATTGTGAATGTTAAAGGTTGTAAATACTTAAATATTTGTTACATGAAATTTGAAATGCAGATAATATCCTAGCACAGTATATTCTGTGTGTTCCAGCAAGCTATTAATTGTTACTAATTGAGATGATTGTCCAATTTGAAACTGTAAGAATTTTGTTTATTATACTTAATGTGAATATTTATAAAGTTTATACATCTTAATCACATTTAAATAGGTTAGTTACAGCATGGTCTAAATTAAAACATAGAATACTTTATATTTTATCCAATATGACATATAATGTTGGAGGTAGTTACATTATAAAAGGTGTAAACAATCTATTAACTCACAATTACTATTAGTTATAAATTTTGGGAAACTGTAAGAGAAGTGAGCAATTTATTCTTAAATAAATAAATGAATTATTGACTCTGGATATGGATGTTTTAGGTTATCAAACGATATGAAGTTTCTTACAAGATGCACTACTAATCTGAAGTTATTATAATATTACTAATGATTTTTTAGACTGTGAATAAGTTTAAACTTTTGTTTTAATATTATGCTTAAACTGCTAACTAGATTTAAATAAAATTTTGTATAGATACTGAATTTATTCATTAACTTTTAGGATACTCGATATTCTTATTCACGCGGGTAATAGCCTACCATTACCGTCAGTAAACAATATAAAATAATTGTACAAACATTATTAACCTTATACATAATATCTATTTGATATTTGTAAAGGTCCACATACTCATCTATTAATTTTAGAGGTTATTATTTTTGTGAAGGAAAGTTTTTCATAAATAGTCCACAACAATACTTAAATATCACATTGGTAGCAATTATTTAGTAAAATTTTATATATATTTCTTAAAAGAACACTCACATTCTCCTTTGGTTGGACTTGGTATTGTATGACAAACGTCGTCTGAACGTAAGCCGCTGTACCATTTTGGAGCTGAAATATAAAAGGAATTATATTGAATACACTTTCCACGGTTTATTTCATCAATTTATATAAAAAAATATTTGAGATAATTTGTGATTATTTCGGATTTCCTGTATTTTTCTACAGAAAAAACAAAATCCCTAACCTTTTTGACAGCTGTTGACAGAAAAAGAAAAACAGTGTATTTTATGGCAACATTTTTAAAGTTCGTTCTGAAACAGAAAAAAAAAATTAATAAGTACATAGAAATCAAAATAAATAGAAGGTCGTCGACGATCAGAATTAATGGTTTTAAAATAAATCTATTACTATTTATAAAGTTGGATCAATTCAATCTTTTTTCTAGGAATGGAAAAGATGCTTACGTGTCGTGTTACAAAAGTAAGTTGACTGTTGACACCGTTATTATATCAAATTTAGGCGTCAATCAAATATTGCATGACCATTTAAAAAAATATATCAATAATAATATTCCAAATAATACATCAGATTCTAGTATTGATGCTTCGCGATATATTTCTTGAAAGCTTCGACATTTTTAATTTAATTATAATAGTTATTCTATATTTTTTTAATACTTTCCACATAAGGTTAGTGTTACCTTTTTCTGGTTAAAAACAGAAGTTTACTGTCTAATTTCGTATGTGTAGAATCAGACATCATATTAACATAACTATATAGCCATACACTTCAAATATTTGTAGTGTAAGAATTGTAATTTTCTACGAATGTTATTTAATGAACTTACAAAATCTACAAAATGTATTTAGAATAAACCTAAAAAATTAATATTCATGCTTTTAAATATGTATATTATTGTTCCGTTAGCTGCTCATTTACTACCTCTTAATGACATTGATTTAAAATCGAAATATTTAAATAATACTAAAATTTACTAATTCAATGTTTTTTCTATAAATATATCGATATGTCGATTAAAAAAAATATTTGTTGGAAGATCAAGTCAGTTGAATATATCATGCGACAAATATTGAATAAATTTGATATATCGATATAAAATGTTAATAATGAACTTTGTTATTTTTTTCTTTATGTTAAAATTTAAGCGTGCACGATGAAAAAAATGTATGAAAGTCTGAATGACCAACTATAAAAATATGCGCGTTTAATACAGATTTTAAAATGATATAATACATATTTTTATTTATGTAAATAGATTAGCTATTATTGATTTTGTTAAAATTTCTATGGTATCAATCTGTAAATATACCTTTTCTTTCAGATAAAAAAAGAATTTTCAATATTGATTTACAGTTATGTGGTAACAAAAATAAAAAATACACGAATATTGAATAGAATATTAATTATTATTTTATTTTCGAATAAAATATTTGAATACTTAGTGTATTTTTATATTGTGAGTCTCTTTCTTTTTGAAGTCGGTTGAAAATTATAGTGTAAAATATTGGATACTATTTACTTTATCTATGTCATATCGAAAAAGGAATATATTTTTGAAAACATGCAATGTTTTGTAAATAAGTTATGACTTTAATAACTAGCAACACTCAAAAATGAAAATGGCTCCCTATTTACTGTGTTTTTAATGTTTTTCTGTGTTGAATTTCTAATTGTGCATTATTATTAAAATTCCGCGAAAAATGGGTGAGTCGAATTTACTCTTATTTATTGTACCTTTTATACACTTGTGAATATTCTACCATATCTACTCTCAAGGGCCTCCAATTTTCAAGAGAAGTGTGTGTTGTCTTACATGAATATCTACGTATATCGCATTTATTTTAGATTTTTCTTAATTGATTTTATGTATAATGCAATTATCTATCGCTTATCGATTCTGTTTATAATGAACAGTGTTATTATTTGGTTATTTTTGGTAGTAATTACTTATATTATTATACCTAGTTATAAATAATGATTTTTAAATTCTTATTCACGAATTAATTATTAATTGATATTTATATTATGTAGTAATCAGCGCTTATAAGATTTTGTAAACAAAAGACAATTAAGTTCTAATTAGGTGGGTTTGTATGTACATGCATTTATTTCAGAATTAACACTATCTTATGTTGACACATTCTTTTCAATAGATGTCTTTCTGGTTGAGTTTATGTTTTGTATAAATACACTGATAAATAAACCAAAAAAGCTTCAAGAAACTGCTTGTCCTGAGGTATTAAATTTTTTTATAAGGAATCTGTTTAGTATTACCATTTTAATATCATTTCTTCAAAGTATTTTTTTAATTGTTGTGTATATATTAGAGAGTGAAGTGAGTTCATTTTGCTTCTCTCCTTTATTTATGACCAAAATACTGCATTCGATCATTATTTGTATCTTTTTTTTATAATTTTATCATATTTTTTATTTAATACTTTTCAGTAATAACATAATAGTAAAGCTCTTTATTCTGTGATTAGTACTTACATGTAAATGTATGTGAAACTAATGTTTATTATAGTATGTCACTAATCCTAGTGTGCGTTTTGGTATAGGCCTCATTCAATAACTTCCACTGGCTTCTATCATTTGCATCTCCATTTTGCACCCACAGTTGTCTTCAAATTGTCTTTCCATTTTATATCATTTCATATTTTACACATAAACAATGTTAAAGTTTAGGTATGTTAGTAAGTATAATATTTTTAAAATTCAGTGTAATCTATTGTAAGAAATGTGATCTAGTCTATGTAACTTCTTCTCATTTCCCTTTCCTGGAACAGTCAATGTAAAAAAATATGATTTTTTATTAGATGCTATCTGTCAGTATTCCTAAGTAACTTCATTTAAGAATTTGAATATATTTATTTGATAGCTAATGATTGTGATATTTAAGTTAGTTAAAGTTGGTTGAATATTTACTTGATTCCATAATGTTGGTCCAAACATTGAACAAATTTTTTTTTTATTATAATTTACCAAATAAACTAGATATAAAGATTAAATATGACCAAACTAAGGGACAGTTTTATCATTGAGTCCCTGAGTATTTCATGTACTGTACACATAGATGGGGAAAGAGGAAGGTAGTTAAATTTTTCAAGTTAATTTATTTTAGATTTACATATGCAGTGTTTAAAAATATATCTATATTTAAATTGGTCCATTATATCAATGGACCATCATCACCTACAAATTGTTCTATACTACTACATTGTTGAGGGAGTGGCATGTTATCTTATCAAATTTCTAGGCTTTTTCATTTTATATGAAGGCCTTTGCCTTTACATAGTTTATCGGATGACGGCTTTCCATACCCTCCAAAGGACAAAGCAAATGACAATAATATTTAAATAATACATATATGAATACAAAAAATTAAGTGTTAAATCCGGGATTCGACTTTAGGATCCCTTGAAGGCAGACAAACCCTACCTGTATCCTGTAGCTTCACCTGTGATCATATTGTGATGATGAGAAGCTAAAATAAATAGGTATCAAATGCAAAATATTTGTTTCAAATGTGATTAGTAGTTCCATATATTAGGGTGTCCAAATTCTTTCATTTTTTTTATATTAGTATAGATTAAGCTCTTACCACCACCAATATTGAGTATGGGTTTTTTCCCTATAAGAGCAGGATATTAGTTTACAACTACTATGGTGACCAGGTAGCTTGTTATAAGGTTTTGGTTCAGGTTTTCTTTCTCCTTTTGCATTAATGTATCATGCTTAATGTTGCTATGGCCACCTCTTTGACCTCTTTTTGGGGATGGAAAAGTAGTTAGTTACTACTGGCTCTGTGCTATGTTTACGGCAGTGAATGTATAGGGTAGAAATATAAAACCTGAGTTCTCAGGAATGGCAATGTATGGGGAGTATCATCAGCGAAACAGTATACTCTGTTGTACTGTTCATGTTTATAGGTGACAGTTACCATTTTCTATCAGGTGGCCCGTCAGCTTGTTTACCATGCTAAGTTGCATAAAAAAATATTATGGCGTGGATTATATGAAAATACATAATTATAAAACATCATATTTTTTTAATGGTTGATAAAGAAAGGGTAACCTCGCCTGTGTCATCGGTATATGCTGGCAGGACACCAGTAAGGGGTGTTAGGTGAGAATGAAAAAGCAGCAGCAGGTTTCCAGGGATAACCGCGTGGAGGTCGTCCTGATGGGGTGTATTGCTAGTTATGGGGAAATTAGACACCATTACTAACAACCCTTTTCTCCCCAGTGGAGGGGTCGTCCTACACCGTTAACTTAATTGTGAATAAATCTCGATTGACCATATTTCAAATTGTTGTAAGGGTTTTGCGGTCAGATATATGCCATTTGATAGTACTATTTGTTTTAAACCAGAAATGTTAACGACTAAGTTAATGTACGTAATGAAGCCGCAAAGATTGTTACGAAAAATTCATTTTATATGTAATTCCTAGTAAACATTCTTTTCTAATTAAAGCTAGCCGCCCGAGTAAAAAATGTTGATTATGCCTGGTTTAGTGCGATGCGCACACGCATTCGTTATGCGCCATGTTTCATTCGAGGTGTCAGAAATAAGCCCTTATAAATGCTCAAAAGCTGTTTAACTTTATACATAACGCCCGGTTCCGAGAAACGTTCGACATTGAGATGGGTCATTTTGTAATAACAATAGCCGGCGAGCCTAGGGTTGGCAACACGGCGTAACTTTTTTTTTTAAAAGGCGAAACGGTGATTTCTAATGACGAAGGCTGAATTTACAGTTCTTTAAGAAAGTTTTCTACTAAACCGCAATTCTGTTCACCTGTTTTGAGTATCCTTTAAACATTTTTAGAATAATTCTAATGATAAATAATTATATAATTATTTATTATATAATAATTATATAATTATATAATATTATAATTATTGAGTTTAATTTTGGTAGAATTATTATTATGGGTCAATGCAAGAGAAAAAAATTTTTTTTAAATACATAAAATCGGTTCATTGACGAAAATATCACTAAACTTATAGAAAAAAGCGGAATTAAGATCTGTCTTGTAAAATAGTTGCAGAAACGATTGTGGTTCTTGTAATCTTTCTTTTTTTATTCTTTATTGTACACAAAACATAATGTTAAGCACAATTCATTTTAAACATAATGTACAAAGGCGAGCTTATGTCTAATAAGACATTTCTTCCAGCAAATCTTGTCTTACTAAGATACTAAAATTGTAACTAACTAACACAGACAGACGTCTGTGTACAGGAGATATAGAAGGAAACTTGATGTAAGAATGAGAGCAACACAAGCCAAAATCATTACTTTTTTTTTATTTTTGTCTGTCTGTTTGTTCTGGCATCAGGCAAAAACTACTGCAACAAATTGATTTCGGTTGCACAGATATATTTTTTTCTTGATACGCCATCTGTAAGTGGTAACATGCTTGTAAAATCCATGCATACAAAATTTAAGATAAATCAATATTGATATAACTACAGAACCCTAATACATAAATATAGCAAGAAAATAATAAAAATAGTCAATAAGAAAAATAGCAAGTAGCAAATAGCAATATATTAAATCCGTATATTAAGTATATATAGGCAATATATAATGTATTAGTAATAAACTAGTAATAATAATAATTAGAATTAGGTAATAATAATGTAAAAGATAAGCTAATACATAAGTGCATAAACGAATAAACAAACAAATAAAAACAACAAAATAGTAAAGACAGACAGACAAACAAAAAAAAAACTAGCAAAATGTATTCCCTATATATATTCCCACCTAAACTTATATACCGTAGTCAGTATGTGTGTATGAAAGTATATTGTGTAGCAAAACCGGGAAATTAATATCCGGGCTTAAGATTGAAAAAAAAAAAATCCTAATACATACAAAATTAAATATTTTTCATTTCCTTCCTCAATTTTAGTACACAAACGATTGACTAATTAATTGACTCACGAATTATTAGATGAATGGAAAGTTATTGTTGTTCTCATTTTACATTACTTATTCGTGTGTCACAGAGTTTGTAATTAATGTAATAATAATTTTGTTCCTATTTCAATTGTGTGACTCATTATATTACTAAAAGTTTCATAAGTAGACATTATATTTTAATGTAATAATAAGAAAATTCGATTAGTTTTGGGACCATTCGGGACCCTTAGTTTTAAGCGGCTGTGGCGCGAGCGCATATCTGCATGCGCGACTCGGCCATATAGATGACACATTAAATCATCAAAAATTTGTAACAACAGTACGTAAATAAAAAATTCGTGTCACGATATTTGTTTAAGCTAATCTTTGAAAGGCTTAACCGATTTTAATGTAATTTTGTATATGTATATAATTCCACTTGTAATGATAACATAGTAGTGTATATTATGTTCTCATGGCAGTCTATAGGAAGACCTTTGTTCAGCAGTGGACAGATAACTAATATAATTTGATGATAATTTGATGGTGATGATGATAATTGGTATAATTTGTTCCATTTCCAGAGACAGGATAGTTTTTAGGGATTCCGTTGATTGTCCGGGATAAAAAGCAGCCTATGTCCTACTTTCTAAATAATTATTATTATTGATTGTTCAAATAGGACCAGCCCAAAACTTTATGGCATACCTCGAAGCTGAAAGCTCAGACACCTCAAACTTGAAAGCTTAGTAGCAGCAAATAATAGTTAGCTCTTGTGGCCAGGATTAAATCACTCGAAAGCTCTGATTAAGAGGTTTTCAGAAAATACTCTAAGAAATTAATTGTTTTGAGTAGAAATAATATGTATGTAATAACAAGGCTCTCATTAGACACTGCAAATTAAACAAGTACATGGTCCAACTAGGTTTATGCCCAAAAAGTGTTTGCAGATTTAATCACAGTGAGGAAGAAACGTCGCAGCACTTAATTTGTGGCTGTAGCCCACTCATACATAAATTATATATCTGTTTTGGAAAATACATATTACATCAAAAATAAAAACATCGTTACGAAAAGAATCCTAAAATTCTTATCACTGATAGGAATTAGCAGCGAACTTTAAAAAAGGGCAAAGCACAAAAGATCATGGAAAGGTCGCAGTGTCACAGGTTTTTCTGCCTCAAAAAGCCCGTCTTTCAATAATAATAATAAATTACCAAAAGTTAACGTACGAACAAGTTTAGTAAGGATGATTAATTTTAGTTCATGATTAAGAAAATGACAATTTTAATATTATCGAACATTGTATTTATCCACAAAGGTGTTTGCACCAGAAGACCTCAATTTCGTTCGTTTCCTCAGGTGCAAGTGAATACATATTTACAAATTCTGGTCGGAAGAAAATACTTTCTGTTACGTAAAGAGACTTAATTTAAATATAAGTACAATGGATATTTCTATAGCATGATGAAACGCATTAAAAGAATCCTATATGTTTATACGTTTAGGCATTCCAGGTTAAGGATTATTTGGATGTTATATTTCATTTAAAATCATTGAATCGTTTACTGGTAATAATCTAAATATATATTTTATAATGTATAGTATTATATACTTAATACTCGTTAATACTTAAAAAATATTAATATAATCCTAAATATTCAGCTCATTGCCACCCCTGCGGTCGCGGCGAAGCCGACCACTTTCTTTTACGTTTTTCCTCCGCGGGTTTTAAACCAAGACTCCTCGCGACAATAGCAGGGCGCGGAACATTCAGTATTACCTGCCACGTTTCTACATAATAAAATGTTGTAAAAATTTCAACCAATGATAGATATTTTTTTGATATGATATTTATTACTCACGGCTTTGTCTGTGGGATCAGGATACATTTATTGATCAAGTTAAAATGTAGCCGAAGTTCTTCATTTTCCCTAATATTACGTATATAATACAATAGATTCTAAATATTGTATAAAAGCCTTAACAGTTATCGAATAAATTCAATTTCATATTGATAATATCATTAAGGATTACAACATAAAATGTATAACATACGTATATTTCTTTTACATCCTATTAATAACCTACAGGTCCACTTCTGGACACGTCCGATATGGATATTTGCTGATTTACGCTGGTGGTCCATATATTAAATTACAAACATGTTACCATTTATCATTTAGCTCGAGTAGGACAGCCCTAAAGCTTTTCAATTGTTCGTTTAGTATAATTCTAATAGCATTCAAACTGCACGACGTCCCGTCTATTTGAACACAATACCTGCTCCCCCAGCATGTCCTTGGAGATGACAATGATACCACCGCCCACCTCCGAACACTAGATGCGCCATTGTTGCATTCCTAGAGCAATCACAATCGTCTACGAATTCAGACATTGATACATCTCTTTCATAATTTACATGTGGGTGTAAAAGATTCAAAGTAAATAATTCTAATTTGTTTATTCATAAGTTACACCCCGAGATTGATTGATACTTGTAGCTCGGCTCTACGTATTCGATTTAGAAACGCGATCGATCTTGGACCATTACTTCACGCATACAAATATATATCCTTTTGAGGATACGAACCCGGAACTAAAGTCAGAAAGCCATGTACAATTTAAATCGATTCAAAAGTAACTTTGAAACTTTGATCCTAAATGTAGTTCATGTGATTACGGGTATTGAGTATTTAAACGTCATTGTATCTATTCGAATATTATATACTAGGCATGGGTAATATACTGCTTCGATATCTATATATTGGGTACTTTGAAAATTGCTGGCGGAAAAAAGTTTTCAATCTTGATGCTTAATTGGATATTATATATTGGATAACCGATATTTAACATATTTGTTATTAGACCAATATATAGATATTGTACCTACAATATATATTGCTACATGTTACCCACCCCTATTATATATAAGGTAAATAGAAATCATTATAATCTGTTTAAAGGAGTTTTCTACTAGCGAAACTGAATATATTGACCAGAGGAACGTGAGTCGAAAAACGACAAATAGTATATTTATACTTTTTTTTATCTTTCATGCATAATATTTCTAACTTATTTTATTATATTGGTAGATTTTTAGTTATACGCTTGAGTAACGACTTCGATTTCACCCTGTTATAATAAACACGTATGAGTAGATACGTAGTCAACCTCGATGATTATTTTTCTTGAGATCTCATCCCGAGATCACTCGAACCGCAATGGATTTACTTGAGATAGATCGATAGCTCGATTATGGTTGTCGTGCTCATCCATCTGATCTATGGTCGACGTTAGAAGCTCAAAGTGAAGTGAAGCTATTCATGACGTGTCTGATACGCGAACACTTTGATCACGACACTGATCAATCTGATATGCTCAGTTTTTTAGAATTGTGGTCTTACATTGTAATACTCAATCGTTTGCTGTTATGATATTTGATCTAAGGAAGAACAATATTTATTCATTTTATCGAGAAATATAAAGGAAACTTACCAAAGTTTCGCGTGTGCTTACTTACAACAAAATATTTTTGTACAAATTCATGCGCGCATTTGTTTATCAAGTCATTGACCCGTGCACAAAATACTAAGAACGCATTGTTATAAGTTTAACACAGTTTACAATCAAGGGCATTACCCCTCTAAAACGAGCTATTTGTTTAACAACAACCATTTGTTTAGTTTAAAACAACGTATCGCGTTCCTATGGATTTCCTTATAATTTCAGTTGTATTAGCTGAGTATTTTGGAATAATACTAGGCTGTTTTTACGTTGTTCTCTGAGCACGTAATCATTACATGTGGATGTGAGTAACATTTTGTTGTATACGCATTTCATAATTGGTACTGTAGGATTTGCTAGTATTCCTTATGACTACGTTGTACGTATCTTAGAATCATTTGATGAGAAAAGATTTTGTTTCTAAAATCAACTTCAATCTCTACCGAATTAGAAATTAGTATGTGAGCAAACAAAATAATAAAAAATTATTTAAAATCGACTAAATAATCGAAGAAGAAATAATCTATTAAGATTCTGAATTTTTGAAGTTGATAGAAAATATGATTACAAATGCTTAACCATCGTACGTAATAATATTACATACATTATAGTCGCTACGGATCTGACGTAAGAGCATTCAGGTAATCGTGACCATCTGAGTACACGCAGAAAATAATTGTCTCGTAAACTTTACATTGTATACCTTTAAGTCCATTATTTATGTGTAGGATGTACGGCTCACATGACACGGGCTGATAATCCGGTTATTTATTCTTATTTCATTAAATGTAGGCTTAACACGACGATCCTCTAATGCCCACATATTTTCGTAGTATTTTGGGACTGCCTTGACTGAACGTCTTAATGTTAAGCTCTGCTTAATGATCCCTTTTCATCTCTGTCGAGGGTTCTGAATGTTTTTTCAAGCCAATTTCTATTAGCGTTTTCTATTTATTTATATCCCAGTTAATGTCGTAGGTCTTCTACAATAATATAGAAACTATTCTAGCGAACTATTTTGTAAAAGCAGTGCACTGCGTCGTGACTATTAATAATAACTCCAATAATCATTCTATGGTATCCTTTTTTTCTTTCTCAATAAGAATTATTGTGCTTTAGAATATGTAAGTTCTATAGCCGTTTGAAAGCGAATAAGTTGTAGAGTTTGACGTTGTTTTATAAACGGTAGAAGAGGCAGCCAGTTTTTGCGATCGAATGCAGCACGAAGCACGACTATTGCCTGCAATTTGTCCGTACGTGCGAAGTGGGATCGCCTTCCTTGATTGTGGTTGTTCGCTGCGCAGACCATTTTATTTATTTCGTATTATGCACCGCACCAATCTCGGATTCGTTTCGCGGAATTGCAATTTGGCGGACATGAAATAATGTTTATTAAACGTTACAAATTTTCCATACCTCTATATTACGGATGAGAATGGTTTTAGAACTGAATTGTTTTGGTAAGATTAGCCAATTTTCATTAAGTGCGCCTACACTCGATGTGCGTGTGTAAATCTTGATAATGCGTCCCTAATAGGGTTCGCTGATGCCCGTTCAGTGGTGGGAGTTACGAGCGCACTTATAAGGCATTAAAGTGAGCCGGCTATCGTCGCGGATTGACTTTGAATGGCCAATATTGGAGGTGTGCGAGGTTGTAGAGTCGTGGTTAACTCCACGGTACACGTCGTTTTTTGTTCGGCGGGCGTTGCAAACGAAATTACGCCTCGATCGGCGCCGCGCGGCCGCATCCACTCTTCTTTTTACATTGACCGAGTCGAATTTTATTATTTTTATTTAACACCTGCGCCCAGTAATCTGTATTCGACGATCTCCCGAACGCTTAACTCTTTTTGGGCGTGTTTTTGTGTCGGAAAAGGCCGATTTATAGTGCTCCGCTGTGTAGCCCGAAAACTGTCGTTTAATTTTCGTTGTATCAACGGTGACAATCGATTATGTCCGCCCATGCTTAGATTTCTTGACTCACATTTGGAGATATGTATTTTTAAAATAAAACCGAGTGCTCCAAAGGATATTGTATCTGTTAACATTACTAGTGACCTTTAAAATAAAAAGGTCTTGATTAGTTAGGATTTTTTTATTAATTTGTAATATAATATTTGTCATTAATTCACATATATACTATATTGAATATATATTTAATACATACCGTAATTGCATTTTAATATTTTATATACGCGAGAAACACCTAGTTAGATTGCAGTTCTTTTAATTGCCTATGAATTGTTCTATGAATTGATCAAAAACAGTATTATAAAGTGATGCCATTAAATCGGTTTAGCGCGGAAGACTTGCTTTCAGCAAATAGTTGTTGCAATATCATAGCGAGTAGAAAAATATGGCACCTTATAGCATCTTCAATTGTAGTACATTGATATTTTTATTTCATCAGTAACTGTCTGTTAATTATTTAATTAAAGAGACAAGTGCAAGAATTTATTAGATACCAATACCTCTATGCACGAAAATGTCAAACAACATTATAAATTTAGAAAATTCTAAAACCACTAAGTGCACGTATCATCAATAGATACATATCAGGACGTCCTTGGTTTTGGTGGGATCGATTTTATAAAAAATAATAATGGTGGCTTTTAAGATCTAAACGCTAATTGCTACCGGCACGCGGCGAGGCTGCGCCGGCGCCGCGGCAACGTGTTATTATATTACTCTCCAGTTCTGAATCGTGTTAAGGGACCAAGAGTTTAGTACGTATATAAGTATTCTCTTGACGTAATTTTTTATCGATGTTTATTGTATTTTTAACTGATTTCGAAAGGAGCGTCCTAAATTTGATTGTATTTTTGTTTTATGTACGTTTTTTAATGTCTCCGCTGATTTAGAATTGATTTTAATGATTTTTTGTTAATCATTCTTAAAATTGAAGATAATTAAATTAAAAATAATCTTAATCTATTAATGTTATAAATAACCCATTAATGTTATGAATGTAATAGTTTGTAAGAATTCAACATTATTGTTTCTTATTCTTTCAACAGATTTGAATGAATTTTGGAACTCTGGTAGATTTAGGTTGTATTCTAACTTAGCACGTAGGATGCTTAATTTATGCCGGCAAAGTCGCGGCATACAGCGAGTAATTAATATATATAGGTTAATTAGAGTACAGAATAATTTAGATCATTACTCATTTAAATAGTACGGCGTAATGAAAAAGTTTTGAAGTAATGTTTATCAGTTTCCAAGTACCTAAAGGTTTTATGTCAATTGTTTTTATTACAATTAAAATATGTATTCCCCGAATTTCATTATCTTGACCTTATTGTTATCAACTAGTTTAATTAAATTTATTATTAATATACTATAATGTATACACAATGCTATTTTTAATATTTTTTTTTCTATTATTAAAGTGAGATTTCAATACTTTAAAAGATATCGTCCAATAATGTAATTCTTACTGACATCAGGAATTTAATTTGTCAAGTTATAGTTTTTAATGTATATGACATTTGTCATCATTTCTAAAACAATGTTTTGCATTTTAGTCATCTCTATAGCCAGAGGGAGACTTTGTACAAAAGTCGATTGCTTGGGTAGCTCTGTCCTATTCGTGTTTCAACCGGGAAGCAGTTGTGTTTGCATGGCTGTGTTTCGGTTTGAAGGGTGAGATATGGCGTGAATTTACTGGGTACAGAGGAATAACACCTGAGTCCTCAGGAATGGCAACGCATGGGTGGTATCACGGGCGAAACAGTATACTCTGTTATATCCATGGTACTGCTCATGTCTATAGACGACGGTTACCATTTTTCATCAGGTGGGCCGTCAGCTTGTTAGCCATTCTAAGTTGTATAAAAAAAAAATAGTATATTTAACAATCACTCAATTAGGTTAACTATGTTTAGTTATTATTTCAAATCTTTCTTCTCTTGCATTTCTGTATTGTTCTTTGTTCCCAGTATGTACCCTGGGGATGAAATGACTTATATATTCTTTTTCCGTCACCATTCAATAAATATCAATTAATTGCAGTAAATAAATATCGCAAAATTTTAACATATCGCCTAATTGAATACATACATACCTGTCACTCCTGTTTCTCATTAGGGTAGGCGGAAACAATGGAACGCCAAATGTTTCGATTCAAACAAATCTCTTTCGCTTCTTCCACATTCATCAGTCTTTTCATACACGCTCGCCGGTTACGGGTACTTTTAATTTGGCCCTTCTTCAGCACGTCGCCTATTTGGTCGACATACTCGTACGTCCGTCTAGGGCGACCCCTACCGACATCTCCATTCATTCTTGCTCGATAAATCTCTTTCGTAATTCTTCTTTCATTGAATACTTGGTGAAATGTTATTTTACAGAATCCCGTCGCTTTATAGTTCAAATGTGTGTCATGGAGATCGTTACACTGAAATAGTTTGGTGTATATATAAATATTTTTATTGCTACAGTACTAATTTAACTTTATGTTGTCGCCGACAGTCACAGGGAAGGGCTTCTTGGACATTTCCCTCTGACTACTCTATTTTTTTTGTTTTACTGGAACTGAGAATGTGATGGCTTTTGTCTCTAGAGGTGATGATGACATAAATAACATGAATATGTCAGAATTACAACTGTATCGCTCTTGACGAATATCTTGTGTTGCCATTTCTAAAAATTAAATTTATTTCCTATAGAGGTGATTGCTATCACAAGGCCAGCGTAGACCATTGACGATGGATTTTTTGTCTGCAGAAAAATAGATGCCCTTTGCTTTCACAAGAGGTATGCGTTGGAACCAACAGTTTTAGAGTTTCGTATATATAGTTAAAATCGCATGACAATCAGTCTTTTTTGTGTAAATAGTAAAAATCTTATACAACTATTTTTACTATTTCAGCCGTTAATTGTCCACTGCTGGACATAAGTCTTCCCCACAAGGGGAGTTTTGTCAGTAGTTGCCACGCTTGGCAGGCGGGTTGGCAATCGCAGTTAGGTCTTTAAGGATGTTTTAAGAGGGCCGCTGCTGCCCATCACTCGCTCTTCCTTAGTCGCCTTTTACGACAGCTACGGGAAAGGAAGGCATGGCCCATTCTGTGCCGGGGCACACACGCGGTAAACAACTATCCCGGTATTAAATTAACTGAAATATGCACGTCGATGCAGGTGACTCAGGACCGTTATTTATGGCCGGGGAGGCTTATGTTCAGCAGTGGACAGATAACGACTGATTTGATGATGATGTCGGATGACAGTTCTCATATTATGGTGTTATTTAGGTGGTTCGATGCTGCTAGAAGGTGGCAGTAGCTTTGTAAGAAAACAATGCAGCCTTCTCGAGTTTTGGGTTTTAAGCTCGTTATATGTTTTCAATGAGTACATCATGTTTGACAGATTTGTCAGATCTATTTTATATTTACAATCATGGAACTTTAATACTATAACAAGATTTAATATAAAAGCTTCATTTCAAAAGATGTTTCCACAATACATATTATTAGATATGTAAATTAACTTTCTAATATAACAAAAACAGTTTCTCTGAATAATTGCTATAAGAAAGCGTCCATAATGATCTCTAGTAAATTACTTCTTAAACCTGTCGCGTTCTCTATTCTCCGAACATCGGTATTCGGATCCGACCACAAGATTTATAAAATGAAATCCCAACGTCAAAAAACGCGGCCCCGTGGCGCCTGCGCCGACCTTCCGCAAACTTGCAACGTCACAACTGTAGTAACCCTTAGCACCAACACGGTAAGGTCCATAATATAGATACCAGTGAATAATGTAAATTTGTTCACCAATAAATCATATTAGCCTCCTGCCCCTCGTACGCTTGTTTTTACACATATATACATCTAGAAAACGTATAAATAAAATTATATTAGTATTTATTTGAAACGCTTGACGGTTCGGGTGTATAGATTATAATAATTATGAATTTATGGTAAAAGACAGGTCTCTGTGATTGAGTTTTAAGATATTGTTTTGGTGGTAGGGTTTGACATTACCATTCGTACGAATATCGGTTTTTAGATCAATCGTAATCAGAAGTTCGAAGTTCCGAATTAATGTGGTGATTAAAATAATTAATTTTAATTATAAAACAATTCTGTTAATCTTTGCTACCTGTGTTTTGATAATGATTAGATATTTATTTTGTTTACCATCAGAGCTCCCGTATCGAGTTAACATTTGTCGATATTTTTTTATTATCACTATTTTTTTTTATCTACACTACAGACGTTTCTATTATTCATATAATATATGAAGTGTTCTTCAAACATGAGAAATAGTAATGTTAGTAGATAAAAAAAAAAGAATTCGAATTCGCATAATGCGTTTCGTTTAGTTATTATATCACAGATTACATAAAGTAGTAACTGTTGTAATTTGTACATAAAGCAAGCGAAAATTCTCTCAATTTTTCTAGTTTTTTTCTTGAAAAAGGATGATATGAACTCATTTATATATGCCCCATCTTTTATCCATCCGTACTTTATAAGTTGCTACTTGTTTCTGGGTACAAGGAGTTTTTTTTAATGGATGATAATGGAATGGTAATCCCATTCCATTATCATCCATAACTGGCGCTGGCGCTAACGGTATACGCTGGCGGGGCACCAGTGAGAGATGATAGGTGAGAATGGAAAGGCAGGTCAGTTAGCCCATCGTGATGAATACACCTGGAGTTCAGCACAATGGATTCTAAGGGGGACCACGTGGAGGTTAACCTGATAGAGTATATTGCTAGTAATGGGACTGGTAGTTCGCATTACTAACAATCCCTTTCCCCCCTCGGTACAAGGAAGTTATGCTATTGATGGTAGAGATTCTCGTATACAATTTGGAATAACAAATAAACACAAGACAGCCTGTCTAATGGAAAGTGGGAACTGTCATATATAGACACGTATTTGCTCATACATAATAAATATATTATGGCGCGATATCGCTTGCACTATAGTAGATAAGAAACATTGGATTCAACAACATTTCTATGGAAATTAGGAATACAGAATAGTCTATGTTCGGTTGTGGGCAAAAGGTATTTGAAGCTCTGAATGTGATGCAGAAATATTGAAGTTTCTTTCTTCAATATTATTGCCATTTGTAAACTCGTGTTCACTTCAGTTTTTCTTTTAATGGATGATAATGGAATGGCAACCCTGCCCGCGCTAATGGTACACACTGGCAGGGTACCAGTGACTGACGATAGGTGAGAATGAAAAGGCAGGTCAGTTAGCCCATCGTGATGAATACACCTGGAATTCAGCACGATGGTTTCAAGGAGGTACCGCGTGGATGTCGACCTGATAGGGTGTATTGCTAGCAATGGGACTGGTAGTTCGCATTACTAACAATCCCTTCCCCCTGTTTACTTCAATAATGATTATTAAGGTTAAACAGTCGTTGCTTTGTTCGCCTGTGACCGACTTGCGAACCGTTTGATGTGAGATGAAAGAACCGGGTCACGTTAGAATCGCATAATTCATGCACACGGGACGTCTCATTATTTATTACTCATTGGCTGTAACTCGCGGTTTTAACTACGCAGTTAGGATGAAAGCTAGGATATGTAGGCTAGGTTCACCTGTATACCAAATTTCATTAAAATTATTTACCATATAAATTTTGGGACGATCGGAACTGCCGTTTTTCTTACCACAGCAAAATACTGCTTGTTACGATGCAATGTCTGAATGAATTAGCGGTGAGTAATATATAGCAATATCTGTATACTTTAGTTACAATATATATACATTAGTCCAATAACAAATATGTTAAAAATCTGTTATCCAAAAACTAATAACCGACTTTTAAAATATTCGAAAAAAGATATGGGCGATATCGAAATAGGTAATAACCTTTTTTTCCGCCATCAAAGTCCAGAAGAACCGGATATATAGATATCGGATCAGTATCCATATTATCTACCTATAGCTACCTTAAATCAACGAAACTTCATTTACTAAGTTACTGTTTTGTTGTGCGAAATACTGACACCTACTTATTTTTTTTTAGCTAGGTTACCTCAGCTGTTTATTCTCGTGAAATGATTTACAAATGAGAGTACACACACAAAGATTCAGGTAGAAACAAGTGTTACATGTACCTGTTTTTGTCAGACGTTAATCCTAGCCATTCTTCGCTCAGTATTTATCTTTTATAATTAATATCATCAGGCCAAATGGTCGAATTTTTGTTTTAATGCCCGTGAAGATGCCGCCGCGGTCGTATCAAAGTTGCCTCTTTTTCTACCCATCTATTACACCCAAGTTTTTGCCCAAAGCCATTTATTATGCAAAATGTTCAAAATCGTAATTAGATAGGAGCTTTACAGGTATCGTTTTAATTTATTACGTACGGAAATGCCACTGCTGGACGGTTTTATTCCGATGGGAAAGCGAACTACGGTGTCTCGAGAGTTTAATTATAATATCTTGTTTGCTGTACTGATTACGTCTATTAAGTGTTTCTAGTATTCTAATCTGTAAATATAATTATTAGTTTTTATTTTAATTCTTTATTGTACACACCAGTTATTTATAAGAATATGACTGAGGTAATCAAATGTACAAAGGCGAGCTAAACTCTAATAGTTTTCTTCCAGCAAACTCAAAGTGGAAAGGAGCGTCAATGTCAGTTTTGGTGATGAGTCACTTTTATTTAGCACACTGAAGGAGATATTCATTAAAAATTGTAATTTGCAATTTTTTTGTGACATTTTTTTTTCTTCTGTGCAAATATGTGAGACAACCTGACAGAAAATATGAATTTAAAACACTTATTGTTTAATGATTACAAATGTAAAAGTGAGTTGATTTGTTTGTTACCTATTGTGTTCTAATGTTTTAACAAATCACTGTGAAATTTGGTATACATATATTAAAGTTCCATCCCAACCATTTGGATGAATGGCGGTGCTCCACAGTGCGTTTTCAAGGCACTCCCTTACACGCACATTCGCGCTTTGGAATCAACTTCCAGTAGCAGTGTTTCCAAACCGATACGACATCGTAACCTTTAAGGAAAGAGAATTATTCTTTTCTAAAAGACCAGCAGCATATCTGCAATGCTTCTGGTGTTGTGGATGATCATGGGCGGCGGTCGTAACTTACCATTAGGATAGCTGCATGCTCGTTTGTCCCCTGTGTTATAAAAAAAACTATATGGGATGGAAAAGGATAAAGTTTACTTTTAACCCTAGTCAGTGAGCATATCTTAGTCACGCGTACAAAGTCGTGGATAAAAGCTAGTAATTCTATAAAATTTGAACATTTTACCCGGTTTAAAATTTGCCAAAGAGATAGTGAGTTGGAATCGTTTGATTTAATCAATGACCTACGTTTTATCATTAAAAAAATTCAGCCGTGCTAATGATGTATGATAATTATGTTTATATTGCTAATAACGTCCTTCCTACATATGTTAATTTTAAAGTATTTCATTAAAATTAAAATTTATTTTTATACGGGCGATACTTTTTCTATTAGTTATTAATGTAAAAGACACGGTCTATGCCTAATTGATAACATTAAATTTATATTCAATCGCATATGAATAAATATGAGTTTTTGCATAGTATTTTTTATTAAAGCTTCAGTTGAATAATTCATTCATTACATACTTAATATGAATAAGTAGCAATCGCTTGGTTTTCAAACTGGGTTGTCCACCAGATCACTTTGTACAAAAGTCGTTTGCTTAGGCACCTCTCTCCCATTCGTGTTTCTACCGTGAAGCAGTTGTGTTTGCATGGCTGTGTTTCGCTTTGAAGGGTGGGAAATGGCAGTGAATTTACAGAGTATAGATGAATAACACCTGAGTCCTCAGGAATGGCAACTCACGGAGGCTATCATGGGTGAACAGTAAACAGTATGCTCATGTCTGTAGGCGACGGTTACTACTTTCCATCAGGTGGGCCGTCGGCTTGTTTGCCATTCTAAGTTGCATAAAAAAAATCCTGTACTTACAGGAGCCAGGCAACGAACGCTAGGGGGCACTACCCAGTTACCCAGACCCGTTAGAAAAGTTTGTGTCCTAAATAGGTTCAACTGAGGATCGAACACGGGACCTCATGTACGCAGAGTACACGATTACGCTACGAAGGTCGTTTTGTGCCCAACAAGGGGATAAGACCTATTGATATCTAATAGTACGTATCCGTGTTTAAATACTTAGGTATGTAGTCATGTTTATTGGTAAATTTGTTTTTTTTTTTTATTATTATTGCCTGACAAAATAAACTTGTCGGATTGCTTTAATTGAATACAAACGTACGCGTCCGGCTCACACTTAGCTACAGTATTTTTTTTTTATCTATTTTCAAATATATTGTAATTTATATAGACGGGCGGTGTATTGTCCAGTGTGATACGTTCTTGATTGACGGCGCTTCGTTAACCTCCTCTTCAAAAGGGAACGTGGGACGTCAAGTCCAAACGGAGTCCTACACGTAAATAGTGATGTGACGTATATTTGTATCTGTATTCATATCCGGGCATATCCGAGACGGAGAAATGTACTTATCGTAATGTAAAGGGATTTTTACTCCTAAATATAAATACTATTAAATCCCATTATTTATAATTCTTACTAATATTATAAATGTGAAAGTGATTTTGTTTGTTTGTAACCTCTTAACGCCTTAACGGCTGATTGATTAATC
The DNA here is from genome assembly GCF_026898425.1 of Galleria mellonella. Classification (NCBI taxonomy): domain Eukaryota; kingdom Metazoa; phylum Arthropoda; class Insecta; order Lepidoptera; family Pyralidae; genus Galleria; species Galleria mellonella. Next base: position 3,319,646 of record NW_026442061.1, read on the forward strand.
ATTATGAAGTTTCGTATACAGTTATGAGATGGAAATGGACACAGACTTTTTATGTTAGTAAATATATCCTGATCATCTGGACGGAAAAGTGAATTATTTACATGAATGATTAGTTGAATTATTTTTAATATTTGGCAAATGTAAATTATGTAAATTAAATACATGTTTAAACAATTGTTGAGAGTCGAATGTTTTTTTTTTTTCTATTGATTGCATTCATTGAAAAAAAAATTCCCTGTGTTTGCTCAAAGTGATGTGGTCACATTTTTTTTATACTACTATGGTGACAAACATGCATACGGTTCGTCTGATGGTAAACGGAGTTATCGTAATCTATGGACGCCGATAACACCAGTGATGTCACGCGCGCGTTGCCGACCCTTAAGAGATTTTAATACGCTCTTTTTGAAGAATCCCTTGCTGTAGTCTCTAGGGAAAGCGACTCTAGGGACAGCAAGCGAAAGAAAGCTCTTCTAATCGTACTGTTGTGCTACTATAAAAAAATCTGTATCCGTATCGGCATCCGCGGAAATAAGACACTATGATCCGTATTCGTTGCCGTATCCGCGTATATACGTTTTTAATGATCCGGCACATCACTACTCGTAAATAATACAGTCTCATCTCCTTTTACGACACGTGATATTTCTTGCGGCGGACTGAAATGATTCTGTATGCCTTTATGGCGAGTCAGTTCTATCAGTTGGGAATTGAAAGCGTCAAGCCTTTTGTCATTCGTGTTACTTTTTGTCGGTTTATTTTTATATCTTTATATGATGGAGGATCTTTAGAGAGTTAAATGTTGAATATTTAATTTTGTTAATGTCTTTTTTTTTTAAGTTATTATTTATGTGTTCGTACCATGTCGGTTTACGACTCGTGTGCTTGTAAGAATAGATTTCTGTTTTATGTATTAATTTAATTTGTATTTGTTTTTAATTTGTAGCACTTATAGTAAATTAGGAATCATTATATTAGCCGTTAATTATCCATTGCTGAACATAGGCCTCCCCCATAATGGAGGGTTTGCCAGTCGTTGCCATGCTTAGCAAGCGGATTCGCAACCGTTAAGTTTTGGTGATATTGTAAATGGGACGCTTCTGCTTATCAAATCATTAAGTTCCCTTAGTCGCCTCTTACGACATCTACGGGAAAGGAGTTAGTGGTCCGTTCTATGCTGGGACCACACGGCAAAGTAACTTAGAAATAATAAACCCAAATATGTTTTTTTTGTTATGCAACTTTGAATGGTAAACAAGCTGACGGCCCACCTGATGGAAAGTGGTAACACTGACCTATAGACATGAACAGTACCATGGACATAACAGAGTATACTGTTTATTGTTCACCTATGATAGTCTCCTTGCGTTGCCGTTCCTGAGAACTCAGGTGTTATTCCTCTGTACCCTGTAAATTCACTGCCATATCCCACACTTCAAACTGAAACACAGCCACGCAAATACAACTGCTTCACGATAAAAACACGAATGTGACAGAGGTGCCCAAGCAAACGACTTTTGTACAGTCTCCCTCTGGTAAACTAACTTTGATAATCCGATTAAATAAAATAAATATGGGATAAGGACAAGAAGAGGATTGTAGTGGGATGAATATATTAATATGTTAATGTCGCAATCACAAACATCCGACAGAATATCCGAAAAATGACTATAAATAAGTAAAAATAAAATTTAAATAATGTAATCGGATACTATATAAATATATTTTCAAAATCGTTACAATAACACCTTTTTATATGGTACCCATATATTGTAGGATTTATTTCGACTTTGAAAAATGATCGTTTGCGGTCCCCACGTTTTTGTGTTTCATTAATTGTATGACATTAAAGCGTGGTTTCCACTGCGGAAGAGTATCAGTTAGTAATGGTTTAGCGGAATGGACTCAAATTATCTTTTTATGATATTATTTACTAGCTTTTACCCGTGACTTCGTTCGCGTGGTCTTCTTTTAATGGGTGATAATGAAATGGTAATCCCGCCTGCGCTATCGGTATACGCTGGTATTGGACCAGTGAGGGATGATAGGTGAGGATGAAAGTAGAATGCCATTAGAATTAACTACAATGGTTTCCAGGGGGAACCGCGTGAAGGTCGACCTGATAGGGTGTATTGCTAACAATGGGGCTGTTAGACTCCATTACTAATACTACACCACATATAGTATGTGTATACCAAATTTTGCAGTGGTTAAGCCGATAAAGCGCTAAGAGGTAACAAACGAACAGATTTTCACGTTTATGGTAATTATTATATTAGTAAAGTCATACTTACATACATACATAGAAAAATTCCTTAATTATAATGTAGGTAAATACAAGGTAATATTTTATACTAGCTATTGCCCGCGACTTCGTACACGTTTCTGTCGTTTTTCGTAAAATAAGTAGCCTGTCCTTTCTCACGGTTCAGTGGTTTTGATGTAACAGACACATTTTCTTTCACTGCCCTGCTCCTTTTGGTCGTAGCGTGATGAAAAGTATACTATAACCTGTCCAGGAGTATGAAGAATAATTGTACCAAGTTTCGTTAAAATCCATCGAGTAGTTTTTGTTTCTATAACGAACATACAGACAGACGGACAGATAAAAATTTTACTGATTGCATTTTTGGCACCAGTATCGATCACTAATCACCCGCTGATAGTTATTTTGGAAATATATTTCATGTACAGAATCGACCACTCTACAGATTTATTATAAATATAGATTAGCTTTCATTAGTACAGTTTTGGTACTGAGTTATGTTACATTTTTACATCGGGGTCTCTAAGTTTTTGAAAATAATATTTAGTACTTTCGGCGGTAGTCACTTACCATCAGGTGAGCCGCATGCTCGTTTGCCCCCTGTGTTGTAAAAAAAAAAAAAGGTTTACTCGCTGATAATATAGCTTTCTATAGGTTAGAGAATTTTTAAAATCGATTGTATAGTTTATTAAATTTATTCATTACAAACATAATAAAATCATTATAATCTTAGTATAGATAAAGCTCAGATCGTATAATGTAGCTTTTATTTGACTTTCAACTGTATAAGTTATCGTATTGTTAATAAAAAAAAAATCATTAACGAACCGTTACGTATTATAAATAAAATATGGCAAACTTATTAAAAATTAACTTAATTCGTTTTCCAACTCAACTTTCACAATACCACTGTTATTCTTGACCTGTTCTCGTGGCTGTCCAAGATTTTTGATATTATTCAAATTAGTCTGGTGACTATGATTGTGACACTATTATTGTAATATATTATATATTTATATATATTCTTTATTGTACACAAAATGTTATTGAAATAGAAAAAACAAATATAATAGTGCACAAAGGCGAGCTTATCTCCAAAAGGGATTTCTTCCAGTAAACCCTATATGTGAAAAACTGACAGTTTATTAGTAGTTACAGTCATTCATGTGTACCAATCGACTTAATAATAAATACTAGAGGGAGACTTTGTATAAAAGTGGATTGCTTGGGTACCTCTGTCCCATTCGTATTTCTACCGTGAAGTAGTTGTGTTTGCATGGCTGTGTTTCGGTTTGAAGGATGGGATATGGCGTGAATTTACAGGAATGGCAGCGCATGGGGGGTATCATGGGCGAAACAGTATACTCTGTTATGTCCATGGTACTACTCATGTTTATAGGCGACGGTTACCATTTTCCATCAGGTGGACCGTCAGCTTGTTTTCCATTCTAAGTTGTATAAAAAAAAATATTTACAATTGAAAACACTGATAGGTATAAATAAATGAATAAAAATATATCAACATCATCATCATATTAGCTTTTAAATGTCCACTGCTGAACATAAGCCTCTCCTTAGGGGTTTTGCCAATAGTTACCATGCTTGGCAGGCGGATTGACAACCGCAGTTAGGTTTTGGAGATGTATTAAGAGGGACGCTGCTGACCATCCCTTGTTCTTCCTTGGTCGCCCTTTACGACATCCACGGGGAAGGAAGGGATGGTCTATATGTCGGTAACATATATACCACTGAGGTAGCAAACAAGTATTCGGCCCACCTGGCGATAAGTGGTTATATGCCTATGGTTAGCCTATGGTTGCCTGCAATACCATATAATAATAATTTGTTACTTGTATTATGAAATCAATAAACTATTTTTAAACCATGTATCAAGATAAAATTTTAACAAGAAACTTCCAGAAACAACTACAAAGCAGCGTCCAATTTGGTGATGGAGTTTTTGCATGATGTCGAAATTTGTATAAATATACTGACAAAGATTAAAAAAATCGTTATTTGGCATCTGTTATTCCTATTAAGATTTCTCGCATCAATCTCTTAAATACTTCCTCTGTGTACATTACGTCTAGTTACAATTATATTATAGATGTATACAAATTACATCTTATATTTCCGGTAATAGAATGTGAACATTTGGTTGTTGTTGCGTAGACGGACCGGATGATGGAGATTGTTTGGTAGACGTCGAAATGATTGACACCAGGCGCCGTACTATACTAATGCACGCTGATTAACTTTGAGGATCATTCCACTGGGGATTCTATAACGAGCACATTCATATTTCTCATCAATTTGATTGTGATCCTGTTGGTGTCTGCAGCTGGTTTAGGAGCGTGCTTCAAGGTAGTTAAAATCCGGTCTAAAGTGACCTATGTTCTGCAGTAAATAACGATTAGTTACGATGAATTATTGCTCAAATTCAAAGTTTAGGATTATGTTAATAGGCATTCGTATTATTAGTGTGGATTAGCTGTTTAAAATTCTATAATGGAAGACTTCTACAGACGGCACAAGCTACGGAAACACTTCTAAGCTGATCCAACTTTAATTCATTGACATCCTGCAACACATTTGAAGTCATCGCTTAGTCTAATGGCCGCTCCATGTTTGCTATATTGATGGTTGTAATTGATTACAGATAAGCCGGAAATTGAATAAAATATATACAGTTTTCGAGCCGTATTGCGCCAATCTAGGTACGATTAGTTCTCTAATAACACCGACCAGTTTTCTATTGAAAGCTTAGCGTGGGCGATGACTAAAACAAACCTGTAAGCACATTAAATTTAGAAAAAAAAAAATAGAACTGTCCATTCGTTACGCTTAAATAAATGATTTCCGTCGGCCGGTGATCGCGGAGGCGTCTTACAAAGTCGTTCATTAACAAAATCCAACACCGGACCTAATCCTTTCGTTAGACCCCTATTGTTATGTGAAGTACACGTATGCGACCTCTCGACTAAGTTGCTTTGATAAATAAGTATCTCATTTGTTTTTTATATTATTGAGAATGGCAAATAAACCAACAATACACCGGATGGAAAGTCGTTCATAAAGTTAAAGCAGCAACATTATTATTTCAATCGTTGATTTGTTGAACATAGACTTCCTCTGTAGCTTGCTGTAAGGAATAGTCTTGAAGTGTTACTTTTGATTGCAACACTTCTGAGGTTGCTGTTCCATCATGGTCGTGGACACTGCCTAATGTATTGTACCGCTGGAGCCTCTCATGCGTTGCCACTCTTTAAGGTGTTATGCCTTCTACATCCGAAGTGCCATTGGTTATTTTACAATTGAAATCAAATCAACGTGCAATAGCAGTCGTAACCACATATCAATATCTGTTGTGGTACACACAAGTTTACCACTAGTTTTTTTTTACGTAAAACTTCAAATTGTAAAGGCAGAAGCGATTGAGAAAGAAAGTTGCACTGACTACGCAACGCTCTTTTGAAGGCAATCAACACATTAGTATTCGAAATTGTGATTTATTTCGTGTTTCACTTTGCAAATGTATCTATCTATATTTAGAACTAGCGAGAGCAAATTAGATATTATTTAAATTGATGGGCCAGAGTTGGTATCGAGGTTCTACAAATAGTGCAGTGCTCACTTGAAATAATTGAGACGAATGTTGACGTTAATAAAGGCGTTTTAGATATTACGTCAAGTGATATTTGTTTAGATAAACGTTTATTGATGTACTGATGTTGTACCAAATAACTGATTGATATATAGCGCAAAGGATCGGTGTCCTGAAGTGGATACATCGTGCACATAGCTCGGAGAAACGATGACCGATTGAGAAGAAATATTCTTCGTGTAGAGATAGTAAATTAGATGTAGTAATATTGTGAAATGTATTGCAAGGAGTCAATGGATGTAGGTGGCTCAGGACCTTTTGTGGCCTATTCTATGCCGGGATCATAAGGCTCAGGACCTTTGGAGTATCTAATCAAATTACCCTGCCGTTACGTTTTTCGATAATTGTCAAGAAATGATCATACATTCCTTTATTGGTACTTAATCTGATATCGGGAAGTTAAATTCTAATGATACGTTCGTAAATTTAATAAAGTCGAACTTTAAAAGGTCGCGGCGACATCAAAGCGGGCTTATCTCACTTTGACAGCTAACAAAATCCTTTTAATTAGGCGGCCGTCTGCTGGGCGCGGGTCTAAAGCTGTCCCCTTCCCACGCGACATCTCGCACCTTATTGAGTCGTTAAATAAAATAATCGAATAAAAATCGATCGGACGTATTCGCTGTCGTTGATAATAATCGATTGCGTGGTTTTGATCACAGGTAAATAATTTAAATGCAAGGGAATTTAAGAATTTCATATTGTATTTGAATTTATAATAAGCTTGTATTTACCTGCAACTTCGTAACCGCAATGTATTGATTGGCCAGGATAAAAGTAATCTCTATCTTTCTTTGTCTATAGTTCTACATAATTTTGTATATATATAAAAAAAAATACAATTTCACGACGTTATGTTGAGTCGGTTCATGTAGATTTACGTTAAGTTAATTTAAAAGTCAGTTCAAAAAATAATTCCATTTGGGATGTCAAAATATTTATGTTTATAGGCCTTTCTGTATACAATTTTAATCAATTGTTACAACGTGAAATGGTACTATATTACCTAATATTGATTCAAATACAAAAAAGTAAAATGAAATGACTAGTATTATTAAGTGAAACGACATATAAAAGTTGTCTGTCACACTGCAACGAATGCGGACAAAACTCGAAGTTGAATTCAAGGTTTTAAACATCGGTTGCGGACGTCAGTTTTCCGGTTCCATTGTTAAAAACTTTACTGCGACGGTCAATTCCTAGAAAAACAAGGTTTTAAGAGAACAGAAATTATTATAAAAAAATTCTTAGCATCTAAGCGAACCTGTGGAGTGTATCTAGTGCCTTTATGAACATTTTAAATTTTTAACCTCACTACCAAATACTTCCAAAACGTGATATAGGTATTTATTATACACCTGTCTGTTACATATGTACTAATTCAACAGAAAAGTTTTGATAATTTCTTTTCACACAATATATTTATATTTTCAGTTATTTTTTTTTTCTAAACTGCACCTAAACCAGGTCTCTGAGAAGCTATTTCTATTATTTTCTGTAATATTTTTCTAAATAAATAACTATAATATGTAAATCCATTATTGATTGTAAATTTAAAATTGTTTGTTATGGAGAGCTGTGGACTTTGTAACAAAATATCCAAGTATCATTCCAATATATTCCCGCTATAAACTTACTTGTGCTAAAATAATTTTATATGTTCTATGAAATGCGTTTTGAGTTGTTATACCAGCATTATTACTGTCGACTGGTCGTCTCGTTCGATTCCGAGTAGAAGGCTTACATTGTGATCGTTTGTGCGAACAGATCTCCGGTTATCTATCACAATCAATATTAATAGCTCTTTTGTCTCCGCCCCCATCTGTGCTAAATAGACTAACTAGCTTTTGTCTACAACTTCGCTTACATGAAATAATTTGGTATTAATTTGGATGTTAGTTCGTTTGACCGAAATGGTGAAACTGTTCACTGGTAATTTTGATTTGTACAAAGTATTTATTGCAATGTGAATTAACCTCAGTCCTTTATTAGCAGTGTACAGATAGAGGTAGGCTGATATGATGATGACGATGATTTATTAGCAGTATTTTGGTTGAAGTCTTATGTGTTAAAAGTATTCGCAAATATTGTAGTATATAATTTGCAAGCAACAATAAATTTTTGTTTTTTTTTTCTTTCAAGTTTTATTTTTGCTCCATAGTAGATAGTGTATTATGAAGTTGTATTTCTTTTGTCGTTTCTATTATTATAATCGTTGTCGTCTTTAGTTTTTTTTATTTTTTTATACAACTTAGAATGACAAACAAGCTGACGGCCCACCTGATGGAAAGTGGTAACCGTTGCCTATAGACATGAGCAGTACCATGGACATAACAGAGTATACTTTTTCGCCCATGATACCCTCCATGCGTTGCCATTCCTGAGGACTCAGGTGTTATTCCTCTGTACCCAGTAAATTCACGCCATATCCCACCCTTCAAACCGAAACACAGCCATGCAAACACAACTGCTTCACGGTTGAAACACGAATGGGACAGAGGTACCCAAGCAAACGACTTTTGTACAAAGTCTCCCTCTGGTAAAGTCATAAGTGTATCTTATATTTTACAAACATTGTGTGGATATCATTTGATTCGTACCTATTTGTACTGTAATTTTCAATGCTGAGTTTGTTACAGTCATAGTTATGCGTTTTGTTTTTATTAATTGTATTAATTGTTTTTATGCTACTGAGGTGGCAAATTGTATGATTAAGAAAGACCAGTCACATTCGTAGACGCATCGCTATTATTATTATTTACAATTAACGCTAAACTGGAATTTGTTTTCTAAAAATAGTGTACATATACACAGAAATAATATTTACTAATACTATGTAGACACAGTGAATTACACTTGTAACAAAATAGATTATTTACTTCTGGCCCACAATAGCAACAGTTCGCTGAATGAACCGAATCGTAAAGGACGTCTTATCGACCGCCCGCGTCGTAAAACTCCGCATAAACTTAATACAGTTGGTACGAAAAGGTTTATTTATATATTTGTGGATTTACTGCCGAGGAAGCCTATGCATCCGTCGGGACTAAAATATACATTGCTAGATTCCGCGACGTCTCGCTGGGTTAACGAACCCATCGCGAAAGAGCATTATAAAGTCATGTGCTCACATTTGGGCCATCACTGATTATTATTTAATGCGCTCAGGTATCAATATAAATATATATATATATATATATATATATAATGTAAATTTATTGATATTAGGACGTATTATTATCACGTCTCTTAAGAGTTAAGATTGTTGAAATGTATAAAAATATTCCCATTCACTATCTGTGGTAATGTTTAATAAAGTTGCAACACTGGTTGTTTGGTACATTTTGAATATGACACGCTTTTTTATTCGCTCCTTTAATACATTAAATATTAAAATTAAAATAACAGGTTATGGGCCCAGTATTGTGCTTTTATAAAGTTCTCGCAACAGTTGTGCTATTAAGAATATTAAATAATAGAAGTTGCAGCAAGAGAAAGTTTGTGTTGTGTCCATTTTTGTTTGCGGCGTTTTTCGCAAAGAAAAAATGGCGTCAAATTCTTACGTTGCCAGTGTACCAAAATTAAAAGGACGAGAAAATTATAGCGAATGGTGCTTTGCTGCAGAGAATTTTCTAGTGTTAGAAGGCATGCTTGGGTGTATCAAGTCGGAGCCTCATCAACCATGTATAGAAGCTGCGGATGATGCAAGAACCAAGGCGAAATTGATTTTAACTATAGATCCGTCGATTTACGTTCACATAAAAGAAGTTAAAACTACAAAGGATCTGTGGAATAAGTTGAAATCCTTGTACGATGATTCTGGCTTTACAAGGCGTATTTCATTGTTGAGAAACTTGATATCAATCAGATTGGAAAATAGTGTCTCAATGAATTCCTATGTTACACAAATTGTGGAAACCGGCCAAAAATTGGCAGGAACTGGCTTCAACATCAGTGACGAGTGGATCGGTTCGTTATTATTAGCAGGATTAACCGAGAAATATTCACCAATGATAATGGCCATCGAACATTCTGGAATGTCAATTACGACAGACGCCATTAAATCAAAGTTACTTGATATGGAACCGGAAGAGAAAGAGACAAATAATGCGCTGGCTAGTTTTCAGCAATACCAATATAAGAAAAGTGACAAGTATATGTCAAAAGGAAATGCTAAACATGGCGTCCAAGTGTCAAAATCAAATGTCAATCAGATTACATGCTATCGATGTAAACAAATCGGTCACTATCGAAATCAATGCAAAAACGCAAATAAAAATTCATCTATTGACAAACAAAATGCACGAAAAGAAAGTAATGCATTTAATACGGTATTTTTAAGTGGCAGTTTCAGTAAAAGCGATTGGTATGTGGATTCGGGCGCTAGTGCACATTTAACTACAAATGAAAACTGGTTAATTAATGCAATGTATGAACAGTGTACCACTAAGGAGATAATTGTTGCAAATAATAACAAAGTTCCAGTATTGTGTTCTGGAGATGTGAAGATCGTAACCTGTACTGATGACAGTGAGTACAACATAACAGTTAAAAATGTACTTTGTGTTCCAACACTGACAACAAATCTGCTATCAGTGAGTCAGTTGTTGAGTCAAGGCAATAGTGTTTCATTTGTGAACGGTGGCTGTAATATTTATAACAGAAAGAAAATGTTGGTGGCTACAGCTACATTAGTCAACGGAGTGTATAAACTCAATAGCCCAGGTCATTTAACAGCTGCATGTATGGTGTCCAATGAGATATGGCATAGTAGGTTGGGACATATTAATAGTACCTACCTGAATAAAATGCAGAATGCTGTTGAAGGTCTATCATTAAATAAGAAAATAGATATAAATAAATCTACTTGTGTTACATGTTGTGAAGGGAAGCAGAACAGGTTGCCGTTTCCCAATGTTGATAAAAGAAGTACAGACCTTTTGAATATAGTACACGCAGATGTCTGTGGACCCATGGAGAGTGTGTCCCTAGGCGGTTCGAGGTACTTTGTAATATTTATAGATGATTATAGCCGTATGACCTATATATATTTCATGAAAAATAAGAATGAAGTATTTCTGCATTTCAAAGATTACAAAGTAAAAGTTGAAAATTTATTGGAAAGAAAAATTAAAATACTGCGTACTGACAATGGTGGTGAATTTTGTAACAGTCAGTTTGACGGCTTTCTAGGTAACTGTGGAATAATTCATCAGAAAACTAATGCTTATACACCGGAACAAAATGGGCTGAGTGAAAGGATGAACAGAACCATTGTCGAGAAGGCAAGATGCCTTTTATTTGAAGCTGTATTAGATAAAAAGTTTTGGGCAGAAGCCACAAATACTGCTGTTTATTTACAAAACAGGACAATATCATCTGGTTTAAATGATAAAACACCATATGAATTATGGACAAACATGAAACCTGATGTCAGTCACTTGAGAATCTTTGGCAGTACAGTTATGGTCCATGTTCCTAAGGAAAAACGGCTGAAGTGGGATAAGAAGTCAGAGCAATGTATTTTTGTAGGTTATTCCGAGAATGTAAAGGGATACCGAGTATATAATCAGAGAACTAAACGTATTACCACTAGTAGAGATATAGTCGTTATGGAAAAAGAACCCCATCTGAATAATATTATAGCTATAGAACAAAAAGAAAACAAGAAAATAGACTCTGAAGAGACTTTAAATTCAGTGGGGGATAACTGTCAATCTGATGATTCATATAAATCAGTCATGGACTCGAAGGATGAAACATATGTACCAAGTGAAAGTGATTCTTCTCAGATTTCTGCCAATGGTGCTGACAGTGTGGTAGACACATTACCACCAAGAAAGAGACAAAAACCTCAAAGGTATGGTTTTTCAAATATGTGTATACAGAATAACACCTTAGATACCAGTGAATTATCATTGGAAGAAGCGCTTCAAGGTCCAGAGAAGGAAAATTGGCTACAGGCTATAAGAGAAGAATTACAGTGTTTTAATGAAAATAAAGCATGGGAGTTAGTTGACGCTCCAGATAAAGGAACCATAGTTAAGTGTAAGTGGGTTTTAAAAAGAAAATGTGATAGTGATAATAATGTCCGTTATCGTGCAAGATTAGTTGCTAAAGGTTTTAATCAAAGATGTGGTATTGACTATAATGAAACTTTTTCTCCAGTGGTGAGACATAGTACTTTAAGATTGTTATTTTCATTATGTGTGCAATTAAATTTAGATACAGCTCATTTAGATGTAAAAACAGCCTTTTTGAATGGAGAACTGGAAGAAACCATATATATGCAAAAACCAGAGGGTTTTGTATTTTCTGATAAAGATAAAGGTAAAATTTTGAAATTAAAAAAGGCTATATATGGTCTCAAACAGTCCTCCAGGGCGTGGTATAAAAAGGTAGATAATCTCTTTCTAACTAATAATTATAAGAAGTCAAAATATGAACCATGTTTGTATACAAAAATTGCTAATGGTCATAGGACCATTGTTGCTCTTTATGTAGATGATTTTTTTATTTTCTCAGATGATAAAGAGGAAATGAGACAGTTAAAAGAAATTTTAAATTGTAATTTCAAAATTAAAAATTTAGGTGAAATTAAACAATGTCTCGGTATGAGTGTAAATTATGATAAAGAAAATAGTGTCATAACATTAACTCAAGAAAAATATATTGATGAGTTGTTAATTAAATTTAATATGACTGAATGTAAAGGTGTTGATACACCAATGGAAGCAAAATTAAATATTGAGAAATGTCAGAATGTAGATGCTTGTAATCCTTATCAACAACTCATAGGTTGTCTCATGTATCTGGCAGTTCTGACAAGGCCAGATATAGCTTATCCAGTAGGATATTTAAGTAAATTTAATAACTGTCATGGTAATCAGCATTGGTCATATGCTAAAAGGATATTAAAATATCTTAAAAACACTAAGAATTATGCTTTGAGATATTGTAAAAGTGGCAATGTAGAAATTAATGGTTATGTTGACGCTGATTGGGCAAACAATTCAATAGACAGAAAATCATATTCGGGTTTCTGTTTTATGTTGTCAGGATGTGTAATATCTTGGGGATGTAAACCACAAAAATCTGTAGCTTTATCTAGTACAGAATCTGAATATATAGCTATCTCAGAGGCTTGTAAAGAAGCAGTATATCTTAGAAACCTTCAAAATGAAATTACTGGGAAAACATATACCATTTGTATTTATAATGATAATCAAAGTGCCCAGAAATTGTTGTTAAATCCTGTGTTTCATAATAGGACAAAACACATAGATGTTAGATATCATTTTTGTAGAGAAGTAATTCTTAGCCGAGCTGTGCAAGTTCATTATTTGTCAACAAAAGACATGCCAGCAGATGTGTTAACAAAAAGTTTAAGTTCTGTTAAGCATTATAAGTTTATAGACTTGTTGGGTATTAAAAGTGTATAATATTTTGATAGTGGGGGTGTTGAAATGTATAAAAATATTCCCATTCACTATCTGTGGTAATGTTTAATAAAGTTGCAACACTGGTTGTTTGGTACATTTTGAATATGACACGCTTTTTTATTCGCTCCTTTAATACATTAAATATTAAAATTAAAATAACAAAGATGACATTTTAACGAGATGTCTTATGTTATGAGAATTGGATGTAATTTCAAATATAGCAAAAATATCTGGCAAGTCATAATGCCAGATGCACCGTCTTTTTTTTTTTTATAATATTTTAAAGGGCTTTTACCTTCTTAAGGTATATCAGTCCTATTGTACCCTGAACTGATTTCTCCAACAAAACTTTATCTACCTTCCCTAGACGCGGAAAGAGAAGAATTAATGGGCATCAATAATTAGATGCACCTTCTTATTTTGCTTAGTACTTATCCCAGTTAAGATCAGCTTTTGTGTTCCGCTCTGCCCGATCTTGTGTATACCTCGACATTGGCAAAGTTATATCTTTTTTTTATTATTTATTTATCTAAATTTATTTATATAAAAAATAAATTAAATAAAAGAATTAATTGATTTTTTGGATTGAAGTGCTATTTCTCGCGATTGTCTGCTCCGTAATATCCGAAAATAGATGTAATCTAGACCTTAGAAATAGCTTAGTTAATTTAGAAAAGTTTTCTAAATTGGCTCAAACCAGAACCGAACTCGGAACTCCATTTACGGAAATAAATGTGCGTGCCGCTCATGGAGACCATATTCACGATACCGAGGTCGTAAAATGTGTTAAATATGGTCATTTTTCTTTAAAAAATAAAATGTTATTATATGAGCTTAATTTAGAGCAGCCCGTATCACTGCACCAAATCACTAACCAATGAAAACATTTCGATTAACTCCATATTCCCAAAATTCCATCGCACTACCATTTATAACGTCCATACATTTTAAACATCGAGTGTAGTAATATTTATCGATAAAACGGAATCACTACTGTTGACTTCTTTCTCAGACGGCTAGCGTTGGGTAGAGAGGGAAGATTTGAAAATTTGGTATTCGTACAGTGATGGTGGTTGGTTATGGTGTGAAGTCCTGCGGTGTCCAATTATTCAGCCGGCGGTGGTCGTCGGACAGGCGCCTCGCCCCCTATCGCGGTGTACCATCGGATAACTACCAACCGGTTCTTTCGTTTATGGGTCGGGACAGGGTTACCACATCACAATAGAGTTTTAATAACATTTTTAAGATACTATCGCACTTGATCCTAACCTATACATTATTGTAACCACAATACCATCATTGTCATATAGATAGACCACATCTTGGATTAATGTATAAGAAACTTCTCGACATATTTTAGGGTACACTTTAAATGTCTCCTTCTGGTTTCTGTACGAACACGTTTTTAGCATTCCATTGATAAGGCTACAATTTAAGAGAAAGTAAACATACTCTTACATACATTATGTCCGCTGTGTATTCTCAACGAGAGAGAGGTATATAGCATTGAAATTACCGAAGATCAGTGTAAGGTTACGAATACCAATATTTATAGGGGTTTATAAAAGTGAAAGTTTGTAATGTTTAACTTAATCAGGTCAACTAATATCTAATAAAAATAAATTCAACTCTGTAATCCTAAATTGATTTTCCAAGTGGCAACTGAAAATAAATCTGGAATAAATGAAATCCGGGCAGACTTGGGCCGGGCAGAATTCTACTGGTAGGGTCAAATTTTTCATTTTTATTAATATTATTGTTAAAATTGATTGTAGATATGTGGAAATACTTTGACCATTCCCAACTGTATCACCGATAAAAAGATACAACGAGTATTACTTGCATTATTTGAGAAAATCGGTTTGATAACCCTAGCTCGGGTATCTCTCGAAGGATGCTCGCGAGGCTCGCGACTGGTTCACTCACCGCACCTAATCTCGATGTGTTCGAAGAGCAAATTGTTAAATTACAGTAACTACTACTGAATCTCCGTGACCTTGTCTTTCTGATTTCGATTCAAATTAAAATTATTTCATTCCTGTGGTAAATAGATACTTATTATCTTTTACATTAATTCCTTTAATTCCTTCTACCCAAAGGTTGTCTGGAAGAGATTGCTTAGCAATAAGACCGCCTTTTGTACTACACTATACGTATTGAAAATTGTTTAACAAATCATGTTTTTTTTTTTTTTTTTGGGTGATTATGGTATGGTAACCCCGTCTGCGCTATTGGTATACGCTGGCGGGGCACCAGTGAGAGATGACAGATGAAGATGAAAGTAGGTCAGTTAGCCCATCCTGACGAATTAAACTAGAATTAGTCACGATGGTTTCCAGGGGGAACCACGTGGAGGTCGACCTGACAGGGTATATTGCTAGTAATAGGGCTATTTTGACCCCATTACTAACAATCCCTTTCCCTCCAACAAATCATGTTATGTTGGTGCAATAAAGTGTTAAATAAATAAATTAATTAATTAATCCTGGATGTACAGCCATCTAAAGAGTTGCTTTCTGTTGCATTTCTAAAATTTTTTGAAACGGTTCAGTATGATCTTTAGATGTTATCTAAATTTCCCATAGTAAAGAGACTTTGTTAAGTGTCCAGCAAACTATCGATAAAATCTGGTTCGAAGCCTTTAACAAACGTGTTGGAATTTCACATCTTCATTACACAATTTATATGCCTGTAACTAGTCATGTCGCAGATGTTCGATTTCTAGTCTGCAAACATTTATTGTCAATAATAGGCACGTCCAAGTTTCTTCTACAATACATTATTTTTATGAAGGGTTTTCCATACATAGTCTTATACATATCTGTTTAACCGAATAAAATAATACGTATCTATTATTGTCACTCGTACGAGCAGAACCCCTGTAGTATATTACCCAGACTAAAAGATTACTATAAAGACAAGGTTTGAATTTGACAATACCAGAAACTTTGTATCCCAGTTTATATTTATAAATTTCGAATTAACACTCCAGTGGTGGTAAACACTGATAATAATCATCATCATTATCCTCTTACTCTTATTTTGTATTATTTGGGGGTTGGTGTTTTTTTCTTCCATTCTTCTTTATTCGCAATAATTTCTGCATTCACTGCAATTCTAGCTATATCATTTTTTACATAAACCATCCATGCTTTTTAGGTCTGCCTCTGCTCTTATAGCTATCCACATTCATACTCAATATCTTTCTTAAAATATGCTTCTCGTTACTGCGCATCACGTACCCATACCAGGACAGACGGTTAACTAAATGAAACCGCTACGCTTACCAGAACGCTTGCATGTGATAAATGGTGCTGACTGCATATTTTATTAGGGACTATAGTCGTGAACATATTTTTTTTTATTACTACTAAATCAATATTATGTCTTATGGGAAACTTACCGATATTTATCTCCATATTTGGTACGACGACATAAATAACCGTGTCTACAGAGCACGTAATTTGTCTGCAACGAATAATTACCGCTCAGCTACTTCAAACATTGCCATTATTATGTGGACATAGTCATAACAGGTTCTCCTTACACACACATGCACGATGTGAAATTATCATCATTTAGTTAGGTTTCCTTCACAACGACATGAGTACCCCGTTATCATCCATCGGCCACGACTCGTAAGGATGCCGTGACTGCCACTCGGGTTTATTTATTCTAAAAATGGTCATTAACTACAGAAGAAGCAATTTCGTTCCCACATGACCCCGTTCTGCGCCGTGCCGTGAGATAATCGCGAACGGTAGTGTCCAAGCACGTACTAGGTCCTTATTAGGCGCGCTGAGTTTTTTCTGTCGCCGACCGACTCCAACATGGGATGGAGTATGTATGCACGATTGTCGTGCGTGAGAGCCGTTTTGACATCGTTTTACTTTTTCCTAATCCGTTTCACTTATTTATTAGTAGTTTATTGTTATTAAAGCTTTTTGTGTTCTTGGAAAGATAAATAAGTTTAGGATTACTATGGGGGAGATAGGATTACGTATTGCCAAAATTTACGTGATCTCTTACATCTGTGTTTGAACTGTCTATCAAACTGCAACACAACCAAGTAGTAGTGCTGAATTATTAATATGAAAGCAAGTTAGTTTGCTCGTTATCTTACAGCACCTTAACTGCTTTACCAATTACTATGAAGTCTGGTGTCCACGTATGGTATGGAAAAGGATTTAGCATCCTGTTTTAATTACGATCAGGAAACATATTCCGGTTATACGGAAAAAGTCGCGGGTAAAAGCTAGTAGATAATATAGCAGTCAAAAGTAAAGCTTCCAGTTATTAAATTCTATAGTTACCTCCTCTGAAGCTGTAAACGTCGAGCGTGAGCGTTACAGTGAAATATGATAATTTTTCTCATCACTTGCGCAGCAACAAAACGATCGCACCTCGGCGCCAGCGGTCCTCCCTCGTACCGTCGAAACGACCGTGAATTTTATTTTATTCCAATATGGACTATTAACTGAGCAGATTTTCAACTTTGCGCTTGCGTCAACGAAATATATAAAGGTCGAAAAATATAACCTGGCTAAAGACAGTACAGCATATCTGTTTCAACATTGAAACTGCATATGGCAAATTGCTTGTGGATTTTGTACCAAAAATTGTATTTTGTTTTGTATTTTTTTTTAAACAACAACTATCGCGCTATGTCGTACTTATGTACCAGTCATATCAGTCAGTGCATGTCTACAAGGAACACTTAGTACATAAGTCGTTTACTTGGGTCTCTGCTCTGTCCTATTCGTATTTTAACTGTGAAGCAGTTGTGTTTGCATGGCTGTATTTCTGTTTAAAGCGCAGTGAATTTACAGCAAACAGAGGAATAACACCTGAATCCTCAGGAATGGCAACGCATGGGGGGTATTATGGGCGAAACAGTATACTCTGTTATGTCCATGGTACTGCTTATGTCTATAGGCGACGGTTAACACTTTCCATCAGGTGGGCCGTCAGTTTGTTTGCCATTCTAAGTTGTAATAATAAAAATAAAAAATGTATTGGATAATAATTATTACTAGCGTTATCCAATACTATTGGATAACGCTGTTTAGTCTGTATTCTTATACCATGCGGTTATTTGTTTTGATCCTTATGCTTTTCGTTTCTCTCCCTTTATGCATAATCATAAACTTTTCTCATTTCGTTACCGGTCATGGCTGTAAAGTAAATTTTGTAATTTGTTACGGTCATGTTCAGACCAGACCTTGACAGATTCCATGTAATACTAGACGGTTAGTCATTCAGAGCTTTGACATTTAAAGGCGTTACTCTCCATATATTGTACACATCACAACTTTATGAAAATATATCTTCTGAGAACTTCTAAGAACTAATATGATAAAGATCTGGCTTGTTACCGAGATTTGTCTTTACTTTCACACAAAAATACAACAATTAGGTATTTCAGGGCAGTTTTTTGTCTAGACAAAACTAGAGTTTAGACAAAACTTATATCCAATACATGTAATGTAGTGGTTTGTATTTCAGGATTCTGATATTAATTCAGCACTTTGGTCTTAGGTTTCATTACTCGTTGTGTGTAATAATAAATTACCCTCTTATTCATAATAAACTAAAACCTCCTATAATCTTATTTTAGATATTAATAATGAAATAATTAGATAAATGTTTTGTCACTGTCTTTCAGATTGAGAAATTAGCGCAAAAGAAAAAGACTAAGCACTTCAATAGTTAAAATAGGTTTATGAGAAGTTTGACGTGTTTATAAATAAGGGGATTAGAGGGTAACCCGGAAGTTATGTACTCCTGTGAACAGGTTTAGCCTACGACGGATACCTGTGCTCTTATAAATTATCCAAGTACGTCGTTTCTGCGCCCGCGCCGCGGCGGCGCCTGTCCCGTGCATGCGCGTGCGCTAGTATCGCACGCAACAGTAAACAAACGCCCGGATGATGAACGAATGCATGTTTGTTTCCTTTGTGTAAATGCTTGCCATAAAAGTAGCTAAGCTACTAAGTAAGGATTAATATGTAGGAACGTATAAAAATTCCAGTGGCGTCTCGAGACGTATAAGCTCATTAGCGGCTGTGCAGAGGGCAACGTGTGCGGTAGTTTGTTTTAAAATTTCAAGTAATCGTTGTTTGCGGATTAAATGTTAATCAATATGATTAATATTTAATGTGCAAACGACGATCAGCGAACGATTGATGAATCATGGATGCGCAGGAGATTTATGTGGATAATAACATAAATCCCATGCTAACGATACATAAGTAAGTAATCTTCGTTTATTTAAGACTTAAATTCTATTTTTTTGTATTTGACTTTTGTAAATACTTTTTAAACGACTTTGGAATGAAGGTAGTTCTCAAATCCTGTATTTGTATGTCGCCCGATAGTCCGAACCCTTTTCTGGATCTATTTTTTACAACCATGTACCGGGCCCGTATGAACTTTATCACAATTGGACTTTTTCATAATTTGGCCTCATTCTTGTTTTATTATACGTACCGAAATATAAATTTGTATGAATAGAAGTTTTGTAACGATTGTGATAAGAAGATACGTTCTTAAATTTCGTTGAATGATATGATTCAGTACGCCACTACGAAATCATTATGCTGTTTAATTTTAATTAGAACATTATTAAGATAATGGTGTGAGGTCAAAGCGGACAGTGTTTCTTAATAACGACCGTTATTATCCTGACCAACAAGATAAACGCGAAAGTACGTTTGTTTGTATCTATTGCGTAACTATTATTTTTTAACGGTTACACTAGTATTGAATTTTATCTGATTTTATTTGTTCGTCTCCAAAGTTTGTCTGGTTAAGAATGCTACAAGCATTAAGTCCGCCTTTTGTACCATATTTCTCTTTTGATCAATGAAGTTATTTAAATAAATAAATATGACTGTAATGATTAATTCAGATATTTCTTTTTGCGGAGAATTAGAACTTGATACAATAACATTGTCTTTTACCATTGTATCAAAAGTTAGTTAGTTTTAAACTTTTGCGTTGTCTACACAAATTTTAAATACACAATCGGGATTTACCGCGATGTAAAAGCTATAAGTACCTACATACCTGCTTTTTTATTGTCGACTTTTCGACGTGGATTGCACCACATCGTGGTTACGACAGGACTGAAATGAGCGGCGTCTTCGTCTGGTATCTCTTCGGGTACCTTATCAAAAGTTGTTCTTTAGAGATGCCAAATATCACTTAAAAAAAGTCAGAGATCTTCTATTCAATTGAATTTTTTATGTTTGTTTCCTCAGAGTTCTGAGATTAATAAATGACATAATTACGTCATCTATTAAAATTAAAATTTGTCAATCATATTATATGTTTGAAGTAGATTTTTTTTTTTGTAGAACAGAATCTATTATTTAGATGTTTTTCTTTCTATTGCATAAAATTGCAAAAATAAAATAATTACATAATCCGCAGCTACATTAATAGTTGCAAACCATGCAAGGATACTCGAAACCTATTGGTCACCGCTTATTTCTCATACAACATGTTTCCTTAAATGGCGGCCGTTCATTTCAACGTTAATATGCAATTGCACATTTGTTATGTAGTATTTTATTGTTACTGCTTGTTAATCATCGTTAAGTCATTTCTTATGTGCTGTGCACTCGTGCAAATAGGACGCGTATGAATAGTCATGAGACACTGATATCGTCGTAGCGAGATTCCACTGGATCTGCATATTTAATGGTAAATCAATTGCATTAGATGTGTCTTTTTGTTTTATTTTGATCTAGATATTGTTGTCAATGAGATTGGTCATTAAATATGGTCACGAAATGACTGTTCTCATGACGAAAATAGTTTTTCTTTTTCAAGTATTAAATTGAACTACTTTTTGAACACTTTATTCGAATTTGTATGATTTTGTATATCACAAAGGTGGCAAAGAAGCATACTGCCTGTCTGATTGTAGACGGTCACTGTAGTTGTATGTTATATAAGGGGGTTCATGTGCCCTGAAGAACCCTTATTAAAGAATTTCATTTCTCGAAGATCTCGAAGTACTCCAGTGATGGGGGGGTGGGATTGTTAGTAATGGATGCTAGCAGTTCAGTTACTAGCAACTTTTTCAGGTCGATCTTCACGCAATTCCCCTTGGAAACCACCGTGGTTAATCTTGATGAATTCATCACAATAGGCCGACTGATCTGCTTTTATCATTTTTCTTAACGTTCGGTCACCGTCTACCGATAAAGTAAGTGGGATTACCAACCCATCATTCATTATAAAAAAGCACTGTAGGTACGTGATCATTTAGATTCTAGGTGGTTGGGTCTCATTACGCGGGTGCTAACGATTTACAAATAAATTAACGATAGAATGATGAGAAATGAAATGAACGTTTTCCATTTCAACATGGTATGTACTGTGATTTTGTTGAATACTACTCTTATAAGACGGCACTATAGCGTGATCTCATTTGTGGCCCGTCGAGTCCTACCACCGTCCGCTTATCTCGAGAAATATAACGGATGTGAGGTGCGCACGCGACGCTTTCCCGCTAAACAACCGCGCGCGAAACGTGTTCTCATTGATATATTGTAAATGTCCATTAGTTTCGTAACGTTTCCACCGGTGCTTGCATACAGGAACGTAGAATCAATTTAAAAAAAAATCTTCTTTAACATGAAACGTTAATTTGAGTAATTTTATGTGTTTTCTATCGATATTCGTTAATGGTTAATGACAACATGACTATATTTATAATAGATAGGTATGTTCATGATTCAAATGGTATTTTAAACGACCTCCAGAGTAAGGAATTTCTCAATTTGTTTGTATTGGTTTTTGTGGCCACGATACACGACTTTTTAGTTTTTAAGTTGGTCTTATATTAATTTTATGGTGATTGAAAACCCCGTTTTTCTTGGTGAAGCAACTAACTGCTGAACTGCTGGTTATGAGTAAAAGATTCAGACACGTAATTAATTTAAAAATTAATTATCAATCTTATATATCTACATAACATTTTGGTGTATTTTTGGTCACAAAGTACTAGTAGGAGCTTTTTTGAAAGAAAGAAAGAAATAGTTTTTTCATAGAATCATGTGATTCATACAGTAGCATAAAGAATAAAAACGAACAAAAAAAAAAAACAATGGTATACAAACAATAAAAAGCGTCTACCGTTGTCTGCTTATTTGAAGACTAAAATAAATAAACAGCAGGTGTACTTTTGAATTTAATACTGATATCAATCGAATCTCTTGCCAATGACAGTTTTGTACCTACTGCATTCATGAAATAACGATAAGAATTGGGATCGGATTGCAATAGTTTGGCAAATTATACTAAATATGCATCTATCAGAACTGTGTAGTAGGT
Source organism: Galleria mellonella (assembly GCF_026898425.1). Lineage (NCBI taxonomy): Eukaryota > Metazoa > Arthropoda > Insecta > Lepidoptera > Pyralidae > Galleria > Galleria mellonella. The sequence goes on from NW_026442061.1 coordinate 3,342,363, forward strand.
AGGTGTAGAAAATAATAAACAATAATATGTCACAACGGGGGGGGGGGGGAAGGGATTGTTAGCAATGGAGTTTGACAGCCCCATTGTTAGCAATATGCCCTATTAGGTCGACCTCCACGTGGTTCCCCCTGGAAACCATCGTGAACAATTCTTATTGAATTCGTCACGATGGGCTAACTGACCTGTTTCATCTTCACCTATCATCCTTCACTGGTGCCCCGCCGGTGTATATCGATAGCGCGGGTGGGGTTACCATTCCATTATCAACCATAAAAAAAAAATATTTCACAACGCGACTCGCGTGCGACTTTGGGTGTAGTCCCGGCATAGAATAGGCCACCCTTTCCTTTCTCGTGGGTGTCGTAAGGAGGGCGGGCGAGGGATGGGCAGCAGCGTTCTTCTTAAAACTACTCCAAAGCCTAACTGCGGTTGCCAATCCGCTTGCCAAGCATGGCAACTACTGGAAAAAACCCCCTAGGCTTATATTCAGCAGTGGACAGTTGAAGGCTGATATGATGATGAATGCGACTCGCACGACCACCCGTCCGAACGTGATTCAGAGGTGTGGTCTGAAGTTGAAGGCATGCAGTATAAGGTTTTTAAGTGGTGTTTATAAGTTTAATTAAAAAAAAATCACAAGAATAATATGATTTTGTGGTGCAAAATGTGTTTGTTGCACCGTACATGTTGCGTTTATGTTAGAGCTTTGTGGTATATCGCTAATTCGCTCCTGTGTCCGGATGCATACGCACCGCTCGGCCGGAAAGGATGATTTATGATTTGTACGTACAATAAAACTATTTTTACGACTGTTACATCGTCCGTCATTAAAATAATGTGCTTCCATTCCATCGCAACACTGGCCGCTCGACACGTGTTTATGTTACGCGGGCTCCATATTGTTTACACGCTAAATTACATTTAAAAGACTTTATAATATCACACGAATATTTGTTTGCATGTCGTTCCAGTCGTATGCTGCAATTTAATATAATAATACGACCAGTTAACAAATTGTATTTATTAATTTGCATTCGTCAACTGGCTCTTAGAAGTTTTGTACCTAATTACGGGTTCGATACGTGATTTCGTTGCCATATTAATCATCATGAAATAAGTACTTTTTCTACAAAAAAGCCATTGATTTCAATGATGACAAATTTGGTAATTATTTCTGATATAAAGAGGTAATTCAAAAAGGTTTATTTATATTTTATACTAATTTTTATATTTTATCCAAAAATAAGTATAATTTATTATTCTCATCTTTGTGTATTATATAGTGTCATATATATATATATATATATATATATATATATATATATATATATATATATATATATATATGGAAGTATATTTGATATTTATTTGTTTATATATTTAAATTTTAGTATGTATGTATATCAATTATTACTAGTACCGCATTCGAATATTCTGACATTTCCTTAACAGAATGTTTTATCATATAGTGGTTATATTATTTAATACGATTGAAATTGTTTTTTTTTCTGATTTTTTTTGTGTATGTTACAAAAAAATATGGGCCAATTGAGAACTACTTAAAAATCGTTTAAAAACAGATTATAAATTTACTTCGCTTACTTGCACAAAAAAAGGTCCGCTTTAAACGGACACCGATTACATCGTTTCCGGCTGATGTGCCCGGGCCCTTAGCTGACTAAGTCTGAACTTTTGATAAGTTTTTATTTCTCTCATATTAATGGCCCTTTATCTTGTACGTTGGTTTGATAGCGTATAAATTAGCATAAATGAAGTGATTGTGAACAAAGGCGATCGGTCCCAAACGGTGCTAAAGATAACCGCGCGGGAAACTTACGACTTGGCGCCACGATCCCCCCCCCCCCCCCCCACCACTTGTTAGTGTGCTGGTGTGCTTGTTTACCGCTTTAAGGGCAAGGGTTTCATACTCGTAGATGTATTTCACAGTTTTATTTGCCAGAAGGAAGAGGTACTAGATTCATCTGTGTTGTTTTTGTAACTATGTTAATGTTTACGTTGCCAATTTTGATTACATTTTTATTAGATTCGATGCGATTTATTTCCTTGTTAAATCTAGCGTTTATATTAGTTTTAATGTAATGATTGAAGCTACTGAAAAGATTTATGCACGATTGCGTGTATAAATTCTATAAATTAAACGAGATAACCACTTTATCTTAAAATTTAAGTCGAACTGAGATGGAGTTGTATGTGAAAATAAAACTACAAAATTTTAATACGGAATATGGAAACTAATATTCAATATGAGTACATATGGGAACTTTCCTATCAATTATATTCCAATATACTATGTATATTTTATTATTCGGACTGAATTCTAGGGAAACGAGTTGCATTAAACTTTCTTAGCTCCACATCATTTAGACAGCATAGGTGTTGTCAAATAAATGTCAGGGTTCAAATAGGATTTAATATCTAAAAAAATATTGATATAAAAAAAATACAAGCTGTTTCAGTTATTTAACAAAATACTTATTTAACTATTATAGAATCCCAGATATATGTATCATATTCTTCTCTCGGATTTTTAAATTAACTTTCATACACATTGTGGAGTACTTAATTTCTAATAAAATATTTGTTTTAAAAAGTGAAATTGAAAGATCAACAATTTTTAAATCAATGTTTCCCTCATGACATCACTTAATATTCGAACAAGCAGTAAACAATACCAATTTTTGAATAGATAATGAACATGTTCGAATGCCAGATCCGTTGGCATTAATCTCTCGCTAACCGCCAATTAACAGTGGACGCCTCGAGTAATTAAAGTTGAAATCAGGACGCGTCGTCGCCCACTGCTGATAAATTGATTGTTATGTACGCCACAGTGTCATCAATGGTCCGCTACGTACCACACGTATGTGGAATATCTAATACTGCTACCTACGGCGACACGTAATGTTGTTTGGTGATTTATGGGATACCTCTAACCATATTCGCTGCAAGGAATTCGTCTACCTTTGTTTGCTCATAAGCGGCGTGGCTCAAAATCAGTTCCGATCAAGGCACCCGTTATAATTATAAATAGCCTTTCGCTTGTTTTGACAAATTAATATGCAAATTAAAAACATCTTATATTCTCTGTTATTTGCTTGCCCATATTTATTTACTGCCTAAAGTGTTGTTAGAACTGAAACCTAATTCAGAGATAAATAAAAAAAATACACTGTCGTATATGCGATATCAAGTTATTAAATTTGTTACGTTGCTAACAGAAAAGTCTAAACTTATATTCAATTAGATATTTACTCTTCGTTTTCTTTTGGATTGCCACTTGTTCCATTTTTTAACTAAGTTATCATTGAAGCCATCATTTGTTTTGTACTTACATTTGTTATTCGATAATCCCGAATATAGTTAAACAAGGTACTGTTCGTTAAGAGAATAAGTTATGTTACTTTAATTTTTAAATCATCACGACTATCTCTCTAACGGCGTGCGTTCACATCATTTGACAGGTTTAGTAGGCTCCTAGTGATAGTATTATCTTATTCCTCTTTGATTCACACTATAAGAATAACTGTCTTTGTGACGTAACGGAAAGAATCTGATATGCCGTGATAAAAGTTGTCACAACAGTATAATTTTGTTTCTCATCTTAGTTTATCTAAATAGGTGTCTAGCTCATTTTTTTTTATTAGATTTGGATTCGTAATTTTATCTAAAGTTTACAAACTCAAACTGATATTTTATGTTACATTATTTACACGGTTTAGTTCTAATAGTGAAATTGCATCATGTCCATCTTGTCAAGATAGTTTGCAGGCACAAAATATTTTGTTATTTTGGCCTCTATTACTATGGGAAAGCTGTTCAGTTTCACTAGTAATACACTCTGGATGCTAATGTTTTCGATTTCACTCAGTTTATCCATCAGCACTATATTATACCCTATTTATAATTGTTAATTACATCTTGTAATATAGTCTCAGCTATTATGCCCTTTAAGTTGATCTATTCTGTCAGGTATAGTACTCAATTATGTCTATCTTCTAGTTGTGATAAAGTTGTCTCAGATTTGCAAATTGCTTATATCGAGAACAAAATTGAAGCAATTTGGTCCGCGGTAGTGCCTTCGTCCGGCGATTAGTGATTGGACATGGCAGGAATGGCGACAGACGAATGTAGGCGTAGAGTTGCACTGGAATCCACTGCCTTGAATATGACTGAAGGGAGTAACGGCCAAGTGTTTTGCAATTCAGATCAGTGCCCCGCAAGGTTGGCGTGTGCATATTTGGGATATTTTCAAAACAGATATTTTGAACTAAATTGTCATCGTCGTGCCTTTCTTAATTATTGGGTTTATTATTAATTTATGTTTAATTATAGTGGTTCATTTTTAAGCGATTCGTCTGTACCTTTGTGTAAATGTTACGTGATATGTTCTCCAATTCTGAACATATATTAATAATTATTTATGCAATTAATAAGGTTTGCTTCAGTATTGATTCTATATTAATTTTTGAAAAATTGCCATTATTATTTATAGTCTAAAAACTGTGTATTGTAAAACAAAATCTACTTATAGACTGATATAATTATGTCTGTCTAAATGCAAAGATTTATATTAATTTGAAGATGCTCTTATTTAACACTGCAAAATCTTAATTTACAATAATTTCAATTCTTTTAACAAATAACAATTTCATTGATTTTAAATCTTAATATTCTATTCCTTATATTGTCACTTCTATAATATAAACAAATATTAAGACAAAGGAGGTAGAAATTACGATAATAAAAACTAGCAAAATCTATTTGTATCAGTTTGACCTCTTACATTAATAATTGTATTGTACATAATTAATAATATTATTTTTATGTGCTTATTTACTTCATGTTCTACTTTATCGTCACTTAAATTCACTCAGTGTACTTTACATTGAACGGATATTTAAAACGCATAAAAATCATATTGCCATTCCAATACTTGTGTTCAAGCAACATTGTAATAAGCAAACGAATCAGCCTACTTGACAATGATGGACAGTCTGGATAAAATTTATTGTTACGGTCCACTAGACTCTATAAAGTTGGACGGTTGCGAGGTCGCGATCATACTAGGTTTTGCCTCGTGCCCGTTGCCGACAAATTTATTGTAATGGGCACTAAAGAGCCCCATAACGTTTGTAGTCTGCATGTTTTCTTGAATACACAAAGATGCATTTGAAAATAAATTGCGCTTCGCTCGGAATACAATATTGAGTATTTGCTCTAGCATAAAATATTTTTGCATCTACATATGTATTCAAATTTTATGATCGACTTAATTTATCGTTTTTCTACGTAACTATGTCACTAATTTGATATTTACCTCATGTATCAATATAAGTTTTCTGTGAGTTTACGTTTTTTTTTTAAGGGAATTATAATTCTTTCTATTTTATTAGTACAGAGATAGACAACCGTTGTATGTCAATTTAAAATCAATACATTTGTTTTATAAAATTATAAATTATACATAACTAATTGCTTGCTTTACAATGCACACAAAAGTATCTTGTATTTGACAGCCCTAACGAATTGGAGATTGTGAACGATGTCTGATAGACAAATGTCCTGAGGCGCGAGGAGTGGTTTGATAAATTGTCTCCTGTTAATATTGGGGCCACTGTAACTTCGGAACGACTATTTGCGAAAATTGTAGACTTGCCATTGGACTTGCAAACTAGTTGTCACAAATAAATACGTCAATACTTCTGTCTGGCAGTTTGGCAGTTTCATATTGTTTTATTTAAAGACAGGCTTTTACCCGCGATTTCGTCGGTGTGACCGAGATATGTTCACTGACTCGGAGAAAAAGTAACTTATAATCGTCTCCAGCATTCCATTTTTTCTCTATACCAAAATTCATCATAATCGATTCAGCGGTTTAGACATGAAAGCGTAACAAACAAACTAATTTTCACATTTATAATATTATTAATCAATCGTTAACTGTCTATTGCTGAACATAGGCCTTCCTCCTTCCTCATCACTGTCTGGTTTCTATTGAACTAAATCATCTTTATCATAAATTAAAAATTTTGTAGTATTTGTTTCTTAAATAATTTTGGTTGAAACCGAACTATCTGTTGTCATTAGATTCAGCTTAATTTTGTTAACTAGTAGTAAATAGAAAAGTGTAACACTACTGACTGTAGGATAATTTTTGAACTTTTTGATCGAACATCGATCAATTTCCACATCGATGGCTTCTATGTTCATTCAATACTGTGGTCGTTATTTTTTGCTAGAATTTAGTGTACGTTGTTAATGAAACACGTTTCGTTGAATTATAAGTAATGAGCTGCTTTTGATAGGTATGTAGGTATATTTGGATGTTTGTATCTTGAAAATCGCAATATCTTTGCTAATTCTGAATCCATGTGGATATTTCGTTTACTTCCGTGTTAGTTTTATATAAGTTTTGTCAAGATTTATGTAGTTGTTCTTTTTTTTTTCAAGTAATATTTTTAAATTTTAGATACAGGTATGTAATTATTCTCTTTTCTATTATTTAATTTTGGTACAATGACAATTGCTTTATTCTCAATATTCTTATCTTAAATTGGACTGCACAAACTTGTATAATAAATTGGATAAAATTAACTCAATTGTCACAGCTTTGCAATATGACCAAAACCAAGTCTTAAATGTTAATCACGCGGGAATAAAACAGTATCAAATAACTTGCAATACATGATGTACGTAATCCTAAATTTAGTAACACTTAAACTTAGAACTATAAAAAAGAAATTAATATTAAACTTAAATTTACTTCATTTATGAAGAAATATACGTGTAATATATGATTGATTTCAGTTGCATTATGTAGTCAACGCAACCGCCATTTTTAATTAGTATCTATAAAAATATCGATAAAAAATGGCTACTGAATTGATTTAATGATTGCCCGCATTGATAACAACAAATCACTGATGTCATTAATGATAATAATGAATTTATAATCAAACATAACAAACATGTAGTTATTCAGATCGAAATCACTATTTTATCTTCTGTCGGTTGCCTTTAGTGCTTGAGACGGACTGGTTTAATTTTGGATGCAATGTCTAAATCATGTGTTATGTTCATAAAATTATTTCAGATGATCTCGATGTTTAATTATAGTTTGTTGATCGCATACTTTTCAATATTGCACTTGAGGTGAGGTGTATTTCTTTTCGTCACACGCTATTTTCGACTCGCTCGGTTACCATATTTAACTCGAGTATGTAAGAATTTCAAGAACAGCGTAAATGTCATTATTAATCTTATTTCTCTCAATTTTTACGTTCACTCGTGTACGTATAAGGAGATGTATAAGGAATTGTTAAAAATATCCAAACTTTACATTCTACATGTAAAGTTTGTTGATATGAAAGTTTACGACTTAATTACACAGTTTATAATTCTATTTTTAGAGGTTTTACGTAATTGTTCTTACTTAACTAATCATATTTATCCGTGTAGTGACGGATTAAGAATTGACGTGAGGTGAAGAAATAATGCCGCTTCCTTTGATCCTGAAAATATTATAAGAAACATACGCTTCATATACATATTTTCAAAACCGTAACTCTTTTTCATTAAAGCCGGGTAAAAATCAAAATTGCCTCAGCCATAAGTAATATTAATCCAGATATTGTATTTGTCTGGCATTGTAAGAACTGGATTATTGGAGCAATAACATCGTGTCCATTAAGTCAAGAAATATCTAGCCAAGAATTTATGTGCAGATATTCTTGAAATTTATTAACTAGAACATTAATTTCACGTTGAATGACATAAATATCTCAAAGTCATTCTTCGTCTATTAGTCGATGAGTCACCATGAGCAACTGAATCTGTAGTAATTGTTACACTTGCAGAATCATCAATCGGATACTATGGATAGTGCAATATTATCCGAAATCGAGCACATGAGTAAATTAAGTGTCAAATCTAATACAAGTAACTCCTCAATAAGTTGTACAGGAAATGTACATGATGTGTTTTCACACGTCACGTGTTAAGACGGTCAGTTTCCGTTGATTCCGCTTTTGGTCGGTTCTATCTATTTGATGCTATCATCTACGTCCTGGTTTTGATTGAAGATAGTTTTATATTATTCAATGTCATTATGTTAGTCGTAATCTGAAGTTTCCATCGATACTTCTAATTTTAACGTGTGTCACATTTATTCAAGAGTCAACAGGGTATTTGGTTTGAATAATTTGAAAGCTCTTACTTTTTTATTACTTGTTAATTTAACAAACATCTATTTACTAAGTAAATTCACATGGTTAAATCACGGTTGTATTTTTCATAGAGGAAAATGTTCAAAGTTGAATTTTATATCGTAGTTTGGTGCCACATAATACCGTTTTTGTTAATGATCTACAATTAAATCTTTCAAATTCCACATTTATATAACTATTAGTGCTCTGTGTATATTTATATTAGTTCCTTTTGCCGCGTGAACGTGTTAATTTTCGAAAACCTTTTCACTTTTGCATGTTAAAGCCCTATAAAAAGTTATCTGCCAAATAACAAGGGCCTCAGTAATTTATAAAGTCTTTTGTGAAAGGGATCTTTGTCTTTGCATTTTGAGTTCTGTCGTTATTATATACTATTATAAAACATTCAGAAAAATGAGAATGTTAACTTCAATACCTATAAGATAAAAAAAAAAAACTTACTTTGTCCAAAATATTAATTTCTTAACCAGCAAGTTTTGCTGTGAGTTGATAGATAAATTTTGTTTTTTTTTTTTATTTCTTTTATTAATGTTCACTATTTACATAAATATATCTTGACACTAATTAAGTATAAATTAAATGTTAGGTTCTAAATTTATATGTTGTGAAGTTTGGTAGTATGATGTGTAAATTATGGATGAACAACAAATCCTTGTTCGTTGATTTCACTGTCATTTTTTCTCCCCGATGATTTATAAAAGCTTTAATATTAACGTTCGTTTGTTTTTTATCTTCCCATACGTCAGCCTGAGTGGATTCGATGTCGATTAGATCTGTCAATGCGTACGCGCAGGTGATGAGTTAGCGACGCGTGACAATTAATTTGTGGTTGACCTCCATTCCGTCCGATAACCGTGACAATTTATTATTTTTCAACTATTAAAGAATAAATATTCAATTTAGATAATAGGTTCGAATCTAAATTTAAAACTGTTATCAATAATAATAATTAGATCCGAGTATTTAATTGAAGAATTCAGGCGGCGACAAATGTCGGTAAGAATTCACGAGAGTGCTATTTGAAACGCATTAATATAATAGAGGATTTAGATTTCTGAACTGTCCAGTCACATTTATAATCAAATGTGCCTAGATGTTCTTAGGTTATGGAGTGAACTCCCTATCAAGGTTTTTCCAAGAGACTACAGCATGGGGTTGTTCAAAAAAGGCATAAAGAGATTCCTTCAGGGCTAACAACGCGCGCGTTATGCCCCTGGTATAGCAAGCATTCATACGGTAACCGCTTACCATCAGGTGGGCCGTATGTTTGTTTGCCATCTCAGTGAAATAAAAAAATCTTTTGTTTAAAATTCTAGATATATAGTTTCTTATTAACATTAAGTATTTGACTCTATTTATTTATTTATTTAACTCTTTATTGCACCATATTTATGCTTTATCGAGTCGTAATTATGTCTTTTTTATATTTAATTTTAAAATATTTTTAAACTTAATGCGGATATGATTCTTAGGTCTTTTTTTTTATCAATGATTGCTATGCTTCCTATAAAGCGGCTGTCGCGATGCTATTTCGAATATGGTCTTATTCGCCATATTTATGATGTTATTGCAGCGTACGTGACATACCTGTCGCTCGAATAAAAAAAAACTGCAACTAATAATTCAACTTCATGGGAATATATTAAGAAATAGTTCCAGAGCCCGTGGCAAACACTACTATTATTATATTATGACAATTTCATAGTAATTTGTTAAGCTGTTAAGCTGCTAAGAGATAAATAAACAAATTCCATTTCACATTTATTAGTAAGGATTTAACACATTTTAAAGCCTCTTACATATTTAACAAAAAAAGAAAGAAAAATATTTGTTTTTTGCTACAGAAATAATGCTTAGCTGATGTTAGTACTCGTTATGTTAGCTTGTTTTTATGGCGAGTATATTAATAAATTGTATTACGTATTATTTACATTTTACTTACAAAATTTTTTTTTTAATTTTACTATTTATCATCATATCAACTTTTAACTGTCCAATGCTGAACATAAGTCTTCCCGTTTGGGCGTATTGCCAGTAGTTGCCACGCTTGGCAGGCGGATTGGCAACCGCAATTTAACTTTGGAGATATTTTAAAAGGGACGCTGCTGCCCATCGCTCTACTTTCTTTAGTAGACCTCTTACGAGATCCACAGGAAAGGAAGGGGTGGCCTATTCTATGCCGGGAACACACTGCCATTTACAATTAATGTACGTATCTAATTTATAAGACTTTATTATTATGCCACAATATCTGTAACTTTTTCATTTTTTTTTAAAGTAGATATTAAAATCTTTTTAAGGCTCCTTTTAATGTAACTGTTTTAATGATAGCGGTTTTATGACATATGCTCCTGGACATGATATCTAGGTAGATATAACTATGTGTAAGTCAACATTCCTTTACCGTCCGTGCTTGATTAAAACGGCATATTCTCTTAGCGATGTTATTAATATATTTACGACTATGCTTTTATAATGGTATGTATATAAAATCATGGAGTTTCTTTTTTAGTAACGTTGTTATTGATATAAATATTGGCATTAATTATCCGAGATCATAGTTTCTCAATCTTTTTGAATATCGTCATCATCATCATCATCATCGTTAAGTGACCCCTTAACACGGGTTATTATATTAACCTGTTTAGGAACCCAATTCTAAAACCGCAACTACTGTGCTCTTTTAAAACTATAATATTAATGTTAGTTAAGATGGTACAGTTATGTTTTTACAAATAAATTTCATCTCATTTCATTATCTTATTAGCCATTAATTCTCCACTGCTGAATATTGACGTCTCTTTAATAAAGGGTTTTGCCAGTGGTAGCCACGCTTGGCAGATGGATAGGCAATTTAGACTTTGTTGATATTTTAAGAGGGACGCTGCTGCCCATCCCTTTGTTATTTAGTTACCTTAGTCGCCTCTTACGACACACTTATTCTTATCGACGGTCTTATTTATTGCATTTCGACTCCTTTTAGTATTGAGCTCGATCCCTCGGCACCAAGTTTGAGAAACGGTGCCCTAGGCCATATACGTAGCGCCGCTTAATGACCCCCCGTTGTTCCCGACAGCAGCTAAACTTGTCGCGGCATCGTTTGCTAACAGTTTTCATTAAACGAGCTCATTATTGACACCGTCGTCGCTATAATTTGGGACCTGTAATTGGATATTTGCACTCATGCTCTTGTGTATTTATTTTCAACTTGTTACCAAATCTTGTAGGTAATATGTAGTATGTTTATTTACCAGACGGAGACTTTGTACAAAAGTCGTTTGCTTGGGTACCTCTGTCCCATTCGTGTTTCAACCGTGAAGCAGTTGTGTTTGCATGGCTGTATTTCGGTTTGAAGGGTGGGATATGGCGTGAATTTACAGGGTACAGAGGAATAATACCCGAGTCCTCAGGAATGGCAACGCATGGAAAGTTTCATGGACGAAATAGTATACTCTGTTATGTCCATGGTACTGCTTATGTCTATAGGCGACGGTTACTACTTTCCATCAGGTGGGCCGTCAGCTTGTTTGCCATTCTAAGTTAAATAAAAAAAAAATCTTGAGATTGATATACCTAAATAAGGTAAAAGTAATAATAAATATATAAATATAATAATAAATATATAAAGAAATAATGTAGTTTTGTGCAATAAAAGAAATTATATCATAGCTTACTAACTACAGCATCGAAGGATATACTAATTTACGAGATCAGTCGTTAATTTGGGTGCCTACGTGGTTAATGAATGTAATATTAATAAAGAAATAGACCGTTCTTAATTAATGGTAGATTATTCTGTTAGTTGTTCTCGGATCGGCGTACTCGGAGCGGCTACTGTCAGAGTATTTAATTAATTCTCAGATAATTTTATTGATATTGCTCTCAGTTTTACAGTCCGCGTTTATAGATGGCGTCAGTCCTACTATACGGTAAGCAGTTTACTATGTTCAGTTCAATGTTTACGACGTAAAATGATATGGTTTATCTCGTAATAGAGAATTGATTTTACTTTTTTCTGATACGTTATTTAATCTTTACGTAATACTGGCTATGCCTACATCTTTGGCTTCTGCTCGTACTAATAAAAACTTTACAACAGTTAATTTTGTACAGTATTTGTTTTTTTTTTCTATCTCGTTGTCTATAATCGTCATTATTTTTAAGAATTAAAATTGTTAAAAAAAATTATCTCCTGGGAGTTTTTTATAACACTATTTTATTTTAAAATCTTAAATTTATAATTTAGGATACAAGGTTCCTAAGAAAAGACTTGTTGTACATTTTAATTTTTTTTATCTCTTTGTTGGGACAAACGTATACTTTTTTATCTCCTTGTGAATATTATTCTCTTTCAGTCGATTATGGGTCAATTTTCAAATATTACCAATTGCAAGTGGTCAATTGAGATTGTCCGAGTAACGATGATGGATGCACCCCGGTGTAACTCGATCGGTTTCCGGCGATCATTCTATTATAACTCAATGATATGATTGTGTATGCGGGCCGTCGGTCAATGTAAATATATATAAGTCACCAGCTGTGATTGCTGTCTCTTACGATATATATTAGATGTATTCTAAATGCAATTAAACAGAGTACAATATCAAAAGAACCAAAATAGACCGACATAGCCCGAAGGATAATCAAGCTGAAGTGGCAATGGACTGGTCACATAGCTCAAAGAACCGACAACCGATGGGGATGAAAGGTTTTTGAGTGGCAACAGCGTACTGATAAACGTAGTGTAGGACGACCCTTCCACTAGATGGAGTGACGATCTGAAATGCATTGCAGGGAGTCAGTGGACGTAGGTGGCTCAGCACCGTTCTTTATGGCAGTCTATGGGGGAGGTTTATGTCCAGCAGTGGACGGATAATGGCTGAGATGATGATGACACTATATTTGTCAACATCATCATCATTATTATCATCTTTGTTATATATATCTGTCCACTGCTGAACGTAGGCCTCCCCCATACTTTTATAGGGAGCGGTCCTGAGTCACTTGCATCCACTGACTCTCTGCAATTAGCGGCAGCAGCGCCTCTCTTAAAGCCTAACTATGGTTACTAACCCGCCTGCGAAGTGTAGCAACTACTGGCAAAACTCCCCAATGGTAAACGCCATTATATTTGTAATACATAGAAAATATATATTAATTGGTATTAATACAATTTTTTGTATTGGATGGGGATTTAATTCGCAACTATTGAGAAACGACAGAGTTCATCAAACCTATACCACTAATATCGTCGAATTATAGTATTGCATACTGCATAGTACTAATTTTAGTCATGAACGTTAGAATCTAATACCCCTAATTCATCATTCTTTCCCATAACAGCACAATTATAGCAGCGTCTGATAGATAAAATCATTAGAAATCACACCGATTGATGTTTTTAATTGGCACCTTCCGCTGCACTTCACTGACGCATTAATCAGCGTGCGACATGCAAGCCCCCGGCCGTCATTACACTCCTGTAATAACGTGGTGCCATTCATGTCCTGCACTTTCGCCCTGGGGCGTACCATTTGCGTGGAGCTGATCATTTGTAACTATATTTAGGGCTACCATTGATAGTTTGCGGTACTATCGAACGTTTCCATTCATATTACATATATAACATTCATATCTGACACTACTCCTATTAGGGTAGGCAGAAATATTGGAATGCCAAGTTCTTCGATTCAAACAAACCTCTTTCGCTCCTCCACGTTCATTAATCTTTTCATATACGCTCGCCGGTTATATGTACTTTTAATTTGGCCCTTCTTCAGCATGTCGACTATTTATTTAGTTGGCCTATATGTCCGTCTAATGCGACCATTACAAACGTTTTCGTTAATGTTTACTACATAAATTTCTATCGTAATTCTCCTTTCATCCATCCTCTCCAAATGGCCAAATCGATGCACATTTCTTTTTTGATTTTTTTTGATTTTTTTTTTGCCATAATGCAATATTATGATACAAAATGACGGTGACAATATGGCATATTGCTCTCCTAATGATCAACTATCAAACCTTATGGCCTTATGAATTGTAAGGCCAGAAACATCTTTCGGGCAACTCTATTTATGTGAAGGTATATTAAGTCTTGTTACTTATTCAATATTATATAGTAACTCCACAGCCATATCTCAACTTTTCGAACTGAATTATAATTTATATGCTGATATATGACATATAAGGAAACTGCTTGCCGGCGTAAGTACCAGACTTCTGTTTGCAGACAATTTTTCAAGAAGTTCTCCTTTGGTAAATCTCTTGTCTCAATAATAATTTATAATGTGTCTTTACCTCACTGAATGACTATTATCAACGGTTGTGGGATACAATTCAAATTAAAACCAGCCGCTATTGAAACTTAGTATAGTGTATTGCGTGTTGCGTGGGATCAATTTTATCCTTACCTATTAATTTTATTATTGTCATAAGGCGTCGTTAACTGTCTATTGCTTAACGTCGGTCTCTTCCATAAGGGGGAAATTTGTTTTAAAGTTTAACATCACATTATCTTTCTAATATTCCTTGATTATTATTACTACTATTATTGATTACAAGATTGTCATCATTGTGTTCTCATTTAGATTGCTCTCAGCAATAAGACCGCCTTACTGTACTTATACAATTGTATCGTTATGTTTGTAAATTGTCTTGTTTATTTCCTATATTGTATAATGCAAATAAAGTATACTCATTCATTCATTCATTCATTTATTTAATATGTATGTATTGTATATTTATGTAGGTTTATATTGTATATATGTTTTAATATTGTATTTACAAATATACACATAATGATTTGTTATTGTTTTGTACTACTCGTACAGCTGCCCACTCACTATTTCCTATGCCCCACTGTATTAGATTGTATGGAAGATATCTCTATTAGAGATAAGTTTATCTTTGCTTACATTGTTACTAATTGTTATTATTATTGTATGTTTTATTGCAATAAAGAATATTATGTGTTAAATGAATAATTTTATTACATTCTTATAAATATTTTGTTTAAAACGCAACCATTAGATAAAAAATGCGGCCAAAATTTGGTATTAATAACGTCTAAAGAGATAGATTTAATTCTATTACTTTAAATATTTGTGTTTTCTTAGACTCAAGAGAAATTACTTCTTCAGATGTTTGCTTTAATAAATATCTTTCAGTCTTCATGCAGAAATAAGAAAATAAATCGTATGTGCATATTCAATAATAGTATTACGTATATGTGAGCGCCGCGGGATATATATAAATCCCATTCGCCCATTGTGCTGTCGGGCTCATAAAAGTGCACTTGCAGGCTGTCGACTGTCAACTGAATAGCACATTCATATGTGAAGTGCTGGAGACAAAATAAACCGGATCTACAATATGTATGATTAATTTACCACCCACAGTTTTAAACCCATCTACGAACACATACTAAGGTTTCGTTTTAATGATCCTGAATTCGATACCTGTTAAGGTTGGTTACCTCACTTATGGTTCTTAGACCAAATCGTTCATAAAACTAGTTTATAATTAAATCGGATAACCGTTTATTTATTGTATCATTTCTTTAACAGCTTATTCTTTTATTTATTTTTTTCTCAAAAAACCCTGTTGCATTAATTAAGTCTGCAATGTTTTACACGTCCTCCAACTGCGCGGTTTCCTTGGATTCTCAGCGTGAAGTGCAAAATTCATGCCACTTTAGTTACGAGTATAAATATTATCGGCTTGTTTCTCACGAAATAATAATTATATATCATCATACTGATACTGCCATCGTTGTAAAGCTTAGAAGTAATCCGATTTGTACCGTGACACTGATCATAAAATATTTACAAACGCTTTTCGTGGAAGATACCTGGCCAACTATTCCGATAGTTGTTCATATATTTTTTATTGCAGCTTTGTTATGTTTTTTTATTGATCCGCGTCTATAAATCTCTACAGCTATAAACGATCGAACTATAGTTACGAGGTGCAATGTATCACGCCGTGAACTACACACGTATACATCATAACGAGATGAATGCTCGCTTATTAAAACACCCTGCCATAAAGGTTGATGGTTCTTTCATGCCATTCTTAAAAATGCCGCTTTAAAAATATAAACGACTCTGAATTATAAAGCGCAAATGGAGAGTAGTTTTAAGAATCTACTTTGAACTCTAGTTTGGATGTGCACTCAAATGTAACACGAAGTGACTTGAATAAACTTTAACCAGAAGAGCTCGCTTTCTAGGAATAATTTATAGTGGTCGACATGTGCAAGCAAATACTCTATTTTACTTCCATTCCGTTTTCGGACAGTGCCTTTTAAGCCGGCCGTTTATTGCGCCCTATGTACGGTAACAAGGGATTTTGTAATGCGGCTATTTCTGGTACACAATGAAATAGTATCTCTACATTCGGTGGGCGAGAATCAGTACTACATTTCGATTTCGTAATGTCCACCGTTTCGATACAACGACATATTTGCGAAACAGGCCTATCAACATTTAAAACCAAATAGTTGGAGATACGTCAACTGGACTTACTAACTCGAGTTATGCTAAAATAGAGTTAACTCGAGTTGAATTCTCCCTAACCCGTGTTTGGGCTGACGGTAAATGAACAAATAAATGAGTAATAACTCTAATGAGAAAGGTATAAATTATATATATGAATTATAAAGATCTTTTCATTTCAGTTATACTTACGAAGTTTAGTAATGAATTGTCCTAACAGAGAAATGGAAGAACAAAAATGTAAAAAAGTAATTTGTAACAAATCATACATTCAGTTTTATCCTGCTAACTTCAGAACTTGAATTCAATTCCGAGTCACTTGAATTTCAACTCGAGTTAACTCGAGTCATATTCTTTCCGAGTTGGCACATCTCTACAAATAGTTGGCCAGTTAATAACCCGTGAGCTATGGTGGTTAATTTATAAGGTAATAAAGCCAACGACATTATATAAAAGCGAACTCTCATTAAGGATGTGTCCCTTTAATTCTACCGGGGCGACGAGTAACATTCCAACAAGAGTTTGCTCTCCACATTTTTGTATGTTCGATGGTTGTTTTTCTCGGTGACCATTTCCCACCTCCGCTTCGTAGCGGGAATTTAAACGAGACTACTGATCCCATCACACTTCCCCGAGGCTTGTAAGGATTTCGTTCGAGAAAAATCGTCGGCTTCTCGTTTTACTAGCTTTTTTTTCTCCTGATGCGACGCGGTCTCGTCTCTGCTTTATGTTGCGTTCCTGTTAACAAAGTGACGATAATGTGGACAACTATGTGTTCGACGCTTTTGAAGATCTCCGACAATTTATGTATGTGTGGAATGTGTACGCTGTCTTGGCAATTTAAAGTGTATATATTTTTTTTATCAAAGTGCATTACGAAAGTTATGAATATGATATTGTTTTTTATCAAGCGAACATATGTTGTTCTATTTTAATATAATAAACTGCGCATTTAAATAATACATCCGGAGAAATATAAGAAACGTACGTATTCGTGATAAACTTATATGAACTATATAATAAATACTACGGGTCAATTCTTTCGCGTTATTTCGGATGGAGGGCATAAAAACAATATTTCATTCTGCTTGTTCTCTTTGTCGTACTGTCCGATGCGTTTGTTTTTATTTTAAAGGCATTGTGCGATGGACAGCGGATTAACAAGGGCGTCGGCGCCAGGCCGTGCAACCGCTGCGGCGGCTGAATAGCAAATACATCTCGGTGTGCGGTGCTTGTGCCTGCCTGTATATCTAGATGGGAGCGCGGCGCGGCCCGCTCCCGTACTGATGCACGCGATTGTACGCATTAACATAATACTCCGACATACGTTTTTACAATTCACGAACGGGTCGTGTGTGCCGCGGCTCTTTTGTAATTCATATTCTGTAACATTCCGTGTATGAGCTACGGCGAGCACGAGTTGTTTAAACTTACCTTTAGCGGACTTATCCGTGGCGCGCCTAATTGACACACGTTGGGCGTTCTGCCTTCAAATTGTGTTCAAATATTAGCCGAGTGGACACGTAAAGCGCACAGCAAACACGTCGCTGTTGTGTTTGCCCAGCCCGATGAGCCGGGCTTTGTTTGCCCGGGTTATCTGTACGTGATCACGGCCAGACGGACAGGTTTACTCCGGTCCACATTTCTTTTGTATTCCACGTAGGTTGGTACGCTGTTAATCTAGCCGCGAGATCGCCTCGTTCACACGTATTTGGCATGAAGCCTGATGTTGTAAGCTGTACCGCTACACGTCGATTTAGATGATAATCTTGTTGTTTCTCATAATTAATGTAATATGAAAATGTAGTATTGTAAATATAATATTTCAAAAGTACCACAGAATCATACTTGTCTAAAACTAGGATTACTCTATACTGAGAGACCAGATGACAAATATTTGGGAGGTACAACACAAAAATCCCAGACTCGAGCCGGTTTATAAAACTACATTTCCTAGATTTATAAGAATCGAATCTAGAACTTATGAAAAGCAATGAAGTAACTGCTTATATTATCCCATTCACTGCTGTACCTCTTTTTTGTCATGTCGCTTATTACGGTCTTATATTACTAAGTACATATCATACTTATTATGTTAAGTAAAAATCTATAATTTTGTATTTTTTTGTTACAGGTATGTACCCGGTAGTAAATTGCTGAAACTTATTACGGTAATGATTATGAAAATAATGGTCTTTTATAATCGGTAATTGTCGTTTATATTGTTTCGTCTCGCCATATCTACGCAAATACTGGTACATTGTCGTATTTCATTTGCTAATACGTTAATGTAAGTTATTTTTGACGTGGCTGTCATATTTAGTTTATTATCATATATTATTTTATACTATTTTATTTATTTAAATTGTATAATACACAATTATATGATATAAATAAGTATGTATATAGTAAACTTAACACCTAATGGCGTTTTCTACCAGTAAACTATGAAGCAAGTAGAAAATTAAGTAGGAGGTGCATTTACTTTACATATACTTACATACTTAATTACATATATATAATATACAACTATATATAATTCTAATGATAAATTAGAACAACAGATAAAAGAGAATAAGGCAGAAAAAGCTATCAATGTGTTTTAACACTCTGTAGTTATACTACGAGTAGTTCATTATAAGAGCTAGAGAGCTTTCACAATTAAAAACTCTATTAAATTTTATCAAACTGTTTTAGGGTCTCGAATATCATTACCTCTGTCCCATTCGTGTTTCAACCGTGAAGCAGCTGTGTTTGCATGGCTGTGTTTCGGTTCGAAGGGTGGGATATGGCGTGAATTTACAGGGTACAGAGAAATAACACCTGAGTCCTCAGGAATGGCAACGCATGAGGGGTATCATGGACGAAACAGTATACTCTATTATGTCCATGGTATTGCTCATGTCTATAGGCGACGGTTACCACTTTACATTATGTGGGTCGTCAGCTTGTTTGCCATTCTAAGTTGTATAAAAAAAAAAAACCATCATTCTTAAGAAATTTCTCATTATTAATTCGTCTTAAATTTTTCTGTGTACAATACTCGATATCTTGTTATTTTTTTTTTCTTTAATTCCATTGTGTAATATAGAGAATAAAAGAAAACATAATACAATGCGGCTTTATTACTGGAAATCTGTATTTTCCAAGTAACCTTAGATTAACGGATTTTTTTTAATCCATAGGATTTACGTCCGTTTTGGATTACATATTAATCTTGTCACGATTAATGCCATTTTTTTTTGCTAAGCAAAATCTACTTATTATTGGCAGTCTTAACCTACTTCGATTTTACGAGTGTGACTTTTTTCCACATCCGTAAGAAGCCAGGCCACTTCTTTAGTCTATTATTATGCGTACTATGCTCTGGACTATGGTCACACGTGTCTAGAATGTTCTAATTAACGTATATTGTACTGGTACATAATTCTAATCTCCAATGTTTTGCTACTAATTGCATTATCTACTTTAAACTTACGGTTGATTCTAATGCACGATAGATGCGAGTGACGGGTATAGGTAAATACTATAATTGCAGTTTAATTAGAATTAATTAATTAATTAATTAATACTTTATTGCACACACTAATAATGTATTAAAATATGATATAAGTAAGCAAGTGTACAAAGGTGAGCTTAACTCTATAAGTGTTTTCGTCCAGTAAACCCAAAGTGGAAAGGAGCATCAATGTTGGTGAGTAGAACGGTGTACAATACTGTGACAAAAGAAATACACAAACTTGAGTTTATATGTAACCAGTTATATCAAATTTAATTGTATATATATGTACATATAAATAAATAAAATATGTTCATGAAGACAGATAATTAAAGACGTTGTTTGTTAAATATAGTTTAAAATCTTTACTTAATAATAAAAGTGGTGATTCGTTTTTTCCCGTAGTTTGTCAATTCGTACATCTTTCATAAAATGTTTTTTTTTTTTCGGTTCGACGACTGTTTATTTCCTACTGTCATACATAAGGTAAAAAGAAGAGCAACGTTATTACCTAATAACCCTTTAATGTCTCTTTACTACTCATTCACTCTCTTATTAATAAAATGCTAGGTAAGTTATGTACAGATTTTTATTTGGAGTTTATATAGCAATGATTTATTAAGCTTTATTGCTTTAGTAGTCTGGTACCACATTCTAGATACACACATCACTTTTAATCTTACAATTTTAGTCGACATTATTTGTTTGGGGGAAAAGGGATTATTAATAAAGGGGTCTAATGAATCTATTGCTAGCAATACACCTTATCAGGTCGTCCTCCACGTCGTTCCCCACGTTTCCCCCTGAAAACCATCGTGATTAATCCTTGTTAAATTCGTCACGATGGGTTAACTAACCTGCTTCATCCTCACCTATCATCTCTCAATGGTGCCCCGCCAGTGTATACCAATAGCGCGGGCTACCATTTCATTATCACCCATTAAAAAAAAAAAGTAATTATTTTTTAAAGTGCAAATGTCACCGACAATTAACAAACCAAGATAAAAACATGGTCAGGTTAGTATTTGTAATATCAGTAAGATTGTGCAGTTAATTAGGACCCTAACAGGAAAATCGTGATCTAGTTAGCATTCCCAGGTTAGCTGAGTTTGTCTAGCTTTAGAAAGGGTTTAGGTTAAATGTCAACTCTATCGGCCGGTGGTACGCTTATGGTTTGCATATAAATACGTTGTAATTACTGTCATTGTCCGATGTAAAGCGGACAATGGCGGTTACTTTGACAGAAACAGTTTTCAACAGATTTCAGAAGTAGGTTAAATTTAACTTTACTTGTATATTGTTTGTTGTGTACAGAAAATTACGCAATAATTGATAAGATAATTTTTCGTTTATGGAATTCTTACCAATCAATGTATACACACGTTGTCATTAGGTATGAAAGTTCTTAATTGACTTCAAATAATTAGTGTTCCATATAAAAAAAAAAAAAAAAAAAAAAAAACAACTTGAATTGTGATAAAATTAGTTGATTTAACTATTACTAATTATTTTTATCAATAATTTTATTACTAATAATCCCCCCCCCCCCCCCCCGCGCGAAAAGTACGTTAAGGCAAGGCGACAGGCAATAAGTTTTGTACGAATACTCCCTGTAGCACTGTTATCTAATCGTGTATATACGTGACATCCAAAGCATAACTTGTCCCCACTGAACGTGACATTTTTTTATAGTTTGTAAACAGTGACTACTGTAAGTGTTTATGCATCTCAAAGTTTCCATTGTCTAAGTTTATTTTTTACGAAATGCACATTGAATGGTGACTCCGCCTGTCCTATCGGTGTACTCTGGCGGGGCACCAGTGGGTGGTGATAGTTGAAGAAGTTAGGTTAGTTAGTTCATCGTGAGGAATTTGTGATGGGCCACTATCGTCATCATCATCATCATCAGCCGTTAACTGTCCACTACTAAATATAGGCCTTTTTTGCCTAGCGTTTTGGCAGTAGTTGTCACGCTGTGGGTCTGATTCGCTATAAGTGTACTTAATAGAAACTGAGGACTATAGATAGATAGTCACTCTTTATTGTTTCCTCCAAAAGATTACAACAGTAAACTTATTATAAATATAAAAAATACAAGAAATATAATCACAATGTTCATTACAAATTTGAAAAAAAAAAGAAGGATTTTTCCCTTGATTACATCATCATTTCAGCCATTATCCGTCCACTGCTGGACATAAGCCTCCCTCATAGACTGTCATAAAGAACGGTCCTGAGCCACCTGCATCCACTGACTAGGAGTCAGTGAATGCTGGTAGCTCTAGGGGCTAGAAGGTCTAAGGGTCGTCCTACACTTGATAACATACAAAGGTAATATTTCTTTACAAACGTTACTTATGATTACTATAATCAGTCGTCAATCTAAAAAAGTAGTCACATTTCGTTATTTTCTATTTTTCTCACTAAAGTACTAAATAAATAAAGTGTGGTTACATTTCAAAGATTATTAATTGCATATCGGTATCCGTATGTGGCGACCACACGTGCCACATGTTGTGTCTAGCGATACAGTGTGTATACAAAATAACACAATGTCATGTGTACGTCGTTAGAAGGCGTGTGTTCTGTATCGCGTAATAGGTCTCGGTAACTAAGCATATGGAATGTGTACTATTGTGATTCATTAACGCCCTGATCAACCCACAGACATACATACAGACACATGACGCGAAGACTTAAAAATTAAGTATGTCATATTTTAAGCGACTACCAAATCCCCCTATTGGGGGGGGGGGATAGCTAGTAATGCGGTCTACCAGTCCCTTACTACTAGCAATATACTCTGTCAGGTCGACCTCCATGCGCCCCCCCCCCCCCCTGGAAATCATCAGGCTGAATTCCAGGTTTTTTTTTGGGATTCCGCATCCAAAGTGTCGATTTGAAATCGTGTTTCATATATTCTTGTCGAGTATACAATTTCGACTTGTTTTTTTATTTCAATCTAAGGTTAATGCTGTCAACGCGCACTTTGATGGTATCGCCCCAACTTATTAACTCCTCTCGCATCTGATTTACTGTAGCAGCGGGCAGATTGAATCGGACGAGGTCCGTAATCGTATACGGGCAGTGTAAGTCGAGATGTTAGTATAATTACATACAATCAAATGTCCTGTGAATTGTGTGATGTTCAGTTCAGATTAACATGCGTCCATGGATAAATATCATTTTACGATATATACTAGCGACCGACCCTGGCTTCGCACAGGTAGATTGAGAGTATATCATTATATCGTATCAGCCGTTAACTGTCCACTGTTGTAGTTTCCTTGGCAGGCGTGTTGGCAACCGCAGTTTGGTGATCTTTCAAGGGGGATATTGCTGTCTATTTCTGGACACATTTGTTAATTTACGTGTGTCATAAATGGCTCAAATAAAGTGGTTTGATAACCACTAATAATATATATAGATAGATAGATATCTATCTATCTATAGTTTATATAAACATCAATGAAACTATAATGTTATAATCTTAATATAATTAACATGTCATTCTAATATTAAATTGCTTTAAATGAATTTTTATATAAATACTCGTGTCAATAAATTATATCTTAGACAAGTTCAAATTAATATACTAAATATAATAAATTGTATACAGAATAGTGGAAATTTTTATTGCATTAGATTAAAAATCTACAATATATTTGATTATTTTAAAAAGTCATTTGTTAAATAAAAAATTATATTCCAACAACCATTTTTTTAACTGTAGTTTAATAAACTTAATGGCAGTTCTCTTATTGATTTTGATATTATATTATTGTTTTTTGATTTTTTTTATACAACTTAGAATGGCAAACAAACTGACGGCCCACCTGATGGAAAGTGGTAACCGTCGCCTATAGACATGAGCAGTACCATGGACATAACAGAGTACACTGTTTCGCCCATAATACCCCCCATGCGTTGCCATTCCTGAGGACTCAGGTGTTATTCTTCTGTACCCAGTAAATTCACGCCATATCCCACCCTTCAAACCGAAACACAGCCATGCAAACACAACTGCTTCACGGTTGAAACACGAATGGGACAGAGGTACCCAAGCAATCGACTTTTGTACAAAGTCTCCCTCTGGTAATAGTAATTATATTATGTAATGTAATGGTCATTATATCATTAGAATATATAATTTATAATATGATTTTATGATATAGATCAGCGGGTCTACCATGAAATGAAATTCCGAAAATTCGGACTCTATTTCGTGTTTTTGTTTATACTAACATCGGATAAATGGAGTTTAACATTTCGTTCGTCATACATCCTATCATAAAAGTCCAATATTTTAATATTTTTAATATTTCCAAACGGCTAGTATTATGTAATTCTAACATCAAATTTGTGTTTCGTTTGGCTCCGAAATTTCGGAAAACATTTCATGGTAGGCCCTCAGATTTTACCCTCGACTTCGTCCGTATGACCGGGACATGTTTATTGATCGTAATAAAAAGTAAACTATATCCTACGCCATCTCATATTTTACATATATATCACATTTCAAAGAGATTGGTTTTTTTTGATGGGTGAAAATGGTATGGTAACCCCGCCTGTGCTTACGGGATACGCTGGCGGAGCACCAGTGAAGGGTGATAGATGAGAATTAAAACAGGCCAGTTAGCCCATCATGATGAATTCATCAGGAATTAACCATGATAGTTTCCAGGGAGAACCGCGAGGATGTCGACCTGGTTGGGTATATTGCTAGCAATGGGATTCTCAGTCTCCATTACTAACAATCCCTTTCGCCCCTAAAGAGATTAGTTAAGCTGTTAATACGGTGTAAGGTATCAAACAAACAAACTCATTTTCACATTTATAATATTAGTAAGGATTAATAGTTTTTGTAGTTGGGTACACGGTGCGTTAAATACATACACACATTCTTATACAGGGTTATATTGAAATCCTTACCGAACAGAAATGAGAATTAAAAACTCAAAACTGCAAGAAATTTTGCGTCTTCTATACTTATCTTAACAGCTGTACGCGTCGTGTCGGTATGGGATCGGATCAACATTTTTTGTCGTTTTTCGACCTGCGTTTTGCTCATGAAATGTTTAGTTGCGCTGGTAGGAAGCTCTCTTCAAAAGATGCTAACTATTCCGACTGACGTGAAAGGGATTGTTAGTAATGAGGTTTGACCCATTGCTAGCAGTACACCCTATCAGGTCGACCTTCACGCGGTTTCCCCTGGAAACCATGGTGATTAGTTTTAGTGAAATTGATCACGATGGACAAACTGACCTGCTTTCATCGTCATCTGTCATACCTCCCTGGTGTCTCGCCAGCGTATACCGATAGCGCAGGCGAGTTTACCATACCATTATCACCCATTAAAAAAAACCTTCTGACCCTAAAAACCTATATATATATATATATATATATATATATATATATATATATATATATATATATATATATATATATATATATATATATATTATACATTATTCTTTATTAAGTTATTTTTATTATTATTCATTATTCTTTATTCTTAATTCACTATTCATTAGTAAGTGTCGGTAACCGCAGTTAGGCTTTTAGTGATATTTTAATAGGAACGCTGCTGCCCATCCTTCAATCCTGTACTGCTCAGTTTGCTCCCACTTATCAGTGAGATTTCTCTGTTCTATTCTCTGTTCAATTCTCTGATTGCTCAGCAGCCAGATAATGACATATTTAATGGCAAAATAGATATATTTATAAAATGTTGTACAAAATTTATAAGTTTGTAAAATAAACCTATGTTTCACTACACGTTTTGGGAGACTGTAGGTGTGGTGAGTAATTTTCATATAAATAAATAAATCATTAAGTTCTTTTAGGCGTCTCTTACGACGCCCACAGGCAAGCAAGGGGTAGCCCATTCTGTGCAGGAACCTACATGACTATGTATATATATGTATTATACATTATTCTCTTTCGTTTAACAGTTGGGTAAGTAAAGATAGCAACAGTTGTTCAAGTTTCCGAAATGTCCTCCTCTCTAATTTATATTTTATTACAGTAAAAACAAAATTTTGTATACGAGATTCAAGTTTAGATATATGGAGATGCAACGGATATTCGATGTCTACCCAATATCCGGGCGGAATCGGAGTATTGGCGAGAATTTAGTGGCGGATGCCGGCATTAATTTAGCGTATTATCAGCATGAGCAATAGAGGAATCTAAATTGTAATAATAATTGCTTTGTGCGTTATTTGATTGCTTGAGATAAACATTCGTTTGTTGAATGTGTTTAATAACAGAACGGAACGTTCCCTCTTGTGTTTAATCTATGTGCACGTTTACAGTTTAGTTTCTTCACATGATAGTTTCCCTTGTAGATGCGTAAATCAGTAGTATTTAGGTTTATGCGTCGACAGAAGTCAATTGAACATTCTCTTTTCGTTTTTTTCTTTAATGGATGACAATGAAATAGTAACCTCGCCTGCGCTAACAGTATATGTTGGCGGGGCACCAGTGAGAGATGACAGGTGTGGACGAAAAGGCAGGTCAGTTGGCCCATCGTGGTGAATACACCAGAAACTCAGCATGATGGTTTCCAGGCGGGACCACGTAGTGGTCGACGTGGCAGAGTATATTAAGCAATGGGACTGGTAGTCCGCATTACTAACAATCCCTTCCCCCCTTTCTTTTCGGTTGATCGTATTTATGGACCATGTCGCCATACGACCTTATTAAAAAATAACCGATAAATAAGTTTAATTGTAAAAGAGGTTAATTTCGTAGTTCTGACTGCATCATCATCGTCATCTCAGCTATTATGCTTCCACTGGATAACATATGCTTTCTTCATAGGCTGCCATAAGGAACGGGCCTGAGCCACCTGCATCCACTGACTCTCTTCATATATAGAAGCAATGGATTAGCAGGTGATTGTTTATATCCCAAATTCAAGTAACGAATACTCTTGCTAGAATTTTGAAAATGACAAAGCTGTGGTTAACAGGTAGGTATAATAAACTGCGCAGCGAGGCAGTCGTGATCGCAAATCGTGTCTGGTCTGTTCCCGTGAAATATTTGAAGTATCCAAATAATGCACGTTTATAGGTGTGTTCATTTAAATATTAAATAGGCACAAGACACTAGTAGAGACTGCTAGACTGCAGCTGCTAAACAGGTTTGGATTAAGTTAGCAAATAATTACTAGTAAAATAATGTTCAATTGGGTCCATAACTTAAATACGCTGTTTTCTTACTTAATAATTTTATGTTTCGAGACAGGTACAGTAAAGGAAGAAGGGTACAAAAGAGCCATATTTCGATTCCTTTCATCATGTATATATTTTTTTTTTGATGGGTGAAAATGGAATGGTAACTTTGCCTGCGCTAACGGGATACGCTGGCGGAGCACCAGTGAAGGGTGATAGATGAGAATGAAAACAGGCCAGTTAGCCCATCATGCTGAATTCGTCAGGAATTAACCATGATAGTTTCCAAGGGGAACCGGTGGTCGACTTGGTTGGATATATTGCTAGCAATAGGATTCTCAGTCTCCATTACTAACAATCCCTTTCCCCCATCATATATATTGATTATTCAATCAATATAATTTAACCGTTTAGTTAAAAATATGTCTGTCAATAAAGTATGTAAATTTATAATTCACATGGATCCATTATGTACACTGGACTACACGGGAATGGCTGTATATGAGGCTCTTGTGCCATTTTAAATGTCAACTTTTTTGTTATAATTTCATCTTGTTTTGTGACCTATGTATCTAATAATGGAAAAATAAAAAAAAAGAATATACAAATTAATGATTACAAATTGATCATTTTGTTGACCGTGACAGTGTTCAAATAGCATATATTGATGTACATTGACATATTTATATTGTCAATTACAATGATATTATCGTGGTATGTAAGGCAATAAACATCGTAATATTGAATTGAAATCTATACCCTCTAATCATTGGAGTGTTAAAGATTTAATAGAGCTGGCTAGAGTGTACCACCGGTTTTAGATTGTACGCTTATTGGGTACAAAAGAGCGATTATTGTCATCACAAGGTACGGAAATATAACACTGTAATAGTTCGCAGAAATAGAGGGGGGTGACATGGTTGTCACAGTGTATTTTGTGATGCCCATAACACTGTTCATGTCTATTGGTGACGGACAATCAATCTGATGGCTCACCTGATGGAATTTTGTTTTCCATCAGGTGAGTAATCAGCTTGATTGACTCTTTGACTTGCATACAAAATAGTATATACATCTCTGATGTGTTTGTAATTTATGTCTTTTAAACATGTTGGCCCTGGAGACGTGACACTTTTGTTATACATCAGATATAACGATTTATTTGAACTTAAATACTTTCGTAAACTTCGTATACTCGTGGTTATAATCTGTCTTGTCCTGTCCACTCCTGGGTGAATGGCTTGCATACGTTGATTCATCAGTTACTTCATCTTACATGA
The DNA here is from genome assembly GCF_026898425.1 of Galleria mellonella. Classification (NCBI taxonomy): domain Eukaryota; kingdom Metazoa; phylum Arthropoda; class Insecta; order Lepidoptera; family Pyralidae; genus Galleria; species Galleria mellonella. Next base: position 3,371,067 of record NW_026442061.1, read on the forward strand.
CTATAAGATACTACACTTAAATCGCAAGATATGAGAAATATACGAAATATATGAAGATATACGTCAGTTGAAATTCATTATAAAAACCTCAAATATTGAAAGGCAAAACAATTTTTATCGTTTTACATTAAAATTATTAAAAAACTTGTCTTATTATTTATGCTCGATAATAAAGTACTCGTATTTGTTGTTTTAATCCAGTTATTTCATTGTGGTTATTGAACGTAAAATACAACTTTATATCCTGGTGTACCTTGAAATGCCTTTATAGTCACACAGTTGTGACCAAAATTTGTATTTTATTTAATTGTATCAGTTATATTCTTAAATTATTAACGTCTGGTCATAAGTTTCTCTACAAAATGATGACATTAGTCTGCTATTAGCAGTTTTAGCTTTCTCGCGGTTTAGAACAAAGATTTATACAAAGATTTTCTTCTTTTGTACTTTATTTCTTCAATCGTCTTTAATGACACCTTGTGTATAAAAAGGTATGGTTATTCTCAATCATCATTAAAATTGAGGAATTAACAAACTGTTCAATTCAATCCGTTAATTTTCAAGTTATTAAAGTACAAAATAAGCTTAGTAATTACTGAAAGTTATCGCTACCTCTCATCACGATGTTACACCTCAGTAAAGTTGCGGTCTCCGTGTTCTAAACGCGTCGGAGCGAATCATGGGCCCGTTGAGCCGATGTGGACCAATACGTACCGCGTGCTCTACACTAGAATCTAGATTGATTCGTTCGACCGGCATTAATGGAAAGATATGATGCTGGCTTGAGATTTTTTACACATTTTTTTTATTATGATATATTCTATTCTATTGGGAGTAAATAAGTTGACAGCTTACTTAGTGGAAAGCAGAAAATATACGAGTAGGCTTATGTATTTTCTATACAGAAAGTGCAAATTGTACATTCATTGTAAATTGGATATTGATATATTTTAGCAGAAATGTTCATCGTATAGAAGTACCTTGTATAGATTGATAACCTAATAGTTTTAGTTTATATGCATAATTTAATAATTTTGTTTAGGAATCCTTATTTTGTGTTGTTTTTATCGTCCACCAATATTTTTTATATGAATATTAAAATTCAATGTATGCTGTTTTATCTTTGTTAATGTTGTATACAATTATAATTGGATTGCAAATTTATAATGCTATTGTTGTATTTTATTAAAAAAAGTTTTGTTTGTAATCTGTTGATGTACCACAGAAACAAATATAGATTACATCAGGGACATTACAAATACCCATAACCTCTAAAGAGGCCGTACAATTTGTTTTTGGGTATGAGATCCTTGATACTTTATACCGATTTCTCTATTACTTATTGTAAAGTTTAAATTTCGCATAGTGAATAAATGAAACTTGAATTTAATGAATAGTGGCTGAAAAAATGACAGATTTTCTTTTTTACTTTAATTTGATTAGTGAGTTAGTGTGGGTGTAATAAACTAAGCCATTTTAAGCTAATAGGTGTCGGAGTGTGACACGAGTCCATTGATCCGATGTGAATCATTACTAATCTAGCTGGTTTAAATAGGCCACATTCGTTTGGATTCTTCGAGAGAATAATTCGTTTCCATTCTTTAAAAATGAATATTTTTTTATCTTTTTTTATTAATGGTAAGTAATTGGTCATTTATTGTTAGCATGTATATAGACATCGTTAAAAAATTAGCATAAGTTATATTTATTTTTGTAATATATACTGTTGTAAGTACTTGTGTGTTTTGTTTGGATATGTTTTTTAACACGAGGGTTTTTTTTTATTAGATATATTTATTGCGCCAAATAGCTACTACCTTTTTCTTTTCTCCTCTACCCAAAGGTTGTCTGGAAAAGATTGCTTTTTGTACTTCATATAATAAATAAGTTTTAAAAATAATAAATTTAAAACTATATTTTCATATAAATCGAACTGATCTTAAAGATTAAATAATATAAAAATTATAGTTTTAATCTAAAACCACACAACTCAGTGACTAAACACCGAACGGGGAAGTGAATGATGTTTTGAGAATTAGCATGACCGGGGATTACGCCAATTTATTGATGGAAAGTATATATTGCATAAAAGCTGTTTAATTTGGTGCAGTGAATTGTATACTTGTTTGTATTCAATTTGGTAAGGTTGTTATATGATTGATTGGAAATATATTTGTATCTGATTTCACAATCTCTGCTTGGTAATTTTGGATCACCATTACATACTTACCAATATGATATAACACACCTAAAACAACGCTTTAAAGATTTATATTTCGCATACGTAAATTTTTGTCCAGTTTGAAACTGTTAAATAAATGTAAAATTCCCGACGTGTAATGGGCCACCCCATTTCCGTGGGTGTCGTAAGAGGCGATTACGGGAACTTTATGGTCGAGGGATGGGTAGAAGCGTCCCTCTTAAAATATCAACCAAAGGTCTAACTGCAGTTGCTGGCAAATCCCCTCCGTATGAGGAAGGTCTATGTTCAGCAGTAAATAGTTAACGGCTGATATGATAATGATGATGATGATGAAACAAATGGATTTTGTAAGTGAGACGTTGTTCGCTTTATCGTTTTTGGTGTTTCGATCGGAAATAATGGTGCTGTTAAATTAAGTTTGCCATAAATGGCCAAGGTATGATTGGTAATATAGTCAAACCGCATCTTTTAAATTACAGGTTATGAGTTTTAGTAACAACAACTCACCACAAATAACTATGGAAATATACGTTTCATTCTGGTCGTTTCGCACATTAGTTTGGTCGCGGTTTTTCTCACTGCAGTAGTCACACTGTCTGAGACGAGTCTGGTCTTTGCAGGCACCGGCGGTGCATGACCATTTTTTGCATTTGTAGCGCAAAAAACTTAAACGGATTTAGATTTTGACTCTGATTAACTTATGACATTTAAAAGCAAGTAAAAAGGTATCGAGAAATAAATGTTTGGTGGTTTTGATCAGTTTTCCGCGCAAGGGATTGCTATCAATGTAATAGCTCTTTATGTGTGTTGTCATAGTCCTTGGTAGACAAAACAGAATATGATGAAAGAGAGAACACGGCGCGCCTATTTTTATACAAATCGAGACGTGTGTTTTATAATATTTTATGAGTTGAAAAGGTCATTTGGCAAGCTATGGTGATAGCAAGATTGAGTAATTTCAGAAAATTGAGTTTTATTTTTGTACTAGCTATGATGTTTAAAGAAAAACTTTGGGTTCTCCTTAAGGTTTTGTGATTTTCTGTTCATGATATTTTTTATAATACTAAAATTAAGTTTTAATAATCACTCTTCATCTACAAATTGAAAAAAAAAAACACGATTTAAAATCTGTATGTATTTTTGCCTACAATATTAGCAGTTTGTATTTGAACAATGTTATTATCAATATATTTCGCAGAAAGACTGCGAAATTCTATGGAGTTGTAATTTAGACGGAGGCAGAGCAACAGTTGTCAACTTGACAGCGTTTAGATTTACAGCGGCCTCGTGTAAAGTATTCGTTCAAAGAATTTTGCGTGTGTCGTGGCGTCGACAAAGGGAGGCCTAGCATTCTTTGTAGTCTGTAAAAACCTGTTGACGATACGGCAATGTTGTCTCGGACTAAACATTTATTATTTGAAAATAGGATAAGTGTATAATTTAAAATATTTATTAAAGGTTATAACGGCAATCGGTAAGTATGTAACAGTACTAACAACAAAATATGTTGACGGTTGCTTGGGAAAGTACAATTCTATAAGTTTTTTTTGTTTTTCAGAGTTTGAATATTGCGATATAAAATTAAAATAAAAAATTCTATACTGTTTCTAAGACATCGTATTTTACTATTCAATTGTCTTCAATCCAATATACAATATAAATTACTAATTTGTGGTATCTTGCTTATGGTTGTTTCAACTTGCGTCTTTTAAACATTAATTTAGGAACTTAAACGAACTTTCGAAGCATGTGAAGCTGAAATTATTGTTTCTCTACAGCGAATAAACTGGCATACGAGTATATACGGAGCATGACGTCGGCCGACCTTTAATTCAATTGAGCTATATTCGTTTAACAGTATTTATGAGTATTCGTTTGCAATATATTCATATAATGTAAGTCACATTTCGTAATAAATATTCATTCCGTATGTATTTATTTTAAAGGTTAATTCAATTAATTTGGTTACGATGTTATATTTCTCTATTTGTCACGACCTCTAAAACATTCGTCGAGAGGCGACCAGCTCGTGCTCGCGTTTCCACTTTTTGTTCGTGGCCGCCGCGTTGCACGGACTTCTTCCGAGAACCGTCACATTGTACAAAAAGGCAGCAGATCACTGCGCTGCGGTCGACAAAGGTGTGAATATAATTAATGGTTTATCAAAGGGCCCGCCTACCGCTTGTCTGACAAAGACGCTCCCATGATCTCATCCGACTCCCGATTTCTGATTTCATACTTTTTGTCTATCTCATTGAAGTCATCGTAAACTAACTACATTAGTTAATATTATTTCCGTCCGCACATCAATCATGATACGGCAACATCGTGAATTTAATTAGTGAACTCATAAATCTTGGCTAGGATACGTAGTTCTAATTTCATCGCAGCATCGTCTCGGACGTCATTAGTCGACTTGACACCTCGCCTGCATAATTCCATGGCGCAGTTATCATCGTACATTATATCTGAATATAAAACCTGTTGTATCCTTGCGCCTACATTATCTTGATTCTTGAAAGTCGTTAGTTACATCCACGTTTATCTAACGTATGAGACTTAAGTGGGTGCTTTAATTTAGTCCAAGTTGTCACTCGTGTGACACTTTAAACGTTCACTTCAGGTGTCATTTATGTAGTGTGCAATATACAGTACGTAAATATATATTTAAAGTTCATTTTGTATAATTAGTTTACCTGCGAGATTCTAAAACATTTTTCAATCAACCAGTTAATTATTAATCAAATCAAATACTTAAAATTATAACTCTCTCTTTTCGTTTAAGAGTTTCCTCTTGTCGGTGCAACTAATTCATACATCTTCTTCCAGCCAGTTCTATCCCAGGCCATATCCTTGACCTCCTTATACGGCATGACATCTAGTGTTTCTTTTATCTGTCCCATGTACTTATACCTTGGTCTTCCTCTTTCTATTTTTCCTTTTATTATGATCTTAAAAAAATCGTCATGCCGTATAAGGTAGCCCAGCATTTTGTCTCTTCTATTCTCTATTTTCTATTATAAGATTATGACTAGTTAAGTAGTTTGTCGTAATAATTTTAAATTCAAGATTACCAAAACAGATTTATTGTTAAATGTTATTTTCTGTGTTTATATAATAAATTTCTCTGTCTTTCTGTTTATACAATAGATCGTTTGTGTATAATAGATCTACAGGCATGGTGTCTAATTTGAAAGCGATCTATTTGTGCGCATTAACCTCACTCAGGTGCACCCATTAACGCCCCACATGCCTTCAATACTCCATTGTCTGGCGGTATCGAGTTGCCATCGTGTTACGTTCCCCGATCAGTTGTCGGGTCAACGGCTCGCTTATTATTAAAGACTGTATATGAAGTTGTTTGTTGTTAGATTGTATTATGGTTAAGGAAGATAATTCGAATAAATGTCGGGTTTTTTCAAGTGGGTAAATATGAAATGGTAACTGTCTTTGTGCTATTGGTTTATGCTAGTATGGTTGAGGATGAAGTCCCGTCAGTGGGTCCATCGTGATGAATTCTCAAGAATTAACCACGATGGCTTCTAGGGGATATCGCGAGGAGATTAACCTGACAGGGAATATTGCTAGCAATAAGGTCACTACACTTCATTATTAACAATAACCTATAATTAAACTTCGTCAGATCGATTACTATGAGGACTCTTGATATCATTATGGTTAATTCCAGTCCTGACAAATTCGCCATAATAGGCTAACTGACCTATCTTTCTTCTCATTTATGGCGTCTCATAATTATTTCGCTAGCATAAATCAATAGCACAGACGAGGTTACTGTGTCATCTTCATTTCTTGCAACACCTTATCCTTTAGAAGTAGCATCGAGATTATATTCTGTGATATTTTTAGTGTTTTTTTGTCTATAAGGTGACGGTACGTTGTATAACAGTTGCCATTTTTCATCAGGTGGGCCTTCAACTACTTAACATATTGCGGTCTTAAAAGAAAATAAACATTAACCCATCTTTGCATACTGGTGGACATTTCCATCTTAACATTGAATGCCCAAAAATTATATAAAAGAACAATTTCACTTTAAATTCATCGTGTCTGGATACCTTTTTAATGTCCATTGCAAAAAAAAAAAAACCTGTCAAATTTATTTTATTAACCATTTTTTCTTTAATTTTGAACATGAATTTTATCACCTTGATTTATTTCACCAATGAAAAAAATTCATGCAAAGAAGGGTTACACAGCAATACTTGAACTTGTAGAACGGTCTTAGTCGTAATTTCATTCATTATTATTACCAATACATCGAACACTATGATTTATTTTATAGGGTAATAGCTCTTTTGCTTTTGTGGTATGTACTGTATCGTATTACATTAGAAAATTACAGCTTATAATAATTTTATGAGATGGATTCATTTTTGATCATTACTCAAGATTGGACCACGAGATTCGAGTATATTAAACATTTTTCTGGCGGCAATATTGTTAGTTGCAGTCGAAGATAACATATTGAGATAAAACATACGTTAAATTTTAAATTGCATATTCATGCACATTTGTGAAAATTGTATCTAATTTACAATTAAACATACAAACAAAAATTCTAAAAATTAATGTATTGGCTTTGCAGTTGTTGAATGATAATTATGGGGAGTCGTTCAGTATTTCCTGCTATGTGGTCCTGACATAGAATAGTCCACCACTTCCTTTCCCGTGGGTGTTATGTGATGCGACTAAGGGATGGCGAAGGATGGGCAGCAGCGTTCCTCTTAAAACATCTCCAACATAATTGCGGTTGCCAATCCGCCTGCCAAGCGTGGCAACTATTGGCAAAACTCCTTAATATGGAGGCTTATGTTCAGCAGTGGACAGTGACAGGCTGATGTGTTGATGATGATACAGTATTCCCCTCATATGGTTTTTTCTTATATTTCTTCTGTGTACTAGTATCATGTAGTTGCTATATTATAGCTATGCTATATTATATGTATTATAGATTTTGCCATTTTAAGTTGTATAAAAAAAAAAAAAAAGATTTTAACCATTGTAAATACAATGTAAAAGTAACGTACAATAAGTGAAACAATATACGAGTGTATACATGTAATTGTTAAACTACGTACTTACTATTATTTATTCTGTGACTACTGTGACTGTGAGCCTAGTATTGTCAAATTACTTTCCTAAAAACTGAGAATTGAAGCTTATATGTATTTTTACAAAACAGTTTCTACAGTATCTACCCGTGCTTTTAATTCCAAGCGGAACGTGGTATTCACAGGTACACCGCAGGTAGTTTGTACAATTCAAACCAAATTTTTCGAATCCATCATAAACCGACGACAATATGTCTGCAGGATGCGTCTGTTCTTTGAATTCAAGATTTAGCTTCACAATTTTCTGAGAAGTTGCCCAATTCGATGCGCATGTGCGTTGACCGTTTGTACCTGTGCAGACACAAAGCAAAGCTTGGGATCTTTTGAAATCTCCCACCTCTTCCTTCTACCCTTTGAAAGGGCACATCGGAATGATCGTTAATTCTTTTCAGAAATTTTATTATTCAATAAATTATCGTAGTTGTATGTGAATTTATTGGAACGGGTTTATAGTTATAATAAATTCTTAATATTTTCTGGAATGTTCCAGCGTCTATTTTACACAAAGAGGTCACTAAACACGAAAATATATATTATTATGGATTTCTTTAAGAATTTATGATAACTTTTAGATGATAGAAATTTAAAAATTTAAGATACAAGATTTGGTAATTTTAAATTAGACGCAAATTATTTGTTATAATTCGCAGTAAAATTTCAATGTTCATAAAAAGAACAATAAATGGAATAGTCTTGTAATATCTCGTGTAGGATTTGATTTATTTGGATGGAAAACCGCAAATTTGGACAGTACATAACAACATGCATATAAGAGCATACTATAAGGAAAACTAGAGAAAAAGAGGAAGGAAAGACCGAGAAATAACTATATGGGACAGATAAAGGAAACTTCAGGTGTCGTGTCGTATAGGAAGGTTAAAGAATAGAGTTAGCTGGAAGAAAATGCATAAGTTAGTTATCCCGGCAGGAGAAAATTCATAAATATTTAATAAATAAATGAAAAGAAGGTAGCAATATAGAGAATACTAAACATTTATCCCAAAGTTTGTTCAATCACTACCTATACATTAATTCAATGTACAGACAACATTCATATGCATTTACACACTACCTGTAGTATCCAATTGCACTGCTCATAAAGTGAGAATGTTTATTGTAACCTCACCGGTAAAGGTGAGACACAGATAGATATGTTGCTATCGGCGACATTGAGTTAGTCCACTGGTGACTAGATCGGTTCGGTCTAGAGTTCTAGACAGCTCGGCGCTCGCATGAAAGGTGCACGAATGTACGAATTGGCATGCACTCCCGCCCTCAAACACCTCGCCAGCCAAGTGTCAGCTGACGCATATGCATCCTGACTAATTTGCATCGGTTATATCGTAATCTTGTTTCGTTAGAATTTACGAATGTTTATTTCCTAATAGACTGTGAAAGCTTGTGCTTTAAACTTTTTTTTTACGTATAAATTTTTCAGTACTTAACTATACATATAATTGTCCATATACTTCGAAATTAAATATTATCTAACGCATTTGTATATGAAATTATTTAAATTTATTATTTAGTTTGACAGCAAGCAATATTTTGTTTCGCAATAATTTATAATAATTCGTATTTATTATATCTTAAGTAAGATTATTAAAAAAAAAATTAGTAAAAACTCAAATGTATATAAAAAAAATGTAAAGAACTTTACGATGTTTACACGTTTATAAGTTATTAACTTCAAATACTATTAAATTATACTAGATATAATTAAGTTTATGAAATATCTCATCCGATGATCAGTTATCCGCCAATTATTATATTATGCGGTTAACCAGATATAAGAAAGTGGAGCGGGCCCGATGGCGAACTGATAGCAGCGCTGGCTCTCATCTGTCGGAAGTCTGCGTCCATTTCGCCGGCGATGACATCATCCGTCCCCGACAGATCGACCGACCGATCGCCGGATATCGACTCGCCAGATAATTGATGTCGTAAAGATGGGACTTTGAACGTGTAATTGTCTATTTATAGTTCAGGACTTGTAGTTGCAACTAGTATTGATAAGTGTGGATGCAGTCTTTCTCTACTACTGATGCTAAATTCGAGTGGAATTCTTAAAATTGAGAATTTCAATATTGAAAAAGTACATTATAAGAATAATTAATAAATAAATAATAATTCTAATATTATATGATCTGTACAATGTCGTGTGATGTGTTCGACGGTTCCTAAAACCATGAGAAAAAATAACTAAAACGTAACTCATAGATTAAACAAAATGTTGAGGGAGGAAAGGGATTGTTACGAGTAGTAATGGTGAATGAGAATCCCATTGTAAGCAATATACCCAACCAGGTCGACCTCCTCGCGGTTCCCCCTGGAAACTATCATGGTCAATTCCTGATGAATTCATCATGATGGGCTAACTGGCCTGTTTTCATTCTCATCTATCACTCTTCACTGGTGCTCCGCCAGCGTATCCCGTTAGCGCAGGCGGGGTTACCATTCCATCTTCATCCATAAAAAAAAAAACAAACAAAGGATCCTATTGAGAGATTAAAATGAAATGGTAACCCCATTTCATATTTACTCGTTAAAAAAAGCCATTAACCGTTTTCTACTTGAATCTTGTTTTGAATACATTACTTTATGCCTATAAGGACATGATAAGTTTACTCGTGTATAACCTAAGTAGGGGGGGGGGAATGGATTGTTATTAATGGGGCCTAATGAACCCATTGCTAGCAATACACCCTATCAGGTCGACCTCCACGCGGTTCCCCCTGGAAACCATCGTGGTTAATTCTAGTGGAATTCGTTACGATGGGCTAATTGACCTGCTTTCATCGTCACCTGTCATCCCTCACTGGTGCCCCGCTAGTGTATACCGATAGCACAGGTGGGCTTACCATTTCATTATCATCCATTAAAAAAAAACCTAAGCAGGGGTTTAATAAGCTTTTACGTTTTATTCAGAATTCTGAGCGACATGTCATGTAACCAAGTCAAGTTTACGTTCTAACCACAGTTCTAACTGTTCCTAGTTGAAATAGTCATGAGTGACATAACATATATTAGTATCTATAACGTACTTAACACACTAATGGTTGGTCTAGCGATAACAGTAATTGCTTTCCACATAAAGCCTGCTAGTTAACTCACTGCCTTGAGAGACTAAATTTTATATATTTTTCCCATGTCTTTATAAATAATTATAAATAAATAACACACTTCCTCATGAAATTAGAAATAGCCCAAGCATTTAATAAAGACATTTTTATTTATTTATTTTTAACTATAACATTTAAGTCGATTGGTACACATGTATGACTGTAACTACTAATGAACTGTCCGTTTTCTCATATTGGGTTTGCTGGAAGAAATCTCTATTGGAGATAAGCTCGCCTTTGTGCACTATTATGTTTGTTTTTACATTTCAGTAACCTTTTGTGTACAATAAAGAATAAAGAATTTTCTTCTGATAAATTAGTACAAAACTATGCACCACAAAATGTACTTTTCAACAACTGTACAAAATAAACTCTGTATTAAAAGAAGGAAAGAAACATTATTTATTTAGTGACATACATAGACATTACAATAGCTAACAATAAATACAAATTGTAGTCACTAAAAAGGCTCTTACTCAGTACGTGTCGAGTCCTTACGGCTCACCGACGCTGGTCTTCCGTAAGAGCCTATACAGAGAGTGCTGTGCGTAACAGTGTAAACCAGAGGGAGACTTTGTACAAAAGTCGATTGCTTGCGTACCTCTGTACCATTCGTGTTTCAACCGTGAAGCAGTTGTGTTTGCATGGCTGTGTTTCGGTTTGAAGGGTGGGATATGGCGTGAATTTATTGGGTACAAAGGAATAACACCCGAGTCCTCAGGAATGGCAACGCATGGGGGGGTATCATGGGCGAAACAGTATACTCTGTTATGTCCATGGTACTGCTCATGTCTATAGGCGACGGTTACCACTTTCGATCAGGTGGGCCGTCAGCTTGTTTGCCATTCTAAGTTGTATAAAAAAAAATTTAATTGAAATAAAATTTCTATTTGCATGCTATAGCTAATATTAGCTGAATATGGAACTATTTATGTATTTTATAAGAACTTTGTCATTACCTATCCAAAGCAAATATTCTTATTCTGCTTGTTATTATATAAATAACAAGCAGCTATAAGACAAATATAAGTGTTTTATTTTTAAATTGGTGAAAATGACATCCTCCCCACCCACCTACCTCGCCTGCGCTATCGGTATAAACTGGCGCGGTACCAGTGAGAGGTGATAAGTGAGAATGAAAAGGCAGGTCAGTTAGCCAATCGTGACGAATTGAACGATAAATTAGTCATGAGGAACCGCGTGGAGGTCGACCTGATAGGGGGTATATTGATAGCAATGGGGACTAATCTCTCCATTACTAATAATCCCTTCCCCCCAAATATTAGTGTTAGGTTAACATATAATATAAAATATATATGAAACACATGGAATATATAGATAAATACATAATAAGTGATATGGTGTTTATTTGCTAAGTTTCTTGTCAAATGTAGGTACCATCTTGTCATAATAAGGACAACAACTAATCTTGGATGATATATGCACCTATCTCGCAGCATCACAATTTATCATCGCGCAGATTGGTACATCGTGAATAAATTAAACAACATGCTCATAATTTGTAATATCTCGTCTCTGTCCGTGTGCAACTTGTTGCTAGATACATATTACCCCGAAGCCTCGTAGACGAATCAAGATCGTTATCATCTAAATTAATGAAACTCGTATCTTTATCATGGATTAATTTTGTTTCGTTTTTTTTTTTAATTTCTTGTATATTAATTAATTCATTGGCGTAAGCGGCGATAAGTTTTAAATTTAACGATGCAACTCGCCTTAAAGAGTGAGCATTTCCAAATGTCAGTGAGTTAATCCGCTAGTGAGAATAGTTCCTTTGCCCCACCCACTGGCTAATCTATGAATAGAATATAAAAATAACTGGAGAAATACCTACACGATAAACGTAAACGTCGATAAGTGAATGAACTAAATTATCTGCTTGTTTAATTTTTACATCTATTGAGTTTCTTTCATTTTCGTCAGGATTATATAGAGAATCGTCTTCATAAAGCCAAGCCAGTTTATATAAATATTGATCTGCAAAATCTTTAAACGCTTATTTATCTAGTCATTTAGTCATTTATTTTTCATCTTAGAAAAAAATATCTGATTTGAATAGTTCTTAGCTCAATAGGTGCCAATACTGAGTAAATGTTGTGTTCTCGCCAACAGCCCAGAGGTGGTAATGGAGACTGTAATGAATGACGTAAGAGCATACCGAAATGATCGACACCCGACCGGTGCCGGTAGTAAACATGCGTAAGCGTCATTCACAGCCGCGGCCGGAAACCTCGCCAGTGTGGGTGCTCCGCACACGTCCGCATAATCTATCCCGTGCATGTGTGCAGAGAAATTATGAAGTCATACCTATACTAAAGATACTCGCTTCCAATACTGTTTGAAGTAGCACTACGCTTTGACTCGCGTACCTGGCTTGTGTTTAGTCTTCTATCCCACGTACTGTTGTATCACGTATAATTGTTGTATCATTTTAATTTTCTATATCCCTCACTCCTGTATCTATTATAAGAGATTGCAGCTCTTCATTCATTACTGAATTATTGTCAATGGCTTTTATTTTAATGATGCCAAAAGGAAAGTTTATAGTCGTCTTGTTGCAACTCGTGGGGGAAGTAAGAGGTCACAACAGTCGTTCCGAAACTAGTTTCTGTATCCGAATTTATAATTAGTGTACATAATGCTATTGCTCATAGTCTGGGTGCGTCGACTGGATATCGCCACATAAAATACATCGAACTGCATCGTAAAATAACAAAGTTTTAATGACTTATTAATGAGCCAATATAATGGTTGAAAGTAAGGATACATAATTCAGTATATTTTGGGTTTGATAAAATATTAGTATGTTGAATAATAATGTTTATAATTACATTAACATATAAAACTATTATTAATTTGGAAAAGTATAGATTGCTAGTACTTCTCCCAACCTGTAAGGACAGGTTCTTTTCTTCCTAGAGAAGGTAACAAATGAATCTACGTATAGGTTTTTGTTATAGCACGCATAATGGACTTCAAGACAACAAAGCTTGTTGTTTTCTTCTATCTTATGTAGCAAGAGAGATAATGTTTCTACAGATAGATTTATTTTCTGTTTGTTTAAGCAGTTAGCATAAGATATATATTTACATTGTCTTAAAAAGAATGCTCTGGAGGAGACAGGTTCATTTAATTTAATTAAAAGTTTTGCAGGACTGTGATTATAATTACCAAATTCATCATCAGCTTTTAACTGTCCAATGCTGAATATAGTCTTCGCTCGTAAGGAGGGTTTTCCCAGTGTCACGCTTGGCAGGCTAGTTGGCAACCACAGTTAGATTTTGGTAATATTTTAAGGTCACTGTTGCCTATTCCTTAGCCATTAAATTCCCTTAGTCGCCTCTTACAACACTCACAGCAAAGGAAGGATTGGCCCATTCTACGCCTGGATCATACGAGAATTACTAATAATTTAGTATTAGTTATTTTGGTTGACTTATTTATTAAAAATATTACAGTGCTATCTGTATAACCCAAACAAAATTGTTTATTGACTTTGTTTTTCTATAATTTGTAGATAGTTTTTTTCATGTTATCGCATGAACTGGTAGGTTTTTTATCACGCCCGCGAACACCTGTTCGCTCGACAAATAAAAATGTCCACCGGTGATTCGAAAATGAGAAACGATTATAGCTAAACATGTTTCTGTTTTCTGTTGGGAATTAAAATTTTATGGACGCCGTTCTTGTAGCCCGTGATTGAATACTTTCATCTGTGGCCGGACGCTGACAAAGTGGCGGCGGACCAGTCTGGAGGCCCGTTATCGGAGTCACTCAATGGTGCCTCCTCAATGGAGACCGTTGTATTTGCATACACACTCGTAAGTCGACGATGAAATTCATTCATTTGGCTTCTCGTCATAGATATATCATTTGATATTAATGCGTGTACCTTAAAGCTCGATGTATCGTAATGCTGTTTAAGTAACTTAGTAGTTCTTATTTGTTATCATTGTTTGGTGTTTTTTTTAATGAGTGATAATGGAATGGTAATCCCATCTGTGTTATCGGTATACGCTTACGGGGCACCAGTGAGGGATGATAGGTGAGGATGAAGTCGAATTTATCAATAATCACAATGGTTTTCAGGTGACGATGAAATCAGGTCAGTTAGCCTATCGTCACGAATTCCACTAGAATTAACCACGATGGTTTCCAGGGGGAATAATCGCGTGGAGGTTGACCTGATAGGGTGTATTACTAGTAATGGGTTTTTTATTTTACAGGGTACAGAGGAATAAACACCTGAGTCCTCAGGAATGGCAACACATGGGGTCTATTATGGGCGAAACAGTTATGTCCATGGTATTGCTCATGTCTATAGACGATGGTGACCACATCAGGTGGACCGTCATCTTGTTTGCCATTCTAAGTTGTATAAAAAAAATGGGTTCATCAGACCCCATTACTACCAATCTCTTTTCCCCCATTGTTTGGTGTTATGTAATGAAACCCTATATGATTCCACTTGCTTAGCGTACTAATAGGCAGGCTTTATCCCTCTAATGGGGAGAGATTCTAGTAATGGGACGTTATTGGGTTGTTAAAATTGAGGTTAATATTACAAGTAGCCTTCGTGGATGAAGTCAGCGATCAATTTAATTGTACATATTACGTCATAACAACCCATTATTGTCGATTAATCTTTCCCCATAAGAGGTAGATATTGGTCTACTGTTATAACCTCAGAACAGATATAGTACTGCATAAACTAATTGTTATTTGGAGTTTTCCGTCTCTTGCGATGGTGCAGTATGCTCTACTTTAATTCCTCACACGGTAACACAATAATATTATATAAAGAAATTGTGTTTACTAATAATAAAATTGAATGTCATTTAGTTCAGTTGATTGTCGTAGCTTACCTGTAGTTGTTCTCAGTACCTTGGCTTCCCCTGTTTTAGAGCTATGTCTCCAGCCAGTCTTCAAGATTGACAACGCATAAAGGGATCCATAGACAATGTACTGTATATTCTGTACCCATAGTGCAATTCATGTCTATAGGCGACGGTTACCTCTTCATCAGGTGGATCAGTTCGTTTTAAATTTGAAATTATCGTGCCTGGAGTATAAGAGCAAGAGTGAGCTTATAGGTAATGTGCGCATGAGCTTGCCATTGATTTCCATATAGTCCCGGCATAGAATGGGCATTCTTGCTACCCCTTCCTTTCCTGTGGGTGTCGTAATTGGTGACTAAGGGAATGTAATGGTCGAGAGTTTTACCAGTAGTAGCCACGCTTGGCAGGCGGGTTAACAACCGCAGTTAGACTTTGAGATATGTTTTAAGAGGGAAGCTTCTGCCTGTCTCTCGCCCATGCAGCTCCCTTAGTCGCCTCTTACGACACCCACAGGAAAGGAAGGGGTAGCCTATTCTATGTTGGTACCACACGATGTAAAGAGGCATTAATGAGTTGATATAGTCGTAAATAATGATTTCTACCCCTCTTTCCAGATGAATGTACTCGTATCCGTAGAAATGTTTGCTTTACCGCGCTTACAAGAAAGAACAGGATGCCTAACGTTGTTGTCTCGTTCTATCTCACGCACACGGTACTAGTAACGTGGTATATGTAGGAGGCAGCTCACACCGTCCTTCGCTCTCGAGTTCCTCGGACGAAAATAATGAAGTCTTAACTGCCAAGTTTCAAACCGGTTGATGAGTAACGCATATATCTCAATATTAATTATACCATTAGCAGGTGTCTGGTCTTATATATTATTATATATCCTAATACATATAATTATACGACCAAGAAATATATTTTATGTTATACTAGTTTTGGCCCGCAACTTGGTGCTTTTGGATTATGAAAATAGGTAATCACTCATAGACCGCTTATGAAGATACCATACATCATAGTTTAAGTTAAACCTTCAAGAGCACAATTGTTAAAACCGCATACAATTTTGTGCAGTACTTTTATTATTGTCAAGATCAAACATTTAGATAGATATTCTGCTTGGATTCTATTACCTGTCCTTAATAAAAAACCTTGATTTATTTTTTTTCTAAAATATCTTTCACGTACAAACATCGTCTACGTTACATTTACGTTATTTTATTATATTATTAAGAAATAAGATGTATTAAAGTTGCGAGGACCTGAATGTTTGTTTATTAGACGTTCGACTGTTAAAACCCACTACAGTTATATCGACATCCGGTGTCGTGTGGCTTTAAATACTGCAAATCATCTTGTTGAAATATATGTTTTCCAATTAGTAAAGTGTTTTAACGGCTACTCCTACCTGGTATAATTTGTCTGCTTTTTAAATAAATAACAGTGAAATTGAGAAACTAAGGGTTTACATTTTTTTTTATGATGACAGTTTTACAGTCACTATATACCTAATTAGTTGTGTTGAGCAAAGGATCAGAAATATAAAGAATTATGATACAAAATTTTAAATATAATCCATTGAAATAAAAAAAAAAAAAAAAACTAAGGTCCAAATTTCAAGATACAACACTTGGGAGTCTGAAAATATTGTATTAAAAATAGAGTGCATTCGTCCAAATTATGCAGTTTTATGCTAAATAATCAATGCCAGTTGTTTTCTGTGTCCTATGATAACTGCTGATTTCTTTTTATTTAAATTTAGAGCACTTTGTATGTTATTTTCGTATGGGAATTTAGGTTTGTTTATATCTATGTTGCGATAACATAATTATGTTCATAAGGTAATTTATACACGCCAAATTTCAAGCAAATATAAAAATTTCTTTTTTGTAAATATAATCTACGGCTTTTAGCATTATACCAAACAAACTAGGATTAGTATGAGGAGAATATATGTTATTGCAATTTATTTATTACATAATTATTATTTATTATGTTATTCTAAACCTTGGATCTCGACACAGATCTATTGTTCTTATATTTATATACACAATCACTGACAGGTTAACGATTTTTTTAACCTCTACCGCTTATTAACTAATTACTTTATTAAATAATAATAAACTTGTCGGACTTGACACTTGACCGTTTGCCCAGATCATTAATTATTACATTGAAGAAATATCTGTTAATCCTACAAGTTATTTCATATGTTTTATCAAAATTAAACTCGACTTTTTAAGCATATAACAAAGATCTAAAAAGGTCCAGCAAACTTTCGTATTTATATTATTAAATTAAACTAGTAGGATATACCGAAGCTTCAACCGGGGATAATTATTTATTTAAATGATTTTATTGGCTACCATAAAAGAAAATGTAGGACAAAAGGCGAACTTAATGCTAGTAGCAATCTCTGTCAGACAAACTTTCAGATGAACAAGTTTATTAAGGTACAAATAAACTTTTTATGGACTGTGTATATTTAATTTGGAGTTTTTAGACCCAATTGTATATGTGGCAAATGTTTTTGAAGCTGAGTTTATGAATGCGGATATGTCTCTCCATTTAATTATATAAGAAGTAATAAACGATATAAGTATTTTAACTTACGGTTATTTTTAGTAATGAATAATTAGAAATATTGACAGAGTTTACGTAAAGCATTAGTCAGAACTTATAATTGTAAAATCGCCAGAAAAATGTATGTGGACGAAAATCAAACTTGCCCGCGAAGATTTTCGAGTCGTCATAATAACCACGGTTCCACTACGCCCTCTATACGATTAATTTGTCAATTAAAACAACTGTCCCAATTCAGAAAAACGTAACCAATTATCAACTGTCATTTTTCCATTATATTGTCACCCACGTGGCGTGTCGTTGAAATATTAATTTGTTCGCCCCGTTCCGCGAGATAATAGACCTCGCCCACCCATGACCTCGCTGTGCGACTGCCAAACTCTGTTTCTATATGCAAGTTTGCCTAAAGAATTAGACGAAAGGGAATTTTTATAATTACGAGTAAATATAAAATACTAATACTCCGGCATAGAATGAGCCACCCCATCATTTCTCGTGAGTGTCGCAAGAGGCGACTAAGAGAACTTAATGGCTGAGATATAGTCAGCAGCGGCCCTCTTAAAATATCACCGAAGCTCAACTGCGGTTGCCAATTCGTCTGCCCAGTGCAGTAACTACCGGCAAACTTCCTAACCCCTTATGGGTGAAGCCTGTGTTTAGCAGTGGACAGTTAACGACTGATATGATGATAATGATGATGACGAATTATAATAATAAAGAAAAAAGGTTTTATGCATATATTTTGTAACGACATTCAGACTCTGCGTGACAGTAAATTAAATAATGCAGGTTGCTTAGGATCTTTGTTATGGCAGTCTTTGGAAAAGACCTGTGTAGAGCAGTAGAAATGGTGATAATGCATATTCTAAGAACAAAATCTGTCATTTACTACTCATCGTGAAAAAAACAAGTGATCCAAAAACGACTTTTTTGTTTTTTGTAGTGATGAAACTAAATGAAAATTGTTAATGATCATTTTGCTCTTTAATTTACCTCTATTTTTTTTTATTTTTTATTTTACTTTAAAAGGGAAACATACAATACCTGAGACATATAAAATAGTATACACAACCATAACATAAATCAGTGAAGTTTCCACAATAAACTAAACCAAATAATCGAGAGCAGATGATTAACACTCTATACTCTATACTCGAACGTAGTCTGGTAGCCGTTGGTAGTTCAAAACCAGTTTTTAATTTTTTAGCATATTGGTTTGATTGTAGAAGCTTTATACTATAATACTACTCGATTTAGTTGATCTATCTCTGACTGAATATCCAGACAAAATGACCTGTATCTCTTCTTAAGGTTTTTTGGGTAATGTGTGAAGAAAACCATTTTTAAATAATCCAGTATTGTAATGTGTAGAGCCTGACGTTTTGTCATAACAACGGCTGCATAGCTAATGGGCCCCGGTGCACTCTAAACACACACCCACCCCCGCATTATTTCGCAATAATCATCAATTACATCGGTAATTGCTTGTCGAGCACCCAGCGTCGTATTTCCCAATAGCGTCGATCTTCGTCGTAGGCGGTGGTGACCTCTTGGCACGTGTGGGTGCGCTTTCTACCGCCATCTCTTCATCACAATGGTCTATGGATGATGTACGCATATTAACACCCGCACAATAACGTCATATTGGTTATTTGTAAATAGATTTTACCATAAAATATAAAATGACACCGTTTATTCTTGGAATAAAAATTAATTCCATAATCAATATAAATGAATTGAAATACGAATAGAAATAATGAAAATTGTGTCTCTGATAGAACTATTGGTCTGTTATGTTTCTTGCTTATTGTTATCGTTTATAGACCAGAAGGAGTTTTTGTACAAAAGTCGATTGCTTGGGTACCTCTGTCCTATTCGAGTTTCTACCGTGAAGCAGTTGTGTTTGCATGGCTGTGTTTCGGTTTGAAGGGTGGGATATGGCGTGAATTTACTGGGTACAGAAAAATAACACCCGAGTCCTCAGGAATTGCAACACATGGGGGGTATCGTGGGCGAAACAGTATACTCTTCTATGTCCATGATACT
Organism: Galleria mellonella; assembly: GCF_026898425.1. Classification (NCBI taxonomy): domain Eukaryota; kingdom Metazoa; phylum Arthropoda; class Insecta; order Lepidoptera; family Pyralidae; genus Galleria; species Galleria mellonella. Next base: position 3,391,015 of record NW_026442061.1, read on the forward strand.
GGTGATGTCTATAGGCGACGGTTACCACTTTCCATCAGGTGGGCCGTCAGCTTGTTTGCCATTTTAAGTTGTATAAAAAAAAACAAAAATCTCAGGATTTTTAATTATATGCCATTTATTTTACAATAAAAAAGTTAAATATTTGCTTGAAACTAAAACCTACGCAGCCATGGTTCATCTCGCTACTTGTGTAAGATGGACTGATTAAACTTTTGTTAAAAAAATATCGTATTACTATTTATTCATTGAAGCAGTCAAGTATGCATGTGATATTATTTTACATATAAAAAGCTTAGCAGAGACAAACAAACAACTCGAGTTTTTTTTTTTTACAACGATTGAATTACCAAATTGAGGTTAAAAATTGTATGGTATATTTTGTATAGTGTCTTTCGAATAACGTCTTCCATAATCTAAAACAGACTGATGCAGTGTTACCACGTCGTTCCTGAAGTAAAAGTACTTCTTGATAGAAGGGAGAAGTAGTAGTTAATTTTGATTTTATACTGTAAAATTGTGTGAGTTCATTTCTTTGTAATTAGACTGTCATCTCATATCAGCTGTTACATGCTTACTGTGGAACATAGGTTTCCCCCATAGACTGTCATAAGGAACGGGGCTGTTCTTTATGGTAGTTTATAGTTGGGAGGGATTTGCTAGTAGTTGCCACGTTTGGCATGTGAGTTGGCAACCGCAATTGGGTTTTTGATGATGTTTATAAGAAGACGCTACATCAAATCCCTGGACCATTAAGATCTCATAGTCGTCTCTTGCGACATCCACGGGAAAGGTAGGGAAAGCACATTCTATGCCGGGACCACAGGGTAATTAAACGTCATTAAACTCTAATAGTTTTAAATTCAACACCAGGTTAAAAAGAATATCTATTTCCAAAATTTATTTATTTTCTCAACTATATTGCGTAGTATTATAATGATTGTAATAAAAACAAGGCATTAAATAACCGCTTCACTATTTGTGTCGTGGCCTTTCGTTTCAATTTAAACTTTTATATTCAAGTTTTATTCTCTCGGAGATTTCACTAGTTCAAATCGAGATTCCTCTATGTTCGGTCATTATGTGGAATTATAATAGTAATGGGTGTCGTATGTCAGTCGTAGGTTCGACTTTAATGTACAGCCCAGCAGTTAATGTCACGGAAGTCGCCTACGCGCCGAGATTGAAAAGTTCAAACTGTGATCACTATGCTTTGTTGTGATTGCTCTGTCTAATTCTTATTTTATTGTGAATGCCATTTTTAGATAAGAAAGTATTCGGTGATGTCAATTTAACTGAACTTGCGATTAATTATATATTCACCACATTAAGCTCTAATAACCTTCTTATTCTTTTTTTATGGCAACGCTTTACCGGGTCATCGTGATTTCTTGTTTTAAATACTTAACAATGTTAAAGGCAACGTTGGCGGTCGTGGTTCTAGAAATATGTTAATTAAAGAAACATTTTTTATTCTTTTTCCTTTATTCTTTTTACAACAGTCTATTTATGATCACTGGACCTTTAACAATTATTAATCAGTATTAATTTATCTTTTTTAAAATGTTTAAGCACATTTAATTACCGTTTTTACCTCAACAAATCAATGGCTTTCTAGCATGTCGTTCCTTTTACGGTCATCGTGGAAAATCTTCTACATTATAACTTGATAAGTATCATATTAATATTAATATTTACGATATTACATCAGTGCCGTTATATCTATAGCATGCCCACGTATTTATACGCTTCGTCGGTCAAAAGTTCGCTGTTTTATTACACCCACGCGAATTCTGGACTTACTCCATTCAAATATTATACACCGATTTCGGATCTTCACCGCCCGTGACACTGTCACCGGCCATTTATAATGGCTGTTGGTGTCAAATCATGTGTCTGTTGGCATAAATTATATGAAACTAACAGCAGATTGGAATTCAACGGCGCGTGCTTCTAAAATAGGTATTATATGAATTTATTTAAAGAGTTAATTCACTTTATGTTTGATGACCTCCGTGGCGCAGTGGGTGGGCACGTTGCTTTAAGTAAATTAGGTCCTAAGTTAAATTTTAGGTCGTACCAATTTAGGAAAAAATCTTTTCTGAACTGATTTGGTTCTGGGTTCTGCTTTCAGATATGCGTTGCCTGGTTTCTTACAATACTGGCTATCATAGCTCGAGGACTAGACGAATGGTACTTATTGATTTTATTATATATTTACTATAGTTTTATAAATCAAATCTTTGACTTGATTATTATTTTCATCACAAAATTAAATAATATTGATCCTCAATACAGTTGCCACAATTAAATCTTTTAATGTATTCAGTATGAATTATGTACAATAAAGTTTTTTACTACTACTACTACAGTTCCCATAACGTTTTCTAGTTTAAATCACTGAAACAAATTTAGAAAAAAATCCCAAAGTCGCATATAACACTTACTTGAAATTATGCTAGTACGTTTATATTTTATATACGATACAGCCATATTTTGATATAATTATAATGTAAAATAATTGCCTTTTAAATCCATAAACAGTGCTATTAAAAATTAAACGTTTTATTTGCCTCAATGTAGCTTCAATACAGTTTATAACTCATATCCAGTTTCAATCGTCTATGTTTCATTAATTTATATTCATCGATTACTTCTACATGCAGCTCATTGGCTTTATCTGCCACGCTGAAAAAATAATACGCAAATAGTTGTGTCATCCGCACAGAGTCGACGGCCAATAATTCAAACCGCCATAGGGCTTCCACTCCAACCTATGTGTCCACTTTCACGCAACGATGCGAACGTGGGCGTCACCTGTCGTCTCGTGCTATACCATCCATCTTGCAAATAACTACAATAAAACCAACGAAATACAACTTTATTACAACAACATAAGATCTTCAAACAAAACACTGACAACATTCATCGCCCACAAACACTCATTGGTCCTGAAATCTAGCTAGACTAGCTCATTAAATTAACATTTATTCTATTCAAATGTGTTTCGTAACAAAACTTTCTTATAATAATATTGATCGTTGTAAAGTTTTTTTTTTTTTTATAATTGAAATCAATCATTATAACTGTAGACTCTCTCGCTTGTATTTCCCCTCAGGGGGTAGATGCGGGAATTTCTTAATATCAAAGGTCGTATCAAATCTTATTAGCCAAGTATTTAACACGATCGCTTTAATCGTTAATCTAACAGTATTCATCTAATAGATGATTTATAGAAGCTTACAATTTCCCATAATGATACTGGTTCGCCTACATGTATTCGATCTTGTCCCGCCATTGAGACACGATTGTTTCGTGTCAATCAATATTACTGGCATTGAAAATGACAACAATCGACTTGCAGACAATAATTGTATTACTAGCTATAGAAACGTAACGAAACAACACTAAGCCAATACGGATTAGTGTCATATTAGTTCTTTCTGCAACTTTTAGTAGGCGTACGACCTACACGAGGACCGAAGGACTCTCAGCTAGTGCTAATAATACAGTCATCAAAAAGTGCAGTATTTGAAATCATTAATAACAGTAAATATTGTTCTCTTACAAAGAGTATACTTGTACATATGCAGATAGTAAGGACGTCGAAGTAGACAAAATAACAGTACGTACCTTATAAGTATCGGGATCTATTATTTATTTCTGTTTCTTTTCTAATATTTAAGGATTATTTATATGCACTTTGATGGTATATTATTATTAGATATCAGCTTATCTGCTTTTGCGTTGTCGACAGTAAATTAATTATATCTGACCTGTTTATTTTCTTTTTAGTCACCAATCCTGATATCGTCGTCTCTGTAATCCTTATCAGTTACTATCAGTAATCGTAGTGGTAGGATTTGTAGTATCAGAATCGATAATTTACGCCCTAGATATACACTATCAGTGATAAGCACGGTCTACTGCGTAGTAAATTTCTACCAATGAAAGATGACCTAACTTGGTTTTGCGGTGTATAACTATTGTGATTGTTATGGTAGTTGGATGAACAGCAGAGCACGTGACACTCTCATGACTAACTCTGTTATCTCCTCCTTCTCTAGAGACAATCGACACACGATAATATACTCTCGACGACACCTCGTCACCACGCCCCGCAATTAAGATAATCACGTCGCGATTATGATATTATAAACTACGCAGTGATTTTGTTGGAAAGTTTTATAACTGTAGCTACGTTTAGCAGACCAGAGGACCTGAACTAGTCAATGACGTGAAACATTAGTGCTCGTTATCATCTTCTGTACACATTAACAATTAATAGTGTAATCTATCGCATTCCAGCAAACGGGACTCATTCATTACAGATAGTGAGGCAGTACGGGCGCGCCAATCTTTGTTTTGATGCGTTCAAAATAGAACACGATCCAGTATCACATTTTGTTATACCAATATGATTGAACCGATGCCCTCTGTTGCACAATGTAGAGAAAAACAGATGTCTAGCCAATATGCGCTTAGACGTACGCAATGGAACTACAGCTAACACGACGGCATTATAATGAAAGGTACGTCCAGTTCACAATGACCGAATTTGACCTTCAGAGATAAGATTGCAGGGCGATTTTCGATAGTGACATATTATGATGTGGCTTTAAATTGAAGACTTTATTTTTATGTTTACCTAAATGTATATTGCGTTTTAATTTTATAACAGCTGTTTTTAGATTAGTTCATTATAAAGGAAATAGTATTAAACAAATTAATAAATCATCTGTAAAGTTAATGTAGCTATGCTACATAGAAGTGATCTGTGTGAAGTCAATAATTTCTAGGAAAAAAAAAAAAGTTGTATTGTCTGTTTTCTCTTGTTTATAGCGGGACAATATGCATGCAGTTAACGGGCATTCATCAATCACCCGTACGCAGAAAACTTACCATTACGTACAATCAGAGTGCACTCATGAATATGGAGAGGAGATCGATCGAGATGTTAATTTAGTAACCAGACCACTCCCTTGATGTAAATTACGAGCAGAATGTATTTCGTCGTGCAAGTGGCCGCGCCAGACGTTGTCCTGTCAGTTTAATGTTAATATGGGTAAATTGTGCGCATAAATCTTGCAAAGGTTGATCATCAATAATCATTATAATTTACTGTTACTCGATAGCACGCACGGTGCGTACTTAGCGTTTCACGTGATTTGACTTGTTTTTAATTTTGATTCTGATCATTGGTTAGCATTCGATTTTGCAAATTAAAATTTTCAAGCTTTTTATTTAATTACCTTAAATTATCGATATCAATAATAAAGTCATCAATGACGATGAAAACAAAATGCTTTGCTAATTGAATCTTACCGCAATTTATTGCAGTATCACGAGAGAGCACTCAATCGCAGCGAGTGCATTTAATGTGATGAATTAATTTAATTACAATAATTTAGTCATTCGTTGCGAGTGTACTGATTGTATACTGTGTCTCCGCACCAATAGATATAGTTGGTATTGATTATTAGTGATTATTATGGTTACGTGACTGAAATGTAAAAATGACTTAAATGCATACCTTCAGGAAAATTTTAAAACAATACGTTTACTTATATTATGACTTATCCACTTATGTAGTCATCATTCATACAGCGTGTGAGTCATCGGTATTTGAAACTTTGGCTATTGTTTCCTGGTAAATTTGCAACTAATCTCATCTGAAAACAGACTTGTATTTCTAATGAGTCTTCATGCTTTGTATTATTTTTTAAACACGGTTGTGACGTGAATTTTAAGTTTTGGTCAATTATAATGAAAACAATTACACTACATTATTTTTTAACTTTATTTTTTATTTTATGAGCAATGAATTTTTAGTTTCATGAATAGGGGTCAGAAAGGAACGATGTAATAGTGAGGTTTCATTTAATTTGATAAATAATTTCAATAAATATGTTTTTAAATCTTAAATATTATTTATATTCGTAATTCGGATCTAGAAGATATTGATTAGGGATATAACATAGAAGAGCGACGTATAGAGTTGCTTACTGAAATAGTGTATGTCTGTACTTGCTAGATTGCATCTTACCGTTTACGTATCAATAGATATTCAACGGTTCTCGCAATCAGCTAACACAACAATGTTATCGGTAAATATTGATACATGGTGTTTATCTGAATTCATTGAACCCGTTTATGGCGTGTTTATTCCTAATGACCTTAGTCCAACCACTAATGTATCTTCAAAGCCTACTACACCTGCTTTTGTAAAAATTATAAAATTATTGTTAATTTACATCCTAATATAATAACGATTTTATTGTCTCATTTTATTTGTGAAATTATTTATTTTAATTATTTCTTCCATAAAACAAAAGTTCTCTCCATTCTTCTGATCATTTCATTCATCTTGTTGATTTCGTGATCATACTAATAACTAATACATAACCAGTTCCAATTTTACAATGCAACTTAGATCGACGAACAAGCTGACGGTGCTCATCTGATGGAAAGTGGTAACCGTCGCCTATAGACATGAACAATGCCATGGACATAACAGAGTATACCGTTTCGCCCATGATACTCTTATGCGTTCCTATGTATCCTGTAATTTCAATACCATATCCCAATTTTTATATTTAATGCGTATAATAACAGAATATTGAGGTATCCTTCAGTTATTTTCTACTCTTTACATTTGTAAAATGTCAATAAAATTTATATGGTTTTAATAGTATATTTTCAAAAATTGATATTGTATCATTTTGATAAACACTTAGCCTTAGAATATATGTATATTCGCTAACCAATGTAATCAGTCGAGTTATGCGTTAGTGTAAATATTGTCACAGTCTCTCTTATCATGTTATAGGGCATCGCCCACAGGTGAAATATATAATCAAATATTTAAAAAAATTATATCATCACAATAACCAACAAAACGATCACAATTTAAACGTCTGGGGACCTGTCCATGATTAAGGGTGTGTAAAAACTATTACGTAACCTGCGTTTAACCTGATACTCCATAATCCCCCTGCTCACAAAAAAATATGACAGGATCCTGTTCCATAAAGAGCTGGGAGATGCGCGCGGGCGCAGGGGGACGCGGCACCTCCGAGGCGCGCCACGCTGCCGCCGAATAAATTATGTTCTTTGGCCCCTATCGCCTTCCCCGCGCACCCCGCTCTTACCCTTCGAGACCTTATCGATCGAATTGGATAATCCTAGAGGTCGCTCACTAGATCGCCGCGCCGGCGTCTGCGCTCGCGCCCGTGTATATTACACAATGATGACCTTTAGCCCTGCAAAGCATGACCAAAATGGAATTGTGATCACGCTTTTTTCTTTACTTTTGTGTTGGCGTGTAAAATACATGAATAAATAACTATGTCTACTTGTGAGGTGTTGCTCTCTTATTTTAAATTTAGATTTGTAATTACCACATAATATAAATCATTTAAGTATTTATTGTTCTTCATTATCCCTATCATGTAATTCGATTCGATCGACTATCGAATCTATAACAAGATTCAGTTGGATGTGTTCTACATCATATTCATCTTGATCAATTGCCCTTTTACTCGGTATCTATACAGCGAATCGATTTGCAACCACGCCTGCAGCGGGCACTCGTGCCTCATGTCGGTCTGTATGTACTCGTGTTTATTCATCTATATCGGAAACAACTTCGCCGTTTGTCGAATTCAAATGAAGACGTGTGTCGTGCGACGACGCGACCCACTATTGTCTACGTTCTATTACTAAATCATTCTGTACTTATATTGACTAAAATAATTTATCCATACATTGTATATTTTTAAAAGTTATAAGAATAGAGAATTTGAATTTTTCATAATTTTTAATGGTCCTCTGATGAGGAAATAAAAAAAAGGAGTTATATTGAAAAATTTAACTGCTTATACCATAGTACATAAATTGTTACTGTGCACATTTCAATGTATTACAGATTTTATCACAACACTTCGCTGATGAGCCTATGATTGTCTGTTTAAAATACCATTGAGGGTGCTTCCCACGGGAAAGTGTCTGTACACAAACTGATATTTATTATCGTGATAGTTGTCGCTCGACGCGGAATTAAACTCAATCATGTCCTCTAACTCAAATCATGACCAATATAAGTTCGTAAAATCGATTATTTGCAAATTGGTGTACCATATGAGCCTCTGGAACAATAGCTACTGTGTAATTGGAATTTATGACTCTAATTTACATTCTATTTGCCAATAGTCACATGCGTATTCGATTTTGTATCGGCCGAGTACATTACGATTGCAGGCATCCTTGAGTTGCATTAATGTAGCCACAGAATCGGCATCACCGTTATTCATTGCGGCAATTGGACGTGGTACAGATCGGGTAGTGACGCGGTGCGCACGTGAGCCACATATGGACGGACGCAGCGAGATCGGCCATAATTTGCAACAAGATAGGGCCGGGCCATGACCAAAACAGTCAAACGCGACCCGACCACCGTGCCGACCTGCCCTTATCCGGCATATCGCTAAACTATAAGGAAATAGGAAAGGATGAGAAATCACGAGTGGTAGTTATCCTGTGGATTAAATAATTTGTGCTTCCACTAAAAGAGCAACTTGTTGAACAAAATAAGAACGACCGAGGCACCCTTAAAGAGAAAACAATAAAGTACAGTTATGAGATAGTCGTAAAACAGTCACATAATGTCGCGCGATTAGTTGAGCATCGTCACATTTTATTGCTTGCATTGTTGTAATAACACGTGGAAGTTAGGATATAAAGATGACTGTAGACTGTAAAAAGCTTCAGCTTCCGACAGATGTTAAATTGAAGAAGTGCATGCTATCAATTTTTTGTCGTTAGCTAAACTTAGATGCTTAATAATTATTCCTTGACGCGTTCTAAATTTACATAATTGTTTTATAATAATTGATCCTGCCGTTTTAGATTATCTATTAAAAGAAGTTGTTGAAAGTTTACAAATGGTTAAACATTTAGTGCAACTGATGCAACTAAATAATTTCACTAGTGTAAACATAGGTTGATAAAGACTTCAAAACGGTTCGTTGCTCTTTGTAGTTAATAACATTTTTGCTGTCATTGTGTTATTTGGCTCGGCGACTTTTGTTTATGTATTACAAGTAGATCGTGTAAACATTTAGCGATATCGGCACGTCAATGAATCGCATTCGTGCGACTCGGATCAGTGGATGCGCGGCGCGTTCGTTGCTCGTCGCGTTATCTGCACCGCGGAGCCATGTGGAGGCTGTGCAGCATGCCCAGCATTGCATAGTGCACGGCGTGGCGGGGCGAAGGCGGGGGCGGACCGTACAGCACAGGGGGACGCCGCTCTCGCTCCGCCCGTCATTCGCGCCTTTGGCGTCGTGACAACCGGACTTGTTGCGCTCGGAGCTTCTCGTGTCGTGTGCACGCCAACCGTAACGTCTCCCGTGAGACGGCGTGCGTTGTGACTGTCCACAATAATCTCGGTGGTGTAAAAATAAAGCCGTCGACAGACGGCGGCGTCCCAAGTTATATTTAAATGATAGCACGGACAAGGAGCTGGGCTCGCTTCGAACGCTCACCGACAACATGAGATTGACCAGTATGTGTGACACCTTCGTCAAAAATCTAAACTAGTTCATAAAATCTAAACATCGCACCTGCAGCCATGAGTATTGTATGTCTAGCGGGCGTTCACGAGTGTTCAAGGATATCCAGTGTTCATGGTCCTTCGGGAACTGTGTGGTTTATGTCAATGTTAAAGTTAAACGACGTCTTCACAACGAGTAGCACCTATATGGATTGTGGTCTTTCCATGTTTGAGTTTCCGTTTTGAGGTGATAAATATAGTGGAAGAGTGTGCCCTCTGAATTATTCATCAATTTTTATCGTTAGCTTTCATGTTTACGTTTGTCTTGATAACTAAAAGCTTGTTCATGTGTTCCACTGTCAAGTAGTTTCATTTTTGTAAGCACTGAAAAATTATTGTTGTGATTTCAATCTTTAATTAATATTTCCTTTTTGTAAATATTGCCATCACGTCGTAATAACGTTTATCGCATTGTAACGTTATCAATTATTTCTATTTAAGTGATTATTAAGCTAAATGATTAAATATCAGTTCGCAATTCGCATTCGATTGCTTTATCTTTGTTACCTATTTCCAATGTATAAACACAAAAGTATTGTCTTTTCCTTAAAACTTATCTAGCACATTATCATGTAATATCTAGCATATTTCTTAATTTGTATCATTTTTCCCTGAGATGATATTTGTTTACTCTATAAGAAAGAAGATTAGTACTATTTCCAAGAACTCCAAACATGTAAATGCGAAAGTTTGAAACGATAGACGGTTGTTTATTATATTATTTTGCGAAACTACTGAACGGATTTGAATGAAATTTGCTACATGGGTAGATTATATCCTAGCTTAGCATATAGGACACTATATACTAATTTACATGAGTGAAGCTGCGAAATACAGTTAGTAGATACTGATTTGTTACTATTATTTGTATTGGGACCTAATATTGATTGATTGTATAATTAAATAACTTTAACAATAGTGTTTACTTTCCCAACTGAGAAACTCTTATCATTCTTAAAGAAATTTTACATAAAATGTTTTCTTGTAAAATTCAATATAATTGCATCATCATCATTATTTTAGTCTTTCGTTGTCGACTATTTAAAATAATACATATACAATATTTATATAGTTAGTAGTGATTTATGTTATCTAGCTTGCATTCTTCGCAAATCTTCTCAAAGACTATTAAAATACATTATATAGGAATTATTTAGATACAATCTCTTTGCAGTTGCCAAAATACAAATTATCCATCTGCCATATAATAAGTATAATTGAGATGTTTTAATAGTTAGTCTATATCTATACGGTTTACAGTTTGATATTTTGTAATCACTACTTTATACAATTAAATTATTATTAATTGATTCGTTTTTAAGCTTATTAACGCAAAAAAATTTTCAAGCCATCTTCCGTCCATGTGTTGCTCTCTCCCAGTTACCTGCTAGCTATTGTTGTTTGACGTCCCTTTGTATTCTGTCGAGCAAATTCTTAATGCGCCCGATGGGCGTTCAGATATACCTGTTGCTGGCACCAAAAACCCTAAGAAATTTAAGACGCATAAATCCCTTTTTGCCACGCTATTGTCCGACCTTGTAGATATTATTTATTCCAATTTATTATCAGCGGAGTTATCGATTCTAATATCGAGTATAAACTCGTGTTCAATATCAAAAACATCCTTGTTCTATAGCACTTGCAACAGTAAATTGTCTATTTTAAATGGTTTTGTATATTCTATGTATTTCTTCAATATGCGCTCTCTTAAGTTAGTTTCCTAATAAAATATTAGAGATTTCTTAGAATTTTAAATATTAGAATTCTTAAATGTTATAATCTTTATTTATATACGCATTATGTAAATAGGTTGATACAGACTATAAAAGAAATTGGTAACTATGGTTGCGGCGTAATTAAAGAATACATTTTAATATAATAAAGATTTGGCCAGCGACATTCCATTAGCGTGTTCAACGAAATTATTTTTAACTGTGTTCAAAATAATTTATAATAATTTAAGTTTGGCTCTTGTGACTCCACTTTGATAATTTGCTTCTTAATATTTATTAATATATTTAATTATGTATATACTGGTTTCATTTCTTTGAACTTCAGTGTAAAGAATTAATGCTTTGGCTGTGGTTAAAGCACTGTGGAGATTCTTTTTGTCCTGATCGAGTCAGTGGTACGGAACATTGGTTCAGCTAAAAGATAGTAATGAACGTTCATTTTGTTATTGATTTTCATGTTTAAACTTCTTAGAAACAATAATGATTACATGAGTCATTACTACATCCTAAAACGTATGGAATCCTAAAATGTGCGTTACAATTTGTGCGCTTTTTGTAATTTATCAACGACTTTATTTAAATAAATTCTTTAGTTTTAAATTATATATTAAAGTAATTCAATTTCATCGAATCCTCACAGATGAGGTTTATTTCTTTCAGCATTATACGTCTATGTATGCTTGTTTAGAAGAAGTCTCTACCGTCCTCGCCTTTCTTTACTTTTAAAATTGCAACTATATGATGTTTGTACATGATGGATATTTAAGAGAAATTGTTATGTGTGTTTATTAATAAGAGCAATAGAAGCCGAATAAGAATTGTTTGTATTTTTGATATTTAGACGCGGTTTCTTATCTCTTATCTTGTATATGTAGATACGGTTTTTACGGTTGTGTTCCTGAAGGTCTAACTTAAAATCTAGTTTAATACGTTTTATCTTGATACATTATCTAGTAGTGCTGTATTTAATTGGTTTTCCTATTTCTGACATCCACGTGGATGACGTAGTACCGGGCATAAAGCTAGTATGCCATAATTTCAACCTTTCCCATCATTCGAGACGCAACATCGATCTCTCTAATATTTTCTCACAAGTTTGGGTTCTACCTAAGCCACCTGCGTTCAATGGTTCCCTGCAATTTTTTATACACTTGTCTCTCCGTCACTACTTTGGCTGTTATTCTGACGCTTCTAAAAAAGAATCTAAAATCAGTATTCATTAAAATGTATAACTTTCTTGGTTGACAATATTCCAAGGATTTTTGAATTATTCAAAATGAGGCTATTTTTTTGTTCTTTTATATAATCATGATTTTTTTTTCAAGTATATTAAAATCATTAATTTACTAGCTCTATGCTCGACTGATTTTTTCGCCAATAATTTCAAATAAACATATTAAGACCTGAATTTTCAAAAATTCAAAACACACTTCTGTGTTTTAGTAAATGTGATTTATAATTTCATGTTTCTATATTCATCACCAGTTTAGCCTAGTTTTGATTTTTGTTCATCAGTCGATATAATTCAACTAAGTTAATTAAGCACATACTTATTTGTTTATATATTATGATCTTCTATTTCATGTTGTGTTTCTGCCTACCCCCATGGGAGACAGGCGTGAGGTTATGTATGTATGTATATTGTGTTTACTAAGGATCAGTATCAAGAAAAAATATACAGTGCAATAGAATACTATTATTCATTACATATATAGAACTTTATGTACCTGCTCTTACCTCACACTGTGTACAAGTTGTAACAGATGAGTACATTGCAAATGTTTGCTCATTCCAGGTGTGGGTATGGGTATACGGTGCGAGTGCTCCGGCGCCAGCGCTTGCCCCGACGGCGCTGCCAACGGTACATGCGTCACCCAGCCGGGCGGCTTCTGCTTCGTGACCCTGGAGGAAGTGCTCGACGAGAATGGATATGTCGTACGGGACCGCACCTTAGGCTGCCTGCCGCCCGATGAGTCTGGATTCATGCAAGTGAGTTATCAGGAATGCCCGTTATTTTTTTTTTATAAAATATGAATAACTAGTTGTGATAAGACGATATGGCCGGAACGGGAGTGAATGCAGAAATGACTGCGAATAGGGAAGAATGGAAAAGAAAAATATATTACGCCGATCCCAAATAATAATTGGAATAAGGGTTGGAAGATTAGTGGGTCTGCGAGCTGCATTTAAGACGTTAGACTTCATTGTTTTCCATCAAGTGAGATATTGATTAATTGTGGGTCTGTTCAGTGGTAGAAAAGAAAAGACGATGATGACTAGCAAACCTTGCAAACGTTATTTTATTCCTTATTCTTACCTATCAAGTTTTATAATTTTTTTTTACAACTTAGAATGGCAAACAAGTTGACGGCCCACCTGATGGAATGTGGTAACCGTCGCCTATAGACATGAGCAGTACCATGGACATAACAGAGTATACTGTTTCGCCCATGATACCCCCCATGCGTTGCCATTCCTGAGAACTCAGGTGTTATTTCTCTGTACCCAGTAAATTCACGCCATATCCCACCATTCAAATCGAAATACAGCCATGCAAACACAACTGCTTCACGGTAGAAACACGAATGGGACAAAGGTATTCAAGCAATCGAAATGCGGGAGTCAAAACTATCCCGCATCTTAAGTCGGAGCCAACAATAATATCGACATTTACGTACAAATTTCATTAAAATTGGTTAAACGGTTTCGAAAATTTGTGTGAATGATCACGGGATTTTTGTATATTAGACTAGTGCCTACCTGCGTCTCGTTCGTGCAACCGAGATAAAAATCTATGTCCTTCTCTATCGCAAATACTCTAACACGTGTATACTTTTTGCGGCGCTCGGTTGAGCCGATAAAGCGTCAAGCACGCTTACTTTTCAACCAACTTCAAAAAGAAAGAGGTTCTTGAAGAGGTTGTATTTTTTATGTTTGTTACCTCATAACTCCGTCAATTGTAAACTGAATTGTTATTTTTTTTTTATCTGAAACTGAAGGTATATTTACAGATTGGCCCCATAGAAATTTAAAATAACTAGTTTCACCATTATTGAATTCGGTTTATTTTATGGTATACAATATCATTATGTAATATTATTAATGATATATCAATATGATGATGACTCGTAGACCCTAATGGACTTGTTAGAGGCTTTTGTCGACTGCTGTCGTTGCAGTGAATCTAACACTCGACGTTCCCACATTTCACTGAGCATGTTAGAATCCAACGTAACAAAGGGTTAGCCTACCGCCGTCATTCGCTTTAATCAAGTTTGTTGATGTTGTTTTCTATCCCTAAAGAGTGAGTAATCGAAGTTAATACACAAATTTTGGTGTTGTCCAAAAATCACAATCTGTAAGTCCAGCCACTTGATCACGACGTTTTCTAGGATGAATGAAGTCGTCAGTCGTATTTAAAACCAACTGCTACTACACCTAATTTTCCTCTTTTAAGCATTACAATGTATTGTCCCTTCCTTTCAAACTTCAAATTTAGAATTTTGCATAAAAGGAAAAAAAAAAACAATAGCCAAAATTGGTTTATGAAGCGTTTGGCGTCTTTATGAATAAGGCCAAAAGCATCTACCCATGCTATACAAATAATGAATGAATGGTTAACTTTCTCTTTACAAAAGATAGTACAAAGTAACAATTTGAGGTACAATTAAATATAAATATATGTAATACTAATTTTGTGAGAGACTAGTGCCCGCGGTAGGTTTTGAAGAATCTGTATTACAAGTCGCCAGTGCTCCATCTCCATGGAACTACACAATACAAGGCAACCAAATGAGTGTTATAATACACAGATAACAAAAAAGAGATCTAAATCGCGTATGTGTATGAGGAGGGGGGGGGGGAGAGGGTTGAGAGAGAGAGAGCGTAGGGATTAAGTAGGAGAGTGAGTGTATGTGTGTGTGTATTATATATGGGTGTTTATGTGACAACTGTTGTGTAGAGTCACAATGAGTGGGCAATATGTATGTTACGATATATATTTATATATACATAAGTGTAGAATTATTCAACTAAATATAGTAGAGATATATTCTGGATGGAGATTTCATAAAGCAAAAACTCAGAAATGGCAACTTTGTCTCCAAATTTTTTTGTCGTTTCCCCGAGCCATGTTTCTTTCGGGAAAATGTCCAATTTCATTAGTACAACACTTTTAAAGAATGCTAATTATTTCTTACTAACCACAGGGTGAATAGACGTATACTCATATTATATACACGCTCAATGATATTTTTATAATCAACTTATTCGATTTCGCGAAGTTGGCAAAATATCAAATAATAATATACTAGCCGTCGCCTTTGGCTTCGAGCACGTTTATACGTTACCTGCCGTTCTCGTAGGAATTGTTTGAAATACGAAATCCCTTTTTTAGTGCCCCCTTTATTGGGAAGTAGTGTGCATAATTTAGGCTGTGTATTGTCTCCGAGTCGGCCAAACAATGTTGTGTTTAAGTAGATTAATTTATTTATATCCATATTGATCTTACAAATGTGGAAGTAACAATTAATGAATAATAATAATTTGTACCTGTTGTTAAATCATTACAAAGTTTTTAGACGCCAGGTAAAATATTTTATAGACAGTAATATTGTTTATTTGACGATATTTTTATTATAAACATTTCTACAAGTCATAAAAATAACAAAAATATACAAAATTTTGTACACGGTGCGATGTAAATGGTCGTGAATTTTATATGACGTGATAGATGAGACGATCACACACGGGCATTAAAATAAAATTCTTTCAATAAATCAGAACTGTTCCAATTGGATATGATTTACTGCAGCGTCAGTTGTTATTTTTGTGTCTTATTGAAATTTCTTGGAAAGTAAGTTTAATTTTTTTATTTTATTTTTCAGTGCAAAAGCAGTCAAGTTCCACATCAGCACCCCAAAGCGATCAAATGCTGCGAGTCAGATTATTGCAACAGAGAGCTACACCCTCAGCTGCCGGAGGCTCCGCCTGACGTGACCGAAACGCCAACAGGCATACACCCCACGCTTCCCGGTAGTCCCGCTATTTTCGTCGCTGCTGCTCTATGCGTAGCACTCGTAGCCTTCGTGGCCGCTTTTCTACTGCTCTTCAGGCGACGAAGACGCGGCTGCAAACGACCTCCGTCCCCACCGGCACCCTCGCACCACGCAGAGATTTCGTCCGGCTCGGGCTCTGGACTACCCCTCCTCGTGCAGCGAACTGTGGCCAAACAAATACAAATGGTCGAATCTATCGGCAAAGGACGCTACGGTGAAGTTTGGCTGGCGAAATGGCGAGGCGAAAAGGTCGCCGTCAAAGTGTTCTTTACCACTGAGGAGGCGTCGTGGTTCCGAGAAACTGAAATATATCAGACGGTACTCATGCGCCACGAAAACATTCTCGGGTTTATAGCTGCAGATATCAAAGGTACCGGTTCTTGGACGCAGATGTTACTCATCACGGACTACCACGAGAACGGCTCGCTCCACGACTACCTGCAGACCGTCGTGCTGGACACGCATAGTTTAGTGTCGATGGCGTACTCGATAGTCAGCGGCCTGGCGCACCTCCATATGGACATCTTTGGGACTAAGGGCAAGCCGGCTATAGCGCATCGCGACATAAAGAGCAAGAATATCCTCGTGAAACGGAACGGACAGTGCGCCATAGCTGACTTCGGGCTCGCAGTGCGCTTCGTGGCGGAGGAAAACACAGTAGATATAGCGCCGAACACGCGCGTCGGTACGCGTCGCTACATGGCGCCCGAGGTGTTAGACGAAAAACTCGACGTCACCAATTTTGAAGCGTTCAAAACGGCCGATATGTATTCGCTTGGGCTCGTTCTGTGGGAGATGTGCCGGCGCTGTGCCAGCGGAGACAAGGGACAGTTCGTGGAAGCATACGCGCTTCCGTACCACGAGTACGTCCCGCCCGACCCATCTTTCGAGGACATGCATGCAGTGGTTGTGGCGAAGAACATCCGGCCACCGATCCCCTCGCGCTGGATGTCAAGCGAGCCGCTGGCAGCCCTGGTGACGGTCATGTCGGAGTGCTGGCACGCCAACCCCCCGGTGCGGCTTACGGCGCTGCGCGTTAAGAAGACTCTCGTGAAGTACGTCACCGAGACGCACGTCAAGTTAGTGTGACCGTTGTAAATATGTGGTTTGTGTACTGTTCCTGTAAATATGTACTGAGTACCTACTGTGTGTGTGTGTCGGACGGTGGACTTGCCGAGACGCGACTAGGCTAAGTTCAAAGTTAAGTTCCTCGATATATTTCTATTTATTTTTACGTGAAACAAATATACCCATAGTTGTAACGGCCATCGATTGTAAATTCAGACTGACCACCGTTTCGTTTAAATCTCAGTATTGTTAAGTTTGTTGAAGTCGGCGGCTCCGACCCGACCGATATGTAGATACCAGTGTACTGTACAGAAACTGTTGCCCCCCCAATAGTTTTTATTACAACATCCTTGTTTATTCAGCTTGAATCTCTCGGATATTTGTAATCATTCGGATTTGATTTGTTCTTTGGACTAATGTTTTTATTTTACGATTGTTATGTAGAACTAAAGGATTTTATAGTGAAAATTTATTGTCTTCCGTTTTGATAAGCAATTTCAAGTGTTCGTGTTGAGGCAGCTTATGAAGTACTCGGATTATGTTCTATTATGTATTATAATTGGCCAGTGCTGCGCGGTGTACATGGAAACATTAACGAGTTGCATTGTGATATTTTGACAATAAGATGCCTTAAAATACAAAGTGTTGTACAAAATATGATTTCAAAATTATACAGTCCCAGTTGATTATGAACTGGATATACTGTGCACAGGTAGAGACATTGCTGTAGTGGACCCGTTGTAGATCGTACTTAATGTCGAGCAGAAGACTTATTTGTGTGTGAGTATTAAAAATATGCGCAGTGTCTTAGGAGGATGCCTTCGCCACGTTTAGTATTAAAATAACACGATTCGTTGTCGTGATGCACTTGGTCTGGCGGTTATGGAGCAGGGCAGGATAGTTATGTGCCTTATTTCACAAATGTATCTTGATCTCGGTGCAAATTCTATAAAACAAATATGTGTTTTGAAATATTTAGGGTCGGTAGCGCGCACGTGAGGTCACTAGTGTTGCAGGCGACCATAGACCATAGAGTAACCGTTTACCATCAGACGGGCTATATGCAATGCCAGTTTTGTGGTATAAATAAATTAAAAAGAGTTTTAAAATGTGTAGATCACGTTTGCTTTCAGGAATTCTATCGCTGAAAAAAAAAAAACATTTTCTGACAGTTCAATATGACAAGATTTGTAATTTATAACACCAGTAGGATAATGTCTGGGTTAAAATTAATAATGATTGATTTGTGAACACGTAATCGGCCTAAATAGTTGAGAGATTCTGGTTCGAATCCTGTCGTATGGAATTGTGGGAACGTTGAATTTTATTTATTTATTCTTTATTGCACAATAAAACTTTGTACAAGTGGCGAGCTTAATGCCGTATGGCATTCTCTACCAGCTAATTTTCCAGTCTTATTATTTAAAACTAGTTCTCCGTCTCTCGCCCAGTGAAGAAATGATACTAAACTTGAAGATTATTGTATTGTCTTCTATCTGGCATTACTATTTTTATGTGAAGATGTGAGCCTTCTTCACTTTTCCGTACGTTTAGGTACAGCTGTTCTGAAGCACTTATATACGTTATCATTTTGATTTGTATTTATACAGATTCAGTAGATATTCTTGACCAAAATGGCTCTCTAAAATCACTTAAATGAATTGTTATTGTTGAATATTGCAAAAACAAGTGAGTTTTGCATTAAAACATTTTTTTTTTATTTTAAAAGGTTTATACGAGATAAAATACTTCATCATTATTGGTGATAAAATGTCAGTAATTAATTGTATCATTTGTAACGAACATGTTAATCCATTGGAATTTGCACCGGGAAGTAAATATATATATATACAAAAAATACACACAATTGTTTCCTTTTAAAAGGCTGGTGGTTGTATAATATTATGAACTGTTTAATTCTTGTGTGTGTTCAATGTGAGACCAAGTGGCGTAGCATTTATTGTGCGCAAGCGCGCCTGTACAGTGTTGTGTAAATATAGCGGTTAGCGACATTGAATAGGTATGTAATAAATGTTGATAGATAAGTTATGAATAAAATATAATGGACTTAGCTTTGTTGTTTTATTTATCTACTGTTATGTTAATCTTTAATTGGCGAATAGCTATTATTATTGATCCACTGAAACTGCGCAGAGATGTTGCATCTCTGTGCATCTTCTACCGAATTTATCATGGGGAGTGTTCTGAGGAATTGTTCGGATTGATACCTGCTGCTGAGTTTCACCACCGTACAACCCGCCACAAACTAAAGTTTCATCCCAATCATCTGGACGAGAGGCGGTCTTCCACCGTGCGTTTTTCAAGGCACTTTGTTCCACGCACAACCATTCTTTGGAATCAACTTCCAGCAGCAGTATTTCCGAACCGATACGACAACATAACCTTCAAGAAAAGAGTATATTCCTTTTTAAAAGGCCGGCAGCACACCTGCAATGCCGCTGGTGTTGTGGGTGATCATGGGCGGCGGTAGTCACTTACCATCAAGTGAGCCGCATGCTCGTCTGCCCCGTGTTGTAAAAAAAAAAATAATTAAGCAGAGGGTATTTAATAAAAGATAAATATGACGCAATTAATACCCGTAATTCTATATAATTTATTTAGTTTGGGGTAGATGCTTTTTTTAAGTGACATCAAATAGGAAGTTATTCTTAACGTTTACGCTCGAGATAAAAGTGTAATAGACTGATATTCTGAGATTTTCACCTTTTTTAGAGATTTAGAAGTTTTGATATGAACTTAATAAGCAGCAAGTGTTTAGTGACTTGTATATTTCGAGCATAAACAATTGTTAATTTGCTTGGTTTTTTTTCTGCATAACAATACAGACAGTAGGTATTTTTTTAATGGATGATAATGGAATAGCGTTGGTGGGTATCTTTAAGGGAAGAATTAATCACGATCCAGGGAATATCACTCCCAATTGTCCATTATGTAATCCAAAAGTTAGCCTATAGTGACGAATTTAACGATAAATTAGAGAAATTAGCTGGTTTTTCATCCTCGCCTATAATAACCCTCGGTTACCCCGCCAGCGTATAAAGTTAGCGCAGACGGGGTTACCATTCCATTATCATACATTACTACTACTTGTAATTGTCGGAAATTCTCGTTTAGGCAAACATCGTTGGATTACAAAATTTATTTTAATGTTCTTTTAAAATATGTTTAATTTTTATTACATAGTCTTAAAAATTAGTATAATTATTTACTCTTAATATAAATATATAAAATACACAAGAAATTCCATTTATTTTGTTTCTTTTTTTTATAGTATTGTCACTATTTTTTTAATTAGCAACACTATAAATATAATCACAAATAATCCGTTTTATGCAAAAAAATTTAAACTGATTAAGAAATTTTCCTGTTGCTTCACATAATTAAATATGGTTTATATACTATATATAAAACTAATATTAATTATATTACTGTTTTTTAAAGCAATAAACATTTTGTAGATAAAATTAACTTTATAGCTAACCTAATGTTTAGTTTATTAAACGGAAATAACGAAACGTGTATGATATTTGCTTACCATGGCGGCCGGTAGTGTGTTAAATAGAATGTGCCAATTTAAGGCATTAATATGGACTTAGCAAAATTCATTGAATATTAAAAAAATATACCATTTTTTAATACAATATTTATTAAAACCCTTAGCATAAATTAAACCAATTTTGCAAATGTGGAACATTTTATTTGTGTATAATATAATTATTACACATTTTTGTACATTTTAATCGAGATTCTAGCAAATTCGTCAATTTAAGTATATGGCTTATAATTTTTTGCATCTTTTTAATATACAAAAACAAATTTTACTTATTAAATAAATTAGATACGTCAAAATACATTGAGCATATAAGGGAACATTAACAAAAAAGTCAGCTAATTTGACAAAAATTTTACCCGTTTTTAAGGTTCGATTCTCTATATAATGTAAGAGAAAAATATATTATATATAACAAGGATTACTATAGATTACAGTCTTTTATCACATTATAGTCAATATTAATGTTTTTTAACCTACGAATAATAATTATTCGTAGATGTTAATTTTTCAATGTACTGGTAATTTTGATTACATTAAACCAGTATTATTGTCAGTACAGCTAGTGTTAATTTACAATGTGTAATTTAAATATTGTAAATTAACACTGGTTGTACATACTGATAATGCTCGAATATATATTAGTGTACAGAGGAACATTGTATACACATGTGTACTAATTATATACATATATTTAGTAGTTACGAAACATTTCGTTGGTAGAATTGCATTAGTTTAATAATTGATCACTCTATTCTCAATATATATAATGTACTCTGGGATTAAGACGGTTTCCACGGGGAACCGCGTGGAGGTCGACCTGATAGGGTATACTTGTTTTACTAGCAATAGTAGCCAAATTACAAACAATTTTTCCGGGGTGAAGGGGATCCCTGGAATATAGGTGTTGTTTTAGAATTGGTGCTGTTCATGTCTACAGGAGACGGTTACTTTTTTACATAAAAACGTTTAGAATTCGCAGCTGTAAGAAAATTTAGATGTGTGTGGAGTGCCAAATATTAGAACTATGTGTGGGATGAAATAAAATTTCCTAATTTTAGGCGGTAATCAGGAAGATTTATTTCGACATCTTATTTATTCAGAAAATTCAGAAACTAATAAAATTATAACAATACAATAAGAACGCTACTCAAGACCTCTACAAAATTTGAGAAGTGATTCTAAGAAAAACCTGTATTGTACTTGTTCAAGTTAGGTATAAATAAAAGCCGGTTGTTGTACTTAAAATGAGATTTATTCACTTATTTACATTCATCACAAATACTTCGACACACTCGCTCTATTACTATAGAAATTATACCATTTCAGTCATCCTAGTCCGTTCTCTTCAGTAGTCTTATAAAATTGAAATTTTGTGGACAGTCAACTACATTTTAGCATTGGCGAATTTAAAATTATTTCCCAGAGGGACCTGGCTTTATAAAACAGGTATATATGCACTCTCCAATCTGTCTCTCTTCTGAGGTGGGGACGGCCCACCCAGTCCCCGTTTTAAAACGCCTAATGCATATTAGGTACAATATAAAATAACCAACAAATGATTGACCATATTCTCAAGATGAGCGTTAGATAACAACTAAAAGTAGAATTAAGTTTAATAAGGCGCGTATCTTCTAGACGGTGAGGGTCCACGCATTCCCGGCCTGTGGACAAATAATCATAATTATGTAATTTCATTTCATGGAATGGCTGAAAACGATATAGTGACTGCAGAAAAGTAAGGTTGACTGGTGAATATTGCAATAGTAAAAACACCTTGGTGTGGAGCAAATATTTTATTCCGAGTAAGTAAAAATCGTTACAATACCATCATGGCTGTAGCTAGGGGAGGCATTAAGTGGCAACGCCCTACCTTAAAAGACCCAATGTCCTTAAAATGAAAGGCTCCAAGAAAATTTGACATTTGCTTTTTCGAGGTCACTTAATTATGGCTTTTGGCCTATCAAAAAGCTCTTTTAGCCTACCTTAAACTTAAGTCTAGCTACGGCCCTGAATGCGATGTAGTTAGAAAGAGTGTCAGTATTGTTGCCAAGGTACAAATCACATTAGGATGAGCAATATTTAACAGAAATGAATGTTAGTTTCTAATAGTGAACCTGACTGTGCTATCAGTAAGCTGATGAGGCTCGAATGAGAGAATGATAGGTGAGGATGAAAAGAGGTCAGTTTAGCCCATCAAGTTAAATTCTAAAAGAATTAATCACGATCATTTACAGGGAGAACCGATCTGATAGATACTTTATCTATATATTATTAGCAATGGAGTTTTTAGTTTTTTTTTTTTTTATAAGTAATCATGTATAGTGGAATATCTGGATTTGTTCTTTTAATAAAGTTTACAATTGTAGTTTAAAAACTAGGTACTAATTACCTACAGACACCACTTATATATAAAAATCTATTGCTGATCGTTAATCTCGTTAAAACTCAAAAACCGATTCAATTATTATTTTGTTTTGTTCGTTTTGAAGTCAGAAAGATCTTAAGACTTAGTTGAAAAATAGAAAAATTTAAATATGTATAATTTGTATGGGAATCACTTCTTTGAATTACTTTATTATATAATAGATTGAAATTGTAGGTGAAACAAAGTTTATTGGGGTCACTTAGTAATATGAAGATCAAATCTAAGGATTTCTATTTCTAGTCTGATTTGTGCAAGAAAAACAGACAACACATTGAAACAAAAATTAGTTACTTTGTCATTAATGATAATTACCTCCTGTCATCAAATGTGTCTCGGCTGAAATCTTCGTACATACTGTAATAAAAAAAAGCAACCTGTTAGTATTTCAAATTAAATGCCAACTACATATTGTACTGATATTTTCGTTATAATTATTTATAACTTTAAAATGATATTTATTGGGTTTTCCTACCCATAAAAATAACTATGTTTGTCTATATATATTTATATAAAAATCTAATATCAGTGTTTGTAGCCAAGACTAAACCCATTTTCATGAAATTTTTTATGTATATTTGGAAGGTACGAGATTAGGTCATAATGTATATTTTATTCCGCTAGATGATTAGGATGTCTCTATTCAGATAATTTTTTTGATGGCTGAACAACATATGCCAGATTAGCTAGTATACATATAACTGTAACAATGACAAGTTCTCACCCGCGGGACATTTGAGGTCCTCGCGGGGGACTCCTGCGGCTGAACATAGCATCATACGACGACCTCATGGCTCCCATGCTGTTCCTCATGGGGGGCAGGCTGGGCATCGGCGGCATGGGCTCGCGGCGCAGCGGCGGTGACACGAAGTCTCCTCGAGCACCTCGCGATGCCCCCATGTCTAGTCCCCGGGAAGCACCCACTGGGTATCTTCGCTCGAACATGTCCCTCGGGGAGTCAAAACGTGGCCGGTCATAGTACCCATCATATGGATCCTGTTACATACAAATCAAAATTAGTCTTTATACAATAAAAAGATTTTCTCAGTTTAAATATTCATTAATTCACTGAAATTTATTTTTGAATTTAAATAAAAACAATATCATTATAAGAATGTAGTACTTAAATAATTTTGAAGATTCTGAAGAACATGTGAAAAATATATGGTGGGATAGTTATTAATTAAACTGTAGCATCACTGAGCTCGTAGTGTGAGCAGCCCGAGTTAGGTACCGTGTGCGGAGAAAGGATCCACGCGCTCGGCCTACGTGATGCACTGCCAGAGGTTTTGTCGAACCGACGATTCGAATAAATAATAACAGTAGAGAAACGCGTTACCCCAAATCCTCCCATCATGCGATCGCGGAGGAACGGCGGCGGCGGCGGCGGGGGGTATGGGTCGCGGCCAAACGCGCGATCACGGAAACCGTTGCGGTCAGGGCCCACCGCCTTGGGGCACTCCTTGGACCAGTGACCGCCGCGACCGCAGCGGTAGCACTGCTCGGGGTCGCCCATTCCCGGCCGTTGCCGGACGCGGCTCGTCGACAGCTGCACCTTCATGGGCTGGCCGTCCACCATCATACCGTTCAGCTCTTTGATAGCTTCGTTCACGTCGCCCGACGCGTCCAAGTGCACGAATCCATAGTTACGAACGATATCGCACTCGACGACCGTGCCGAACTTCTGAAACAGCTCGCGGACCTCCGGCGCGCGCGTCTTGTCCGTAAGGTTACCGACGAATATTTTTGTGGTCGGCGTCGACGGCGCCTTCCGGCTCTTGGCCGCCTCTATTTTTATCGGTTGGCCATGAACTACCTCTCCGTTTAAGTTCTGAATAGCTTCGCGACCGACTTGCTCATTTTCCATGTGCACGAAACCGTAATTTCTGACGATATCGCATTCTACGACGGTACCGTATTTTTCGAACAGCGGTCTAAGATCAGCGTCGGTTGTTTTATCGGAAAGACCGCCGACGAAGATTTTGAATGTACCGGCGCCCGGCATTTTAGATTCTGAAACGCATACACAATTTGACGAAATGAGTCAGAAGCGTCCATGGCAAAGCTAGGTATATCGCAGTATCGTCATTTTGGAGGAAGTTAGTTATCAACTAAAATAATACTTACCTTCAGAAGCCAGTACGGAAGAACGCTAAAAACTTGTTGTTGAAAATACCACTATTAAACTATTTATTACACAATTTTTATGACTGTAAAATGAAATGAAGTAAAAGAAGTTACATAAAATGGCGTCTCAAACTCACAGTTTCACACGTCACGAATAAAGCTAACGTAAAAATAAAATGGCTGAGTCTGTGTTGCCAACTCCATAGAAAATTTCGAGGCTGAACTGTATTAAGAACAAAAGAGAATGCTTACCGAAATTTAACTTAAAACTGTAATTGATCTTGTAACGTTGATTTTTGATGTATATATTTTTATAAACTTGTCTTTGTAGTTATCTTTGGAGATATAATTACATAAATATATGTATATAGATGTAGCCGCGCTCGAGGGAGCGAGATCTAAGGGATGACAAGATGTAAGACGGTAATAATTAAATTAATAAAAATAATTTAAAATTCGACTTATTTTTTGTTGTCCTCAAAGGAGGAGCTGTGTATTCATTACCATTTTTGTTTGAAACATTTCAGCTACATAATTGTACCTACTTATCAGCAATCACCATGAAGAGCCATCTTTTTATAAAAAAGTTTTTTTTAATTTCAAATCGTTACTGACTGATTTATAAAAATAATAAATGATGAAAAAAAATTGAAAATGAAATATGATTAGGATTTGAGGATAGCTTATAACGTAGCAATTACTTGCTCTGTGAGATACCCCACAAGCAATATGTGAATAAAATAATTTATTTTATCATCATCCACATCTTTATTATCTTTTTATACTTATTTGGAGTTAAGGATATGCATTCCTCTTTCATTTTCTTGTCTGCATTCGCAATTATTTCTGCATTTACTGGAAATAATTCTAATCATTTGGTCTTTTGGGTAGTCTAACCTATTATTTCAATAGTTTTCAGCCTTTATATTTATTAATATATTTTTTAACATTGTCCTTATCTCTGTGCGTCGATAAATTTTTATATAACCTTCATCAACAATATTATTAATAATTGTAATTTATTGCCAAAAAAGCATTAGCTAGATAAATCCTAAGACATTTAAATTGGTAACATTGTCCGGTATTATTTTTACAATCGAAGTTAATCTATGGTAACTATTTCTGACCACAGACATTATATGTTGGATACTAAGAACAAGGAAAATCTTTGGTTGGACAAGTCTAATATCTAAAGTATTTCTGCTATAGAAGCGGTATATATAGGACAGGATTGACTGCATTATAGACCCTGTTCTATAACGAAACAAACGTACTAAAAAAGAAATGCATCATAGACTTAGTATATCGTATTATGTAATCTAAGGGCTATACCGTAGAACCAAAGATTTCGGAATAGAATGAAAAACAGTGAATAGGAACAATCTGAAACTTCTTTTCAATTTTTTTTTAAGTTAATCTATTTGTATTGTAATATTAGATGTTTCAGTATAAAATTAAGGATCATGATCTTTAAAATATGGCTATATATTATTAACTAAATCACTCTATTTTTAGGAAATCTTCCAGAAATACATTTTCTTTATATTCCGAGGTTGAATTAAATAGAAATAGAGTGAGGCCAATCAAAAATTTGCTCTAATTGTGACTTTTGAAAAGTAAAGTATAGTAAAAGTGCGTTAGTAGTTGCTCTTAATTATTAAGTTTTAAATATATATAAACGAGCTTAGCGCACTGCGTTTTATCACAGAAATAATACAGTCATTATTATATACTATGTATAGTTTTATGTGTCAAGAAAAGTAACTGCATCAGAATCTTGTTAGCATAGTTAGTAAACTTTCTATTAGCTGTTTCCAATATGCTAAAATTTTATTTCTTATCATAGTTACGATATTCTTTCGATTATTAAGTTAACGTTATCTTTAGCAAGCCGTCGATAGAGGTCATTAGATTGATTACACAATATAAATAAATAACTGAGTTTCTGATTTCTAAGTAACCTACTATGTCAAATAAATTTCAAAATAGCACTGATCGACACTGACATTTGTATATCTTCTGAGTGGTGTGAATTGATAGGGTAGATTTTTCACTTACTACTTTCAGTTTTCCTCAAAATAATGAATTATTAATAAAAATATTTCATGTACTTATAAAATACCTTTAAAATTTTGTGGTTTGTGCTGTAATTGAACTATATTATTGTGCTGTGTCAACGAGCAATCTTCTACCGTCAGGTAAGTACGTATCCTAAATTACAAGATTCGATCACGAATTATCATGGACAAAATTATCAGAGCCCGGATGGTGCCATAATTAAAAAAAATCTGGATCGTTCGGCTTCTAATTTTAATTATAAATAATGTTAGGTTCAAAATAATACTTCACAGTGTCTTATAGTGGTTTGTCGTATAAATACCCATTTTTGTTTTGTAATTTATTTTTTATAATCTCTTGCCTATTCTACATTTTATTTTATTGTCAGCAATATAATAATATTTTTGGAATAAAGAGTATGCATCTATAGCAATTGACTCTGCTGTATGTTATCTAAGTAGGAAAACACCATAAAACATGTAATGTTATTGGAAATAACCTATTTGCTTTTAGATTATGATAAAGTAGATGTTCATACTGGAAGCAGTATTCACTGTTGTTAGGAAGAACTTGGGAGAGATTTTCTTATTATAAAGCAGATTTTACGAGTCATAACTTAATGGAATAGAGACTGAATAGTCTATTAAATATAATAAATTAATAGCTTTTGAGTTACGTTTAGCCAATAAACTCTTTTGTAACAGTCTACAATATTTGTAATCTGTGGTAAGTCTGTTGGCTTTTTTTTTATTTCTCTCACAACAAAGACATATATATATATATATATATATATATATATATATATATCATAATAAAAGATATAATAATTAATATCCATAATTAATGGGACTTTACCACAATTATTTATTCACATAATGACAACAACATGACAGAATATTACCTTACATAGAATTATATAAATATGTATATATATTATAAATAAATATTATACTACTAATTATTAGTATACATTATTATACATATTATCTTTGTGTTTTACAACAACAACAGCTCTGTAAAATGTTACTCTTTAACTCCACAGTTGTCATCTCTTAGTGTAATTGTATTTTTTTTTCTATTTATTTCGGTATGTTAAATGTTCTAATTTATAAACACTTGAACTGTTGTATAATTTTGTTATATTGAAATTTTTTTTTTTATAGAATTATAATAGTGGAAGAGTGTTTGTTACTTCTCGGCACCTTAAAGGCTGAGCCAATCTTCATGACATTTAAACTACACTTACTATTTGGGGTGGTAAAGGAGATATACTATGTTTTATCCTGGTCACTTTGTATATTTTGACTTTGTGTACAAAGTAGTGGTCAGTGTTAGTGATAATCTATATTAAAATTGTTGAATAGTACAAATGTGGTACTGTTTATGTCTATTGGCGACGGTTACTACTTTCCATAGGCTTGTTTGCCATTTGCATAAAAAAAATTGGTTTTTATAAACTGAAAATTCCATAAAGTACTATTAATCAGAATTATAAATACAATTACTGCTATTTTATTAGACTTAAGCATTTATAAATTTTTTGCCTTAATGATATGATGGAAAATAAAATAAAATCATGTTTATCATGCCTATAGCTTCACTTGTTTGTAAAACATTTCAAGGTATTTTAACTATGTGTATTAGGGAGATAAAGGATTGTTAGTAATGGAGTCTAACAGCCTCAGTTTTTCATGATGGGCTAACTGACTTGTTCTCATCTTCACCTACCATATCTCATTGGTAAACCACTGTGTAGGCCGAGTTACCATTCCATTCTCATGCATAAAATAACCCTGCGTATTAATGTAGTCTAAGGTATGGTCTGTTTGTGTATCAAATATAATTTGAATCCATTTTACTAATTATGCTAAATTTGTCATTTATAATTTTAGTTAGAGTTTTTGCAAAAATAAAACTTTCACATTTATTATATTAATAATATTATTATTCCTTATTATTAATTATTTAATGAATTCTGTATAGGTGTCTCTGTCACACTTATATATAATATTAAGACAACAAGAAGCTTGCTTGTATGTTGTGTTTCACTGTAGAGTGGGATAGCAGCGAAATTACTTGATACTTAAGATCTTCATGTTTAAAGGTTGGCAGTATCGAAATTTGTATATATATCCAGTATGTATCTACTGCAGACACGTGTTTATGCAAATAAATTTATCTTTATTCTTATTTATTTCTATTTCTACTACTTAATTATTACTGTTGCTTGAAATAAATAATATTTTATTTTGTGTAATATTGAAATGATTCTTTTTTTGCAAAAAAAATAATATATTCTTATGTCTTTAATGGTCATTCAAAATTTTTCTAGTTAATACCCTTTATATATTTTATATATTACAGAAACTGTAATAAAAATTAGGTCAAAAACAGTAAAAAGACGAAAGCTCTTCACTGATCAACATTTTTATATTCAACTTAATTTTTTTCTTGTGTAATGATTATTTTTTTTATTAAAAAAGGTTTATTTTCAGGATGGTTCCGTTTTCCAAAATAGTATATTAATATGAAGTGTCATTACTTTTATGAAGCATTATAATTATGAAATTTAAAATACAAAATGTTGTATGATAATATCATAAGAGAAAACATTTGATGGCTTTATAGTAACAACAATCTTGACACCTGCATATAAAGGAAATGGCCATGATGAGTGTAGTCGAAAGTCAAGAATTGAATATTGCGCCAAATATATACGTAACTTATTCCAATTTTTTGCTAGACCACGATTAGGTTGTTCGCCGCAGTTGGCACCATTGTATCACGTCTTATCTTTTTAGTTACATACATCCAATTGTTGGTCATACATTGGCGTTTCACCTACATTCGCTTATTATATTGTACGAAGAGACGAAGCCATTGAGTGGGTGCTACTGAAAAGCTTTCGTGATAACGATGGGCTCGGTACGTCAGTGTGGGAAAGAGACGGACGATTGTTAGAGGAAGACCGCTACCGCTCGATACGCCCCGTATTGTAGGGGCGCCCTTCTCCCCGCGCCGCACTCAAGAGGGTTATGTAATTCAGTTCTCTATGGGAAATGGTTTGAATGTATCCCACCACTTTTCAGATTGACCTGCAATATTCGCTATACCATTATTTTTCTATATGCATCTAGATCGGGCGTAAGTCGAATTTTAATTATTTATTTTTATATATCGAGTAGTAGTAATGAATTACTTAATAGTACGCAGTCACTGTCGCCCTTGAACGTTTGCAACATTCGGAATACTCTAAATATCCCATCTCATGTCTAATCTTTAATATGGCCAAAAATTTACAATAAAATACTAAAATATTTTATAAAATAAGAAGAGGAATAAATTTTCGTCACTAAATGAAGACAATTTTCAAATTGAAAAGAGTTTTTATACATTGCAAGAGTTTTTCTGTTTGCAAAGACGAAACGAAGAGTTGATTTTAATTGAAAGCAAAATGTTACTTTGTAAAATTTTTAGTTTTATGTAATTTTTTATATGAAATTTTAATTCATATTTTACAGAGTCTAATTTTGTTTTCACTGTATATTTTATTATGTAATTAATTATATAAATGCCCACCTTTATATTGTCTGATGCTGACTTCAAAATGCGAACAACGCTTTCAGGTATGCGCAAAGACATATCTTAGAGTACAGCCAAAGAAAATAATGTTAGATACTCCAGTATTAACGTATTTAATAATATTATAGTATAAATATTTCCTTGGTTTATTAATTGTATTTTTAAAAAGTGATGACGAAGATTACAGTAAAAAAAAAAATTAAAAAAAAGTCCAGACCATAAACCAATAAACACACTTGTTTGTTTTTTTTTTTTGTTGTTGTATGTAATTTAGAATGGCAAATATGCTGACGGCCCACCTGATGGAAAGTGGTAACTGTCACCTATAAACACGTTTTTTTTTGTTGTTGTATGTAATTTAAAATGGCAAACAAGCTCAACGGCCCATCTGATGGAAATTGCTAACCGTCGCGTATATATACGAGCAGTGCCATGGACATAACAGAATATACTGTTTCGCCCATAATACCCCCCATGCATTCCTGAAGACTCAGCTGTTATTCCTCTGTACTTTGTAAATTCACTGCCATATTCCACCCTTTAAACCAAAACACAACCATGCAAATACAACTGCTTTACGGTAGAAACACGAATGGGACAGAGGTGCCCAAGCAAACGATTTTTGTACAAAGTCTCCCTCTGGTTTTTGGTCGGAATTGAGTATGTTTGCTAGCTACGTTTCGAGAAGCGTCGGTAAGTAAACGTTGTTTTCCATATTATGTAGTCTCGGTTAGAATACGCTCTGCCAAATGTTTAGAACTGTACGTACAGTGTGCTTTCAACTAATGGGGTCCCGTAACCCATTAAAGCTTATTGGAATACTGTTAATGTTTTATTTGAAGCTCGTAACTGTATTTTAAATTCGAGGGTCCCGTAATATTTTGTAGTAATTAATGATCTAATAAATAAAAAATAAATATAAATAAATATTTTAATACTTGTAGATATGTTCATTGAATTTCATTCATTAAATGAAATATTTATTTACTTTATATAAACATTTAATAACAATAATTTAATTACAATTACTATTATTTATATTATATTATTATTCATATTGTTAATATTATTATTCATTTAATGACATTTAATAATTTAATTCTATTTTAATGTTTATCAAACACAAGGCATGCTGTAGTTAAGAACAGTTAGATCTAATCTGCCAGTGTATTACTCATGTTTATAAGCGACGGTTACCACTTTCTATCAGGTTGACTTTGTATTGAATTTTGTGCAGTCTCCCTTTGATGTACAATAAAGATTTTACAATATAATACAATAATTTATAGAATATTTATAATACAGAATTATAATAATACTTTCAAGTTCGTTTCCTTGGCTTAACATCCTATTCAGGATGAAAAGCATTTTCCCTCGGGCATTTTAAAAACTAGGGCATGATCTAGAAAACGGATATCACGCCCTGTTTTTGTATTCACAATAGTTATAGCAATACGTACAGCCACTGTGTACTTATACAGTTTGTCCAGCCATAAATCTGGTGCTTATGAGCCCTGAGTTTCTCAAGTAATTATTAGTAAGTAATTATTCTCATATCAGTCGTTAAATGTCCACTGCTGAACATGAGATTTGGGGTGGAGGGGGAGGGAGGGGGGTTGAGTGAGCTCCAGTGAGGCATGATAGGTGAGAGTTGTGAAAATTAAAAGGCAGGTCTGTTAGTTCATCGCGATGAACACACTTGGAATTCAGCACGATTGTTTCCAACGTAGACCATGTAGAGGTCGACCTGACATACTCAATATACCCACATTGCTAGCACCTGAACGTACTTACGTCATAACGGTATCATATAAGTTGCGCTGCTGGGCGCAGGTCTAATCATAAATGTAGGACGTTAATATTACTTTACTGGTTCGATTGTACACTATAGGATACTATTTCTAGTTCATTCGGAGCTACTATTTAATTAGGAGTTTATTTCGAGTTAACTAGGATACTCATCAGAAGTTCATTAGCTGAACTTTGACATGGCAGTAAAGTTACTGTTTTTACCAAACGAGTGGGGAAGTAATTATTATTTACCACATTATTATATTATTAAGGAGGTTATTTTACCAAACTCTGTGAATTAAAGAGGTGGTGAAAGCCATTTCAGAATAGATGAATTCTATAAATTAAAATTAATTTATTTCAGATACTCAGTCCAATAAGATTTAAGTACATAAAATTAATTTTGACAATGTAACTATAATTTGCCAATAAATACAATTAGAATAAGTTTTTTTTTTAATAACACAAAGGTGGCAAACGTATATACAGCCCGTCTGATGGTAAACGATCATTGTAGTCTATGAACGCTTGCAACACTTACTACTTACTAGAGGGAGACTTTGTACAAAAGTCGATTGCTCGGATACCTCTGTCCCATTCGTGTTTCAACCGTGAAGCAAATGTGTTTGCATGGCTGTGTTTCGGTTTGAAGGGTGGGATATGGCGTGAAATTACTGGGTGTACCCAGAGGAATAACACCTGAGTTCTCGGGAATGGCAACGCATGGAGGTATTATGGGCGAAATAGTATACTCTGTTATGTGCATGGTACTGCTCATGTCTATAGGCGACGGTTACCATTTTCCATCAGGTGGACCGTTAGCTTGTTTGCCATTCTAAGTTGTATAAAAAAAAAAAACACTAAGAGTGTCACGTGCGCGTTGCCGACCCTGAAGAAACTTTAATATACCTACCCTTTTTTAAGAATTCCATACTGTAGTCTGTTTCGCCCATGATACCCTGTAAATTCGCTGCCATCCCACCCTTCAAACCGAAACACAACTGCTTCGCGTTTGAAACACGAATGGAACAGAGATGCCCAAGCAAACGACTTTTGTACAAAGTCTACCTCTGGTATATCTTTTTTACAGGTGTAAGATTAAATAAAGTATGTTGTACTCATATCTGGCGAGTTGTCCTAATTCCTAATATATGCTGAGTATTAAGACGCTTCTAAACTTCTTATCGTGTTTAGGAAAATGGAATATCAATGGTACATGAAACCCTATTTGCCTACACGATAAGAAGTTTAGGGACTATGAGGGAACAGAGCTAAGTTGCCTAGTGCTAATATCTTTATAAACAGCTGAAGTTCTGAAAGTATACATTTACCGAGAGAGGAAATAATACAGGAATAAATACATTTCTTCAGTAAATCTAAAAATAGTGTGTCACGATGTTCGTTCAGGCTAATCTCCGAAACCCGTTGATTTTATTGAAGTTTGGAGGGAGACTTTGTACAAAAGTCGTTTGCTTGGGTACCTCTGTCCTATTCGTGTTTCAACCGTAAAGCAGTTGTGTTTGCATGGCTGTGTTTCGGTTTGAAGGGTGGGATATGGCGTGAATTTACAGGGTACAGAGGAATAACAACTGAGTCCTCAGGATAGGCAACGCATGGGGGGTATCATGGGCGAAACAGTATACTCTGTTATGTCCATGGTACTGCTCATATCTATAGACGACGGTTACCACTTTCTATCAGGTGGGCAGTCAGTTTGTTTGCCATTCTAAGTTGTATATAAAAAAAATTTTTGTAAATGTATGTTGTTTGTTCAGACTTTTTTATAGGTATACCACAAACGCAAACAAGCTTACAGCCCGTCTGATGGTAAACTGTCACTGTAGCGTAGGGACGCCTGTAACATTAGGGGTGTCACGTGCGCGTTGTCGACCCTGCACAAACCTTAATATGCCCTTTTTCAAGAACTCCATACTGTAGACTCTAGCGAAAACCTCGGTAGGGAGCTCATTCCATAGTCTGACTGTTCGCGGGAGAAAATTCCTTTGAAACCGTTTTTTCTTTACTAGCTTTATTTTCTCATTACTATTACTTACTTTCGCAATACACCCTTCCCACTGGAAACTATCATGGTTAATTCTAGTGGAGTTCATCACGATGGGCTAATAGATTTGCTTTCATGGTCACCTATCGTCCCTCACTGGTGCCCTACTAATGTATACAAATAGCGCAGGCAGCATTTCATTATTACGCATTAAAAAAAAATCCACTGTACGTGGCTGTTTAGTTTCAAGAGTGTGAGGATGAAAACTTCAGAGATATGATAAATTCTATCCCGATAATAAAATATTGACTCAGTACGTGGCAGTATCATCATCGTAATATCAATCTTTAACTGTTCATCGCTGAACAAAAGCCTCCCCCTTGGGGGATTTTGCGAGTTGGCTTGGCAGGCGGATTGGCAACCGCAGTCAGGTCATATCAGCCATTATCTGTCCGCTGCTGAACATAGGTCTCTTTTTTATTATTTCATTATATCAGTACTTCCCACATTTGGCAGGTGGATTGGCTTTAGTGATGTTTTAAAAGGGACGGCTCATTCCTCGAACATTATTACTTTCCCATAAGGGGAGTTTTACTAATAGTTGTCACGTTTGACAGGCGGATTGGCAACCGCAGTCAGGCTTTGGAGATGTTTTAAGAGGGACGCTGCGGCCTATTCTTTGCCCTCTCTTAATCGGCTCTTACGACATCCACGGGATAGAAAGGAGTAGCCTATTTTATGCCGGGACTACATGGTCCGGTTAAGTAATAGCCAATGAAAAACAATGTGTATAAGAAAAACATTAAAAGTCAACGTTGTTTATAAATATACATACATACCCTAAAATTATATTAATATGTTTTGCTATCTAAAATAAATTTTCTGTTTCCCCGAGAATCTTCTATTTGATACAAAATAAGGCTACAATAGTTTTCATTTGCGAAATTGTACAATTGTACGTTCTGTCGAGAAAGCAAACTTTACAAGGAAACTGCCGAGTCGAGTTAGCGAACAGCGTTTGTATTCGACACGGTAGTACGAGAGCGAGTTGGATCGAAGACGTGTTGTAAGTGTCCACTGTAAAAATTTAAAACTTGTGGCAAGTATGCTCGATATTAGTTTGACATTTAAGAAAAAATCTTTGATTTTTTATTTTACTTCGCAAAGCGCTACTTCATTTGTGACTAAAGCAATATGGGATCAATATGGAAGTAGACTACTGGTAGCAATGGGAACTATCAAAATCGATCGAGAATTAGCGGAAATATTGCGTAAAATACAGAAAAGAATCCTGTTTTTGAAAAAAGCTAATTTTTCCCATGTCGTTTATCCGAAATTGCTACTGTAGGCGACAGAATAAATAACAGCATTTTTAATATGTCACAGTTTGTTCTAAATATTTTTTTTTATTTGATTGTAAATTTACATAGCAATTTTCATCAGGCTTCGGTTTTCACACGGGTTTTCGATATAAAAATTTCAGAGGCAACATCCGAAGCATTAGATAATTGCGGGCAAGTTGGGGAGCACGCGCGCTAACCTTTTCGGAGCCAATCAGGGTCTGGGCGGGGCGCCAAATGAGCATGTGTCGAATTGTTAAGTGTGATCGTGGGTTTGGATTTTCAGGACAAATTACCTGTAACGGCACGTGTGTAGACTTCGTTTGGTTTTCAGTTTACGAAAGTTTATATTATCGTAATTATCTTACCGGCCTACTTCCACCTACTGAGTGTAAATGTTGTTTCTAGGTGGGTAGATGTTTTTTATTGAAATTAGAGTTTTGTTTATCTTGGGGTCACGCTTATTTTTCAACCGACGTCTAAAAGATGAAGGTTCTCAATTCGCTTATATATTTTTTTTATGTTTGGTACCTCATAACTCATTCAGTTGTCAACAGATATAGAATTTTTTTTCTGAAAGTCGGTTTAGTTTTTAAATCCAAATAATTGGTTTCGTGTGTTGATGCCAAGACAAGAATAGGAGTTTATTGGATATACTTTTGGAACTCAATTGGGTACATAAAAATTAATTTCGATATATCCGTGTATTTATTTCTAATTTTTCAATTCACCCATATGCTTTTGTATATATAACACAATATGTATCTTCACCAGATTTGAATCAATTTTGAGTTAACTTCATATTGGTCTCGTATTACTTTGATAGGATTGAAGTCGGTTTTTTGTGGAGTATTATCACTCTTGGATTAAATGCTAAATAAATTTAAAATGTTATGCTTAAATATTTCTATCTTTAGCTTCAAAGAAGGTAGTTACAGGGAAAGCACTCGGCTCGGATGTTTAAAGGTTCGAATTTCTTCGGATCGAACTCTCTTGTGCAGAACCACTCACTGTAACTCAAGCTACAGTATTTTGTCGTAATAGGTTCCAATCGAATTTTCAGAACCGTTTACATATATTTACTCTTACTTCATTAAATTTATACATGAAGTAAATATAGCTTTCCAAAATGATGTTGTATCTACATAGATGCAATGATCAAGATGGCAAAACACGTAAAATTTTTTAGTTGCAATGTTGTAGTGATTAAAATCATACAGTGTCTTGCCACATTTGCGCTACTACTCTGTGCTATACTGTTATTAATAAGTGCGAGCGAGATAGATATAACCTATAAAAGGCTGGATTTAGAATAATTCACTGTGAGTTATACCCTTATCTAATGGACCAAAATATCCAGGATCGTCTATGACTGATCAGAATCAAGAAAAGTTTTCGTAAATAATTTATTATTTCTTTATAATAAAGATATAAAAAAAGGATGGCTAGATTATTAAAAACGCTTTATTTACTGTGCTGTTTGTAATAAAAAAAAACATATCCTTTAAACATTGTACAAATTGAGATTTTCAAAAATACAGTGTATTGATTCTGCACGGCGGAAATTGGAAGGAAAAAATTACAATTTAGTATTTAAGATACGGGAGGGGGCGGGGAGAGAAAAGAATGACACGACCCTACTCGGTTTATCCGTGGCCACTGCTATCCCCACGAATTAAAAAAAATATGAATAATAACAATAAGTTTTATGCGAATTTTTCACATCTTACCCATGGAGGCAGGTTTGCTTCACTCTGGATGATCTCGACGCCATCACCAATTTTATCATGGATGCTCATGGGCGGCGGTAGTCACTTACCTTTAGGTGAGCACTATGCACGTTTGCTCCTTGTGTTATAAAAAAAAAAACATTGTAATGTCACTAATAGATAGATATACTTTGTCTAAGGCCCCAGTAACAGTAAAAATATTTAATCTTTCTATTCTAGGATTAATAATTAAGAGCAATATTTTAGATTGATGTGTATCATCTTTTGTTTTCGTGTCTTCATAAAATCCACAGATTTAAGAGCCTCGTCGCAATTCATTATTAGATGGATTTGGGAGCTTCGTCTGTGAAATCTTCAAATAAGAACAAAGGACTTTTTAATGCTCCGAATCTCTTCGGAGTGTTTGTACGATTATATATCGAGATTTCTATTTGTAAAAATGAATAATAAAAGAATTAATCAATGTTATTTTCAAAACTTATTCTTAATTTTCTTATTATTTTTTTTTTTTTTCATTTTAATGGCGGGTATTTTTCATTGGCAAAGAAATATTGTTATACATATATTGTTTGTGCTAAACGGTTATTTTTTCTGTAAATAAATAAAAATTATTAAATTTTTATTTATTTTATTAATAAGTTAGTAAATATATGGGTAAAGATATTTAAATATATTTATAGAGATATGGAACCCTCAGATGTGTGAGTTGAACTCATACCTACTTGACAGATTTTTAACTGATTTCCAAAAATGGAGATCTTCTATGTTCCACTGTATATTTTTTATTTGGTATAAATGTTTAGTATGTTTAGTAAACAATGCTAATTAAAAAATAAATAATTTATAAAAATAGGTTTTTGTATTAATTAAGTATCAACATGTTATATAAATAGTTTTACTAAGTGTGCAGAGTAATAATCTGAAGTAGCAGCTATGTTATTTAAGTAAATAAAAAAATTACTACAGAGTTCCTTGTAGGTTCTTCTCAGTTGATATCAACATTCTGAACCCAGCGGCGTATCATAGAAGGGTGACGATTTAAAAGAACTCGGTAAACAATTATTTCTGTTTTAATGAAAAAGAACAATATTCATTGTTTTCACAAATTAATTTACATAACTATGTAAAAGTTTAAATCGTAGCATTGATATTAAATATTTCTAGTAAATAATGGTGAAAGCGTGAGAAGAAACCCTTCGTTTGCGTTCTGAATATTCCACTTTTAATTATAAAGAATGCCAGATAAACGAAGTTATTCAAAACATTCCAAGAACCTGCAGCTCTGAGTAGAAAATATTTTTTGTTACTATACAAGCATTGCTCCCGACTTATTTCGTATAGTTCGTATTATGCTGGTTAAAATATAGTTACCATAGTGAATTTTTTTTTTAATTTGAATTTATTAATAATCTATAAATAATATCGTATTTTCGGTAAGACAAGGGCATAACATACAAAAAATCGCAAAATGAGTTATATATGCAAAAGAATTATAAAAACATTCTTTTTTCTGGTCAAACAAAGTCTGGAAATAAATACAGGTCATATTGCAGCTAGACAACATTTGTAATTTTGAATGAATTTGGCGAACAACACGACATTTAACGTAAAAAAA
Source organism: Galleria mellonella (assembly GCF_026898425.1). NCBI lineage: Eukaryota > Metazoa > Arthropoda > Insecta > Lepidoptera > Pyralidae > Galleria > Galleria mellonella. The sequence goes on from NW_026442061.1 coordinate 3,430,724, forward strand.
AAAAAAACTAAATGGCTATCCTGTAAATTCACAAAAAGTACAGTTGTGACCATGTCTTACCGAAGGTGTGATATGTTGATCACATATCAGTATATTTTACTACGTTTACGAGTATGTCACGCACTTCATCATCATCATCGTCTCGGACATTATCTGTCCACTGCTGAACATAGGCCATGATTGGGGACAGGATGATCCATGACAGAATGTCAACGCTTAGTTTGTCAAAATTGAGGTTTTTATCGAATAGAAATCTTATAATTTATTTTAATAAAAATTAATAGTAGTTCCTTTAAACAATCTAATAAATTGACCTGATTATAATACAAATAAAAATCGATTAATTCAATGTTTCATTTTGTTACTAATTTCATTTTGTGTTATTGTAACAATGTTAACATAACTTTGTTACACTTATAATCTAACTTCTGTAATCTGATTACATTTTCATCGAGTTGTATAAAACAAACTATAGGTAGAAAGTAACTTTTTACTAGTAGTAAAAAAGTAAATTATAGTATAAATTTTTAAAATCTTTTTAGACGGACATAAGGTTCTAAAAACAAGAATAAGGAAAATCAATTTTAAGCCACGTCACGTGCCAGGGTAATTTAGGCGCAGTGTTGCCAGTCATCGGTTAGGAAACTGCCACGTGAGATGGATACTAGCACGCAGTGTGGAAAGCAAAACGATAAAAAACTAGGGACAACGAATTGTTTTAAAAAAAATACAAATATTACAAATATTATAAAAGCGAAAGTTAATCTAGTTATTTCACAATTATAGATTAATAGTGTTGTGGCACAATTTTATTCTAATTCACATGAGAAAATTGGCGTGTTACTGTTAATATAAAATACTAGAAGGAAACCGCAGAGATTCTTACGTAATCCCGTTACCAAAAACATTTCCTTAATGGATATTTGATTTGATGAACGCTCTCCTGAGCAAAATTTTATGTTTCCAGATTCCGTTTTATGAAGTTAATATTGCTTTATTTTTTTTTTTATAATTAGGCAAGGAAAACTGATATACATTCTGGGGTTTCCGAAAACGCGTTCATTAAATTTTATATAGTTTAAGTGGAACACTGCGAAAATTTATCGGTAGGTTGATTAGTCTGTTTTTTTTTATAGAATATAATTTCAACAGTTATAATCCTTAAAAACAGTTGTACAATTTCGTTGACATCATACCCAACCCCTTAAGGATAAGATGACATCGTTATTTCGGAAATGGGGATATACTCGTATAATTAAATCGCGTACGAAAGTTTGCGGATATAATTATAGAAATTTCTTGGAATATTTTAAGTACGAGTTAACTCGAGTTTTATACCTAATTTTACAATGTTCTCTATATAATTTAAATCGATTTTAAACTTGTGTAGGGAATTAAATACGAGATCGTTCGTTGTAAATCATATCAATAAAAAAATCAATTTCGATATATCGTGTAACTGTGTGTGTGTGTGTGTGTAGTACATACTAATACACTAAAAAAAGAGTCAAGAATTTTTTGCTTTTCGTAGTTAGTTGAAAATATTAACACAGAAAAATACCACTGAGAATAGATATGTTTATTAATTAGCTAATAATACAACTTTGGTTAATAATAAAACTAAAATCTCTTCACTGAACCTCGCAAGTTCTCAAGATCTTGTTACATTTTCTTGTGTCTTGAATGCGTGTACCGAGGCCTTAAGTTGTAATAACGGTGTAGTGAGTTCACCAATTCTTCGTGAACAATAGAATCCATGGCTTCTGAACTTCACGGACTATTGTAGCGGGCTGATCCCGGGCGAGCGGGTGGCGGGGGCCCTTCGACGTCAGTTCCATTGATCGCGGTCTGACGTCACGCATTGCCGCCACTGCAGCGGCCGCGTGCTCGTTCGCGCCTTTGCCCGGGGCATGTTCGGAAAAGTGAGGGGTTTCTAAATTATGGCTGTACAGTTTTGTTCCGTCTACTCACTTATTTTTTACAAAAGCAACAAAAAAAATTGCAGTTTGAAATCGGAATGTAAAATCGAATTAAATACCTAAATAGGATTTTAACCTTTTTAATAAATTCTGTTTTATGGCGGTTTTACCATGTTTTTTGGTTTATTATGATAATATTTTACTGTACTTGGTGTTATTTTACGGAATTCCATATCATTGGTTATTTGAATTATTTTGTTTCATTTCAAATTTATGAAATTGTGAAACATGTACCGCAAAACATGCTCGAACGAAATGGTAGTCGGAGATTGATGGCTAACATCAAATTTGTAGGATTTGTGGTAATAATAATAGTGTTCAATCTTCGAGTGTTGGCAGTCACACGCATAGCGGCATTAAGCAAAATAATTCTTATAAAATAACCGATTATTATTATAACATTATTATAATTAGATGCAAATATTCTAGTGGCATTTTTAACTATATATTGTATTTTGTAAAATGTAGAATGTAATACATTATTTTTTAGAAAACCAGTGGATGCTTTAATTGAAAGTAAACTTTATGGATATTGTAACGTGTAAATAAGTAACGCAGTGAGATTGTATTTTAAAATATATACAAATTACTAGACAATTATAAACTAATATTGTCTGTGGACTGTATCAACCAAATAACTTTTTCTTCACTGACTGGCTGACTCTTAGATATATAACATATGAGTAGTTTAGTTACTTCGAAGTGGCGCCTCCTAACCTAGTGAAAGAAAAAGTCAGAAGTACTCAAATAGAACTTTATTGGGGGGAACGGATTGTTAATAATGGAGATAGCAGTTCAGTTGTTATTAATATACCATGTTAGATTAAACTCCTTGCGGTCCACCTGTGAAACCGTCTTGATTAGTTATTAATGAATTCGTCACGTCATTGCCGTGTGGTCAGGACATAGAATAGGCCACCGATTTCACGTGGGTGTCGTATAAGGCGACTAAGGAAGGGCTAGGATAGGGCAGCAGCGTCCCTCTTAAAATATCTCCAAAATCTAACTGCGTTTGCCAATCGGCCTGCCAAGCGTGGTGATTACTGGTAAAACCCCAAGGGGATGGCTTATGTTCAGCAGTGGACAGTTCAAGGCCGAAATTGTAATGATGAATTTGTCAGGACGGACCAATTGATCTGGCCCTCTAGACAAGTGGCAAGCGAAGTCGTCGATGGAATCGACATCGCTTGTGAGTCCGTGAGACAGAATGAGATAGCAACGCCGGATGATTCATTCCAACTTACGGACTCGCTAGCGATGTCGATTCCATCGACGAATTCGCTTGCCACTTGTCTAGAGGCCTTGCTGTTTTTCTCACCTGAGTGCGTTGCATCAGTTACCGAATACCGGTAGTGCAGGTGGGATAATATTCCATTATCATCCATTAAAAAAGTCTTAGTTCTTAGCTAGTGAATGTTTTATTTCGTTAGCTGGATGTAATTACGTATATTAGCCGTGTTACGTAAAGTTCACTGCGGCTTACTCTTTGAATAATTGATTTCACGCCTCCACTGTGTTTGGATCAAACTACGTTAGTTACTTAACTATTAAGCTTTCATATTCGTGGCAACTTATTTTTGGCAAAGTTCACAGAACAGAATATCTTGCTAACATTATAAATATGAAAGTGAGTTGGTTTGTTACCTACGATTAAACCTATTGTCATGAGATTTGATATACGCGTGTAACATTTGAGATGGAGGAGTCAATCAACACATTCTGGTTACGCAAATGAAGTCGGGCTTGAATATCTTGTTAGTTGAATAATTAATTTTTTATTTAAAAGTAGGTGGAAGACTAAAAAAATAAATTCAGCTGCCCACGCTCGATTATAACTAATTAAAAGTAACCTACCTAAGTACTTTTTTTTTTATTATACTCTTCCTGATTACGAAATCTTATAGATGAAAGAGACCGTAATGAGCACACAGCTTCATAATTGGTAATTTTTTTTCCTTTTTATTTTTGAAATGGCGAATAAGCTAACCGATACCACAGATAATATAATACTAATTATATTACTTTATCTATGATACGAACCATTAAGTTTGTAGCATAGATATAGTCTTAGTCTTATTCTCGACTTGCGAACACTTATGGTGTGTAATTGTTTTTATTTTTTATTATGATTATTACGGATTATGTTGTTGTCTTCATTCCTACATATTCTACATTCCCGAGGACTATGTTGTTTTCTCGTACGCAGAATTTTAAAAACATCCAACAAAAAACACAGCTATGAGTACAATCAGCTGTTGAGTGCTGAAACGAATTGTTATCCCCTATATTTTGTACTATTATTATAGTGTAGTTCCGGCATAGAATAGGTCACAACTTCCTAACCCGTGGATGTTGTAAGAAGCGACTAAGGGAACTTAATAGTTGAGGGATGGGCAGCAACGTCCCTCTTAAAACATCACTAGCGTAACTACGATTGTCAACCCGCTTGCCAAGCGTGGTTATTACTGGCAAAACCCCCCCAGTATAGGGGGGGGGGGCTACAGTAGTAAGCTAACGCCTAATATGACGATGAATATAATTTGTAAATTTCAGTGTTTCTGATATAAGAAATTGTATCTTAAAGTATAAATATAAATATTGGATTACTCAATAAACGATTTTGAGGTGAGGATTATTTAAACGAAGGTTTCATTACTACGAATAATGGAAGTATATTTTGGTATTTCTAATTTATTGATTAAAGTTTCTTGATTACTTTATCGTCAGAAATTTTAGCTATTAATGAAATATTTTAATAAATTACTGGCATGTAGTTAAGATATAATACTTGATTAGGTTATGTTTAGCTGTATGTTAGAACTAATTATAAATACATTGCTTTACTTCATAGAACTAGTGTTACGTTTATGTAAGTTTTACTTTATAGAAAAAAAAAACAGTTTGGTTGAATGATTAATTATTATATTATACTTATACTTAGATTATATAGATACAGTGTCTCCATAAAAATTGTTTCGAGAAAATCAGCTCAACTTTTTCATACAATTTTGCGTGATAAATAGTTATGAGTGTTTCCTTTATAACTTCTATTTATAGTATAAAATAATTTATTTTTTCTTATGACTTCTGCACCTTTTTAATGTGTAAAAATTTTATTTATTAAATACAAATATGTCAAGATACATTGTATGCGTAAGTATATACAATATTAATAAAAAAAAAAAAAAAAAAACTAGTCAATTAGTTTGACAATTAGCTCAAAAAAAGTTGACCCGTTTTTTAGGCTCGATGCTCTATCTATATACACCTATCCCCCGATTTACACGGTACTTGTTTTACACGTTTTCGCTTTTACACGGTTTTCCAAATAAGTTTTTTTTTTGTTTTTATCGCACTCTACTAAATGCTACTGTGTTTGAACACGTGCGCTGTGTACACATCTCACGGGGAATCCCGAGCTTATGTGCTGACTTGCTGCACATGCACACTGTGTCTGTATTTCTTCGCATAAATTTAAAGTTTTATCTACGGAAAATTGTATTTGAGTGAAAGTTTCACAGTGTCAGAAAGATTAAATTTTTCATATTCGTAAATTACAAGTGAGTGCATAATTAAGATTTTTATAAATTAACATAAATAAAAAAAAATATAGGCTTATAATGTCGAAAGAAGTTAAAAGAAAAGTTATTTCTTTAGAAACTAAAATCGAAATTTTGGATCGCTTTGGATCGTTTAATGTATTGTAATTAAATAAAAAAAAAACAGTGTTTCCGTAATATATTACATATTTTAACCTGTCAATGCATTTTATTTTTATTTCTGTGTACACCTAAAAATATTGAAAAAAATCACAACTGTTAAATAGCAAAATTATGCATTTTCTGCAAGCTTTTCGATTTACACGGTTTTGACTTGAAAATTTTTAATTTTCGATTTACACGTTTTTCTCAGGAACGTATCTACCGTGTAAATCGGGGGATAGGTGTAATCTTAAATTATATATTATTCTATTAAAATATATGATAAGGATGAAGTAGAACACAAAATTAAACCAAGAAACAAAGACATTCAAATGATATTTAAATTTTATGATTTCAATTTTCATCATTTTCTCTTTTCTGCGGATTTGAAATGACGCGGTTGATTACACGAGTCCAGATAGATTGCCAGAGATAAAATACGAGTATTTTAGCTGTTCGCGCCGCAAGCGTGGCGTTATCCATAATTAGAATTTGGTCAGTCGTTAACGTTTTCTTATCTGTAGATTTATATTTATTTTACGTTCGCGTAGTAGAACAATTACAATGTTTTTTTTTTATATATATATATAATTTTTGTAGCAATAGTATAATTATAGATAGATACTCTTCATTTATTTAAACTTTTAATGCTCAGTAAAATTCTATGTACATTTGGCGGATTTAACATCGGACGGTGTTTTCTACCAGTCAACGATTTGGGCAAACCGAGAAATACGTAGGCGGTGCGGTATTGAATAGAGGAAAAAATAAAGCAATACTTGATATATTCGTATAATATAAACATATAATTAGACTAATATAAACATACACCTATTATATTAAATAAATAAATGGTCGAAGTCGTAGAATACTGACGGATCTTTATATATAATCTTTGTCAGATCCGTCAGTATTCTACGACTATGACGATATATATATATATATATATATATATATATATATATATATATATATATATATATATATATATATATATATATACATATAAATACACAAAAAATATATAAAACGTTTAAATAAAGCAACTGTAATAGAAGAGCAAATAGCAATCTATGACTCAATCAGAGTAACCAGCAAGATTAAGTTAAAACGGAAAATGATTTTTCTAAGAAACAGGTGTGCCATTTGTGTTTAAAAGCTGGCTTGCTTAGGACAGATCTTATGTCAAACGGGAGTGTTCTCCTTATTGTTTCCTCCAAAAGATTACATTAGTAAATTTATTATAAATACAAACAATAAAAATGTTGTTATTACTAAAGGGTACGGGAATTGGAAACCCACCGACAGACAATGTAACTAAACGACATTTCCCAAAAAGTAGAGTCGACACTTTTATCAAAATTAAATTAATTATCTATTTAATAGTCTTTCCGAGGGCATTGTTGTTTAATATTATTAATTCTATTACTTTGTTTTAGAAATTGATTGGCAATCAGGTATACGGCTCACATCATGGATGCTTGCAATATCAAAGACATCACACGCGCATAACGTACCTATCTCCCCTGCAGTGTAATTGGAAATTATATAGATAGATAGATACTCTTTATTGTTTCCTCCATTGATACTGATACTGATTTATATACTGATGGTATAAATAAATATAAATTTAGGATTTCTGAACGATGATGGAATGAATGAGACAAATGACTGAATAACGAACGGTGGGGTGTTTTTTTTTTATTGAGTGATAATGAAATGGTAACCCCACCCGCGCTATCGGTATACACCGGCGGGGCACCAGTGAAGGATCATAGGTGAGGATGAAGCAGGTCAGTTAGCCCATCGTGACGAATTTAACAAGAGTTGTTCACGATTTTTTCCAGGGGGAACCACGTGGATGTCGACCTAACAGGGCATATTGCCAGCAATGGGGCTATCAAACTCCATTACTAACAATCCTTTTCCCCCCAACGGAGGGGTGTTAGGAAGGGAAGCATATAGCAAGCAATATACTCACTCGTGTAGTGTCAAAATTAAAAATAAAAGAATTTTGTTAAAATAAATTCTCATTCATATTGTGGACTGATCATTCCACATACATTTATATTTTTTTTAAAGCATTCCCTATAACGTGGATCATCAATCATTCTATCCTCTAGTTACGTTCCATTTCTCTCAAGAATATGAAGAGAAAAATAAAATTTATGAATATTCGGAATTCCCTGCTCCATATACAAATTTCCGCTTACGTTGAATTCATGCCTAAGTGCTCTATTTACGTACTCGACACGACATCTAGCGGGCGGCAATTTAGAAATTCACTGTATGGAGATGTTTTTAGAAATACAAACCACAAAGTAACACAATCTCGCTGTGGAACTGTCTACGTCTGATGCGGTCGTAAAGTGTCGAGAGCAGATCGAGTGTCGTAAAGAATTACCTGGCACAATACAGAAATAATTTATTATCCTGCCACCGTAGCACCCCGCGCTGGCTATTTTCTTTAAATAGAAGATTGTGCACGTCCTTCCCTCGACACTTTGCCCAGGAAGTCGTTATTTTGCGTTAATGCTTCTTTCCCAATTGCTAGAATTTGAACTTTATTTTATGCGCCTTAAAAGAGGCTTTTTTAATAGATGATAATGGAATGGCAACTCTGCGCGCTAACGGTATACACTGGCGGTGCACCAGTGAGGGATGACAGGTGAGAATGAAAAGACTGGTCAGTTTTTTTTTTGATGGGTGAAAATGTTATGGTAACCCCGCCTGCGCGTAACGGGATACGCTGGCGGAGCACCAGTGAAGGGTGATAGATGAGAATGAAAACAGGCCGGTTAGCCCATCATGATGAATTCATCAGGAATTAACTATGATAGTTTCCAGGGGGAACCGCGAGGAGGTCGACCTGGTTGAAAATATTGCTAGCAATAGGATTCTCAGTCTCCATTACTAACAATCCCTTCCCCCCAGACTGGTCAGTTAGCCCATAGTGATGAATACACCTGTGATTCAGCACCATGGTTTTCAGGGATGAGGAGGGGGGGGCACGTGGGGATCAACGTGACAGGGTATAACGCTAGCAATGTGACTGGTAGTCTGCATTACTAACAATCCCTCTGCATCTGCATTAATAACAATTGACGATACAATAATTTTTTGTAGGTTAAGCGATATTTTGAGTCTGTGCTAATTTTAATAATATGATAAATTTTTGCTATTTATAGGGATTTTTTTTTTTTACAACACAGGGGCCAAACGAGTATGCGGCTTACCTGATGGTAAGTGACTACCGCCGCCCATGGTCACCCACAACACCTACGGCATTGCAGGTGTGCTACCAGCCTTTTAAAAAGGAATATGCTCTTTTCTTGAAGGTTATGTTGTCGTATCGGTTCGGAAATACTGCTGCTGGAAGTTGATTCCAAAGAGTGGTTGTGCGTGGAAGAAAGTGCCTTGAAAAACGCACGGTGGAGGACCGCCACTCGTCCAGATGGTTGGGATGAAATTTTAGTTTATGGCGGGTTGTACGATGGTGAAAATCTGCAGCAGGGTTTTCGAATATGTTAGATTAATACTAATTTTGTTGCGATTGTCTATGTGTCAAGTAAAAGATTTACTCGTAGTGGGAATATCGTGTAAAATGAATATAATTTTTTTTTTAAAACAACTTAGTATGGCACACAAGCTGACGGCCCATCTGATGGAAAGTGGTAACCGTCACCTATAGACATGAGCAGTACCATGGACATAACAGAGTATACTGTTTCGCCCATGATACCCCATGCGTTGCCATTCCTGAGGACTCAGATGTTATTCCTCTGTTTGTTGAATTAAGAATGATTAGGTGTTAGGTTGAATGGAAGAAATCTCTTTTAGAGATAAGTTCGCATTTGCTAACATTGTTATTTACTTCTTGTTATTACTAGTGTTAGTACTTTGTTATTAGTGCAATCAAGAATATATATACATATATATATATATATATATATATATATATATATATATATATATATATATATATATATATATATATATATAAATAAAAAATAAAATAAAAATCTAGATTTTACCCAAGTGAATAAAAACATTCGTAGTGTATAAAAGAGAAGCCTACTTAACTTTTATGTTTGTGTAAGTACTTTAAACTAGGTGATTTATAAACACAATTTGATAACCCTTTTCAATGCGGCGAACAGCCACTTGACGGTTTAAAAGGTCAAATTTGTCACTTTCAGATTTTAGCACCGGCCATTTATATCCACCCTGTTTTTTATTGTTAGGTTCGTTCACAAAATAACATGCCGGTACGAAGTAACGATGGACAGATAATAGAAAATAAAAAAAAAACAGAAAAGAGCAAAAAAAAATATGGAGAATTCTGAGTTGGATTTGGATTATAATCAATTTTGTAACCAAAGGGAGACTTTGTACAAAAGTCGTTCGCTTGGGTACCTCTGTCTCATTCGTGTTTCAATCGTAAAGCAGTTGTGTTTGCATGGCTGTGTTTCGGTTTGAAGGGTGGGATATGGCGTGAATTTACTGGGTACAGAGGAATAACATCTGAGTCTTCAGGAATGGCAACGCATGGGTGGTATCATGGGTAAAACAGTATACTCTGTTATGTCCATGGTACTGCTCATGTCTATAGGCGACGGTTACCACTTTCCATCAAGTGGGCCGTCAGCTTGTTTGCCATTCTAAGTAATATAAAAAAAAGTTAACTTTAAGATCATTTCTATATTTATCAATGATTTTTTTGTTGCATATTACTGGTTATGTTTTTTTATGTCATCACCATCATCTTAGCCTTTAATTGTCCACTGCTGAACATAATCCATTCCCTTGGGTTTTGCCAATAGTTGCCACGCTTGGCAGGTGGATTAGCAACCGCAGTTAGGTTTTGGAGATGTTTTAAGAGGTACGCTGCTGGCCATCCCTCGCCTATTTAATTTCCTTAATCGCTTCTTACGACACCTATCGGAAAGGAAAGGGTGGCCTGTTCTATGCGGGGATCACACGGCGGTTTTTTTTTGTACCACCATTAATAAAAGTATTTTTGGAACGTATTTCTTAATTCAAATTGTTATTCTATTTTTAGACATACATTTAAATAGAGAATGACATTAGAACCGACCCAGTTGCTGGCAATGTTACTTGTTAGTTTTCCCTCGATCGATGTAGAATAAGGTATATATATACCTACACGAGTGCCAAGCCCTTAAATTTATAACTATACTAACTTCCATCTGTACGTACACTTCGTATTCTCGCTCAAATGAGAGGCTCAATTTTTTTTTTCACTTTTCAACTTTCTTTTCGAGTATCTTCAAAAAATAAGAAGTTATATAACTCCATCAGTTCTAATTAGATTTGGGAAATTATTTCTTTTTCTGAAAGGTATACTTACAGATTCATCATCATCATCATCATTTCAGCCATTACCCGTCCACTGCTGGACATAAGCCTCCCCCATAGACTGCCATAAAGAACGGCCCTGAGCCATCTGCATCCACTAACTCCCTGCAACGCATTTCAGGTCGTCACTTCATCTGGTGGAGGGTCGTCCTACACTGCGTTTACCCGTACGTGGTCGCCACTCAAGAACCTTTCTTCCCCATCGGTTGTCGGTTCTTCGAGCTATATGACCAGCCCGTTGCCACTTTAGCTTGCCTATCCTATTTACAATATTTTTTTTTATTAAAATTTATTTAGTAGTTTAGTTTTTAGATCAAAATAACAGATTTTGTTATAATTGTAAACGTTTTTTTTTGTGGGTCACAATTTTTTATTTAAAATGTTCAGTTCGGTAATGAATGAATTGATGAATGAAAACTATCTATCCTATTTAAGAGCTGCGCTCTTGTCGGTGGAGCTCTTGCCACTCACTACGATTTTCAGCGAGTCTCTTCACCTCTTGGTACGACACGACACCAACTCCTTCCTTGATCTGCCTGATGTAACTATTCCTCGGTCTCCCTCTTCCCCTTCTTCCTTCTATCTTACCTTCTATTATAATGTTCATAAGTTCGTCGTGTCGTATCAAGTGTCCCAACATTTTTCCCCTTCTGTCCTCAAAAGTTCTAATAATTTGTCTTTTTTCCTTAACCCTAAGCAGGACCTCCTCATTGCTAATTCGATCGAATGAAAACTATGCAATGAAAATTATGCAAAAATGAAATAATGATTACAAAGTTATATATTTTGATGAAACACCTTTTAGTTTAATATATAATTACAAAATGAAAGCAATATAAAGCAAAACAACATTGTTAAAATAGCCAATTTAGTACAGCAGGGCGAGACCCAAAGAATGATTTTTGCCACTTGCAACTTAATTGCTTGTGGTTTTGTGTGGAACAGATCTATAATGAATGATGGTAATGATGTATATCAAGATACGTGTGGAGATCAGTATAGATATAGTAGTTTTTACCCGCGTCTTGTTCCATATAACGGTTTTACGTATCGATTAATAGATACACCTATGTGCTTCTCCATCCCAGGTTTTTTTAATGGTTGAAGATGGAATGGTAACCCTGTCTGCGCTATCGGTATGCGCTGGCAGGGTACTATTGAAGGGTGATAGGTGAGGATGAAAGTAGGTCCGTTGGCCCATCGTGCCAAATTCGTTAATAATTAACCATGATGGCATCCAGGGGGAACCCTATGGAGGTTGACCTGTTAGGGTGTATTATTAGCATTGCCTTCCTAGGTATTAGGTGTATGTCAAATTTCGTTACAGTTGTATGAGGTGTTAAAACACCAACAGAAGACTTACAAAATTTTCCACTTACAGTATTAGTAAAGATTAGAGAGACTACATGGAAAGGATCCATAATTCACCAGAGGGAGACTTTGTTTAAAAGTCGTTTGGCTATCTCTGTCCCATTCGTGTTTCAACCGTGAAGCAGGTGTGTTTGCATGGCTGTGTTTCGGTTTGAAGGGTGGGATATGGCGTGAATTTACAGGCTACAGAGGAATAACACCTGAGTCCTCAGGAATGGCAACGCATGGGGGGTATCATGGGCGAAACAGTATACTCTGTTATGTCCATGGTACTGCTCATGTTTATAGGCGACGGTTACCACTTTCCATCAGGTGGGCCGTCAGCTTGTTTGCCATTCTAAGTTGTATAAAAAAAACAACAGTCCTCAGGAATGGCTTCTAATAAAATAATATCATATTCATGTCTATAGGCAGCTGATACTATTTTTCATTACAAGTGGGTAACAAGTTAGCCAGTCTATATATTACATAAAAACTATTTTTGTTTGAAATTGTAACACTTATTACATGTATTTTCTGTCGGAAGTCATTAAAATTCTAGTGAATACTTTTTCCAAAGTCTTCACTGCCACCTTTGAAGTGATTCAATTAGACCGACTAGACAGACTAACTTGGGAGCATGTGCCACCTCTGCCAACATAACAGAAAAGTTGTTCTCTCCAAGTTATTCTATAGCAGTTCTTAAGTTTTTATTTGCACTAAAAATAAATCTAGTAGCGGTATTTACAGATAAAACTTAACTTTATGGTCGTCAAAATAAGATACACTGTTGTTTAGCTAGAAATGTAGATGTAGGCAATCGACCCATTTCTGTAAACTTGAAATTTCTATAATCAGATACAAAAGTAAGATTTAGGTGCAATTTGTTTTGTGATTGTTTTGTATTTTTTTTTTTTTTTTTTGGAATAGCAACACTCATTTTTTTGGTGCAACTTTTATTCACCTGAAACATATCTACTTTAAAAATAGGCTAAATTAAGTCTTTATTTAATATGTGGATTCATTTTGTTTTATATTTCGATAAACTATTACCAGAGGGAGACTTTGTACAAAAGTCGATTGCTTGGGTACCTCTGTCCCATTCGTGTTTCAACCGCGAAGCAGTTGTGTTTGCATGGCTGTGTTTCGGTTTGAATGGTGGGATATGGCGTGAATTTACTGGGTACAGAGGAATAACACCTGAGTCCTCAGGAATGACAACGCATGGGGGGTATCATGGGCGAAATAATATACTCTGTTATGTCCATGGTACTGCTCATGTGTATAGGCGACGGTTACCACTTTCCATCAGGTGGGCCGTCAGCTTGTTTGCCATTATAAGTTATATATATATATATATATATATATATATATATATATATATAATAACTATTCAAAATTACTGTTCCACATTACGTTTAGAAAAAGTTAATAGGTCTTTTATGGGAATAGGCATTAAATAATATAATAAGATACCGAAGGATATTTTAGATCTGCCTTTTAATAAGTTTAAAACTGTTATTATGTTAAAAAACACTTATTGAACAAAGCCCATTACATTCAAAGCGATTACATGAATGACAAATGTGCATGTTGTTAATCGATCATGCAAAGGCTTTTAACAACCATGTAATTTTAGACATAGTACATTTAAATAAATACACATAATGTTAACAGTGATTTAAAAGAGTAACTGTTGAGTTTCTTGCGGGCTCTTCTCGACAGATGACAACTTTCCGAGCCCTGCATTCATAAAAAATGTCGATTTAAAATTGCTTGTAAACAAGTCTATTTGAATTTAAATATATTTTTTTCAAAGCAATAAAAAGCTACTCTTTCGATTTTGGAATTGTCATTTTGATATTTTTTTCTTTCAGTCTGAACTTTCTTAAGTTGTGAAGTATATACTTTACCTCGACCAAATAGGCGTCGTGCTGAAGAAGGGCCAAATTAAAAGTACCCGTAACCGGCGAGCGTGTATGAAAAGATTGGTGAATGTGGAAGAAGCGAAAGAGGTTTGTTTGAATCGAAGCATTTGGCGTTCCATTGTTACTGCCTACCCTAATGGGAGACAGGCGTGACAGATATGTGTGTATGTGTGTATATACTTTACAACTAATAAGAGGGATTCTGTTAAATTTTAGGCAAAAATAATGTTGATAAAGGTATATATTAAATCTTTAAAATAATCGGTGTAAACCCAACGTTACACGGGGGTGATCTATTATAGTCCACCCTTATGAATTATTGCTCGTGGCAGAATGGAGTGTCATTGGTAATATTAATTGAAAGTTGTAATTAAATATTGGGGTTTGGAACGACGGACTGTTAAATATAAGAGAGGTTTAATAGACTGGCTAGCAACTACATATATAATTTATATTTTCCTATTAATTAACTGGTACAGAATTCTATTATTAAATTCGCCTCTTGTACCGTATTTTCTTTTGGTTTAAAAAATTATTTAAATAAATAAATAAATATATATATATATATATATATATATATATATATATATATATATATATATATATATATATATATATATATTTAAATCTTATTGTGATAATTTGCTCATGATTTTTGAACTAATTGCCCATAAAGATTTTTTTTTACAACACGGGGCAAACGAGCATGCGGCTCACCTGATGGTACTATGGACTACCGCCGCCCATGATCACCCACAACACTAACGGCATTGCAGGTGTGCTGCCGGCCTTTTAAAAAGGAATATGCTCTTTTCTTGTAGGTTATGTTGTCGTATCGGTTCGGAAATACTGCTGCTGGAAGTTGATTCCAAAGAGTGGTTATGCGTGGAAGAAAGTGCCTTGAGTCGATACGGTACGATATGTTTTTTTTAAGTGTTTTTATTATTATACCAACCGTTAACTGTCCACTGCTGGACATTGCTGCATACACATAATATAGGCCTCCTCCATAAGGCGGATGTTGCTAATAGTTGTCACACTTGGCAGGCGGGTTGGCAACCGCAGTTAGGCTTTAGTGTAATTTTAAGAAGGACGCTGCTGCCCATCCCTCGACTATTAAATTGCGATCCACGGGATGTTATTAGTATATATTATTCTTTTAAAAAGACATTGAGGTCAATTCTGAGGCTCTGTTTGTCGAATCTTATCTCTAAAATTTTTTCGATATATCGAAACCATTATTCAAATGGCCAATATGAACTAAATTTCCAATAGATTGAAACCAAAATTATCATAAATTTAGTTTACGATGGCCCATTAAAAGGTAATTTCGCGAAATTATCAAATTGTCAGGTTAAGAGACAGGTTTAGAGTTTACACTAAAGGCGTCTCAGAATCTACCTCATTATCTGTAAATTTGTGAAGTTTAAAATGTAAATGTGTATTCTTTGAAATAAGTTATTAACTTTAGTTATTAACTTTGGTGTTAAGAACACAATCATTTTACGAGTTAAATCTTTTCTTAACTAATTAATGTTATTAGTTACTCGTTTCCAACATGTTTATTACCAGAAAGATAAACATACTTAATTGTACAGACATTTTCAACAAATATTAAAGAAGGGAATTCTATTTTAGGAATCCCTTTACGTTGAATGGTGTATACGACAGAAAGAATCCTAGGTACATGCCTTCGGCCGCGTGGAATGAGTTTTCTGCCTTTGGAAATGTTCTAGAACCTTTTCTTGGAAGGCCTAGCTGTCATCGTCATATTTTTTTAATGGATGATAATTTTATTTATTTATTCATTAAAAATATATGTAACATTATGACAGCAAAAGCCAAATGAATGTTATATAAACCTAGTGTGTTAACATACAAAATTATAATAAAAGTATTTAACCCGACTCCAGATATATCTGAGCCGCTTCTAATATCTTTGGCAAGCTACTACTAAAAATATCAAGGATGTTTATAATGGAATGATAAGTCCACCTGCGCCGTCGGTATACACTGACAGGGCACCAGTGAGGGATGATAGGTGAGGATGAAGCAAGTTAGTTCGCTCATAGTGACAAATTTAATAATAAATCAACCATGATGGTTTCCAGGGGTAACCTCGAGTAGATCGACCTGATAGGGTTTATTGCTAGCAATGAGGTTGCTAATCTCTATTACTAACAGTCCCTTCTCCCCCTCATCGGCATATTAGGAACATATGTGCCAAATTTTGAAGTGACTTTAAGATATTGGGAATTTCATGCTGATAGGCACTGATATAACACTTTCTTTTTATTTAAGAGTTTCCTCTTGTCGGTGCAACTAATTAATGCATCTTCTTCCAGCCAGTTCTATCCCAGGCCATATCCTTGACCTCCTTATACGACATGACACTTAGTGTTTCTTTTATTTGTCCCATGTAGTTATTCCTCGGTCTTCATCTTCCTCTTTTGCCCTCTGTTTTTCCTTGTACTATGCTCTTTAAAATCGTCATGTCGTATAAGATGGCCCAGCATTTTGCCTCTTCTATTCTCTATAACACTAATAGTATTTTATTTTACTTTATTTATTTTTTAGTACAAAATATGTGTACAAGGTGGACTTAAACTTATTTTTGCTAATTTTATGTATGTGAAAGAAGAGTTTATCCATTACAAACAAACAATTCGAGAAAGACTTTGTACAAAAGTCGTTTGCTTGGATACCTCTATTCCATTCGTGTTTCTACCGTGAAACAGTTGTGTTTGCATGGCTGTATTTCAGTTTGAAGCGTGGGATATGGCAGCGAATTTACAGGTTATTAAGGAATAACAACGCATGGGGGGTATCATGGGCGAAACATATATATACTCTGTTATGTCCATGGTACTGCTCATGTCTATAGGCGACGGTTACCACTTTCCATCAGTACCATAATTCCACATTGTAAGTTGCATAAAAAAATCCTATAATCAATTTATATCTACAAGTTTTTACTGTTAGAGATGTATTATACAGGGTGGCGACATGTTGTATTTAGAACATTAATAGAGGCAGTTACCTTTGTGCTTTTTATTAGACATTGCTGAACGAATAGGTAAAGGGTAAGTGCTTCCCAAGTTGTGCTAGGTTATTGCGCTGTTTGTCTCAGTGAAGCAACTTGTGTCGATACTAAGCCAGTCTTATGGTACACACTTAATGTGCATCAATATTTGATGATTTGTAACCGTGGCATGGCTGGCGCTTGGTTTGCGTTTGGACTCTATTTATTTATTTATTTATAAAAGATACATGAACAATATGTTCACAATAATTTAATAGACTTTGTACAATGTTATAAGTAAGTAAGTAATGGAAAAAAATTCTATTGTTATATTACAAAATTTACTACAAAAATGCTTAAATCTAAGTTTACTTTAACAAAAACATTTCTTTCTTTCTTTCTAAGCTTAAAGCTAGATTAATATATCAATTAGAGATGTATACAGCTCTTACAGATAAGTGTTAATTTATTCTAAGGTAACAATCATACAGTTAATGAAGACTTAAACATTTATCCATATTATTAATAAACTGCATTCTAATTTGCATTAAAAAAATAGCAATCTAAAGCAGTTTTAATAGTTGATTGAATAAATGTAATAAATACTAAATAAATTAGACGATCCACCAAACCTATTGAACGTTAGCAATTACATTAAAATATGACAGTAAAGTGATTTGCTTTCGATTGGCCTGTTATGTAGAGAGGAAAAGTTGTTTAGTCGAAATTTCAATAGACATAGTTGAATACAGGGATAAAGTAAAATGAAATCACAGAAGTATTTTTCTAGCAACATTACTGATATGTCAGTTTTTTTATTCTGCCACCCGCTGAGCAAGCAATCATTACGTTTCTATCATCGCCCTATTCAGAAAGATGTTTCCCTCGAGATGTTTAAGTAATCTCAACTGTTCTTTTTAACCGACTTCAAAAAGAAGGAGGTATTAATTCTGTCGTTTTTTTTTTAAGTTTGTTACCTTATGACTCAGTTATAAACTGATTTGGAAAATTCTTTTTTTATCTCGAAGGATATACTTACAGATTGGTCTATCAAAATTTTATCAAAATGGGCTAAAATAGTTTAATTTTTAAATAACTGGTTTTGTCATAATTAAAGTAGTTTTTTTCCTGGTATAAAATCTTAATTATTCAAACAGAAAGTAAATATTATGACTTTGTTATTGTACGTTAATAATGTAAAATTAAATAAATCAATTTAATATTTTTGAATGTGCGTTCTTGTATTGATTCATTAATAAAATGTAATACTATTTATCATAACAAACAATATACAAACATACACACACCCACAAGCATGCATACACGCACACACGCACACGCACACACGCACACACGCACACTTTTTTTTTTATACAACTTAGAATGGCAAACAAGTTGACGGCCCACCTGATGGAAAGTGGACCATGTACCATGGACATAACAGAGTATACTATTTCGCCCATGATACCCATCATGCGTTGCCATTCCTCAGGACTCAGGTGTTATTCCTCTGTACCCTGTAAATTCACGTACACGTACGTTCTCGCACACCATTGCCGTCTTTCGCAGTGGTGCCTTAAACATACGTACCATAGACAGGTCAACAGTATACGTCGACACGTGGTATTTATTGTGCGTTATGCAGTTTATCCCTCGTGCGGCCCATCGGGAACATTCTCCCGGGAAACGTGGGATTTATTGACGCTATAACCGTATACGTAGTACATTAGGTACTGGGTGTTTGAGTACAGAACGTCAATCGTCTCTGAATGAATTTCGTGAGCTTTTTTTATACAAATTAGAATGGCAAACAAGCTGATGGAAAGTAGTAACCGTCGCCTATAGACATTAGCAGTACCATAGATATAACAGAGTATATTGTTTCACCCATGATACCCTCTATGCTTTGCCATTCCTGAGTACTCAGGTGTTATTCCTCTGTACCCAGAATTCACGCTATATCTCACCCTTCAACTGAAACACAGCCATGCAAACACAACTGCTTCACGGTAGAAACACGAATGGGACAGAGATGCCCAAGCAAAAGATTTTTGTATAAAATCCCTCCCCTATGGTAAGTAAAGTAAATTGATCGATATTTCTATGGTTCTATGGACTCTCGATATAATAGACTCTCGATAGGATATATCGATAGTTCTATGGACTTAGGTACGCCCATGCATGATAAAGGAAGTTAGAGATCAAAAATTAATATAATAAAAACTATTTAATATAAAAACATATTTATGTTGTGTCCTGCATAAAGTACCTTTTATGTACTACAGAAATATGCACAGAGCTGTATTTACGTCTGAAGTTATTATATTACCGAGTAATAGAATTAAATTTTAGGTCTAAATATGTTATCACTGTAAACCTCGACTGTTTGCGACCACCCAAGCGCTGCAGACAGTGTCAATTGCTATTTGACCTTATGTTTACATACATGCATTGATTTGTTTATGCATTACAACAAGCTGACCTAATATTATGCGATTAGGGCGCAGGTCCATTATCTTGCTTTATAGGACCTTGTTTCTTTCAGCAGAGCTAAGTTTGATTAAGACATATGATAAATAATATGGACGGGACGGTACATATAGCATTATTATTTTGGGATTTAGTCCATTATATATATATATATATATATATATATATATATATATATATATATATATGTATATAGACAAGTGCATTATTATTATACAATAACATTATACATCTAGTTAATTTTAAACTTTCGCGTTGTTTACACATATTTTAAATACAGAATGGGGACTTAAAGCAGTAGGTATGTAGGTACTATTTCGCAGGTCGCGTACTGCGCGGTTTCAGAGATGTTTCCTTCCACGAACACTCAGGTTATGGAATAAGCTCCCTGCCGAGGTTTTCCCAAGAGACTACAGCATGGGGTTCTTCAAAAGGGGGATAAAGAAGTTTCTTCATTATCGGCAACGCACACGTAATACCTCTAGTATTGCAGGTGTTCATAGGCTACGGTAACCACTTACCATCAGGTGGGCCGTATGCTTGTTTGCCACCTCAGTGGTATAAAAAAAATTATCTGTAAACACTTTTACATCGTGTTAAATCCCAATTATGTATTTAAAATATTATACACCTGCCTGTATCTTATAATAAATTTACTATTGTAATCTTTTGGAGGAAACAATAAAGAGTATCTATTTATCTATCTAACATACTTAGGACATGGTAAAAAGGGAACATTAAAGATAACGGAATAATATGATTCACATCACTCATGTGGTCCAGTATCAACACAGTAACCCAATTGAGTCATCACGGAAACTCGAATAAGGATTGAAAGTCGCGTACGTTCACACTTCCGCAAATTAACGAAACATTTAAAAATACAGCTTGCCGAACAAACTTGGGCCGCGAATCACCTATCGTCCGCATAACGCGTCTGTATAACGATATTGTAAAAACCAAGCCTGAACTTGATATTCACAACGATAGTCGCTCTGTGTTCATGGCTAAATTAAAATGTTGATGTACCTCGCCATTTCATTATATTTATTTATAATTTATAATAATTTAAATACAATTTCCATTATTTATATTATATTGTTATTCATATTGTTAATATCTTTACTCATATAATGACATTTAATAATTTAATTATATTTTAATGTTTATCGAACACAAGGCATGCTGTGGTTGCCTATAAATGTAAGAAGAGTTAGATCTAATCTACCAGTGTATTTGTATTGAAATGTTTAGCTGTATCTTATGTTGGTAATCCTATAAATAAATAAACATAAATGAAGAAATATTGCCCGTATGCAAAAGTTTCAAAATATTCAAGTTATGGAAGATTAAGAGGGCTATGCTTGGAATTTCTTTGCATAATAAAGTCCAAATGGAGGATATCCGGAAACGAACCAAAGTGACTGACACAGACCGAAGGATAAGCAAGTTGAAATGACAATTGGCCGGTCATATAGCTCTAAAAATCGATAACCGATAGGAAAGAAAGATTCTTGAATTAGTGACGACTTCAAATCCAAAGATGGCTCAGGACCGTTCTTTATGGCGGTCTATGGGAGAGGCTTATGTCCAGCAGTGGACAGACAATGGCTGAAATGACGATGATAAAATGAATAAATGAGGAAAAAATTAATTAAAGTATAATATTATTCAATTAGGTTATGAACCAATCGATCTCAATCAATCAGTCGCGTATAAATCTGACTACTCTTATTTTAATGTCACTTGAAACGACAAATACTCGTCGTACAGTTTTTTTTTTAGAAATTTTCAAAAATAAATAAACTCAGTAACGGGGTAACTTACAAATTACAACGAAATCTCTCGAAGCCTTTACCTTTTATTGATTTTTATATTTTTATATCCGTCTGTAGGTGTCGTGTTCTTAGTTTCTGGCTTGCTATTTATAAATAAACTGACTTTGTAGGGTTTCACCAAGCTGGTTTGTCGTTGCCATAACTTCACTGCGTAGTATAGAGGTTATATTATTTTAATACTTGTTACGCGCGAATTTGATTTTGCTCATGTCATAAACTTTTGATTTCTCCATCAAATTTATTTTTATTTATTTATTTAAATAACTTTTTTTCATTTAAGAGTTTCCTCTTATCGGTGTAACTAATTCATGCATCTTCTTCCAGCCAGTTCTATCCCAGGCCATATCCTCCTATAGACCTCCGTATACGACATGACACCTAGTGTTTCTTTTATCTGTCCCATGCAGTTATTCCTCGATTTTCCCCTTCCTCTTTTGCCTATCTATTTTACCTTCTAATATATTCTTTATAAAATTGTCGTGTCGTATAAGATGGCCCAGCATTTTGCCTCTTCTAAATAGCATAAATTGGCTAAAATAAAATAAGGTGCAAAAGGTGGACTTAATGCTAGTAGCATTCTCTACTAATCAACCAACGCAGTACTTCATTATTGGGTTAGGTAAAGAAATTTAATCCCAGTTTAGTGGGTATATGTAACAAATTGCCGTGTGGTCCCCGCATAGAATGGACCATCCCTTCCTTTCCCGTGGGTGTCGTAAAAGGCGACTAAAAGAACTTAACGGTCGAGGGATAGGCAGCAGCGTCCTTCTTTAAACATCAAATCCTGAATAAGGTTGCCCACCCGCCTTCCAGGCGTGACAATTACTGGCATAACCTCCTTATGCGGGAGGCGTATGTCCAGCGCTGGACAGTTAATGGCTGATATATATATATATATAAAATATAACAATTATAACTCCCATTTTCCTAATCTTTATGTCTTTATGTTATATCCGCCATTTTAAATTCAAATTATTGTTCTAAATTCAAATTTATAAATGTCATGTTAATATTATTATAAAGTACTTTATTTTTACCTCTTTCCGTCCGGTGTAGGAGTAACTTATTTTGGTTACGGGCGTTCTATTGAATTGAATTTTAGCATAAATTCCTACTAGTAATTGCGGAAATGAGTTTGTGAGCTCTTGGTACCTTAAAATTGTAATCAATTCAAATTTAGTATATACATAATATTTGGATATTTCCTCATTTATATATATACTCACAGAAAAAAATCAGCAGCAGCCTAAAAATTGTTCGTTAATGTAGTTCAGTTATTGATGAATGCTCTTAGTAGTATTATACAAAAAAAAAAAAAGAAAAATTGGAAACGCGAACAAAAATTGGAGTGAAGGCATGAACGAAGATTGCTCGCCTAACTTCACCTTTTAGATTTTAGATTATATAGATAGAGTGTCCTCCATAAAAACGCTTCGAAAAAAGCGGGTCAAGTTTTTCGTACAATTTTGCGTGGTAAATAGATACGAGTTTTTATCAGCTAATTTGACAATTAACTGACAAAAGTTTGACCCGTTTTTGAGACCCGATGCTCTATCCATATAATTTAAGCTCCACCTTTACGTTAGACATGAAGATAAGGACGTAATTCATTTGTCTGGTAATGAGGGTCATACTACAATAATATGATTATTTTTTTTTTAATATTTGCTATGCTAATATAATTTGGCTGATTTCCTAGCATTTTCTAGTTGTGAAATAAAAAAAAAAGAGTTATTTATATATTATCTATTTGCCCATTTTTTTTATTGTGTTTTTTAGTGAAAATATTTGAACATTAAATTATTTATAACTCGCCGATGCCCGCGACTTTGTCCGCGTGGTATTTGTTATTCCTGTTTAGTATGTATCGATGTATGTACCTACCTATTTATTATGTCTGGGAATACTGGATCAAAATTAACAAATGACGTGTCGTTCTCACTCTTTGTTTTAAGTTAAAATGACTTTACTTAAGTAGGTTGTGTACTAAGCTATATAAGTTACTGTCGTTTTTTAACTATCTCACGGAAAGTTGTAATTTTCCGTAGTTCAAAGTATCTAAAATGTTGACCGGTATCGTAAGGTACCACCATGCAAAATTTCATTTAAATCGGTCCAACAGTTTTGGAGATTAGCCTGTACAAAGGATATGTTCTAATTCACTTCTAATATGCTCCTGATTCAGTTTTTAGCGTTTTTTTTTTCTATGTACACACATTCGACTACTACAGTTACATTATATTATATGTATAAATTAAATAGATAATTGATTTGTGAATTGTAAATTTTTGTAGATATATTATAAAAATATGAAAATCGTATTTTAACAAATTTTCACTAAATTTTATTACTAATTTAATAAAATATTGTTTTAAATAAAATATTAATATAAAAATTCGGAGGGGTTTAGATTTTAATAATTTATTAGTATATAATTACGTATTTAAAAAAAATAAATTTGAATAACACTAGAATATTCTCGACAGTTTCTACACACAAACACACACTCATACACACAAATAAAGTTTACCTAAAATGTTTGACGTACCGAATTGAAAGCGTACGAAATAATAGTTGGTGGTATTGTCGCGCAAACGTCAGTGCTGCCATTGACGTGCCATTTAATCACGATTTAACGCAATCAGTTGAGTACCTCGTGTCACGTCTGTGTGAGCTACTCTTTGTCTCGAAAACTTGGAATGGGGTTAGTTATGCGCGCAGGACAGGGCGCAGCGCCGCGCCGGCAGTCCGCCCGCGACGCCGGCCGCCCCCGAACGTCGCGTCGCACCATCGTTCGCCACACACTGTAATTATAGTGCCCACCACTCCACATGTACACTTGCGAGCAAACAAATGCCAAAGTGGTGCTGTGAAAAATCAAGTGTGCCGATTGACAGCTCTGTGTTTGAATTGATTTGTGATTGGTTTTTGCAATACAATTCTGCCGGTTAGCTGCGAACGCGGTGAGTTTGTGCCGGCTCTGTTACATTATTGTTGATAATCTCTAATTTTTCCAGCGGGTTATTTGTTTTCCGGTAGATGGCGTTGGCACTACGCGTCCGTATTGCAGTTGTAATGGTTTTGCATGTTATCCGCTTAAATACTGTTATTATGTAACTTATATGTATATAATTATAAACAGATGCAAATGTCATTTTTTATTGAACGTAGATTAATTGTCTGGAATATAGATAGATAGATACTCTTTATTGTTTCCTCCAAATTAATAAATAATGAAATACAATGCTGACTATGCAACTTTCTGTAGTAATGCCTGTGTAGGTTATTTTTTTTAATAATATAGCTACGCTCCCGGTTTTCCCCGGATAAGCAATCGGAAGTATTTCTCTGTTTTCCTTGTTGTGACTATTATTAGTCGGTTTACTTTATTATATCATTGCTTCAATCTAGTTTTAGATATATCGTTTTTTTTTTCTCAATTTATTTATAAAGTGCAAATAGATCTAATGAGTGAATGTTCATTAATTCCTTGTTAAACAAATTTTTAAGCGACTTTATAAAAGAGGAATTTCTAATTCTCGCAAAGTTTTTATTTTATTCTGTGTATTTTACGCGCTTTCTTCGTTATTTATAAATCGATACATATGACTCTTTTTACAGTCGCTAGTTTTTACTTCCGTGTTGGTTTCATATACATTTTGTTACAATAGAAAAATCAGTGATTTAAAATAATATTAACCTCATTATTAGAAGAAAGAATATATATATATATATATATATATATATATATATATATATATAAAAGAATAAGGTAAAATTGTCATTCAAAAAACGTTTATGTCCACTTTTATATAATACTTTATCCGAGCAGTAAGTACTATCAGTTATATATGTGTATCTTATATATGTGTAAGTATATTTGTTATTTATATATATATTTATTCGTTTATATATGTAATTTTAGTATGTATGTATATCAATAATTACTAGTACCGCATTCGAGTATTCTGATACTTCCCTATGGTTGAGTGGGAGAGAATGCTTTTAGCATTAAGTCCGCAATGTACACATATATGTACTAATAAATAAATAAATAAATAATAAATAAGGACTACAGATTATAAATATTACTTTGACTGATTATTAATTTAATTTATTTTTTGATTAAAACGTTATTCTAATTTATTTGTAAATTAAATAAATATATTAATTTAATAAGGGGTAGGTTTTTATTATTATGTCATTTTTTTGGTGGGTGAAAATGGTATGGTAACCCCGCCTGCGCTAACGGAATACGCTGGTGGAGCACCAGTGAAGGGTGATAGATGAGAATGAAAACAGGCCAGTTAGCCCATCATGATGAATTCATCAGGAATTAACCATGATAGTTTCCAGGGGGAACCGCGAGGAGGTCGACCTGGTTGGGTATATTGCTAGCAATGGGATTCTCAGTCTCCATTACTAACAATCCCTTTTCCTCTTTTTTTATGTCATTAGGTACTTCAATTACGACGACATACCGCTTAACAAGTAAAACCCATCAATGAATGACGGTATGTTAAATAAATTTTTAATCAGCCAGCGGAACTTTGTCTGGAAGTTGATTTTTCGGCAGGATTTTATTCCGCAAAGAAAATTAAGCCTTCAATTCTCATCAAATTATTATGACTTTTAACCAAGTTGGTCATATTAATTAAATAAATAATAAAAAATACCTAATAATTAAAAAAAAATATCGATACGAAAAATAATTAAGACATCAATGAGCTCCCTACTAAGGTTTTCCCAAAAGACTACAGCATGGGGTTCTTCAAAAGGGGGGGAAAGAGGTTTCTTCAGGGTCGGCAACGCGCGCGTAATGCCTCTGGTATTGCAGGCGTTCATAGGCTACGGTAACCGCTTACCATCAGGTGGGCCGTATGCTTGTTTGCCACCTCGGTGGTATAAAAAAAAAACATCATGTAAGAATTACATAATAACAATACGAATTGAGAGTTTTCTCGATTCAAAAATTGTTGTGAAACAATATTTTTTGTTACTAAAATTTGTGACCACTTCACTCGAACACTTCTACTATCTGTCAATTGGGACATATCCGGGTCAACAGTATCAAAGTGAAGTGTGATTAGAGCAGGTCCTAATGGGAACAGTCGATTCACAATGTCCTGGGACAAAATCATGCCCCTACCTGTTTTGTGCCATTAACCCCATTCACCGTGTCATCCACCTCTCACCCTAGCATTCTACACGTGTAGCCCTCGCTGCGGATCTCGTTTTCGGAAAACCCATGCGAGGGTGGACGGGATTTTGCACCTGAAATCGTAATTTCATTTTGTGTGTAGAACAATTTCATTGTTGTTTTCCTAATTTTAAACTACTTGGATAGAAGTTTTTTTTTTTTGAAATTAGAATTTCGAATCTCATATAAATATCTACTTGATTTACTTCAAAATTGTTTTTTAAATGAACAGATCTTTTGTGGCTTCTATACCGTTATAATAATTGTGCTCCAGTCTCTCTCTGTCTTTACAAACACGTCTCGCTTCATCGGAAACGCAGAAACGATTGCCAAATTTTACCATTACATAACCATATTATTTGCTTTATCGACCTCATAAATCCTGTCTGGAGACCCAATTTTTTTTCGTCTCCCTAAATCTCTTGCATTATCCACTTCCATTATTTATCTTACGCATCCGATAATCATGATTAGTCCCATATCATCATCGTCATCTTTATCATTGAAAACTAAGTTATTAATGTCCCTTTTAAGTCAATATTCACTAGATTGTAAATGTACCTATTTCAATGTATGTTTTAACTTTATAGTTTTACCTCTTTATTCATAAAACATTCGTGTTTCTACTGTGAATCAGTTGTGTTTGCACGGCTGTGTTTCGGTCTGAAGAGATGGGATGTGGCGTGAATTTACAGGGTATAGAGGTATAACATCTGAGTCCTCAGGAATGGCAACGCATGGGGGGTATCCTGGGCGTAACAGTATACTCTGTTATGTCCATGGTACTGCTTATGTCTATAGGCGACGGTTACCACTTTCCATCAGGTGGGCTTCTTTGCCATTTTAAGTTGCATAAAAAATAATCTTCTACAAATGTAATTAATGAAAGTGTTTTGTAACACTTTCTTTCAAATTGGGAATTTAGTGTAAACTGCGGTTTAAAAAATAAAATTATGTATGTGTTTAAATTTTATTGGCTGATAAATTATTTTGTTTGCGCCTTTCCCTATATGTATGCATAAAAGGTTATAGGTGCAGGAACTCTTCAATAATTCGTTTATTTTTAATTTTGACGAAACGTGAATTTATTATAAGGTCCGATTCGTTAGCTAGTTACGCGTATATCGAGAGCGAGCCAGTGAAGTTCTTGTCTATCGCCGCAGTAGCAGACCGTCGAAGTCTCACTTCGCTTCGGTGACATTATCATTTTTGCTTAATAGATGGCGCCAACAATTTAATAATGTAATTGTCATAAGTGTTGTTAAAGCTATATATTTGACTTAATAAATAAAAGTAATGTAATTACACTTTATTTGTCACGTTTGGGTAAGGGTACTGTAGCAGTCGTTAGGTAAATATTTTAATATTGAACTAGTGTGCCTACATCGAGGTAATTGACCGGTGTACCGTGGTTTGTTCATGCTGTTTCTTTTACAACACAGAGGGCAAACGAGCATGCGGGCCACCTGGTGGTAAGTGATTACCGACGCCCATGATCACCCGCAACACTAACGGCATTGCAGGTGTGCTGCCGGTCTTTTAAAAAGGAATATGCTCTTTCCTTGAAGGTTATGTTGTCGTATCGGTTCGGAAATACTGCTGTTGACATGCCCTCGTGCTATGTTAATTCATACTGCAGCTAGCTCTATTCACATAAGTAGTAAAAGTGCATAAGCATAGTAATTAATGAAATGAAATGAAATGAGATTAAAATGAAATGAGATTGAAATGAAATGAAATGAGATTTATTCGTAAAAAAACTGTAGTTTCTTGACTAATATTAATATTATAGTTATATAAGGGTACAGTAATTATGGTTTTAGAACTGAGCTCCGAAATAGGTTAATATAA
Organism: Galleria mellonella; assembly: GCF_026898425.1. NCBI lineage: Eukaryota > Metazoa > Arthropoda > Insecta > Lepidoptera > Pyralidae > Galleria > Galleria mellonella. The sequence continues at coordinate 3,459,462 of NW_026442061.1, forward strand.
TATAATAATCTGTGTTAAGGGGTCACAGCCCAACCCCCTTTAGTATTATGGGGAAAATAATATTGATATAGAATGAAAGAAAGAAATGTTTTTATTCAAGCAAACTAAGAATTAAACATTTTTGCTTAAACTCTTTTTTTTTTTTTCATTTTCGTCCATTCGGAATGTTCGTGTGACGCGTACCTACTACTTCTTTTTGAAAATTCTTTTTTTTTTTATCTGAAAGTATATTCTTACAGATTCGTTCCGTAGAAATTTTATCAAAATCAGTGCAGTAGTTTAGTTAATAGATCAAAATAACTAGTTTTGTGATAATTGAAAAAAAAAGAAAAGAGCCTTTTAAAAGGCCGGCAGCACACCTGCAATGCCGTTAGTGTTGTGGGTGATCATGGGCGGCGGTAGTCACTTACTATCAGGTGAGCAGCATGCTCGTTTGCCCTCTGTGTTATATAAAAACAAAAAACATTTTTTTGTGAGACACAATCTTTAATTATATTTTTGTTTATTATCACAAAAATATCAGAATTACAGAAAGTATGTTATATTAGCATTTAGAAATCACGCAGGTTTATATTAATGCAAAATTTTATAGCTAATTTGACCTATGTTTTTGAGAAAATGTGTTTCACTGATAGAACATAGCCTTAAAAGGGCGCTGATTTCATCTTGTAGGTATATAGCAACGTACATATATGAGATGGGTTTAGTATTGTATTCGGTGACATGCAGTGTTTACGCACATTAGACGCAAGGCGGCTATTTATAGTTCCGCCCCAAATAGCGGGTCGAAGCTAGGGACGGTCAAGTCAACTATAGGGTCCCGCGAAACAAACAAAACCACTGGCGTACTTATATATAGACAATTTATAAGTTCTATTGAACAACCTACACATATAAGGAGGGGGGGGGATTGTTAGTAATGCGGAGTACCAATCCCATTGCTAGTTATATGCCCAAACAGGTCGACCTCCACGTAGTCCCCCTGGAAACCATCGTGCTGAATTCCAAATGTATTCATCACGATGGGCTGACTGGATGTTTATAGGCGACGGTTACCACTTTCCATCAGGTGGGCCGTCAGCTTGTTTGCCATTCTAAGTCGTATAAAAAAAAAGAATAAAGTCAAATGTGTTTTAAATATTGGTCAATGACACGAATAGCTTGATTAATTATAATTAATTACACAAAATTTTAACAATATCAGTTTGTACCAAATGTAAACTATTAAATTATTAAATTAAATTGTTACGAATATAAATAAATAATATTGACCTAACCTACTTTTTTTTTTTGTATGTTAGCCAGCATGTGAATCATTTTGGGAAGTGAAAATCTATAAGAAAACTTGCTGACCCAGCAAACGTGGTTTTACCATATACATTATTTCTAGAATTATACATAAAAAATTCATCGTACTACAATTATTATTTTCGATTGCCATCTTGCAACCATATTACGTAATATAAATATCACGAAAATTTGAAGTTGGTATGTATTTTTCAATTATAAAGCATAAAAAAAAATATGTCAAAAATAAAAAAAAACGTGTGGGTCACCCTTATCATTGAGGGGTATGAAAAATAGATGTTGGCCGATTCTCAGATCTACTCGTTATGCACACAAAATTTCATAAAAATCGACAAAGCCGTTTCGGAGAAGTTTGGTAACAAACACCACGACACGAGAATTTTATATATTAGACTAGCGGACTCGGTAAACGTTGTTTTACCATATATATTATTTCGAGAACTATACATGAAAATTTCTCGTACTACAATTATTATGTTCGATTGCCATCTTGCAACCCTATTGCGGCATATAAAAATCGCGATTACAAAACAGGGGTTGATCGTAAAAGGGTGAAAATTTGAAGTTGTATTTTTCAATGCTAAATCATATTTAAATAAAAATAAAAAAATAAAAAAAAATTTAGATGAGGGTCACCCTTATCACTGAGGGGTATGAAAAATAGATGTTGGCCGATTCTCAGACCTACCGAATATGCACACAAAATTTCATGAAAATCGGTAAAGCCATTTCGGAGGAGTTCGGTAACAAACACCGTGACACGAGAATTTTATATATTAGATGTAAAAAAATCCTATGCAGTTATTAGTCGCACATCTGTGTCATTTGTCGTCTATAATCCACGTAACAACACGCGTTTTATGTGAAAATGTCAATAAATAACATTATTTAGGTCATGTGGAAAGAGAACAAAGTGACAAACTGCGGCTGTTCACTTAATTAATCCACATTGCGTGATCCGGGGAATTTGTACCCACCGCTCTCGTTCTGCGGCCGGTACTCAAAGTTCTGATTTATCAAGCTACAAATAATTTGATTTATATCAATTAATATTACTCGATATTAGAGTCGTGTACCAACCGATAACCTTTAAATAAATGTATTGAAAAGTGTATTCATTTCTATTAATAGCACAAACGGTAGATCTAGCTAATTATTGATATTAAACTAATTGGGTTCAAGTACTTTTTTTTTTATACAACTTACAATGGCAAACAAGCTGACGGCCCACCTAATTGAAAGCGGTAACCGTCGCCTATAGACATGAGCAGTACCATGGACATATCAGAGTATACTGTTTCGCCCATGATACCCCCCATGCGTTGCCATTCCTGAAGACTCAGGTGTTATTCCTCTGTACCCAGTAAATTCACGCCATATCCCACCCTTCAAACCGAAACACAGTCATGCAAACACAACTGTTTCACGGTTGAAACACGAATGGGACAAAGGTACCCAAGCAATCGACTTTTGTACAAAGTTTCTGGTATACGAATGAAATAGTCAAGTTGTAAAGGTCAGGATAAATAATTATGTACATAATTAATACAAGTAAATAGACTCTAAAAATGTTTATTTATTTATTTATTTAAATACTTTAAGTTGCTACTGTTAAAGGAAGAAATAGTATATTTCTGTAATAAACTTATAGAATAAACATTATACTATAATGTACCTTTTTTTTATACAACTTAGAATGGCAAACAAGCTGACAGCCCACCTGATGGAAAGTGGTAACTGTCGCCTATAGACATGAACAGTACTGTAGTAATAGACTAGAAACCTAAATACAAATCAACGAGAATATTTCATCAGGCCTTACAGTAAATAAATTTTGTAACCGATGAAAAATTAAAATCATTTTCAAATACTTCTCCATGATAATCATCATCGTCATCTTAGCCATTATCCGTCCACTGCTGAATATAGGCCTCTCCCATAGACCACCATAAAAAACGGTCCCGAGCCACCTGCATCCACCGATTCCCTGCAATGCATTTGAAGTCGTCACTCCATCTAGTGGCGAATCGTACTACACTGCGTTTGCCCGTACTGGGTCGCCACTCAAGAACGTTTCTTCCTTATCAGTTGTCGGTTTCGAGCTATCTCCATGATGGAGAGTAATACTTCTTTTTTTTATTTTTTTTTATGAAGCTGTCATTGTGAGGTGCGATAATTTATTCAGAGTTTCTTCTTTTCAGTTTTGGTTGTATTGTTTTGTGAATTTGTTGTAATGTTTTGTGTATTTGTTGTAATGTTTTGTGTATTTGTTGTAATGTTTTGTGTATTTGTTGTAATGTTTTATGTATTTGTTGTTAAGCGTGTCGAGTCTCCCATCCGGGAAATAGGTATTGGCGAGCCGCACGCATACTAAAGGTAAAGGAGTTAAGAAGCCGCCTGAAAATCAGCGCTATATAGGTACATCTCGCTGGAGCTGTACATATGTACATATATAGCAACAGCTGAGGCGGCTCCTATTACCAGCAACATTAATTGTTTTTTTTTTCTCTTTTTGTTGTTTTAATTTTTTATTTTCTTAATACTGGTAATAAAGGTTATCTATCTATATAAAAAAAATCAGTTATCAACTGTAATGTTTACCCTGTACTATATGGTTTTGTTTGTTCAATGAATGACTATTTAAATGAGTTATACTGTAGGTACTTAACTGTAATTATCTAGTATTTAATAAATGTGTAATGTACAGTAGATAATGTAGAAAATATTGTGAAATAACCTTCCTTATGACGTGTTTCTTTCGTTCTATAAAGTCGGATCCTTCAAACGTAGCGTGAAAAAGCATTTAAAAGACGGCATAGTCGGCAACGATCGATCGATCGTTGAGAATCGAATATTTTTTATTGGTATTGTTTTTTTGATTATATTGTCTCTGTGTTCGTTTAGAACGATGTGGTCACATGCGGTGCTGTTAAAAAAATGTGATCTTAAAATAAACTGAATAAAAAAGGTATACCATCAATGATGTTAGCTGAACTTAAACCAGAAACTTTTGAACATCTCTGTAAATTATTGATGCCCATTAATTCTTCTCTTTCCGCGTCTAGGGAAAGTAGATAAAGTTTTGTTTGAGAAATCAGTTCAGGGTACAATAGGACTGATATACCTGAAGAAGGTAAAAGCCCTTAAAATAATATTAAAAAAAATAAAAATAAAAAAAGGTATTGTTTAAAGGGCGATAATGGAATGGTAACCCCGCCTGCGCTAACGAGATACGCCGGCGGGGCACCAGTGAGCGATGATAGGTGACGATGAAAGCAGGTCAATTAGCCCATCGTAACTAATTCCACTAGATTTAACCACGATGGTTTCCAGGGGGAAGCACGTGAAGGTCGACCTGGTATTGCCAGCAATGGGTCAGTTAGACCCATCTAACAATCTAACATCTAACAATCTTTACAATCACAAACTTGAAGATGATAAACAACCTTATCATCTTCAAGTTATTGTAAGAGATAAACAGGCGAATAAACATAATGCACTCTATAGGGGGGGGGGGAAGGAATTGTTAGTAATGGAGACTAAGAATCCCATTGCTAGCAATATACCCAACCAGATCGACCTCCTCGCGGTTTTCCCTGGAAACTATCATGGTTAATTCCTCATGAATTCATCATGATGGGCTAACTGGCCTGTTTTCATTCTCATCTATCACCCTTCACTGGTGCTCCGCCAGCGTATCCCGTTAGCGCAGGCAGGGTTACCATACCATTTTCACCCATCAAGAATAAATAAGTAAATGTACTTATATAAAAGTAGGAAAATATAATATGATTATTTTTGTGACAAAACCAAGCCTAGCCATCAGAGTAATAGTGAGATAAGCCCTCCGTCTTTGCGAGAACATTTCAACAAGCTTAAAGTTGACTCCAAGCCGAATTACAAGTTCGGGTGAAAGCCAAAAATGTCCAGCATCAACGTAATGGCCTCCACTTATTATTTATGATCGAATTCAGTACTGGGACATTGAGTTAATAGGTTTATTATCTATGATGACCATAGCACCAGAGGGAAACTTTGTACAAAAGTCGATTGCTTGGCTACCTCTGTCCTATTCGTGTTTCAACCGTGAAGCAGTTGTTTGCATGGCTGTGTTTCGGTTTGAAGGGTGGGATATGGCGTGAATTTACAAGGTACAGAGGAATAACATCTGAGTCCTCAGGAATGGCAACGTATGGGGGGTATCATGGGCGAAACAGTATACTCTGTTATTTCCATCGTATTACTCATGTCTATAGGTGACGGTTACCACTTTTCATCAGGTGGGCCGTCAGCTTGTTTGCCATTCTAAGTTGTATTCTAAGAATGACGTTTGGCAGTCGTCTGCCAAGCGTCATTTTTAGACAATTCTATTTTTAGACAGAGTTATTTTTCAAACTGAAAAACTAATGTGCCCACATCATTATATCGATCTTTGTTGAATGGTGGTTAAACAAATGTTTAACAGTTATTCAGGTGTGGGTGTTGCCCTCTCGGTGTCTTAACGCTAATGACTGCGTTGCATCGCCCCAGCCACTACCGCAGGTTCTCGTCTCGAAATCGAGAAATGTGAAAAGTATCTAGATTGTATCTGCGCATTCCATGATTAAAGACTATAACTGGAACAATTTATACAATAATTTTGCTTTGGCGTATTTACATAGAGTACTTTGGATATTTAAATTTCACTTTTATATTACATTCTTTGTCATATTGATATTGCTAAATATGTAAGGTTTCACCTCGTATTTTACTATTAAAAAAATACTTATGGGTTTGGCGACTCGCACGTGACTCCCCTAGTGTTGCAAGCGTTCAAAGCCTACAGCGACCGTTTACCAGACGGACTGTATGCTTGTTTGTATATTATTTGTTACCTTTGTTATTCTCTCAAGTGAACCCTTAGCATTAGCAGTAAACAGCACCAATATCTTAGGTTTTACGATTTACCTACAACACGACTGTATTGCATATTGGATCCTGTTAATATAATTGAAGCGCACATTAACAAGTTAGTTGCCGTGGGTGCGCCCGTCGCGCCGCCACGCCCCACCTAGTCCCCCACTCGTCTAGCGTGAATACCACTAATGAACGCTGCAAGGTATAACGACTCTCCTATCAGTACCTGTGTTACTAATATTTCTCGAATTGTTCACGATTTATTTTTGGACGATCTTTATTTATTCACCGTAAAACCTAAAATTATAGTGTAATCTTTAAATGAGGGGGAAAGGGATTGTTAGTAATGGGCAGGTTAGTCCTTATTGCTGTTAATACACGCTATCAGGTCGACCTCCACACGGTGTTACCTGGAAACTATAGTGATTAATTTATCGTTGAATTTGTCATGATGGGCTAACTGACCTGCGTTTTCATCGTCACCTATCAACCCTCACTGGTATATCCCCAGCATATACCGATAGCGCGTAGTTATCATTTCATTTTCACCAATTATGGTAAAAAAAATACCTTTAAAGGATTCTTATATATGTATAATCTTAATCTTGGAAATGGTTCCAACAATTTGCATGAAATTTAATAAGCGTGGGGTTTCAGAAGCGATTAATCTATGATTTAACTAGGCTTCATTTTTAGAAAACATTGTTTTATCCGTGTTTTCAGGCACTGAAAAACTGCTACAGTATTATTAGAGTACGAAGGTAAATTTCGCCACAATGTACAAAGATATAATAGCTCAGGTAAGATATAGGAAGGTCCCGAAACCAGACAGTTAAGCTGATGGTTTATGAGAGACGCGTATTAACGCGATCATTTTGATAAACTATGACTATTTTGATAATTTACCTGTATAATTTCGATTTTTTCTTAGTTTACCTTAACACGGTTTAAGGCAAACTCAAGAAGGTACTATAATTGATTTTTAGACTCATCATCATCATCATCACCATCATCATATCGGTCGTTTATTCCCCACTGTTGAAATTAGGCCAATAATTAAATTTACTTCAATAAAAAATTTTCTTATTCCTAAAAGACGAGTTTAAAACGAGATTTCTTTATCCACTTATCTTTCGAATTTCATTAGTAGGGGACCGATAGGGGCAATAAACGTTCATTCAGTAGCAGCTTATAATCCCATAAGGGATGCCCTCTCTGAAGCTACGACACCGCTACGTAGCTACGCTGCTACGGCGCGTAGCCATCAGTTCTACGTGATCGCAGTACGACGACGTAGCGTAGGCTTCCAAACTTGCATTACTGCGGTTGATGGTTTATTGCCTTTTATTACCAAATTGTAATAAGTTTATTTTGTTATAGTAACATTGAAGTATAATATTGATATTTCACTATTTATATGATTGATTGAATGGTTTCAATCACATAATAATTTATTGAAATATTATTTTCATAGTTTCAAAAATATAACTACATGGGACAGATAAAAGAAACACTAGGTGTCATGTCGTATAGGGAGGTCAACGATATGGCCTAGGATAGAGCTGGATGGAAGAAGATGCATGAATTAGTTTTTTTTTTTTTATACAACTTAGAATGGCAAACAAGCTGACGGTCCACCTGATGGAAAGTGGTAACCGTCGCCTATAGACATGAGCAGTACCATGGACATAACAGAGTATACTGTTTCGCCTATGATACCCTCTATGCCTATGATAGCCAGAAAAATAATCATCAAATCGGACACACAGTTATAATAGATATAAGGAACCGAAATTGATAGTATTCGTGAAATTGAATAGCTTTCTCCAAGGAGAGTCCCATCGGTCACAGACCGCGCGGTCACGTGACCGACTGGGCTATGAAAGATGAAAAATAGCAACGCACTGAGGGCACTCCCCTCACCGCGTGGGGATGTATTGATTGATCGACATAAAAAGTGTGTTCTTACAAACTAAATCGGCAGTAAACCGCCATAATTGTGTGTATATATAAATATATATATGTATGTATTTAAAAAAAAGTATTTAAGTATTTCTATCAGTTGTCTAGTACCCATAGTACAAGTTCCACTTAGATTACCACTAGATGGCGCTGTGCGATATTTCCAGAAAAAGAAAAATATTAACGATTTTTATTCCTGCAAACAAAATAGCGAGAAGATACAAGTAGTATATTTTATACATTTTCCGTAAACTGTGGCTATAAATATACACGTTCTTCAATATCATATCAGCTTTATATTAAATTCTTATACTTTTTTTCAGGTAAACGCTACAAGCGGCAATCATCCCAGGAATCTGGAGTAAGAATTTATTGGAAATTATGTTTTATTTTCGTCGCTCTTGGAACGTACGAGGTTAGGATTATATACAGCCAGGTGACTGCCTACTCACATAACTTTCTCCGCGTATAAATACATTTATTTTTAGTGACCTTTAAACGAAGTATATGTAAATGATTTTTAAGAAAATTTCATTTATTTAGTAACAAATGTATTGTTATTTTTAATCGACTTCAGAAAGGTACTCAATTCGCTTGTATTTTTTTTTATACCACTTAGAATGGCAAACTAGCCGACGGCCCACCTGATGAAAAGTGGTAACCGTCGCCTATAGGGTGATACGCGTATTTCTATTCTAAACAAACATATTAACGTAGATAATATCATATATTTAATTTCCATGCGTCATAAATTCACAATAGAGATGTCCATATCCCATCAACTATCTCCTTCCACTTCTGAGAATCGAATGTCTTCACGTCCCGTCTGTCTCCAGTGACGTCACAGAACAACCCTGCTCGATACAAGTTGTAGGAGGCCGTGACTAATACATGCCACGGTGATGTGTCTGCGCCATTATTCCATAGTTTGCCGTGACAGCTGTGTTGATTTATGTATGCGGCAGGAGTGCCCATATACATCCTGATTTGCCGTCGAGATAAATTGCTTTACAGTAATTTATTTATTTATATAAACTTTAATGCTAAGTAAAATTCTATGTACATTTGGCGGACTTAACACCGGACGGTGTTCTCTACCAGTCAACCATTGGGCAAACCGAGAAAAAAGTAGGCGGTGTATTATTGAATAGAGGAAATATAAAGCAATACTTGATAAATTCATATAATATAAATATACACATAATGTATTAAATAAATATATACATACAATAAATAGATACATAAAATATTACTATATAAAACAATTAAATAAAACAACTGCAATAGAAGAGCAAATAGTAATCTATGACTCGAACAGAGTAACAAGCACGAGAAGCTTAAATGGAAAGTGATTTTTCTAAGAAATAGATGCGCAATTTGTGTTTAAAAGTAATGATACGCAATATATAAAGACATTATATGTGCGCAGTATATGAAACAATATTTAAAGCACTTTGAGTCTTTTCATGAGAGAAGTCCTTTCAAGTCAATTTAAAATAAATATGATTTGTAGATTATGACGATAAACTTTAGAGCAAAGCTGTGGGGTTCTATTCACCTGCCTAGAAAACGTATTAGGAATTCTTAGAATCCAGCAGAAGAACATGCATTGACGGATATAGAAAGGAGAAAGTAGGACTCACCGACCGGGTTAACTTGCTGAGTAGTTGACCTTGGATGCACCCTATGGCTTTGACTCCTATTTCATACACCAACACTGGTTAGATTCACAATTAGAATGTAAAAGGCACATGAATTTCCATAGATTTTATGGTCTTTTTTCACTTAGAGTATGAGCGACACAAGCTCAAGTACTAGCGACCGCCATAATGATATTTTTCGTTTAACATTCAAACACAGAGGTCGCTAGTCGGCGTGAAAATTTAAATCGGAGTCGTTAATAGGTTAATGACAATATATTATTACGAATAGATAAAGGAATTAGAAAAGGATGTCGGAGCAATGATGTTATTATTTAAATTAATATGTGTAAAAATTAAATTCTCGTTTGATTAAAGTCTGATATTGAATGACTGAATATATTTGACGTTCTCTTTTGTTCGTCACCGCCACATTTCTGTTCGAGCTGCGCTAGAGTGCAGACGTGCATTGGCTTCCTAGTATCAAATTAGTAAAGATTAATATAAAATAATATTGGATAGCTGCTCTTAAGTTTTATTTATTCATGGCGCAATTTCCAATAATAGGAAACTGTCGATTCTGGTATTTTTTAAAGTCTTCTAAAATAAATGAGTGAAAATTTATTTCAATAATCCACTATTTACATATACCTAGATTGCAAGTAATAACAACATTAAAAAAATAGAAAAACAATATATTTATATATAAAGTGTGATTAAAATCAGTCAGTGTTATAGAAAAATGCTAATTTTCAAATTTAATATTTTGCTCAATTTGGAAATAGACGGAAAGTTTAATGGAAAAAGAAAGAAATTAATTTTGTTAACAAAGAATAGCTAGGCAAAGAATAAAAAAAATCACTTATTGTATCTACCTGTCTCGTTCTTATACATTTTATTGACATGTTTGATGGATGATGCTGAATTATATTTCGTTTCGGCTGAGGGCTTCCTCACATAATGTTATGTTAAGAGGGCCTTCGCCATAAGACTGAGATCGCCTGCTCTATCTTTTATGAAAGAATTCTTTTAAATATACAGGGCGAAATAGAAGTCATTAGCGTCATTAAGCAGTCTATCAGTTAAACTGAATATTTTTATTTTATTTTTTACTAACTTTTAGTTAAACCACAGTATAAGTAGTAGTACTAAAGTACAGTATGGACACTCCATGCCACTGCGAACTGACTTCATCATAATCATCGTCATCACCATCAAATCATCCTGTCAACTGTCCACTGCTGTACATATAGGCCTCCCTTTATTAGGGGGTTTTGCCAACATTTGTCGCGCATGGCAGACAGGTTGCTAGTTGCAGTTCATCCCTCTATCATTAAGTTCCCATATCGCCACTTACGACACCCATGAAAAAGGAAGGTGTGGCGAATATGTACAATAATAATTTGAAATCATAGAATTTCTTTTTTATGTAATGGATGATAATGGTATGGTAACCCCACCTGCGCTATCAGTATACATTGGTGGTGCACCAGTGAGGGATGATAGGTGAGGATGAAGCAGGTCAGTTAGTCCACCGTGTCTACGAATCTAACAATAAATCAATCACGGTGGTTTCCAGGTGGAACTACGAGGAGGTCGACCCGACAGGGTGTAATGCTAGCAGTGGGCTACTAATCTCCATTACTAACAATCCCTTCTCCCCCAGTATAATGCATTTGATATTACCAACTTGATAATGTAAATTGATAATACATTTTTAGTGGCAAAGTGTCGACCATGGCCAATGAATTAATTTGGTTCAATACAGTGTAGAGCAATTTTTAAAATTGTTATTGTGGGCGAAAAGACTGTATGCTGGTATGGAAACACGGTGTTTTAGAAAGATAATATAATTATTAATTATTTAATATATAAAAAAGCGAACCAAAACAAAACTGAAACTGACTCAGACTTCAAAATGTAAACAAAACATCGTTTTAATAAAATTAAAAAAGAAACTAAAAAGGTGCGTCGTGCACAGTTATTATTTGTGGTTTTTTATCGATTAGGCAATTTGATATACAGGGCAGACATGTCTTGAATTAAAATATAGTATTGCAAAGTTATTGTATTTTATTGTAAAATAAAATAAAAAATGTAAAATATATATAATTTACATTGGGCACATAGAAAAGATTAAATAGACAATACCCGTCTTAAACCATAGAGGGATCTCTTACAGTAAACCTTTGAGAAGCTGAAAGAAAACTATAGATTATTCGATGGTCAAAATTGTTTAGTACAGTTATAGTTATTAACACGGCCAAAGTCTAGAGTAAATTAAAAATATAAAATGTTATGAATTATAAAAGTATCGTGCATTATTAATCTTATGGCGTAGGCCCTCTTAAGTTACATACTAAAATATTTATTGCAGTACACGTGTTTCATATTTAAGGGCACACACAGAGCACTATTTTGTTTGATCGTCCGTCAAAAGATGGCGCCAGTAAAACGGTGTCGTTATCTTTGTAAACGTATCCGTTTACCTATTCGTGTTTTTACTTAGAAAAATTAGTATCATTTATCAAATCTGTCAAATCTAAAAATGCCGCGTGGTCCTGGCATAGAATAGGCCCCCCCTTCTTTTCCCGTGAGTGTCGTAAGAGACAACTAAGGCAGGGCGAGGGATGGGCAGCAGTGTCCCTATTAAAATATCTCTAAAGCCTGACTGTGGTTGCCAATCCGACTGCCAAGCGTGGCAACTATTGGCAAAACTCCTAAGGGGGAGGCTTATATTCATCAGTGGACAGTCATAGGCTGATATGATGATGATGTGACATTAAAAATACTAAAAAAGTGGAGGCAATAGTCACAAAACGAAACTGTTGAATTTCTAAATTAAAACCACGCTTTTGAGAGTTTTTGGCATTGTGGCATTTTTAAAACTTCGCATACCAATACAATTTTATTCTAGATTATAAATTTAGATAGCACAGAACACTTTTCTGTGCTTTTCTTTTCTTTTCCATTATCTTCTTTGTCCCGAAAGGAATATGGCGACTCGACCATAGATAGTGCTTTTATCCCGTCATGATATATTGTACGGGAATGTATTCCCGTGGGGTGATTTATCGAAGTTTATCCAAACAGAATTGCAACTATAACGAGACTTAAATAATCGATAAGTTAATCTTTTAGTTATTTAACAAAATAAATAGACAGAGGTCGTTGACATTATCTTTATGTAGTGTGGGGTCAATGAACCATAATATTATGTTTCCTATTCAAATATTTAGTGCTATGCACTCGCTTCATTTTATGTGAATTGTAACACCAGAGGGAATAATTTGATGTACAGGATCAAAGGATACGGTAGGGATGAATGCACCATTTTGGAGCGCGAGGTTAAGTACAGAAAGACTACGATTATAAGTGCTTTTATCCCTTTCAGACACAAGATTTTTTTTTCTTTCATATTAAATATATTTTCGTGTTTTGGAGCCAAGCCATCTTGCCGGCACGCACGAGACTACTGCACCACCTAACCGCTAAAATGATTTCTTATTGGCTGGTTTAGAATCTCACTATCATGTTATTTCAGCTTCGTGCGTAAAAATGAATTGCGCGCGGTTTTAGAATTTTCTAAAGTTACAACTCACGCCCGTATCGTTCAGGTCTGAAATGGATATAAATATTATTTGGAGAAACTATCTTCTTGTTTAGTACATTTGATCTTATTTATTTTCTTCGACATTTACCATCAGGTGAAGTAAGTCCAACTGCTACTGTTATAAGTGTATAGTGAGTTTTTGATTATTTGTTAATGCCTTAACGGTGTTTTAGTTCAGTTACTATGAAATTTGATTTACACGAATTTTTTGAGACGGGGAAAAAAATAATTTTACCTTTTTTCCAGTTATGTCGACGAAGCCGCGAGTAAAAGCTGGTCGTATAATAAAAAAATATTATGTATTTATTCATACAAAAATAATAATAATAATTCTTTATTTGGAACAAAAAAGAATGGCATCACTATACTGCACAATACTTTTATTAAAATAAAAAAAAAATAAAAAAAAATTCATTTAACCTATTTTCATTATATATTATTTAATTATAACTGAGTAAGTTATTATGTCCTGTTATTTTAACTAAATTGTCCTGGCTTTCCAACTTCAAGTCCTTGTTTTCGAAATTTAGTTGTTAGTCTATGTGGTTTTGTTTGTTTACTATTGTTGAGTAAGTATCTCGGTACTTACTTGTCATAGATTACGGACAGTATCTGAGCATTATCTTTCTACGCTACCTGCTATCGACATAATGTTGCCAACATTGAAAACAGAAATGTGCCAACATTTAGATTGGGTGCGTTCATAAATGAAGCAATTATGAATTGAAGAATGAAAAATATGTTATAAAAAATTTAAAAAATTATTTTGAATTTTACAGATACTTAATATTTTTATAAAATATTATGAGTAAAATAGAAAATACATTTATATAAAATTCCTGATTCAATATAAAATATATTAATGAAGAATCCGATCGAAATTAATGTAAGGTAATGACGTTTTTTTCACCATCGATGTCCAAAGAAATTACCTATGCATAATGGTGCTAATGGTAACCTAAGAACAAGGAATTGCATAGAAGGAATGATAAAATTGTTAATTCATAGCAGGCTAGTGTATAAAGAACGACGAGTATACGGCCGTATAACCCTGCCAAATTCAGATACAACCTGCTTGCATACATTCTATATAAACTGTATTAAATATATCATTTAGTAATGTAAAATTTGCCATAGACAAATCGATGACATATCAAGCTTTTTGTATACGAGGTCTGTCCGGAAAGTTCGTATAAAAGTGTTCTGGAATGCGAGAAAGAGGAGTGGGGAGGCCAGGTAAGCGCAGGACCCCTTCCTTATGTCCCTAACAATGCTTCAGTTCTGGTCTGACCGCCGTGCGGTGCGAACTGGCTTGTCACGCCATCTGTGAAGTTACCTCTTAACGAAACCCCGTCGGCATGGAGCCCGCTTCCGTTGAAGAGCAGCGCGTCGTAATCAAGTTTCTCTCGAAACTCGGCAAGAATGGCCGTGAAATTTTTGCCGATCTCAGAACAGTTTATGGGGATGATGCTGTGAAGGAACCAACCGTCCACAAGTGGCTAAAAAGATTCAGAGAGGGCCGAGAAAGCGTTCAAGATGACCCACGTTCAGGACGTCCTTCCACTTCACATTCCGACGAAAACGTGGAAAGAATTCGAACTTGTGTTAATGGGGACCGTCGTTTAACGGTCAGACAGGTGGCTGAAGAGCTTAATTTGGGCAAAACCGTGGTCCACGAAATTCTAAGAAACGAACTTCAAATGAAAAAAATTTGCGCCAAGATCGTTCCGTGAGTTTTTGAGTAAAAATTCCATTACGGTGACCGAACACCCCCCCCTATTCGCCGGATTTGGCCCCGTGTGACTTCTTCTTGTTCCCAAAAACCAAATTGGTACTTCGGGGGCGGCATTTGGGGGACATAAATGAGATAAAAAAAGCTACGACGGGGCAGCTGAGAAACCTACAACCAGAGGACTTTCAAGGAGCCTTCTCACAGTGGAAACGGCGTTGGCACAAGTGCATTATGTCACAGGGGGAGTACTTTGAAGGGGATAAAATTGATTTACCTGAATAATTGTAAAATAAAAATTTTAAAAAACTTTTATACGTACTTTCCGGACAAACCTCGTACACTAGCCTACTATGAATTGAGAAAAAGGACGACTGATGGTGTATCTTTCGTCCTCTTTTTACTAATTGTATTAGAGAGAAGGCAACCATATGATTTACAGTTTTTGTTACCGCATACCATCAGGCGAAACATACACTTGTTTACTGAAAAACCAGATACAAATCTGATATTTTTATTGTATATACACTTATCCTTCAAAACGTTTATATGGTACAAAACGAAAGGGAATATTTGGAAAAAATACAAAAAGGGATACGCGGGTTTTTTAGTATGCCTGTGTACAGTCATAAACAGAAGTAAAATAATAGTCAATTTAAAAATCTAATTTCATTACATTTACACTTTTATTCAAAAAAACATGTATAATAAAAGATTGTGTTCTGAAAAAAAGAACGTACTTCAGTTGTAGCAAAATCAGTTATTTTTATTTCAAGAATAAACTAATGAATTGATATGGGACCAATCCGTAAGTATATAATTTCAGATAAAAAAATAATTTCTCAAATCGGCGTATAACTCACGGAGTTGTGAGGTAACAAACAAAAAAATAAATACAACCGAATCGAGAACTCCCTTATTTTTGAAGCCGATTAAAAAGAATGATCAATATCGGTCCAGAATTTGCGACGTAATTGCGCAACATGCGCACGAAAAATACAAACAAATCGTGTATCTCTTCCGTCTGGAAGCCATGTAAAAATTGAGAATCCACTTTAGTTGGCGACTGTACTATAAATGGCCGAGCTCATACGAAGCAATGGGCTGTAAGAGTTCGGAGCGCCCGGGCGCCCCTTTGCATTTCAGTAGCGACCCCATCCTCCCCCGCTCCGTGTTGACGCAAGATTGTTTGAGCTGCCCCGAGGTGATCCGTAAGGGGAGATAGGGTATAAATGTATATTACACGCCGGTTATATGATCTAATTTAAAATATATAATATAATGATGTAATACTTGAGTTCCATCTAGAATTTACTGAAAAAATATCGAATTATAAAGTCGTACTATATTTTATGTGTTATTTAAATATTTTTCATAAAATTATTAAAATATTGTTTATCCATTTATTGCTAGCTTTTTGCCCGCTACTTTGTATGCCTGAATTTCAGAAGAAAGCCGAAGTAAAGGACCTCTTCTACATGGTGTATTAACATGAAACAATAAAATTTTAAAAGTTGTGAAAAACGCATCCAATTTGCTACACGAGTTTCAACGTAATGCCGGAATGAACATACAGACAGACAGATACAAAATTTCTAAAAAAAAATATTGGTTTGGCTTCTATTCACTCCACTTATATTATTTTTTCTTAAATATCTCTCATGTACAAAAAATATTTAGTTACAATTTTATTATTTATTATTATTACATTAGATAAAACAAGATATTTTTTTTTGTTTCTTATATTATTATTATTATTTAAATTTAAATCTATATTATATAAATAATAATATCCATATATCCCGAATCTTCCTTGTAATCAGTGAATTAAATCAATGTATTATAATCTTTGAATTTCATGTAGAATATTGAACCTAAATCGGATGTTAAATAGAAAATACGTTTATATTTTTCCCGGAAAATCCAATACATGAGAAAGGAGATAAAATAAGTCAACATTGTGTTTATAAAGTAATTTAAAACTTCCACGTACTAATTAATTTTGAAGATCTCGTATTTGTAACTTGGTCGAGTATCGAATTTCGACTTCATTCGAATGAAGTAAACACTTTACGCTATTACGCTATAGACATTAAACTGTTAATAATAAATTTATATTACAATAGGATCTCGATTATCCGAATCGAATAAAACCGGGGTTATTCCGAATAATCGAAAATCCGGATAATCGATTTCAAAGCCCAAACAAACAATATGTAATTAAATTTTATTATTATTATTTTATTATTTAAGAACTTTATTACATACGTCATTTAGACAATACATTGTAAAATAATTACGATCTATAAAGATAATGGATTACATAATACCTGTTTACGTAATTAATACATAATACCATTTCTAAATCGGTAATTAGAGCCGTGTAGAATAAGTCCGGATAATCGAATATGTAGATAAACGATGTTCGGATAATCGAGATTCTACTGTACTCTATTGACTGCAATGTTACCTCGTGTGCTAAGTACTTTTTGATGATGAAAATATAATTGTAACTTCACTTGCACTATCGGTATACCCTGGCGAGGTACCAGTGAGTGATGATAGGTGATGATGAAGACAGGTCAATTAGCTCAGCATGTTGAATTCACCTGGAATTAACCATAATTGTTTCTAGGAGAAACTGCGTAGAGAGTACTAGTAGTAGGTGGCGGGGGGGGGGGGGGAGAGGGGGGATTGTCAGTAATGTAATGTAGATTAGACTCTCTTTTCCGCGCTTAGTATCTCATTTGGGCCGTTGTGCGTAAGGGCTATTATTGCTAGTAATATACCCTGTCAGGTCGACCTCCATGTGGTCCCCCCTGGAAACCATCGTGCTGAATTCTAGATACATTCACCACGATGGGTTAACAGACCTACCTTTTCATTCTCACTTATCATACGTCACTGGTGCCTCGCTAATGTATACCGTTAGCGCAGGCGGGGTTACCATTCCATTATTATCCATTAAAAAAAACTACCTCCTCATTAATAACAATCCTTCTCTGTATACCATGTAACCCCATTCCCCTCTAGTACCGTCTCGATTCAGTGGCTGTTATTTTGCGTAATCGACGAACCCTTCCCTCGTTTGAGAAGGGAGTGGTTTGTTTAAAACTAAACAATATGACTGCATTACTTGTAAGTAGCCTCGTGACAGTGGCGCTCTCTGTACTCCAGATTTTCTAAGTCTTAGTTCGTATATTAGCCATATCACTATCGTTAGGCCTTAATCCATATGGCCATACCGGTTGGCTGAGAGAGAATGCCTGTAGCATTAAATCGACTTTTGTACACCACATTTTATTTATTTATTTTTATTTTTTGCATACAATAAAAATTGTATACTGCTACTGTATTCTTATATTTTTCGAATGTTTTCGAATATGTTAAAAATCTTTTATCCAATAAGTTTTGAATAACAGATTTTTACCATATTCGTTATTGAACCGTTATATATATATATATATATATATATATATATATACATATACATTTATCTTGAAACGTCGAGTTTTAGAATTCCTTAGAATCCGATTGTTGTATAATACTAGGCATTGCCCGTGACTTCGCCCGTACAAACCTGTTATTTTATGTTTTTGGTGGGACTTTAAAGGAAATCTCTCTTCGTGCTTAATTATGTTACTTATATGTTAAATTGTATGCTTTTAAATTTATCGATTTAAACAGTTCGTTGTCCATTTAGCAATTATTGTTCGAGTTTTATGAAGTAGATTTAAAATTTTAATCGCATGGATAGTTAATTTAAAATCTCGATTTGAACTCGATTCGCTCACGAATCGCAATAACACTGAAACGATTTGACTCGAAATAAATTTAACTTGTACTATTAAAATAAATCAGAAACTCATTAACAAGTAAATCGGATATTTCAAAGTTTTAGATTAACCGCTCACTGCAATTTAAATGGCCTATTTTGCTAGGGCTGGCGTACGTATAAAAAAAAATATTAGTCGGCGTTTTTTTTTTTAACTTTATTATATATTATATTTATACTTTTATGAAGTAGTTCATACAAGCAATATCTACTATTAATAAATTTTTTTTATACAACTTAGAATGGCAAACAAGCTGACGGCCCACCTGATGGAAAGTGGTAACTGTCGCCTATAGACGACGCCGTTACCAGAGTAACAGAGATAAAAACAGTACAGCCCACATTAAAAACTACATACTTAATTTTAATATTGTCAATATATTATAATATTTTCACCAGAGGGAGATATTGTACAAAAGTCGTTTGCTTGGGTACTTCTATCCCATTCGTGTTTCTACCGTGAAGCAGTTGTGTTTGCATGGTTGTGTTTCGGTTTGAAGGGTGGTATATGGCAGTGAATTTACAGGGTACAGAGGAATAACACCTGAGTCCTCAGGAATGGCAACGCATGGGGGGTATCATGGGCGAAACAGTATACTCTGTTATGTCCATAGTACTGCTCATGTTTACAGACGACGGCTACCATTTTCCATCAGGTGGGCCGTCAGCTTGTTTGCCATTCTAAGTTGCATAAAAAAATATAAGTAAACTAAAGATTATTAATTTCAAATAATGTTATATATATTTTTTTAAATAACATACGCTACTATATTATTTAATATTGGAAGAGCGACAACCCTGTTCCCTAATTTTATTCCCCAAAAAGTTTCTGAGCGAGCTTTCCTAAGAACGGCACTATTTGTCAAATTTATTGGTTCAATAAGTAGTGGTAGCGAGGCCGTAATGTAGGACATATGGCGTCAATCTGTAAGGGTACTTTCTTACTGGGAGAAAAATTGCCTTAAACATGGATTATAGCTTGACTTAAACATGTATTTATGGTAAAAAACCGAAAAGAGTCTTATGTTTCCAGTCAAACTGTTTATAATTACTCCTCTCCATCAAAAGGTTACCTGGAAGAGATCGCTCTTAGAGATAAGATATCATTGTTTTCTCAGTGTAATATTTTCTTTTAATTGTTTATATTTATAATGAATTTACTATTGTAATCTTATGGAGATTCACCGGAGGGAAACTTTGTACAAAAGTCGATTGCTTGGGTACCTCTGTCCCATTTGTGTTTCAACCGTGAAGCAGTTGTGTTTGCATGACTGTGTTTCGGTTTGAAGTTTTGTTATTAACTTATTGTTGTTACTGTATGTTTTAGTGCAATAAAGAATATATGATTTAATGGATTTTATATCTTAAAGATCGTATCATAGTAATTGATTGATTGTTGGCCGTGTGGTCCCGGCATAGAATGGGCCACACCTTTCTTTCCTGTGGGTGACATAAGAGGAGACTAAGGAACTTAATAGTCGAGGGATGGGCGGCAGCGGTCCTTATATCGTCAAAGTATAACTGCAGCTGCTTCACGGTAGTAACACGAATGGGACAGAGGTACCCAAGCAATCGACTTTTGTACAAAGTCTCCCTCTGGTGAAGATTTAGTGATAAGGCAAATATCCCTTTCAAAATTGAATGTAACGTACATCCAAACAGTGACGGTAGGAAATAATAAATGCTTATAGTTGAATGAGCGCGCTGATTTACCTGCACCCTCTTAATGCAACTTGAGCTCCAAGAGCCCTAATAAAACCACCCCACACAAGGATTCGAAAGGGTGTTCACGACGCGTTCTCGAAATAATTACAGGTACACAGAGATGTGTAATCGTCCCTCAAGGAGACACCCTGTAGATAATAGCTATACAGTATGAGTGTGTATATGAGTTGTAGGCTTTTGTCTCGTTATAAACGTGGGTAGTATCAGAAGTATTATTATTCCGTTCAGCATAAGTACATGCATATATACATATTTGCAGAAGAGGACGGAGTACTTGAGTACATCATTTCAGCCATTATCCGTCCACTGCTGGCCATAAACTTCCCCCATAGACTGCCATAAAGAACGGTCCTGAGCCACCTGCATCCACTGACTCCCTGCAACGCATTTCAGGTCGTCACTCCATTTAGTGGGGGGTCGTCATACACTACGTTTCCCCGTACAGGGTCGCCACTCAAGAACCTTTCTTCTCCATCAGTTGTCGGTTCTTCGAGCTACGTGACCAGCCCATTGCCACTTCAGCTTGCTTATTCTTTGGACTATGTCGGTTATTTTGGTTCTTTTGCGGATATCCTCGTTTCGGATTCTATCACGCAAAGAGACTCCAAGCATAGGCCTCTCCATAACCCGCTGAATAAGTTGAAGCTTTTATTTTGAATCATCGTCATCATACCATCCTTTAACTGTCCACTGCTGAACATAAGCCTCCCCCTTGGGGGTTTTGCCAGTAGTTGCCACGCTTGGCATGCGGCTTGGTAGACGGATTGGGAACCGCAGTTAGGCTTTAGATGTTTTAACAGGAACGCTGGCGCCCGTCCCTCATGCTCCCTTAATCGGCTCTTACGACATCCACGGGTTTAGAAGGGGTAGCCTATTCTATGCTGGAACTACACGGCTATCTAAATATAGTTGAATATATACATACTTGATATGTCTTCATATGGTAACGGTAAGAATACCAGGTGTCGTAAATTCTTTTTATCTTCTTGGTAACTCATACCTCTTAAATGCGATTTGAAGTATTTAACTACGAAACTCAGGTTTTTTTTTTGGTGGATGAAAATGGTATGGTAACCCCGCCTGCGCTAATGGGATACGTTGGCGGAGCACCAGTGAAGGGTGATAGATGAGAATGAAAACAGGCCAGTTAGCCCATCATGATGAATTCATCAGGAATCCTATGAGTAAATAAATAGATTTAAAAACTTTTTTTTCATGCAACTTGGAAAGTGGAAATCGTGACCTATATAGACATGAGTAGTACCATGCACATAACAGAGTATACTGTTTCACCAATGATACTCCCCATGCGTTACCATTCCTGAGGACTCAGGTGTTATTCCTCTGTACCCAGTAAATTCACGCCATATCCCACCCTTCAAACCGAAACACAGCCATGCAAACACAACTGCTTTATGGTTGAAACATGAATGGGTCAGAGGTGCCCAAGCAAACGACTTTTGTACAGTCTCTCTCTGGTACTTAGAAACGTTTAAATTTAGAACACGGAACCATGTGTATATTACTAAATCTTATTCTGAAATAAGCATTACGCTTTGCAAATAAAAACTCGATAAATTTAATATAATTTCAATTTTATATTACATCGGTCTCTTTTATAGCGCTAAATCTACTTGGTAAAGTACTGCGGCCCCCAATTGTCTATAATCCCACTATAGCAGAGACTAGCAGGCGTCTAGACAACGCCAGCAGACGGCAAGTCTACCTGAAATGGAATATACTGATATATGTGGTACGTGCCCCAGGGTACAAATTCAGAGATTGTACGTAATGGGCCGCGCTAGGGGATCGTGCGGTGGTACTGTGTTATGGCTGCAACGACTTATCAGATAGTATCCTTAAATAAATAAATAAATAAATAAATAAATAGTATATTTATATATGGCCACTTATCATGTATGTGTGTGTGTTTATGTGTGTGTGTGTATATGTATGTGTGTGTGTGTATGTATGTATGTGTATATATTATATTTATATGAAATTTTACGTTCAAATGTTTTAATATTGTTTTAATAGTTATCATTGTTGGCTTAAAAAAAAAAACTGCATATCATTCATGTGTTAACACGTTTTAGGGTCAATCAATCTTGTCCGGTGTCTTGTGTATCTATAATTGGCTACGTACATTTTTTATTGTTACCTGTTGTGTTTTCCAAATAAAATAAAATAATATAAAAATAAAAACACTCAATATGTATTATTCGAATATTGATTTTAAAAGAAATATGTTACTCGTTCTGAAATCATAGAAAACAAATGTTCCGAACACAACGGTACCACGCATAGGCATTTCTCTATTTCATTTATATATACAGATGGGCAAAGCACCGGGTTTAAACCCGGTGCTTTGGTAAAAACCCAATAAACACCCATAAACTCCCATAATCACCCAAAAAAATAGGTTTTTACGTATTTTTTTGAAAATATGTAAGTAATACCAATAAATTATTTTTATAAATTGTATTGATCAATTCTACAATATTAAATAAAACGTTAACTAATAATATTTCAGGAAATTTTAAAAATCTATATATAATAAAATGAAAGTAATTAATTTTCAGTGTTTTCATGTTGCAGTTGATCAACATGTTGGCCTTTTGCTTCCCGTAGATACTTTAAAATTTCTTCATAACACCTCGTTCGCACACATGGCCGTATATATTTAAATTCTTGAGCCACTAACAGTCCGAAATACTCATTTCTTTTATCCTCTTCTCCATAAATTAAGCATTTAGAACAGTTTGTTTCTTCTTTCAGTAAATTTTCTTTTACTTTATCCTCGTTTTTTTTCTTTGTTGCGACGACGCTGGGTAAATCATCTGGACACTGGGTCTCACTATCGCCAAATATATTTGGAGATCGGCTTTGGCTACGGCTTGGCAGACATTTTTTTCTTTCTACAATTTTAAATTAAATTTATTAGAATAAATGCTTCGAACACACGCGATCTAAGTACCTTTTGTGTTTATTATACCTTACCTACCTAGGTATAAAAAGAGTACTTACGTAGATTTTCTTTTATTAACTGTTTTATACGAAGATCTTGATCTCTCAAATTAGCATCCATTTTACTTCCAGTGATTATCAACTAAATTAATAATCCACAAAGTATTAAATAACGTTTTTATGAAATATTTAGCACAAAAACAATACCCTTTAAATATCGATCGTCAGTAACTGTGGCTGACTTACCTATATTCTAGCAAGCAGGACTGCCAGATGTGAAGGGGAAATCCCCAATAAATTGTTGCATGTGACTGATGATGTGAGCATGTTCGTTTCATAATAAAAATGTTGCCAGGTAACCAAAAAGTCGTATGTTTTTATGCGAATTACGATCATAATCTTTACGATCGTACATTAAAAAATAGACAAATAATAGTATGAGTACGATTTAAATCGTATATCTGTCAACCCTGCTAGCAAGACAGCGACAAAATCACGTTGCATAACAATGTAGCCCAAGCTTATATCTTATGAAATATACGGAAGAGATACGGACTTAGAAAAAACAGAAATGTTGTTCTTTGTGGAAGTCATTGATGAAATTCTATGTATTTTAGCCCGCAAACTTTCTTCAAACAAAAACAGCGCCATCTAGTATCGAGTTCTGTAATTATCTCTTTGTTTATGGATTTGAAGTAAGACCGCCACGCATGCAATACATTATGACTGGGGATTCCCCTATTCGTCGACGCTGAATATGAGGCGACGACAATCACTGTCAAACGTGTTCACTATTACTCTGACTCTGGTAACGTGACTTCCTGGTAACGTGTTAGGTAGGAAAAGCAGTAAAAAAGTGCATATTAAGGGAGCAGATTTGAAATAATATTTATACTTAACAAGAAATAATTAAAGGTAAGTGGATTTTTGAATGATACAATTATATCATGATCACTTAACAATTTTAACTTAAAATTAGATGTATTATTACAAGCTTTTATTTAGCTTGCGTTATGTAAATAAAAGTATGTAGGTATGTTCGTATGTTGATGCAATTATCCTCAATCCTCAACCGACTGGGATAAAATTTTCCATACACGTTTATTTTGGATGATAGTGCATAGTTAGCTGAGAGTCGTCATTGGATAATAATGGTGGATAGCCTAAGATGTGTACTAGATATTTATTTTTAACATAATATGCGTAAGTACCTAATCGAATTAAAGAAGTTGCTGAGAAAAATACAGAACAATACGATAATAAACTAGCGTCTGCGTTTAATCCTCCGAGGAGATGTAATTTTACAAAGGTTTTTTGTATTTATTTTATTATTTTTTTAATAAATTTATTGTAAATAACAAGAAATAATCATTGTAAAAAAATAGGCACTCTATTGTTGAATTTTCGTCAGACCAACTAATCATCGTTCATTTTTTTAGGTTCAATGGGGAGACCTAAAGATTTACGCATATGGGAGCACTACCGTACTTTACCAAACAAGTCTGTTTCTTGCAAGCTTTGTAATAAGGTCTACAAATTCAGTAATGCTGCCAAAATGCTTCAACATCTTATCACTTGTCCAAAATCTCCAGAAACATTAAAAGACTCTATGAAACTTATAAAAGATAGCTCGTCCAAAACCAAAATGTCTGGACTGTCAGATATAGAGACAAATTATTCTTTTATAAGCCCCTCGTCGTCTGCTAACACTACAATAAATGCTGAGTTTCAAGACACCGATGATCATATAAAAACAGAATTAGCGAGAGCTATATTTGTAACAGGGACGCCATTATCGATGGTGCAACATCCTTTATGGATACAATTTTTCGAAAAATTGCAACCAAAATTTAAAATACCTTCACGTAAAGCTTTAGCGACAAAATACTTAGATAAAATATATAGAGAAATGCGTTTTGAGTTAAATGAGGAACTAAATGCTTGTAGTTACTTACACCTTCAGTGCGATGGCTGGTCTAATTTAAGAAATGAAGGAATAATAAACTTTCTTATATCAAAACCTCAACCTGCATACGTTAAAAGTTTGAATACAGAAAGTAATCCTCACACTAGTGAATACCTTAGCCAAGAAGTTGAAAAAGTAATGAAAGTGTATGGAGCAAATAAGTTTCTTGTACTTATTGGCGATAACGCTAGAAATATACAAAAGGCATTCGAATTAACAAAACTCAAATATCCACATGTTGTTCCTCTCGGTTGCTGTGCACATATCCTTAACTTGTTGTGCCAAGATATTGTAAAGATACAAGAAGTAACTGTGTTTATTATGCAAGCCATAAATATAATAAAAACTGTTAAAAGGAGTCAACGATTAAGTTCCTTGTTGATAAAATCAAGGCAGGGTGAAGATTCTACACAAACACTAAAATTGCCTTGTGCTACAAGATGGGAAGTCATGTTATTTCGTTAAAAAGTTTGAAAGCAAATAAGATAGCTTTGCAAATATTAACAGTTAGAGAAGATGTGGTAATTTCAAGAGATATTAAAGATTTAATTCTAAGTGATGATTTCTGGACGAAGACAGGGGAATGTATAAGTATTTTGGAACCAGTCACTGAAAGCATATTTTACTTAGAGAGCGACCAGAATCGTTTGCATCGCACATACATTACATTTAGAGATGTACAAGCTAAGATACGTTTTGCATTAAATGAGATTTCGACATTGAGCGAAGAAAGCAAACAGCAGATTCTAACATCAGTATCTTCAAGATGCAATATGGCAATGAGGCCAATACATTTTGCAGCATATATTCTAGACCCCAGGACTCTAGGAGTCGAACTTACTCAAGAGGAAGAACTTAAGGGTATGGAGTTTATCTACAATTTAAGCCAACACTTAAGTTTGTCAAATGTAATGGCAGATTTGGCGTGTTATAAAGCTAAAGAAAACTTTTGGGCCAGAGGATTTGTATGGAGCTCATTAGATAGCATTGAGCCCCTAATATGGTGGAAAGGTATTTGTGGTTCCACTGAGTTAAGCAAAGTAGCGATTCGTATTCTATCAGCTCCCTGTACTTCGGCAGCCACTGAGCGTTCCTTTAGTATCCAAGGCTACATACATAATAACAAAAGAAATCGACTTACAACTGAAAGAACTGAAAAAATTTCATTCATTTGTTATAACTGGAATCTTAAACATAAAGCTGAATGCGAGGACATTCAGTTTAATGAAGAAAATACCTTAGAAGCTTTCATTGAGCAAGTAAATGAACATAACAGTTTAGACGAAATAGAGCCTATCGAACCTATACAATTCATCGCTTGTAATAACTCTGAATCTGACAGTGATTGACTGTAGTTTTACATTTTACTTTCATCTCTTTCTTAATAAACTCAAAATCAAATTAAAAGTTTTTTATTCTGTAGGCTGCATAATAATATTGTCTATGTCCAGTATAGTGGACGTCTTGCGGCTGAGATGACGATGATGAAGTACAAAATCATAAACACCCAAAAATTTGGGTGTTTATGGGGTTTAAACCCAATAAACCCAAAACACCCGGTTTTTACCCACCAGACTTTAAACCCACCCAGGTGGATTGCCCATCTCTATTTATATATCACACTAACTGACTCTATGTATATATTGGCTTATTTAAGAATTTATTAAATATTGATTATCTAATATTGAAATGACGAATACAATCAAAATTTATATATATATATATATTAGTTTGACTATGTATGTATATATATAAATAAATAAAATCTTATTCACTTTTTTATTAAAGTGAATAAGTTTTCATTATTATATAAAAATTATTCAATTATTACTTAAATAAATAGAAGCAAGGTAAAGAGGCAATAATGGGCGACCTTGTCGTTAAATAGTTTAACTTTTCCAGGCAACCGTAGAATCAAGAGGAATGAATAGAATTGTGTCTGGTCAAAGCGTAGCGGAAATTTAATAAGACTAAAAAAAGGAGAAAAAAGGGGTCAAAATAAATATGCTGAATTTTTTTCTGCAATCAATATTTATAGTTACTTGGTATATTAATATCGGAGCAGTATCTATGTCTAATTCAGAAAAACTACGCGCACGAAGTCGCGAGCAAAAGTTAGTGTTTATCAAAACTTATACAAACAAAGATACAAAATTATTCAAATATTTATAGTTACCGGGTACCGAGGAATAACATTGAATCCTCGGGAATGGCAACGCATGGGGGGTATCATCGGCGAAACAGTATACTCTGTTATGTCTATGATACTGCTCATGTCTATAGGCGACGGTTACCACTTTTTATCAGGTGGGCCGTCACCTTGTTTGCCATTCTAAGTTACATAAATTTTTTTTTCAACCTTACACTATTTTGGTGTGAAAGCCTTTAATAGCAAATGAACTATCGGCTAGTGACTTTCCCTGGCGTCGTGTCCACAAGGTGAACAAAACGTTCGTTGTCTAGACTTGGACTCAGTCTAGACTCCATCAGCTGGCGCCAAGTTCTGTCTTAATAATAACTTAATGTATGTAGATATAAATATCTCTAACGGCTCACAGCTTTATATAGATTTCTTTTGTCACAGACGTTAGGGGTCCGATTTCAAACCGAAAGTCCGAAAAATTTGTTATTCTTCTCCATTCAAAGGTTGTCCGGAAAATATCGTGTTTTAGCGATAAGACCGCCCATTGTTGCCTCTTCGATATTTCTTTAGCTAATTCTATGCCGGGACCATATGGTATGCATAATTGATTTTATTTGACGTACCGCTTATAATTTCTCGTGCATCCTGTATAAACTATATTAAGTATAAAATAATTATCAAAATCGATTCAGCGATAGAACTGTGTAACATAGCCACAAAAATAGAGACGAACTAAAAAGTTCCTTTTGGAAGAAGCTTGTAAAGAAAGCTACGTTGAAAATACTTTAAGTTTGTTCATTCCATAATCTTTCCAAAGGTGTCTGTAATTTAAGTTCAACATTATTTATATCCATGGCTAAATTTAATATGGATGTCGTGAAAAGAATTCTATGTGTTTAAAACAAAGTTCAGTTTCGAACCTCGCTGGCCGTTTCTGAGATATTTTCGTTTTACATAATTTGTGAGACGACAGATGTTGATTGTGTTTTTTTTTCAGGCTGTTATGAAATAAAAACGGTCAAGGGTATATAGAACAGACGTTAGTAAGTAAATAACTAAGTTTTTAGAAAAAAATACTTGTTTAAGTCTAATCAATTTTTTTACTGATTTCAAACTAGAAGGTTATCAATTCGATTATATTATTTTTGTGTATGACTTTAGAATGTTATTTTTATTCGGTTTGAAAAATTCTTATTATTGATCTTCAGATTGCTTCCATAGAAATGTTATGTAAATCAGTTCAGTATTTTAGTATTAGTAATGTATTATTTATTTATTTCTGTACTGCTTCCTACAGGACAGGCTCGGCCTAGTGTAGGAAGCAGTGATAAATTCTGTGCTAATACAAACATACTTTGTTAAATAAATAAATAAATATCTTATCTTATCTTACTTATTTAATTTAAATCGAAATAACTATTTATGTCACAGTTGAAGTCAGTTATTTTTTTTTTTATCACCCCTCTATTATGATGGTGAAATGAGCCATTAACTGCTCATTGCAGAACGTAGGCCTCCCCCTTAGTCTTAAATTTGC
Source organism: Galleria mellonella (assembly GCF_026898425.1). NCBI lineage: Eukaryota > Metazoa > Arthropoda > Insecta > Lepidoptera > Pyralidae > Galleria > Galleria mellonella. The sequence continues at coordinate 3,488,783 of NW_026442061.1, forward strand.
CAGTAGTTGCCACGCTTGGCTGACGGGTTGACAACTACAGTAAGGCTTTGGTGTCGTTTCAAGAGGGACGCTGCTACCCATTTTTCCACCATTAAATTCCCACAGTCACCTCTGACGATACCCACGAGAAACTATCATTATCTAACTCTATTACTAGTATACTTTAACCTCTATTATATATTACAAAATTATTTTATCTGGAAAAAGATCTTAAATTATTATGAGTAAACAGTTGTAATATTTGACTGAATTAGATGTTTTTTTTTATTTTTTTTATACAACTTAGAATGGCAAACAAACTGACGGCCCACCTGATGGAAAGTGGTAACCGTCACCTATACACATGAGCAGTACCATGGACATAACAGAGTATATTTTTTCGCCCATGATACCCCCCATGCGTTGCCATTCCTGAGGACTCAGGTGTTATTCCTCTGTACCCTGTAAATACACGCCATATCCAATTTTAATGAAATAACCAGCTATTGAAGCTCATAACATGATTTTTGTGTAACATACAAATTGACTACTTCTAAACTCTTGATATTACGCATAAAGACTCAAAATAAATTCAACGCTCAAAAAACTATTGAATGTTCTTTTATTCGACCATTTTGAGCTTTAAACTCGCTAAGTTGACATATTAAATCAAATTTGAATGGAATTCCATTTAAATTCAAACCGCACAAGGATCGACTTTCGAAATGTGGATAATTTCTGAAATTTGCAATTTGCTTGTAATGTAGTTGTACAAACACGTCTGCGAAGTTAAAAGTTTCTAAAATTCTCAACTAAAATTGAACGAATCATATAAAATGAATGATTATTGCGGTATTCGTTTGGAATATTTTTGTATAAATTATATTACGTATAGTGATGTTTAAAACTAATCGTCTACCCTTCATCATCATCATCATATCAGCCATTATATGTTCACTGCTAAATACAGGCCGCTATTGGGAAATTTTGTCATTAGTGGATTAGCTTTAGTGTTGTTTTAAAAGGGTTGCTGCTGCCCATCCCTCGAATATTATTACTTCCCCATGAGAGGAGTTTTGCTAGTAGTTGCCACGCTTGGCAGGCAAGTTGGCAACCGCAGTTAGGTTTTTAGAGATGTTTTGAGAGGGACGCTGCTGCCCATTTCTCGAACATTATTTTATTACTTTCCCATAAAGGGAGTTTTGCTAGTAGTTGCCACGCTTGGCAGGCTAGGGCAGGCGGGTTGGCAACAGCAATTAGGTTTTTAGAGATGTTTTAAGAGGGATGCTGCTGCCCATCTCTCGGACATAAGTTCTCTATGACACTCACGAGAAAGGAAGTCGTGACCTATTCTGTCTGGATCACACGGCCCATTTCAATATTGGCTCTTTATTAATTTTATGACTATTGAACCTGTTTTTTTTTTTTTAATAGAGAGAATAATTGTTTATTGCGAAGCATAATCTACTTATCGATATAATTTGTACTAAATTGAGTTATTTTCACTACAATACGTCTACGAGACATCTCGTTTATCGGAGTGTTTGTCAGATTTGAAGTAGCAGTTGTTTGTGCGGAGCCACATCAAGTACATTTCGGGTCTAGCTCTCACTGTATCTATCCACTACAATTCATATATGTGGCACTTAAGATGTCTACAATTTCTTTTTTATTTTCGAAATATTTCTAAAAGCAGCTATTTCGTAGTACAGATTGTACTAACTTATAAATTAAATAATTTTATATTAAAGTAGGTACTATAGAAAGTATTTTACTAGAAAGAGACTTTGTATAAAAGTTGTCTGCTTAAGTACCTTTGTTCCATTCGTGTTTCTGCTGTGAAGCTGTTGTGTTTGCATGGCTGTGTTTCGGTTTGAAGGGTGGGCAATGAAATTATAGAGTTTTTTTTTTATACAACTTATAATGGCAAACAAGCTGACGGCCCACCTGATGGAAAGTGGTAACCGTCGTCTATAGACATGAGCTGTAACATGGACATAACAGAGTATATTATTTCGCCCATGATACCCCCCATGCGTTGCCATTCCTGAGGACTCAGATGTTATTGCTGTGTATCCAGTAAATTCACGCCACATCCCACCCTTCAAACCGAAACGCAGCCATGCAAACACAACTGCTTCACGGTTGAAACACGAATAGGACAGAGGTACCCAAGCAATCGACTTTTGTACAAAGTCTCCCTCTGGTATATATAGTACAGTATAGAGACATAACAATTTAGACCTCAGGAAGGGCAACGTATGAAGGATATAATGGCCGACACATTATACTTTATTATGTCCATGGTACTGTCCATATCTATAGGCAACGGTTACCACTTTCCATCAGATGGGATATCAACTTGTTTGCCATTCAGAGTTGCATAAAAAAAAATCTAAAACGACAATTTGTTACTTGGCGTAAAGAGTAACGCGGCAGTTTGTGACAGAAGTAACCCAATGGGAAAGGAATAGAGCATCAATCAATCTGTTTTAACGACCGGACATCTGTACTGGTAGTTTTTACCACAACACTGATGGATCTAAGTGATCGATACCTCGCCAAGTGGACCCTTGTCGTTTCCATTTTTTTATATAACTAAGTAGGTTTCTATAAATTTGCTGTAAATTGTCATGATGATAATTTATTTAAAAAGAAAAAATAAAATTATTTTACAATACAATTCACAACTGAATTACTTATACTTATTATTTATTTGTTATATGTTACAATACCAGAGGGAGACTTTGTACAAAAGTCGATTGCTTGGGTACCTCTGCTCCATTCGTGTTTCAACCGTGAAGCAGTTGTGTTTGCATGGCTGTGTTTCGGTTTGAAGGGTGGGATATGGCGTGAATTTACTGGGTACAGAGGAAAAACACCTGAGTGCTCAGGAATGGCAACGCATGGGGTTATCATGGGCGAAACAGTATACTCTGTTATGTCCATGGTACTGCTCATGTCTATAGGCGACGGTTATCACTTTCCATCAGGTAAGCCGTCAGCTTGTTTGCCATTCTAAGTTGTATAAAAAAAAAAAATAAAAAAAACAAAAATTTATCAATACGCAGTTTGCCAACCTTAAATTGTTAACATCATATAACAGTAAGTTAAAAGTAAATGTTATGACGCTTTTATAGATGTACATTTACATTACACACGCGTACAACGTATAAAAAACCAGTAGAAAATACTTAGTCTTCAAAAGAGATTACGATAAACGAGCTTAGCCTTAAGTGAATTGGTGGGATTATATAGGTAGTTACTGAGCGCAACGTGGACTCCAATCATGTATTGAGCAAAATATACTATGTATATTAATTTTGTTTGGTTTTTATTTTTATACGATATATCTATCTTCACGCCAGCTACTCCTTGAGAGGTAGACAGTGCCTTCTAAAGCGTCTTTCCTTACATACATAGCGTTAGCTAGAGGGGTGAGGGGGCATTGACCTTTTTATACCACTGAGGTGGCAAACAAGCATACGGCCTACCTGATGGTAAGCGGTTACCGTAGCCTATGATGACCTATGACCATAAAAGGTCTGATGCCCTACATTAAAATGAAAGGCCTCAAGAAAATTAGACAGATTTGCTTTTTCGAAGTTATTAATTAATTTTTTTTTTTTCATTTAAGAGTTTCCTCTTGTCGGTGCAACTAATTCTAATTATTATTATTAGTTATTAATTCGAAGTTAGGAATTATGGCTTCTGCCCGACCATATTTTGCCCTATCTTAAACATGGGTCTAGCTACGGCCCTGTTTTTTTACTTCATCCACTTTTATAGTACGTCTGGCGCGTTATTCAATTTAAAGTAACTTGAACTGTATTATATAAGAATAAATTTATTAAATAAATTCACATTTAATTCAACACTATAATGGTTATCTTTTTTTTATAGTATTTCGCTTGTATTGTTTTTATATATTTTTATTTAATATTCTATTTATTTTAATTTCATTTCGTTTATATATTTCGTAATACATAGGTAGTTAACAATGGACGGTACAAGAAGATAAATCCTATATGATCAACTTCATAATCTAGGTATACAGATTTACAAACATATGTAAAATACAATAATGCCATTATTTTTTTTTTTTATTTTAGTTTATTGGCACATAAATCACAGATCACAACCATAAAAAACTTAAGTAATAATTACATTTGTGATTCGGCTAGGTAATAATCTAATTACACTATGTGCACAGCTTGAGTAATTCATTAAAAGCAAACACATAAAATAAAAAGAAATACTTAAAATGTTATATAAATATATAAAATATAAAACTATATATATATATATAAAAAAAAAACATATTTTCAATCGTATTTTACAAAATAGAAAACAAGTTCTTCCTAAATATCAAATATTTTGTACCGAATATGTCGATGGATTTATGGTCGAGCAGTAAGTCGTTATAATGACGACATTACATTTAAATATAGACTATATTGTTTATGTATTTTGTTTTTTTTTTATACAACTTAGAATGGCAAACAAGCTGACGACCCACCTGATGGAAAGTGGTAACCGTCGCCTATAGACACGAGCAGTACCATGGACATAACAGAGTATACTGTTTCGCCCATGATACCCCCCATGCGTTGCCATTCCTGAGGACTCAGATGTTATTCCTCTGTACCCAGTAAATTCACGCTATATCCCACCCTTCAAACCGAAACACAGCCATGCAAACCAAACCGCTTCACGGTTGAAACACGAATGGGACAGAGGTAGCCAAGCAAACGACTTTTGTACAAAGTCTCCCTCTGGTTTTACTAACAGCCGCCGGTATCTAATATATGTATATTAATGCTTGTATTAAGTATGAATAACATTACAGCAAGACGTTCCGGAAGCAGTATAATAAGAATAGATTACTTGTACGTTACACGATGCCCCTAAATGTGCCATGTGTATGACGTCATACATTCAGCAGGAAGTGCGGGGTAATGAGCTCATAAGGTGATCGCCGAGTTACCCCCATCTTAATATTAATGCGAAACAATATTGTCCGCGTCGCTCGGGAAATTATGAACACAGTTTCGTGTCTTGTACTTTCGGCCACTATTGTGTTGTGTCATGGTTGATTAATACGTCAGGGATACGTGGAATATGTATATACATTACATATGTACATACATTGATAGATATCTTCGATTTATCTATATAAGATAGTGCAGTGTTTCCCAACCTTTTTTGTGCCATGCCCCACTTGAACATTTCTAAAATTTTTATGCCCCATACACAATTTTTGCCGACAAAATTTACTTGACGACTCTAATCGCCCAGTTGATATTTTGGTTAACTTAAATGCTTGTTACTAGTATTTATTGCGAGAAGTCGATAGATAGGTAGAACTGTTCTGTGTGGCTTACTATTCCATAATTGTTCCACCACATTTGTGGACATTGGACGATGAATAGCTGAAATGATGATAAATCTTCTCGACTGTGAAAAATAATTATCAAAATTGACAACGTAATTACAAAAATGGCCCCAAAAAAATATAATATTAAGGACCTTTTTGAGAGTTCTTCAAAAGGTACAAGACAGTATCAGATTTCAGTCGGTAAAGCCGGTAAACTTTCTCTTTTAAAAGTGTTCGGGTAATGTTGTTTTTTGCCATGAAGGGAATAAAGGGCCGCCAACAAAACAGGGGTCGACAGGGGCCGTACCGACTTAAAGGCTTCGATAAAAAATGTTGGAGCGAGATTAAATATTTCTAACGTGGACCCTGTAGTGGTAAATTTGTTTATTTATCAGGCTTCGGACTTTTTGGCACACAAGGCTCTATTGTTAGAAGCTTAATGGAGCAATTTTTTTATTATATATAATTGAATATTTTATCAACACCGTTACCTAGTAACATTCTATCATCCTTGTACTTAATTCGAAAACGCAGCCAAGTAGTTAGATATAATTTATTGACAATATCTAACACTATTGCCAACCTGCCTGCCAAGTGTGGCAATTACTGGCAAAACCCTCGCTTATGGTGGAGGCTTATTTTTAGCCTGTTTCGCCCATGATATCTCCCATGTGTTGCCATTCCCGAGGACTCAAGTATTATTTCTCTGTACCCTGTAAATTCACTGTCATATCACACCCTTCAAACCGAAACACAGCCATGCAAACACAACTGCTTCACGGTAGAAACAACGAATGAGATAGACGTGCCCAAGCAATCGACTTTTGTACAAAGTCTCCCTCTGGTATAATAATATATAAAATACTAATAAATACAATTCATATAAAATTTACTAATAAATAAATATTAAATGTGTCACGTTTGATGTGATGAGCCGAGCCTTTAAGCCTAAGGCAAGACTGCCTCCCTCTGTAGGTCCTATCGCTTCTATAACAGATTGTGTTCTGAAAAATTGTTTGAAAAGATGCCCACAGCCACCTTCTATCGTCGCACCGCTCGCCATCGACAGGGAATTCACCCTCAAACGCTTGAACCCAAATGGTCACGTACAGTGCGGGTTCAAAGGGATTTTCTCCCACGAATGCTTGGGCTGTGGAATGAGCTCCTTACCGAGGTTTTCCCTAGACACTACAGTATGGGATTCTTCAAAAAGGGTATATTAAAGTTTGTTCAAAGTCAGCAATTCGCACGTGACACAGGCGACCATAGGTTATAGTAACCATTTACCATAAGACAGGATGTATGCTTATTTTCCATATTTTTATTTATTTACGAGTATTTATTCATTAGTACATATATGTGTATATGGCGGACTTAATGCTAAAAGCATTCTCTCCCAGTCAACCTTAGGGAAATGTCAGAATACTCGAATGCGGTACTAGTAATTATTGATATACATACATACTAAAATTACATATATAAACGAATACATGTATATAAATAACAAATATACTTATACATATATGACGTATACTATATTATACACGAAATTGAGAATAATATAAAGTACTTACTGCTCGGATTAAGTGAAAAAGTGAGCATGAACGTTTTTTTTAAAGACGGTTTAGTCTACATTCGTGGTATAATATTTTTTTTTACAGTATAAACTCCCTTTTTTTCTAAATCGGATAGAAGCATTGCCCAGCCATTAATTCACTTGCATGTGATAAATTGGATGTGGGTGTGTACGCTAATACAAAATCTAACATTTTTACCCTTTTTGTTATTTATATAATATCAGTTAAAAGGGTCAGTTAAGGGTTTTGTGTTGAGGTGAATGAACTCTTGTATTTATTCATGATTCTATTTGCACGGAATGTAAGCGAATGCGGTATTTATTAATAGCATTTTTTAATTGTGAGAAAAAAAAATACTGTGTGTTTGTGTAAACACAAGTATATCGACTGAGTTTTTTTTTTATTTTTGTACTTATTTTGTATGATTATGTCACCAAATTTGAACTTTTGAATAGATAGATATATAATTAATTTGCATTACTTACAGCACACAAATAACAACAGACATAAATAGACATATACAAAAAATAAGATAAAAGAATACATATATAAAAAGAAAAAAAAGGGAAATATATATGCAAATGTGAAAACGATTCATGGCTTAACATAGATATAAATTTGATTATGTATTGACTGTAATTCAGCTGTACGTTTTCCAAAAAATAAATAAATATAGAAGAAGTAATATAATATTGTTACCCGCGACTTCGTCCGCGTGATCGGGTCATGTTTACTGACCGGGAGAAAAAGTAACCTATACAATCAATCAATCAATCAATCAATCAATCATCTTTATTCATATACATCTGTTACAGATTCTTATGATACGTCAATTTATAATTATAATAATTATTTTATAAAATAATATTGATTAAAAAAAATACAATAATTACATTTACAATACAATTCACATTAATACTATATTCAAATCCATGCAGTTTTGTCATTTAGATAGTCATTTATTTTATAATATGCTTTTATACAGAGAGTCCTTTTTATATATATATATATCTTAAATTTTATTTCATTTAAATGTAAAACGTCATCTGGAAGTTTATTAAAAAAACGTGTACAGTTCCCCATGAAAGATGTAGTGACTTTTCGAAGGCGATACCTTTCTCCATTCCATATAGTACGTGCATTTTTAGAATATCACGTGGATTTAATACAATTGTGCGGGACCGTTTGCGCCAATCATGGAGAAATCTACATACAAATAGACGACATGGTGTGCGAGACGCGAGCACCCCGCCGATCGCGATGGGAGTGCAGGTGACAGATCTATTTTCCATTGATTGTGTTACCCCGAGCTGTGCGTGCAACGAGATTTGTATTTCTGATATATTTTATTAGTGGTACACGTACGTGTACTGAATCATTAGCTGTGTTATTCATGAAATGTCAAATAAACCGATTCGAATTGATGTGAAATGAATTCTTTATTTCTATCTTTATCGATGTATATATCGAGGTAGATAGATACTCGTTATTGTTTCTTCTAAAAGATTACAATAGTAAACTTATTATAGATATAAACAATTACAAGAAATAATCACAATGAGAAAACAATGGGCGGCCTTATCGCTAAGAGATCTCTTGCAACCTTTGGATGGAGAGGAGTAATTATAAACAATTCGGTGGGAGGCACGATGAAAAATTCTATAAATTCTAAATATGGAGATGTGATACATGTAATAATATAAATGGAGGAATGAATATTTGTTACTATTTAACGCATAAAGTACTGAACGGATTTGAATGACATTTGGCACATGGGTCGGTTATATCCTATCTTAATACATAGGATACTTTATGTATTGATACACGCGAACGAAGCTGTAAAATAGAGCTAGTATCAATATATATTTATAAGGGTATAATAATTTAATTTTGGAGGGTAACATCAATTTACCTCCTTAGTGGGGTATTTTCTTTTTTAAATTGTATAGCCTATTTGTTTGTCCATATTTAGTTCAATATATTGTTAAAAATTTATACACAATTCTATTCATTTTAAGGTTAAACACAATGCTTACGCACAAATGCATAGTTTTGGCTTCGTTACGAATTTATTATATACTTACTGTATCCCGCTGTTCAGCCCGTGTCAATCACTACATAAGTTATCCTGTGTATTAAGTTAGGATATACCTTATCCGCGTAATAAATTTCGTTCAAATTCCTTCCGTAGTTTTTACGTGAAAGAGTAATAATCAAACCACAAATGCTTTGATTTTTACTTGTTAAATTTTTCTTGTTACATACTTTTGCATTTATTATATTAATAGGACATAATAAAGAAAAACGTAAAGAAGATTAGTTGTTTCTAAACATGTTTTTTAAAAGTATTTAATTTTGTCTATTTAAAGAATTTATGTGTATCTTTTGATTCAAATAAAGAGTTCAACTATTTATAATATTTTCGCCCATTTAGTGTCAGAATAAAAAATATTCTTACATAGGCTGTAGTGTCCCATTGCTGGGTAAGACTCTCCCTTTTTAATTAAAAGTCGAAATTTCTCAGTTAATTCAATTATTTTTTACAATTCACAATTGAAGTGAAAATTAAAAACACTTGTTAGCAAGCACTTTATTTTTATTTCATAAATTTTCTATTCAAATTCAAGCGACTTCAAAAAAAAGGATGTTTTCAATTCGGTTGTATTTTTTTCTGTTTGTTGCCTCATTACTCCGTCAACTGTAGACTGATTTGCAAAATTCTTTCTTTATCTGAAAGGATGTACTTATTATTATTATTATATATTACTTAGATTGGCTCCATTGTTTTTTATACAACTTAGAATGGTAAACAAGCTGACGGTCCACCTGATGGAAAGTGGTAACCGTCGCCTATAGACATGAGCAGTACCATGGACATAATAGAGTATACTGTTTCACCCATGATACCCCCATGCATTGCCATTCCTGAGGACTCAGGTGTTATTCCTCTGTACCCAGTAAATTCACGCCATATCCCACCCTTCAAACCGAAACACAGCCATGCAAACACAACTGTTTCACGGTTGAAACACGAATGGGACAGAGGTACCCAAGCAATCGACTTCTGTACAATGTCTCCCTCTGGCAGACTCCTCCTCCATAGACATGCTATCAAAATTAGTTTAGTAATTTTTTAATTAAAATAACTGTTTTAGCCACGACTGAAGTCGGTTTTTCTTGTAGATCATGGTGTATCAATAATTCAGATAATTATTCCATATTCTAATGACATATTAATTTGCTATCTCACAATTTATAAACACAATATAGAAACTAATGAACATGAGTATATAACTGCATTGTGCAGGTAAATTATTTATTCATTACCATATGTGTAATTAGTGTTCGTAGCTCATAAGCTACGGCGTAGTAACTACGACACGTCTACGCCGCGTAGCTTACTACGACGCTACGAATATTGTTACCGTGTTTATTTCTTTACATTATCCTTACATTATCATCTTAGTTTTTCATATTTCTAATTGAATTCTCAAATCTTGAAGTCAGTAAATTAAATCTCTAATGCAGGTAGTATATTAATTTATTTTAACATTTATTATTTAAGTAAACAGGTATTATATTTATTTATAGTATGTGTATTTATGTAATATTTTAATATATATTAATATTTCATTTAACTGTTTATTTGTATATTTGTTTATGTATTAATAGTTGTAGCACTTTAGCTGCCCGCTAACGAAATGCTTTCTCACTGTACTGGGTTGACTGGAAGAGATCTCTGTCAGAGATAAGTCCACCCTTGCTCACAACATTTATAACTGCATTAACAATGTAATTTACAAGTGCAATACAGTATATATATATATATATATATATATATATATATATATATATATAATATATATATGCAAGCTCTGTATATCAATTTAAATTAATGTCTGTATTTGCACTGTTGATATGCCTTTCAAATTTAAATAAATAAACAAATATACTAGCGCCCCGCCCCGGCTTCGCACGGATGCACATTACATCACATCACATTAGAAACCTCTAAAATTATCAGTGTTTCTCTACTATATTATGCATGTATTATACATATAAACCTTCCTCTTAAATCACTCTGTCTATTAAAAAAGAACCGCATCAAGATCCATTGCGTAGTTTTAAAGATCTAAGCATACATAGGGACGGACAGACGGGAAGCGACTTTGTTTTATACAATGTAGTGATATTTAATTTTATATATTTTTAATTTGTAAAAGATACTTTTTTTAATTATACAGCACTATCATACCTACTTGTACAACAATTAGTCCAAGGTTCTTTATTCAATTTAATTTACAATTCATTATAAACATAATGTACAAAGGCGAGCTTATCTCTAATAAGAGATTTCTTCCAGCAAAACCTTTCCATGTTAATGTGTTATTTTATAAATAAGGTTGTCTTGAAAACATCGCTCTCAGCAATAAGGCCGCCATACTGTACTTATACAATTGTATCGTTGTGTTTGTAAATTGTCTTGTTTATTTCCTATATTGTATAATGCAAATAAATTATACTCATTAATTCATTCATCCAAGCTTAAGTACATTGGTAACGGGAATTACGGCCTTCGAAGGGACAAGGTTGTCGCGACTGTACCGACGGGCTGTTAACACTGAAATGCCGCATTGCGCCCATTGGTACAGTCGCCGGCAATAAATTATAGAGAAACACTTTAGTAGTTAAAATTTATTACAGCACTACCTTGCACTCGCGACTTCTTCCGCATAACCGAAATATCCATCATTGTTTGTAACAGATATGTTAGACCTTGTATATCTCTGTCCTATTCGTGTTTCTACCGTGAAGTAGTTGTGTTTACATGGCTATATATATATATATATATATATATATATATATATATATATATATATATATATATATATATATATATTTGATCTGCACGTTTATTTATTTATTAGTACATGTATGTGTATATGGCGGACTTAATGCTAAAAGCATTCTCTCCCAGTCAACCATAGGGAAGTGTCAGAATACTCGAATGCGGTATTAGTAATTATTGATATACGTACATACTAAAATTACATATATATACGAATACATATATATAAATAACAAATATACTTACACATATATAACATATACTATGTTATACATGAAATTGAGAATAATATAAAGTACTTACTGCTACGTTCTACATAAGCTATTTTTAATACAGTCATGCTGGCCAAGTCACGGGGAAAATTTAGTAAGTAAATAAATAAATAAATAATGCACGTGACTTAAAGGCTAGTTAATAAGCTCCGCGCTATGAAAGTAATTTAGAAAAAATTTGGTAATAATTTTTACAATTTATTTGTTACAGATTATTGTGGTCACTACGTAGAGTTTGCTATTTGGTAAGTTATTGAATAATATACGCAATTAATAGGACTTGGTTCTTAAAAGTTTTCGTCCGACTACCGAAAGATTTCAAGAAAAAAAAGTGCTTTTATTATAACTTTTATTTTTTTATTTATAAGTGCTTTTATTATAAATAAATAAAATATATAAACTTTTATTATATTTTTATTTATTTATTATTATTTATTTACTTTTATTGTGTTTTTATCTAGAAATCTGTCCGATTCTAGAATAAGGGCATACGGGTATGCGACCCCGGCCTCCCGAGCCGCTGTAGTGTCCCAGTCCTTTCCGCAACTGCAGTCTCCCCCCCCCTTTCCTTTCCCACATGAGTCCCTTATTCCTCTCATTCACCAATTTCCTTTATGCATTTCCAACGTTCCCTTCCTTTTTTCCTCAATCCTTTCCTCCATACCGTAGGTGGCGGAAACCACCAACAAATGCATTCCCAGAGAGGGTTGACGACAGGCAGGTGGCCGGTCGTAAAACTAAAAACCAAGTCTTTTTGTAATATGGATAAAATCATGTTACGCCGACAACAAATGATTGGGATAAGGGTAGGAAGATGATGATAAAATTAATTAATACATTTGCACACATTAGAATAAATCTACAGGGCGGACTTAATGCCTGATGGCATTCTCTACCAGTCAACCGTTACGATAAACAGAGAGAGGAAACGGCGGTGAATTGATTAAAAAAAAAAAATGTAAATTAAATATTTTGGGAGATAACAACATTAATAATATGCTTTTTATGTTTATTTTTACCTCATAACTCCATCAGTTATACGCCGATTTGGAAATTTTTTTTTTATTTGAAATGACATATTTACAGATTTTTCTCAAAGAACTGGAACCTCTGGCTTCTTAAAACAAACCTCCTTTCTACCTGTCTGCTAAATTTAAATTTAGAACATGAATTTTGTACATTGCCAGTACCCACACATCACGTAAGCAATGAATATTTTGCCGCGTGTTGTTTCCCCGCCTTTGATCCGGCCACCTCGTCAATTTGTAATGGATTACACTTTATAAATAAAGATGGCGCCTTGTAATCGTGATATAAGTCCGCGCGTGTAGCTTTCTTATTACTGATTATTTAAATGGCAAATAATATATTTGGTTACCGTAACAGGGTGGTATGGAAAACATTAGTTCTTTTTAGGGTTCCGTTCCTCCAAAAGAAAAATTGGAACTCTTATTGGATCACTTCGTTCTCCGTCCGTCTGTCCATCTGCCTATCAATATCCTTTTTCTTAGAATCGCGTGGAGGTATCAAGTTGAAATTAATATCATATACTCAGGTCTGCAATGTCTTAAAGCAGCAAAAAAGTAAGCTTCTAAATCGACGCAATCAAAAGATGCGGCCGTTTATGTTACATTTATATCGCATATTTTGACATTCGCAAAAAGATTTAAAATCCATAGAGTATTTCCCGTTGACCTAGAATCATGAAATTTGGCAAGAAATAATGACATATAGTGCAAGTAAAGGAAAAAATCCGAAAACCGCAAATTTGTAGTTATTTCACAAAAAATAAAATAAATTTGATGATTTTGTACGGAACCCTCTTTGCGAGAGTTCGACTCGCAATGGACCGGCTTTTTATTTTTAAAGAGATCTTACAGTGTATCTAGACAAGGGATATCTGTATTTGGATATTACAAAGGGTCAATAAATGACGAAAAGTTTTTAACCTCATTAACACGGCATGTTCAGCTGTTAAGTTGGTATAAATATTGTCAAAATCGAGTAGGTTTTCCTTGATTGAACCACATTTTTTTTATTGTGGTACTCAAATGTTATGCACCTGTTTTACTGAGAGTGGGCGGCGGGAAGGGTTCATGCCTTACTGTAGTAATGCTTTCTCTCTGTAATGCAGTCTAATACAATTTACCTTTTTACGGCGACTGCCTACCAGAGATACGGCCGAACCCTTTTCTAACACAAAGATAAAGCTAAAGATTTATAATAATTAGACGGAGTTCTCGCGAAATCATCCCTTAATCTCGACCCCTCGTGCCGTTGGAGTGAGCCGTCAAAACAGTGTGAGTGTTCGCGCGGGAGTCGGTATTATTTCGAAACATCATTTTGCAATCACAACAACTTGTTCCGAGGTCCCATTTCGTAAGAATGCTCATGATTATTAAATTACTAGCGATCTGGATTCGCACGGTTTTTTTTTTTAAATTGAGAGTGTTTCACAAAAATACTGGCTCATTAGTTCCACAGAAAATCAGCGTTTAGGCGTTATGTATGAATGGCTAAACAAATTATGCGACCAAAGTGGTGTGACCATTTTGTTCGCACAATTTCTAATTAGGTATAAGTTTATTTTTGTATTTCTTTTTTCTTTAATTTTATAATTATGTCTTAGTTGTAATTGTTATTGATACGCGCCAGATAATTATTGTTCTTTCTTTCAATTGTGGCAAAATCAGAAACTAGACAACTGAACTGATTTTGTTAAAGTTTCTATGAGACCAATATGTAAATATATTCTTTCAAACAAAAAAAAAAAACAATTTTCCAAAACTCGTTACAAATGTCAGAGTTATGAGGTAACAAACATAGAAAAAATACAACCGAATTGGGAACCTCTTCTTTTTTAAGTCGGTTGAAAATATAGCCTTACTCGCTGATACTCGTAACGTTGCTTTTTGTAGACGAAAGAATTGTTAAAACATGTTAAGTATTTTCATAGTTTATACATTTTAAATGATAATATAAATTCTTTCCTCATTATAATATTAGTTTAAATTAACTAAACCTGTTAAAATAGTTACACTTTATGTTCTATGACAAACTTCCATCACAATTAATTTTGTACGTAAATGTTCTCAGTTTTTTTTTTTACCGTCGGTCTACGTCACTTTAGTTTGCTTATTTGTCAGACTATATTCGGTCTTAATTTTATATTTTAACAAAAATAATCTTACGTGACCACAAAATTTTAGTTTTATGGATGATAATTTAAAATTATACTAAATAATCTTTATTTCGTTTATATAGTTACAATTGGATCATATATAATATCTTAGTAAAAATATTGAAAAATATCTAAATTTATCAATCAGAAATTATTGCCCCCTTGGTTAGAACTTCAAAACCGTCACCTGATAAGCCATATCCGGGGTCTTCATGGCTAACAAAAGTGACAAAAGAAACTAAGAGCAGAGGGCGCCACTATAATGACACCACTGTTAGTGTAGTGAGTCGCAATTCTAAATAAACCTGCGTGGGTACTAAAATAGTTTGCTCTATAGATCATTGTCAAGGGGAGTTGTGAAGTTTCGAATAAAAACATATGTTCGAATTGTTACCAAATAGGGGGAGATTGGGGTCTAGGACAATAGCTGTGTTTGCTCGCTGGGTTATAATTAATCAATCACGCCCATAACTTTGTTACATTGCTGTTGAGTACGTTAAGCTTTATACGATCACGTCAGATAGATAGATCTCTCTTCAGCCGTACACTCTTGGCAGAGTGGTCGTGGTTTTCACAATGACAGTGGATCGTCGATGAGGCTCTCCTTCGCGATTGAGGTCCTCGCAATACGTCTCCATCTGCTTCTGTTCACAGCCGAGCGAGAACATTCCACAATAGACTGCTGTGTGGCCGTTTTGATGAGGTCAGTCCACCGCGTTGGTGATCTGCCCCGAGAACGTTTGCCTTGTACCGCTCCTTGGATAATTAGACGTTCCATACAATCTTCATTCCGGATGATATGGCCGAAGTACTTGAGAATTCGTATACGAACAGTCGACGACGAGATAGATAGATAGATACTCTTTATTGTTTATAATTAAAATAATAAGCATGTATGTATATGTGTATATGTATATAATAAATGGATAATATTTATATTATTATATATATCACATCTCCCATATTTAGAACAGAATTTTTCTTCGTTCCTCCCACCAAATTGTTTATAATTGCTTCTCTACATCCAAAGGTTGCCTGGAAGAGATCGCTCTTAGTGATAAGGTCGCCTGTTGTTTTCTCATTGTGATTATTTCTTGTAATTGTTTATATTTGTAATAAGTTTACTATTGTAATCTTTTGGAGGAAACAATAAAGAGTATTTATCTATCTATCTATCTATCTATGAAGAAGTGTATCCTATGTGCGTTGTTGTATGTATATTCATGTTCCTACTACATTCAGGCCTTCCCCATAGACCGCCATAAGGAACGGTCCATGAGCCACCTGCATCCACTGACTCCCTGCAATGCCTTTGAGGTCGTCACTCCACCTAGTGGGGAATCGTCCTACAGTGTGTTTGTTCATACGTGGTCGACACTCAAACACCTGTCTACCTCATCCCTTGTCAGTTCTTTGAGCTACGAACTGGGTATTTTTTTTATACAACTTAGAATGGCAAACAAGCTGACGGTCCATCTGATGGAAAGTGGTAACCGTCGCCTATAGACATGAGCAGTACCATGGACATAACAAAGTATACTGTCTCGCCCATGATACCCCCATGCGATGCCATTCCTGAGGACTCAGGTGTTATTCCTCTGTACCCAGTAAATTCACGCCATATCCCACCCTTTAAACCGAAACACAGCCATGCAAACACAACTGCTTCACGGTTGAAACGCGAATGGGATAGAGGTACTCAAGCAATCGACTTTTGTACAAAGTCTCCCTCAGTATTGATATTAACTGGGTATGAAACTTTAAAAATAATTGGTGCATAACTTGAAAATTTTTACATTTTTATGAATAATATTGTTGTAATACGTGTTTTATGTGCGGATTAGTAAAATTAAAGCCACAGCTGTGGCCTTTGGTCCTATTCTATTTGAATATGTAAACTCGATCTTTCACTAAAGAGCAATGAATATTCAGTGTGGAGCAAAACAGTGGCCGTCAAATCCGCCTGAAATGAATGGTCCATGCGACCGATCCATCATTTATTCCTTAACCACAAGGGACAAAAGCGAATTACGGGGTCGTGCTCTCTCCCTCCATCACGATAAGGTCTAATCTGCTTTGTATCGAAGTAGTTATGTAAATGTTAATTAACGCAGCCATTCGCTCTTGTTTATACAAAATATTGGTCGTTGGAGCGAAACAGATGGGTTTTTGAGGAAGTCGCGTTTTCAGGTTAAGAGACTATTTACTATGTATTTATACCATAGAGTACAGACAGTAGGAACTCCGTGTGATGACAGAATTATAATATAGCTTATTTTTTTTATAATATAAAGAAAAACTCATGTAAAAAGTGTTTAAGGAAACAAAACGAGAACATAACCTTCAAGAAAAGTGCGTATTCCTTTTTAAAAGGCCGGCAGCACACCTGCAATGCCGCTGGTGTTGTGTGTGATCATGGGTGGCGGTAGTCACTTACCATCAGGTGAGCCGCATGCTCGTTTGCCCCCTGTGTTGTAAAAAAAGAGAAGATAAACTGCTTTTTTTTATAGTCAATAAACTGATGGAATTTAGTAACCGGCGATGACTATAGACATGAACAGTACTATACCCATCATAGAATATACTGTGACGCCCGTGATAGATTTAATGCGTTGCTGTTACTTACTTAAATCTCTGTACTGAATCGCCTAGCCAATGATATGAGATGGATTCTACCGTACTATCATCATAGTACCCTACTATAGGGGGGAAAGGACTGTTAGTAATGGAGACTGAGAATCCCATTGCTAGCAATATAGCTAACCAGGTCGACCTCCTCGCGGTTCCCCTTGGAAACTATCATGGTTAATTCCTGATGAATTCATCATGATGGGCTAACTGGCCTGTTTCCATTCTCATCTATCACCCTTCACCGGTGCTCCGCCAGCGTATCCCGTTAGCGCAGGCGGGTTTACCATACCATTTTCACCCATCTAAAAAAGTACTCTACTATTTAATAGAATATACTATATATATAATAGAATCCAGGAAGATGATACTTGTATGTATTTTACTCAAAAATCATTCACTATGTAAATACATATCATGTGATCATTGTCATCATACCAGCCTTTAACTGTCCACTGCTGAACATAGGCCTCCCCTTTGGGAGGGGGGATAGTAGTGGGTAGGCAGCAGTTGCCATACTTGGCGGGTGGATTATCAACCGCAGTTAGGGTTTGATGAAATTTAAAGAGGGATGCTTCTGTCCATTTCTTAACCATTAAACTCCCTAAGACGTCTCTTACAACTATTACGGGGCGGCGAACTGTGATGAGGTGATGAAATGATGTAGACACGGAATTTAGTAGCGAAATAAATGTATTAAACAGCAAGCAAGGAACAGAACAATATGATATATGTCAAAAAATATAAAATTGAAATTACAAATAATAAGAACATTCTAAAAGTAAATAAATGTATATAAAAAAGTATAATAATGTCTAAAGAGTTTGCATCGGCCGGTCGCCAATAACAACATTCACGGAAAAGGAGGAGTGGACTATTCTATGCTGGGACCACCCGGCAATTCGCTAATATATTTATTAAAGGTTATAAACATTTAAAGGTACTTTAAATGTTTATCCATGAAACTTCCATGAGACAAATGTATATAAATAAATAAATTTCTCTGATACTACGGTATACGCGTATATAAAAAATATTACAAAGGACCCCAAACAAACTACAATATCCGAATCGTACCAATGCGAATGGATATCTCAGTACCCTGGATTTGTTCGGGTTTATTACTTTCGGAAACATACGTATTTTGACAAAACCTTGAAGTTTATAAAGGAAGGTTTATTCTGAAACGACTTCTACAAGTTTGTATTTTTTATTTGTTACATGATAACATCGCTAAATCTGAATCGTTTATGATAATTCTTTTAGAATCAGTAGGGTTTACTCCGGTCTTTAAAAATTTTACTTTGTCATCGAATTTGCGGTTTTTTTTTCTGCGTACCAAAACCCTGTATAAATGAAATATATTAATATAATACAATGTGTTAATATAAGATTAAATATTGTAAATTCATTTTACTTGTAAACACAAGATTCGGCATTCTAAATTCAACTTTTATTCAATCGTGTTTTTTTTTTATTCTTTTAGAATCGGTAGGGTTTACTTTCATGTTGGTTTCTTAATAATTTTGCTGTGGTTTTTTTTTGCGAAACAAAACCTTGCATAAACGCAAAGTAAAATTTATTTTATTATTAGGTATTCTATTAATTTTTTTTTCAATCGTATTTATGTAACATTTTACAAAACATTACAGAGTAAGAAGGCATAATACCATAGTCTCCAGGAATGGCAATTAACCCTTCATTGCGATATGAGTCACAGTGCGTTCTGACACTACTCATGTCTGTAAGCGACGGTTACTACATTCCATTTTTTTTTATTAGATGAAAATGGAATGGTAACCCCGCCTGCGCTAATGGGATACGCTGGCGGGACACCAGTGAAGGGTGATCGATGAGGATGAAAACAGTTAGTCCATCATGATGAATTCATCAGGAATTAACCATAATAGTTTCCAGGGGGAACCGCGAGGAGGTTGACCTGGTTGGATATATTGCTAGCAATGGGATTCTTAGTCTCCATTACTAACAATCCCTTTTCCCCCCACTACATTCCATTAGGTAGGCCGTCTGTTTGTTTGCCATTCAAAATATCATCAAAAGTCCTATCATTCATAATTTAATGCGTTTTAAAATAAAAATATTGTTATTTTTAATAGAGACAATTTTTATATCATTTAAAAGATAGAAATTGTATTATCATCAGAACAGTATCATCATCATTATCTGTTCACTACCTATTATAGGCCTCCGCCATAAAGAGGGGTTTTGCCAGTAGTTGCAACGCTTGGCAGGTGGGTTAGCAACCGCAGTTAGCCTTTGGTAAAGTTTAAAGAGGGAGAGACTTCTGAGAAATTAATTCTGCAAATTTTGAGGGGAAAGGGATTGTTAGTAATGGAGACTGAGAATCCCATTGCTAACAATATAACCAACCAGGTCCACCTCCTCGCGGTTCCCTCTGGAAACTATCATGTTTAATTCCTGATGAATTCATTATGATGGGCCTGTTTTCATTCTCATCTATCACCCTTCACTGGTGCTCCGCCAGTCTATCCTGTTAGCGCAGGCGGAGTTACCATACCATTTTCACCCATCAAAAAAAAAAAGAGATATGCAAATTTTGATTAATGGCGATGAAAATCGAGATGTGTCATCGAATTTGACGTATTCGATTAATTTTGCCAAATCAAATATACGATTCGATAATGTTCATCGTATCGATTTGGTCCTGAACACACAGAACACCTCGCCGTGTCAATATTTGTTTGCGAAATGATGCTTATTACCATAGTATCCTGTGAAACCTGTTGAATATTGAGCGAAAGATTACATTAATCTTACAACGTTACACCCACTGTTGGAAGTATTATGTTATAACACATGATAACACATTTGAACTTTGCTTATACTTATGTTATAAAGATAAAATTTTTGTACCGATATCCCCCACCGATATCTCCATTAATATACATTTGTATAAGAAAGTTCGTTATAGAAATGTTCTAAAGCTCAAACCACTAGTCACAAATAATGATCTCTTCTGATATGTTATCTTGGCTGAGTTGTTTAAACAGGTTTAAATAGAAAAATTATTAGAAGACTGTCATCATTGTGTTCTCTTGTATTTGATATTTATATGTTGTATTTAACGTGTGTATGTATGTGTGTATATATATATTTGAGTATACTGAAACCGTCTTCAACACAAAATGCCATATGGGAAATCTGTTAGTTAGTGTTTAGTCTTGCAAACAGTAACTCGGCTGTTATGAAGTTACCAACACCTATTTGTACAGCGATTAAGTTAATTATTGAAACTGATAAACGCTTGACTAGTGATGTGCAGGCTTACTCGAATACTAACTCGAATGTCCACTAGGTAATCACGTATTCGAGTACTCAATATACAGAGTTCGGATACACGATATTCGAATACAAGTTTCGAATACTTACTATGTTTGAATAATGATAGCGTATTTATTGTAAGTCTTTATCTTTCCATCCATCCAAATATAATGTTTACCAATTTAAGAAGAATGTGAATAGGCTACTCGTGGGCTCGCAAGCTCAATTTTAGACCACACCATCGCGCTTTTCATCACTTGAGATCGAGGTCAATTACGAAATCCTTTAATAGTAATTTTTTTTCCTTGATTACAAAAGAAATTTATTAAATGACTGAGTATTTATTATCTGTATGTTTCATTCGTGTTTCAACCGTGAAGGAGTTGCGTTTGCATGGCTGTGTTTCGGTTTGAAGGGTGGGATATGGCAGTGAATTTACAGGGTACAGAGGAATAACACCTGAGTCCTCAGGAATGGCAACGCATGGCGGGTATCATGGGCGAAACAGTACACTCTGTTATGTCCATGGTACTTACTGCTCATGTCTATAGGCGATGGTTACCACTTTCCATCAGGTGGGCCGTTAGCTTGTTTGCCATTCTAAGTTGTATAAAAAAAATCTTCATTAAAAAACGATCTTCAAAAATCTATTGAAACACAAAAAATATAACGATTTCAATCGTGGTAAAGCCATTTACTTTAATTTAAAAACTGAACTACTAAAACTATATTGATAAAATTTCTTATAACTAATCTGAAAGTATATACTTTTTGATATAAAAAATTCATTTCAAATCTGTTTATAAATGACACGAATTTTGAGATAACAAACATAAGAAAAAATACATCCGATTCCAAAACCTCTTTTTAAAAATACTCGAATCTGATAAAGTATTCGAGTTTGTCTAAGAGTCGGGATTCGATTTTGATATCGAATTGTAAATCACTGGTATATCACATCACTACACTCGATTGCTAATATGCTCACTGCCGAACCAAGTAAGTATGCATGTGACAAGATTTCGCTCTGGAGTTAGTTAAAAGTGGTTTCAGCTCATTTTATTAATGTTTCTAACTAACTCTTATCTGTATGGGGGGGGGAAGGAATTGTTAATAATGGAGACTGAGAATCCCATTGCTAGCAATATGCCCAACCAGGTCGACCTGCTCGCAGTTCTCCCTGGAAACTATCAAGGTTAATTCCTGATGAATTTATCATGATGAGCTAACTGACCTGTTTTCATTCTCATCTATCACCCTTCACTGGTGCTCCGCCAGCGTATCCCGTTGGCGCAGGCGGGGTTACCATACCATTTTCACCCATCTAAAAAAATTGTCTGTAAGGAAAACAATAAAGGTATAAAAAATAATCCTCTTAGTGGAATATCAAGCTTGTGTGTCCTGTGATAACTATATTATTAATATTAATTGTATACATCCATTATTAAGTAGTTAAGTATGTCAAATACCAGTTAAAAGTTTTTTTTTTTTAATTTATTATTTGCTCTTTGTTCGTTACTTCGTATGTGTGGATTTCAGAAGTAGGAAAATCAATGATATAGACGGTTTCCACATGGATTAATATGATAAAGCATACACCAGTTTTGAAGTTAGACCTTCAGGAATACAACAGTGAAAATTGCATTTAATTTGGTGCAGTAGTTTTTAATATTTTCTTGTAATTGTTAAATAGATTGATATTCTTTATTGTTTCCTCCAAAAGATTACAATAGTAAATTTATTATAGACAGAAACAAATTACAAGAAATAATCACAGTGAGAAAACAAATGGATGACCTTAACGCTAAAAGCGATCCCTTCCAGGCAACCTTTGGATGGAGAGGAGTAATTAAGTTTATTAATTAATGTAAAATTTAAAATACACTGAATATATATATATATATATATATATATATATATATATATATATATATATATATTTGTATGTTTGTATTTATAATAAGTTTAATATTGTAATCTTACGGAGGAAACAGTAAAGTTTCTATCTATCTATCTATTAAATGGATTTGACGAAATTTCTATAGGATAAATCTGTAAGTAATAATTTAACTGCGATAGGCACATATTAATATTTCTCTATTAGTACTAGTAAGTGGTACCTCTTTGCTCAGCGCATACAGCCGGCACGTACAGCTAATTCGATATCGGAGTAAAGGACAGCTCGCCGCGGTACCAGTAAGTCGATTAGGCGGACACGGGCGCGCTTCAAAAGTGAAGTTACGCGTTTAAGTTTCAACAGTTCACACGTACAGTTGCGACATCGACTCGGCCAGCTAATGGTCCAGATGGTACACTAATTAGTTTGGACTGGTCAGTTTAAAATAGCAAATATAGTTAGCTCATTCTACTGCATTTGCAAATAACCTGTAAGTTTTTTTTTTTGTTTAACTATTTATTTTATTCATGTTCTTACAGGATACGTCCTAATTTGACATGGTACCACAATTAACATTGGTTAGATTTTACAATAACATATAGTAAACATTCCAGCTTTTGTGAATGTCGTCAGAGAATATAACAAGAGGTCAGTACGTCTAATCGAAATATTATTTAATGAAACAAGTGCTCTAATGAAAGGTGCGTGATGGAGCAAATTTGTTTTAACCTTAGGCACGGCAAATAACACGTGACGTCTATCACGAATATATTTGTCTGTTACAGACAAGTTTATGACCAGTATATAACCAGTATAACCGAATTTTCAATCGTTAACCTTAAAGAAAGAAAGAAAGAAAACATTTATTGACACCAACAAAAAGTTACATAAATTATTGCCAACGTGGTCAGCATGTGCTGCAGCAATTTAATTGCTACAGCGCTGATATTCTTTGGTGCCCATACGTGACATTACGAACGACGACAGCAAACATATATATATATACACGCATACACACACACACACATATATATATATATATATATATATATATATATATATATATATATATATATATATATATATATATATATGTGACGATCATTAATTCCCTCCTCGCCTTCAGTGTATTGTATCCCAGCATTCCCAGTGCGAACAGAGTAGGGTATGTCAGGGGATAAAAAGGATAGACACCGTACTGTTTGAATGTTGATTCTGTAAATATTTAATCTGTGACTAGACTTTCCAATTTGGACAGCGGCGGTTAGTTCGTTCAACTTTGCATTTACGCGGCCCATTATCAAGTGATGGCTCATTCAACGTACATAAACACGAGTTCTCGTCCAAAGTCCATCAGCCTAAATTAATTCTCGCTCACAAAGGACGACTGTTCGCAAACACTACGAATAGGGTATATCGGGGACCACTTAATTTGATTCGTACGGTATTGTGGACACTGTAGATTAATTTATAAAGTCATTTCTCTTCGATTTGATCTTATAAAGCTATCAACATTCTGTGGTTCGTCAAAGGTCAAGATCGTAAAGGATTTTCATAAAGAAAATAGTTATTAGATAAATTTTGTATTTTTTTTATTTCTGTTACCTCATAACTGCGTCAGTTGTAAACCAATCTGTAAGAGATTGGTCTCATAAATTAGTTTTATCAAAATTGGTTTATTAGTTTAGTTTTTAAATTAAAATAACTGGTTTTACTACAATATAAGTGGTTTTTTTTAGAAACACAATCTTAATTATTTTTGTCGTTTTTGTATTTTACATTAGAAAAGTCGTCATTTATAGCATAATATGGATAAATTCTGTTATTAACATACCGCTAATGAATTCGATTTTAATCTATGGATATATATATAAATAAAAAAATAATAATATATGTATGTATAGATAAATAATAGTATTTTCTGCACAATCGTGTTATTTTAATTCTCTTATAAACAATAAATCAAGCAATGCGAAAGTATAAAAGTTAAGAATGAAACATGAGGTGAAAATGATTCTAAGACTCTTACAACGGTGGCGGCTGCCGAAATCCCCCCCAGCAAAAATGCCTTAACAAGCCATAACAATTACAGTGGAAACCCATAAATCTAGTTGCCCCCACAAAAAGTCCATGAATTTCATAAACTCCGAGATTTATCCCCCATTACGTGCGTTTCGACGTTGTCGATAAATGGGTGAGCTTATTTTTTGCTGTATTAAATCGGAATCAATAAATAATTCTGCTATCGAAATGACCGTTCTTAGAGAACGATTGTTTTCTAGCAGTTTGTATAAATTGTTATTATACTTTTAAACTCGCATACGTTAAAAATAGATGCTAAATAGATACTTCTGCTTGGTGATAACGGCTAGCGCATTTCATTCCAGTCGCTAGTTTGAGTGTTAGGATTTTTGTAATATTTTTTTTATGCAATTTAGAATGGCAAACAAGCTGACGGCCCACCTGATGAAAAGTGGTAACCGTCGCCTATAGACGTGAGCGGTACCATGGACATAACAGAGTATACTGTTTCACCCATGATACCCCCCATGCGTTGCCATTCCTGACGACTCAAGTGTACCATGTAAATTCACTGCCATATCCCACCCTTCAAACCGAAACACAGCTATGCAAACACAACTGCTTCACGGTAGAAATACGAATGGGACAGATGTGTCCAAGATAACGACTTTTGTACAAAGTCTTCCCTTGGTATATTATTTTGGCCTTTAACTGTCCACTGCTGGACATAAGCCTTCCCCATAAGGGGAGTTTTGCCAGTAGTTGTCACGCTTATTCATATTCGTTATTGAACCAGTATATATACATCCTTTAGATAAAAAAAAAAGGTATTTCCAAATTGGTTTACAGACATAGCTATGGGAGAATGAATGAACTAATGAAAAACTTTTATTGTTTCCTTCAAAGAATTCAGTTTATAAAGAGTAATAATATGTATACAAAAATAATAATTAATTAGTCACGTAAAAAGAAATACAATCGAATTGAGAACTGTTTTCTTTTGTAAATCGATTGATTACAAAATACCAGATAAAAAAAAATAGATTTGTCAATTTAGGCGTGCCATATTTACATTCTGTCTTCATGTAGCCTACAGCTCTTCCACAATGAGACGAATATAGCAACATTACTCATCTTTTTTCAAGTCGCGTTGTCAAAGTTTCTGTTTCACAAAGGCGCGAGTAAGTAAATTAACAAAGTAACATTATGCTTAGCGTTGTTTACTCCGACTCCAGTCAACACAACGCTTGTATGTTTTACAAACGTGTGACTTACATGTGGAAGAGTCTAACGGGATGTTACAGGGGGAAAAGGGATTGTTAGCAATGGAGTTTGACAGCCCCATTGCTAGTAATATGCTCTATTGGGTCGACCTCCACGTGGTTCCCCCTGGAAATCATCGTGAACAATTCTTGTTGAATTCGTCACGATGGGCTAACTGACCTACTTCATTCTCACCTATCATCCTTCACTGGTGCCCCGCCGGTGTATACCGATACCGCGGGTTGGGTTACCATTCCATTACCACCCATAAAAAAACGGAATGTTACAGGGGCGTGGGGAGGGGATTATTATTAATGCAGACTACCAATCCCTTAATTATCAATATAGCCTGTCAGGTCGACCTCTACGTGATCCCCCTTGGAAACCATCGTGTTGAATTCCAAATGTATTCATCACGATAGGCTAAGCCTCGCCAGCGTATACCGTTAGCGCAGGAGGGTTTACCATTCTATTATCATACGAGTATATTAAAAAAAACGTTATTTTACATATAGTTAAAATGACGTGCCAATGTTGTGATACCATCTTAGTTGCTGCGTATAAGAGTTGCCACTTTTGAAATATTTTTAACATTACCTACAAAGATAATCCCGTGTGAAATGGTATCATTTAAAATCAACTATTAACATGTGATGAGAAATACCGTTAACATCATCATTATCATATCAGTCTAACTCTTCATTGCTGAATATAGATTTTGCTAGTAGTTGCCAAGTTTGGCAGGCGGGTTGGCAACTGTAGTTAGGCTTTAGTGATGTTTTAAAAGGACGCTGCTGCCTATCTCTCAAGCATTAAGTTCCCTTAGTCGCCTCTTACGATACCTATGGGAAAGGAAGAGGTGGTCCATCCTATGCCGGGACCACACGGCACCGTTAACATACGTTAAGTATATGACTGACTCTCGACAGGTTAGTCATTAAATATTACTTTCAGGTTCGACATCCATTTCGAAGTTAATCTTGACAGTAACATGACCTTGTCGCCGGACGTTTGAGACAAAAATACTTATTGTTGTTTGTGTTTCTTACCGACTCTTCTTTGTTATTCTATTTCTTAAATAAATAAAATGTAAAATGTACAAAATGCAATAATGATGCCAAGTGCATATTGCGAGTAATTTCCCGCCAAATTGTCTACGAGGAAAAAAACTAAATTATCTAGTAAAATGTTCCATTTTTAAAATTGTCGTACTTAAGCGTCACGTTCTAGTTAAAATTATTTAACTAGCCAGTATTAAAGAAATGAATAGTAGATAGATAGATAGATACTCTTTATTGTTTCCTCCAAAAGATTACAATAGTAAACTTATTATAAATATAAACAATTTTAAGAAATAATCACAATGAGAAAACAATAGTAAAAAATAATTAAAGAACTAAATTTATTTATTTTATAGTATTTTCATGATCACAAAGACGTGCGTTGTGACGATGAGGTTGGTAGCAATGTATATTTCTCTCTGGCTTGTAACTGATTCTCAACTTATTCCAAACAATTTATTATATTGAAGACTAGGCAGCATGGTCTCCGACCTTAGCCTGTTCCACAACGGAACAAACGTACTAAAAAAATGATTCTCAACTGGTTTGGAACTGACAGAATTGACAAATAGAAATGTTCTTATACCTAAGAACGAGGAATTACATAGGAATGATAAAATTGTCAATTCATAGCACGCTAGTGTATAAAAAATGTTATACGGCCGTATAACCCTACTAAATTCAGATACAACTTGCTTGCAAATTATCTACATTAACTGCGTTGAATATATAACATATCTAGTAATGTAAAGTTTGTTATTGTCAAATAATTGACATACCAAACATTTTCTATACACTAGCCTGCTATGAATTGAGAAAAATAGCAACTGATGGTGTATCTTTCGTCCTTTTTTTACTAATTATATTAAGGGAGAGACAACCATATGATTACAGTTTTTATTTTATTATTCCTTCTATGTAATACCTTGTTCTTAGTCTTATATTCGTATTTTAAATACCGATATAGGAAATTAAGATAAAAATGGTGTGGCGACAGATTAACCCAGTAAGTGCAGTGCTAAATTAACAATTATTAAACATTTTAAAAATAAACAATTTCCTTACTACACAGCACGCATAAACAGATAGGACTCCATAGATATAAAATTTAATGCTATAATGTGCTAATAGTTGACAAGGAGGAGGGGAGGGGAAAGTATTATTAGTATTGAGGTCTAATAGCGCCATTGCTAGCAATATACCCTCTCGGGTCAACCTCCACGCGGTTCCCCTGGAAACTGTCATGGTTAATTCTTGTTTGAATTAATCATGCTGGGCCAACTGACCTGCATTCATTGTCATCTATCATCTTTCATTGGTGCCTGCCTCTTCGGTGTATGCCGGTGGCGTAGGCAGGGTTGCCATTCCATTTTTATCCATTAAAAAAAATAGTTAACAAGTAGATTAAAAGAAGTAACGAAATTATAATGATTCTATTTCATTGATTGAAATATTGTCCCATTCGTGAGCAGTTGCGTTTGCATGGCTGTGTTTCGGTTTGAAGGGTAAGATATGGCGCGAATTTACTGGGTACAGAGGAATAACACCTGAGTCCTCAGGAATGGCAACGCATGGGTGGTATCATGGGCGAGATATTATACTCTGTTATGTCCATGGTACTTCTCATGTCTATAGGCGACGGTTACCACTGTCCATCAGATGGGCCGTCAGCTTGTTTGCCATTCTAAGTTGTATAAAAAAAAAAAAGTAGGAAAGTGTTTTTCCACTGCATACCGTTTCGATGTAGATTAAGAACGGCACTAATCTAATTATCCAGGAACTACTGCGAGTCCATAAATTATGCACTGAACACTACGGGACCACTGGGACTAAATCGATCGATAAAGGAAAAATAAGGCGAAAAGAAATTAACTTGTCATAAATAATTAGTTTTACCAAAAAGAGACTTTGTACAAAAGTCGTTTACTTAGCCACCTCTGTCCCATTTGTGTTTCTATCATGAAGCAGTTGCGTTTGCATGGCTGTGTTTCGGTTTGAAGGGTGGGATATGGCAGTGAATTTACTGGGTACAGAGGAATAACACCTGAGTCCTCAGGAATGGCAACGCGGCAGTTCCATCACTGAGCCACTGGTAAGCAATAGAGGACATAAATATATACAAACGGTCAGCGCCCCTAATACAATTTCCTCACTCGAGCATAATAATCATAAACATCTCGTCTGTACGCGAACTGTCAGTTGGGACAGGAAGTGAACTGTAACCTATTTCATTAGGAATAAGGTCTAAAATACTATAATTTTGGTCGCATAATACATTGCAGTGCAAAACAGAACTGTAATTGGAATTTTCACGCATCAAAGATTTCAGAGCCATGTGGTAGTTGCTACACAATGTCTGACAGTTCAAACAACATTTACCATACTTTTTCTTAGTAACTTTTTTTTATGCTACTTAAAATGTCAAACAAGCTGACGGCCTACCTAATGGAAAGTGAAAACCGTCGCCTATAGACATAAGCAGCATTATGGACTTAACATAGTATACTGTTTCGCCCATGATACCCCCCCTGTGTTGACATTCCTGAGGACTCAGGTGTTATTCCTCTGTACCCAGTAAATTCACTGCCATATCCCACCCTTCAAACCGAAACACAGCCATACAAACACAACTGCTTCACGGTACGAACACGAATGGGATAATCACTAAAAGGATGAAGTTTTCAGTTTGTTTGTATTTTTTTTACATACCATTACACTGTATATTTGCTAATTCCGAATTAGTTTTTAACCGACTTCAAAAAGAAGAAGGTTCTCAATTCAGTTGTATTTTTTTTTCTATGTTTGTTACCTCATATCTCATTTATACATAACAAATATCAGTGACATATTTAAAAGACAAAAGTTTTGTGGAGCTCAACTTAGTTGTGAACATGTAAAATGCCATAAACCTCATAGGTGAGAGGGGGAGGGATTGTTAGTAATGCGGGCTACCAATTGCTAGCAATATAGGTCGACTTCCACGCTAACTGATCTACTTTTTCATTATACACCTAGCATCCCTCATTGGTACCTCATTAGCGCAAGCGGGGTTACCATTCCATTATCATCTATTTAAAAAACCCATAGGTTTGTCGATAGCTAAACAGATGCACGTCAATCTTCACGCCCGTGTGTAGTCCGCGCAGAGCATTTTGGGGTCATGATGTATACTCGTAACACAACAGGGAGATAACGCTACGAGTCAATTTAACTTCCTTCCTTTCCGATTGCTGCTGTGTGTACAAGTATTTGAAACTTCGAAATGTGTTGGTTTTGCATTACGAAGCCATTGCCTTCGATGCATGTCTTGGAGTCGCGCACTTTCTTCCTTTACGGGAAAATTTGGTACATAGGTGGGTTATATACTAACGTAACATATAGTATTGTTTATATTTAATGATTCACGCGAACAAAGCCGCGGAAAATAGCTAGTAATACTCTTAAACCTGATCATTGATTTTTTAATAGTTCCCAAATAATCAGCAACGTATTAAATAAATCGTCATCATGATTATCATCTGAGCTATTATCTATTCATTGCTGAACAGAAGCCTCCCCCATAGACTGCCATAAGGAACGATCCTAAACCACCTATATCCACTGACTCCCTGCATCCACTGGCTGGCATTGCACCTGAATTGGTTAATCCATCTAGTGGGGTGTTGTCCCACCTGCGTTTGCCTGTACGGAATCGCTACTCAAGAACCTTTCTTCCCCGTCGGTTGTCGGTTCTTGAAAAGCAACAGCCGAGTCGGTATTTGATTGAAGCTTTTAATAACTCGTAAATGTGGGTGGGAAAAGGTGGAAATCGATTTTCTTTTCGTGGACACGACGCGCAACAATACACAACGCTTACCTTTATTACCGTCAATAATACATAGAGGGCTTTTTATACTTTAAATGCCATATTTTTCGTTATTAATATATATAAATATTAATAACTTTTGTTTTTTATTTAACTTTCTTTATGTTTATGTTTATTTTTATGTTTAAATTTTTCACTAATAGTTGCAACCTAATGGCTTTATTGCAGTCGCATTTATTATTGGATCACGCTGTGTGCACATATTGTGGCAAGTTTACCTGATCAATACATTAGGTACTTGCATGTTATAATTTAAGTTATTTGTAAACTTCTGTTATGTGCGCCTAATAAATAAAATAAAATAAAATAACTATATTTATATAACTTCTGCATGATGATGATAGCGCATTTCATTCCAGTCGCTAGTTCCAGTGTTATGATTTTTGTAATATTGTTTTTATGCAATTTAGAATGGCAAACAAGCTGACGGCCCACCTGATGGAAAGTGGTAACCGTCGCCTATAGACATGAGCAGTGCCATGGACATAACAGAGTATACCATTTCGTTCATGATACCCCCCATGCGTTGCCATTCCTGACGACTCAGGTGTTATTCCTCTGTACCCTGTAAATTCACTGCCTTATCCCACCCTTCAAACCCAAACACAGCCATGCAAAGACAACTGCTTCACGATAGAAACACGAATAGGACAGAGATACAAAAGCAAACGAGTTTTGTACAAAGTTACCCTCTTGTAAATATAATTAATAAATACCCTCCTAAAATAAAAGTTTGTATTGTGGATACTAAACAACAAATATAGACATATAGATAGTATATATTTTTTAATGGGTGATAATGGAATGGTAACCCCACCCGCGCTATCGGTATACATCGGCGGGGCACCAGTGAAGGATCATAGGTGAGTATGAAGCAGGTCAGTTAGCCCATCGTGACGAATTCAACAAGAATTGTTCACGATGGTTTCCAGGGGGAACCACGTGGAGGTTGACCTGAAAGGGTATATTGCTAGTAATGGGGCTATTTGACTCCATTACTAACCCATTATCCCAGTCAATAAACATATCCAGGTCACGCGGACAAAATCGCGGGTAAAAACTAGTAAATAATAATAATAGA
Source organism: Galleria mellonella (assembly GCF_026898425.1). NCBI lineage: Eukaryota > Metazoa > Arthropoda > Insecta > Lepidoptera > Pyralidae > Galleria > Galleria mellonella. The sequence goes on from NW_026442061.1 coordinate 3,521,138, forward strand.
ATGATCGATTCCCAATTCGATGTCGCCCACTCGATACCGTGTCAATGGATTTGAGACCGTATGTCGTACGTTACAAACATGTCAAACGCCAGCACACGGTTATTTCCAAGTTTTATCGAATCCGCCTACGTCTCAAATCGAATTTATACACTTTCATACCTTGTACGAAATATACTATTTATCTTACCAATCCATTAAGGGTGGAGAGAGGTTGTTACTTATGGGGGTGCCAGTCACCATTACAGGCTAATACTGTATCAGGTCTACACATGGGGGAACCTTGTGTGAATCATGTCATTTTGTTACAGTGTAACTGTTTTTCTTTTTTTTTGTTCATGGTGCTTTTTTTAATGAGTGAAGATGGAACGGTAGCCCCGCCTGCGCTATCGGCATACGCTGGCAGGGTACCAGTGAAGGGTGACAGGTGATGATGACAAGTCAGTTGGCCCATAGTGACCAATTGAACGAGAATTAACCAGGCTGGTTTCCGGGGAGAACCGCGTGAAGGTCGACCTGATAGGGTGTATTGCTAGCAATGGGGCTGTTAAATCTCATTACCAATAATCTCTTTCCCCCCTGTTCATGGTGCTAAACAGCACAGCTTATTTATTTATTTATTCTTTAAAACAAAATATTTGTACTTGGTTGGACTTAATGCTTAAACAAAATGCGTAATAAAAACTAACGCTAAAACAAAAAACTAACAAAATGGGCCTTATGTTGTATAAATAAATATTATTATTATTAAAGAATTCTCTCCCATTTGAATCTAAGTGACAGGTATCAATCACTTTTTGAAAACATTATAAATTACTTTAAAAATACCAAAAATATTTACACAATCGGCTGAGTTGCATGCTCGTTAGCGCTCTGTGTTCTAAAAAGAATTTCTGATTATTATATGTTAAATAGAGGAATTTCGGTGGAATATTGACTCTCATCACCTACTTCATCTCACACTTAGGTGCTGGTTCAGGGCTCCCGTAATTCGTGTTATTGTTGTCTATTTTTCGTCGATTTATGTGTATGCATATAAAAACAATAATAATAATAAATAATAACCTAAACTCACCCCAAATAACCGAAGATTTTTAATATTTTTAATCACTGCCGTGGAGGTCGATGGTTGTTCCCGCGTAAAAGTTGACACAGGCGTTGTTGCACGGCACTCACACCAGAGGGCAGGCGTTTCCATGTATCCCCGTAATGACTAATTTACAGGGACAATATATATTTATATGTGTGTGTGAGTGTGTGTGTGTTGTAGAATTGTGAAAGTGTGGTGCCGCGAAGTAAAAATATTGCAGATAAATTAAACATTATATGTATATTGCTACCAATTCTCAATAAGTCCTTATTTTAAGTTGTATTATCGTTGTACAGATATGTAGATCAAATAGTTCTAATATATTTTCGAAAGACTTAAAAAAAAGAAGTACTTAATTTGGTTTTTTTTTATGTTTATTAGCTTATAATATTATTTTTGCACCATATATGTTGTGCTTTATATACAAATTCCTATTGATGTTTCTTTTTTTGAGGTCTCAAGATTGACTAGAAGAATTTAAGGAATAAGTCCGCCTGTGTACATTTTTGTTATAACCTAATATCTGTGTTAAAAGTGAATGAACAAAAGCATATTAATAAATGAATAATTGTTTATTCCAAGTTTGAAAAAAAATAGATTATAGTCTTACTTCTATAATCTACATATCGCACCTGCTCTCGACTGGTATTGTGTGCTGTTCTTTTTCAAGCTGGATGCTGGATGCAACTAGGGTTGCCAACATTATTTCAACTGATTACAGTATTTTATAAAATAAGCTTTAAAAAAGTATATAAAAAAAAAAACATAGTATTTCTTAGAAAGATTAAAAAGAAGTATGGTATGTTTATTACCTGTTTATACATTAGGTAGTAGCGCTTTCTTCATTTTTTTCAATAGCATTCAAGTAGCTGATATTGAAATTTAGTATTTTTGCATCATCAGCGTTATCTCAGCCATTATCTGTCCACTGCTGAGCATAGACCTCCCCCAAAGACCATCATAAGACACGGTCCTATGCTGACTGCATCCACTGACTCTCCCTGCAATGCAATTGAGGTCGTCACACCATGTAGTAGTAAGTATCGTCATACACTGCATATTTGTACACATTATAAATTAATTAATTTATTTATTTATTTATTTCACTCACAAAATGACAACATAATAAAACTTACAGCTACATAGGTTACAATTTAAAATAATCTTTGTGAGAGACTGGTGTCGGTACTAGGAGAACCCATGTTACAGATCACCAGGCTCCCAAACTCAAGGACATCTATTGTACTTGATCTGTAAAGGTAAGAGTATACAAGTTAATAAGTGAAATTAGAAAAAAAATATGATCTACGTATATGTACTAGTATGGGTGAGAGGACAAGCGAAAGGTGAGCAAATGCGTGTGAGTTCAACAGTATATAGTTCAAATTTCAATCATGTTTATTCAAATATACTTGTTTACAAGCACTTTTAAATCGTAATTTTTTATAAATCTGCTGTTATGTTACGGCTAGCCGAAATATAGTACAATAATATAATTGGCAACCCTAGGTGCAACTGTGTGAATGCATACATGCTGTCACTTGCTCTTTCATTACTCACTCCCATGTACTGTGCCCGTACATGAACAGAATGGCTATTGTACAAACGTACTTCTTTACAGAATGAGATGTTGATATGAAGTAGCGATGCGAGAATTTACTAATACGATTACTAATTATTCGACTGAGCAATTCATTCGAATTATTCGATTAATTTCGAAATCATTCGACTACTAATTTTATTCATTCGGTATAATTCTCCTAAAAAATCATTTGTTAGTTTTTTTTTCTGTTAATGGTCAATAGTGTTGCCAATGTAGTAAGGACTTTTTCCTTATTATCGATTTGAATCGAATGACTATTTACAAAATTTAAATTATGAATTTTATTTATATTACTAATTTAGTATTGGAGGTATAAAATTAGTAATTACTAATTATTCGAATAACAAAATCATTCATATTCGCGCACCGCTAATATGAAAGATCGTATTTCGAACGTCTAAGTAGACTGACATAACGTTAAACACTTTATTTCTAACAGGAAGACATTCCCAATTGGTCTGTCTTTTTTTTTAATATTCTACGAGTACACTCTTTGAAATAAATCCTTATTAATATTATAAATGTAACAGAGAGTTTGTTTGTTTATTTGGTACCTCTTAGCACCTCAATACCTTAACCAAACACTATAAAATTTGGTATACACATACCTAATATTTGGGATAAGCAAGGATAAAGGCTATTTTTAATCCCGGTCAGTGAATATATTTCAGACGAAGTCGCGTGTAAAAGTTAGTAGTAAATAAATCCATACATATATAATAAAACAGAAGAGTTTGTTTCAACGCACTAATGTCTGGAACTACCAGTTGGATGTGTTTATAGGCTAGTCAACATCTTGATAGGACCACAGGTGAAGCCACAGGGTACAGCTAGTGCTTAATAAAACGTTTAAAGTACAAAATTATATATTCTTTATTGCACTTGAACAATTGATTAGACGGTTAGTTTAAAAACTTGTTAGCAAGGGTGGGCGTATCTCTAAAAGATCTCTGCAGAGAACTCAGTGTTGTTAGAGAGAAAATAATTAAATGGCGGGTAATCCAGTGCGGGAAAGGTACAATTATACCATTAGCGGACGCTATGTGTTTGATGTTTGATAGCAAATAATATAGAAACCATTTGAGAATATTATTTACGTATCACCAAAGCTCCAATTCTCTCGAGAGAAATATGGTGACGCGTTATATCTCGTGAAAGGTAAATAATTTTGGGTCCAGTTTAATTGAGACTGTTTACGTGGAATGAGATAGGACTCCAATACCCTAGGGATTACAAAGGTGTAATATGGCAACATCAAGGTAATATCGTTTTACTTGGATCGAATAATATGGCTCTAGATAAGATAGTTTTTAATTTAATTTTTTTTTTTGTACCACTGACGTGGCAATCAAGCATACAGCTCACCTGATGGTAAGCGGTTACCGTAGCCTATGAACGCCTGCAATACAAGGACTATTACACACGCGTTGCCGACCCTGAAGAAACCTCTACACCCCCCTTTTAGGATATAAGGGTGAACTCCCTGTCTATGGCGAGTCGTACGATGGTAGAAAGTGGCCGTGGGCATCATATTGATTTAAATCATGTTTATGATCATTTTTATTTAAACTTTCATCATCTTCTTACGTCTTGATCTGTACACTGGTGAACATATGCCTCGCCTCGCACTGCGAGCCGCAATTCGCATAGCTCGTGATGATGCGGGGGCGGAGATTGAAAATTGTAGGAAACGACAGAAACACAGTGAGTTTATTAATTTCCCGTTACATATTTCCTTAAACAAACTTTATTTTTCTTAAACAAAGTTAGCCAATGGTACAATATAACTATGACCCCACACTAGGCAAAGCAAATTATGGTGCGGCGAACAGGGTTAATTTAAATATTAAATTGTACAGTGACATTTTATGTGAGTTTGGATATGCGTAAGTGTTTTCATGGGTGTGTGCATGTGTGTGTGTGTGTGTGTGGGCGTGCGTACGTGCGTGCGTGTGTGCGTGCGAACGTGCATGCGTGCGTGCGTGCATATATAAACATCGAATAAGAAATAAACATAAGTTTTAAAAATAATATATTTAAAATGTGCCTTTTTTTAGTAAAATTCTGCTTTTTATTTTTCCAGTAATATTATAAATAGCATCAAAGGTTTATTCCTGGCGAATTCCACACGACTGGCCATTCTCATTCTGTTACTTAATTGCTGGAAATAAATTTAGCAGTGGCGATAAGAGACAATTATGTTTGATAAAATCCTTTTCAACTTGTAAACGATTCGTATTATTAAAACCCAAATATTATTTTTCTAGATATCTTGCTGTGCGTGTATTTGAGCTGAAGATTGAAAGAAACACAAAGATAGGATCAACAAAGGATTATACGGATTCGGGTACACGAGTAAAATTATTCGGCAATGCTTTGTCCTGAATTTATGAGTCGCTGCTTTGTGTTATAGTTGTGTATATTTTTTTTTTATTAAGACCAAATATTGTAATAATGCCCGAATGAATATGAAAAAGCTTCAAATTACTCAGCGAGCTATGGAGAGGCCTAAGCTCGGAGTTTCTTTGTGTGACAGAATCCGAAATGAGGAAATCCGCAAAAGAACTAAAGTCACCGATGTGGCCCGAAGGATAAACAAGCTGTAGGGGCAATGAACTGATCACCATAGCTCAAAGAACCGACAACCGATGGGGAAGAAAGATTCCTAAGTGGTAGTCCATAAACACCTGCAATACCAGGGGCATTACTCAAGAATTACCGACATTCAAGAAACCTCTTTACCCCTTTTTTTTGAAGAATCCCATGTATCTGTTAATAAAAATAAAGTGCAATCAATTTTCATACATTTTTTTTCATCAAAAGCAGCTGGTTTCATTTCAACTTGTATTGTAAAAGTAGTAACAGTCCGCTTCACTAATAATTACTGTATTTCAAAGGCATATCACATTAGTACAATAGGAGTGTGTATACAATCAGGAACTATGCAACTACGGTGGAACAATAGTACCCTCTAATGGCTAGACACTAATGGATTTGGTATCAGATGATGCACTTCGGTAGTGTTACTCTTCACAGCTTACATGACTTTGTAACTCAGTGATTCAAATGAAGAGTTGGTTTCCTTGTTCTACTTCATAGTCGTATTTCTATTCAGGCATTGTATTGCAATTTCTTGGATTATCTTCATCATAGTTGAATTATGAATCTTCTTCTTTCCATCTAGAATTATGATTGATGTATAACCCAAATGGAATGATGTATATCTAACCAAAAAGGAAGTAGTTTGGGTACCTGTGTTCTACTCTTGTTTCTTCTGTGAAGCAAGTGTGTTTGTATTGTGTTTCGGTTTGAAGGATGGGGCATGGCTGTGAAATGACAGGGTACACAGGCATAACCATGTTATTACCCTCAAGAATGCCACCCCATGAGAGATATTATGAGTATCATAGAGTTCTGTGACATCTATGGTACTATTCGCGTCTATAGGTGACTGTTACATCTTTCCATCAGGTGAACCGTCAGGTCTTTTACCATTCTCAGTTTCATAAAATAAAAAATATCTTAGATCTTATTATATTTTAGATTTTGTACAAAAGTCGTTTGCCTACCACTGTCCCAATTTCGTGTTTCTACCGTGAAGCAGTTGTGTTTGCACGGCTGTGTTTCGGTGGGATATGGCAATGAACTTACAGAGTATAGAGGAATAACACCTAAGTCCATAAGAATAGCAACGCATGGGAGGTAATGGGCGAAACAGTATATTCTATTATGTCCATGGCTCATGTCTATACGCGACGATTACTACTTTCCATCAGGTGGTCCGTCAGCTAAAAAAAATCTTACGTATAAACATTCAAAAGAAATGTTTAAAATCGTGCAGCTGTTAAAAAGCTATAGCTTTTATAGATACAGAACTTTGCCGTCGAGTCTATGAACGTTTGATAGCTCATGTACTCCGGTCGCTAATGGCGCTCTTTGCCATTTGGTATCGGAGTGCACGCTGTACCATTTGGCAACGAAAGTGCTTGGTTCTAGTCGACCTACTATCGCATTATACTTTTACAGTTTACTAAGGATCTTGGTGTTTATTTTTTAATATTTTACTTAATTAGATATTATTATACGAAATTCCATATAACAATGGGTTAGTCGCAATCTGTTTTTTTTTAAGGATGATAATGGAATGGTAACTCCGCCTGCGCTATCGGTATACGCTGGCGGGGCACCAGTGAGGTGTGATAGGTGAGAATGAAAAGGCAGGTCAGTTAGCTCATCGTGATGAATATACTTGGAATTCAGCACAATGATTTCCGAGACCATGGGGAGGTCGACCTACATAGTTGGGTATATTGCTAGCAATAGGGGCCTTAGTCTCCATTACTAATAATCCCTCCCCTCGTATTTGAATACACGCCGAGTTATTTACTTTGACCTAAAATCTGTTACGCAGCTATTTAAACGACAAAGTTTTAAAAGAGATGTTTAAACATTTTGTTTCTTTATGTCCGTGCCGTAAACCGAGTCAAATTGTTTATAAACCTGTCGATTTTTAATGAGATGACTTTAATAACGGTTTCAATCGATATTCATCTCAAGTTTGTGCACTTCAGAACACAAACGTAGTTAGAGGTTCCATTATCTATATATACTCGTATAAATAAAATTGGAGTGTTTGTTTGTAATATTGAAATAACCATTTTTTATTACATGTATATGAATATATAATACGGTGCATACACCAAAATAACATATTTTTTTTTTACAATTTTTGTCTGTCTGTCTATTTGTTTCGGTTAAGCTCTGAAATGGCGGGACCGATTTTGACGGGACTTTTATTGGCAGGTAGCTGATTTAATGAGGAGTAACTTAGGCTACGTTTATTTTAGAAAAATCTTTTATTTCATAAAAATAAAGTAATGTTGCAATGTCCAAGTGTTGTCCAGTACCGCGCGCAACTCACGCGCATGCCACAGTTATTGTCAATAAAAATATAACTTAATTTGGAATAAGTAAAAATAAAATGAAATTAAGTAGGTATAATAATTAAAAAAAAAAACAAAAAAAATAAAGAATCGACTATTAGGCGGAACGAAGTTCGCCGCGTCAGCTAGTCTTTAATAATATTAAAAATGACAAAGCGACTTTGTTATCTTTTGATGTTTTAACGGCTCTGTAGTTTGGCGTACATTTATTATTTGGCATGGTAGAATTTTAGAACTACTAGTGTACCCGTGACTTTGTCCGTGTGACTGGTATATGTTGATAGACTGAGATAAAAAATAGTCTAAGTCCTTCTCTGATTTGTTGAGCCATTAATCCTTTTTTGCACGATTGTTTTTTATTGGTGATATAAATTCATGTTCAAAATTAAAGGAAAAATGGTTAAAAAATCAAACTAGACAGCCATGTTTTTTTTTCTGCAATGGACATTAAAAAGGTATCCAGACACGATCAACTTAAAGTGAACTTGTTCTTTTATATAATCTTTGGGCATTCAGTGTTATGATGGAAATTTCCACCATTATGCAAAGAAGGGTTAAGGTACCAAGAGTATTTTTTTGGTGGATGAAAATGGAATGGTAACCCCGCCTGCGCTAACGGGATACGCTGGCGGAGCACCAGTGAAGGGTGATCGATAAGAATGAAAACAGACCAGTTAGCCCATCATGATGAATTCATCAGGAATTAATCATGATATTTTCTAGGGGGAACCGCGAGGAGGTCGACCTGGTTGGGTATATTGCTAGCAATGGGATTCTCAGTTTCCATTACTAACAATCCCTTTCCCCCCAGGTACCAAGAGTTAACAAATTGATTCATTCTCACATTTGTTTATTAAAATTACTCACTTTGTAGAAATTTGTTTTTTATCTGCGACCTCATCCAGGTGATAGGAATAAAAAGTAACCTATGTTCTTCTCCACCCCATATTGTATGTTAAAATTCAATTTCGAGACGAAAAACATAAAAAGCTATGATTTTATAAAGTGATACAATAACGATTGTGAACTTTAATGTCACGTGGAAATAAAGTTCAAATAACTTTGTATTATTTGTTGTAATGAGAAATTTATTACTATAATTTTACCACAGTTGTAATTATTCAAAATTGACTGTAGGCATTTTGTTGGTAGTTTATGTGGGTAGTTGCGAGTTTTGTCGATAGCTATATTTCGTCGGAAACTTAAATTAACTTACAAAGTTTCGCGTGCTGATCATGTTGTAACTCAGACCTTTTTGGATCACTGATAAACATATAGTGTGTTTCGATGGAACTTAACGAAAAGTTAACGAATTTTGTTGAAATTATTAAAGGAACAATCTTTAAATGAAATTAGTTACGGATCGAGATATTCAAACATTTAATCAGTTTTTTTAATTTTGATTACACATTTAGATTTGTATTATTATTTATACGCCGTGTGGTCCCGGCATAGAATGGGCCACCTCTTCCTTTCCCTTGGGTTTTGTTAGAAGCGACCAATTGATCTTAATAGTCGAGGTATAGGCAGCAACGTCCTTCTTAAAACATCACCAATCCCTAACTGAGGTTGCCAATATGTTAAGTATAACAAGTATTTTTCTATCATCGTACGGCTCGCCATCGACAGGGAGTTCACCCTCATACCTTACAGCCTAAATGGTCACGTATAACGCGGTTTCAGAGATGTTTTTTCCCACGAACACTCAGATTATGGAATGAGCACCCTGCCGAGGTTTTCCCAAGAGACTACAGCATGGGGTTCTTCAAAAGGGGGGTAAAGAGGTTTCTTCAGGGTCGGCAACACGCGCGTAATACCTCTGGCATTGCAGGCGTTCATAGGCTACGGTAACCGCTCACCATCAAGTGGGCCGTATGCTGGTTTGCCACCTCAGTGGTATAAAAAAAAAGTGTTTGCAAAATTCTCAACTTGGGGAGACCTATGTTCAGCAGTGGATAGTTTACAATGATGACATAATGACTACTATTGGATATCAGCAAATTGTCTTATAGTCAGGTCAGTGACACGTTTTTTTTTATTTTCATTTAATACTATTGAAATAGATACTTAAATACCTATATTTTTATGGATAATAAACACCGTAATATATTCCTGTGTATCCTCGCCATTACAAATATAGGCGGTAGTACAAATGTTTTATTATACATCTTTCTTGCTCAAGTTCGATAAGTAAGCACAGGAAGCATCCCCGCTCGCCGCATAACAATAACGGTATATTATTCAAGGAACTAAGGCAGCGAGCTATAAAATATAGCCGCCAGCAACTCGGATCGTTTCGATTTACTTCGATAGATTGGTTCCCCTTTACTAAAACTAGGCGGCGGAAAAAATTGTGTTCACTTTGACTTTATACGGTTACTGTGTAAAATAGGATGCTAGATATAGCTTAGAATTAGCGGTTTACGAATCCGAAAGATTTTGCTATTCGAATAATTAGTAATTACTAATTTTATTATTCGTCTACTAAATTAGTAATGTACTAATTTACGTGTTCGAATGATTTTACGAATAGACACACTAGTACAAATATTTTATTATACATCTTTCTTGCTCAAGTTGGATAAGTAACTACAGGAAGCATCCACGCTCACCGCATAACAATAATACCGTTATTGTTATTCTAATAATAATAATTAATATAGCCTCGAGCAACTCGGATCGTTTCGATTTACTCCGATTGATTGGTTCCCCTTTACTAAAATTAGACGGCAGAAAAAATTGTGTTCACTTTGACTTTATAGGGTTACTTTGTAAAATAGGATGCTAGATATAGCTTAGAATTAGCGGTGTGCGAATCCGAATGATTTTGTTATTCGAATAATTAGTAATTACTAATTTTATTATTCATTTATTAAATTAGTAATATACTAATTTACGTATTCGAATTATTTTACTAATTAATAATTCGATCTAAACGACTAATAATGAGAAAAAACTCCATTCTCTTTATCCACTACCTTAACCAGAAGTGAATTATTGTCCTATACCCATGGTATTGCTTATGTCTATAGGTGACGGTTACCATTTTCCATCAGGTGGGCCGTCAGCTTTTTTGCCAAACTAAATTGCAAATGAAAAATTTAGTATCAATATTTTTAGTAGTTCATTTAATGAAAAGCCTTTTAAAAGAAACACGGAATCAAACTCGTATTCTTTTAAACAGCCTTCGGAATTACAACGTACGCTCAAAGGGACATCACCCGCAACTTGGCAAGTAGTGTCTCCGCAAATAAATTAGATTGCGAAGCCAGCGGCGACTGTTGCAAACTTGGTGCCTCTGTTTCGTTTTGTACGTAAAGTGGGGACGCGCCCCTATTAAATTTTTCTATTTCACAGATGTTCTTTCTCTAATTTTTAGAGCAAATGGTATTAAACACGGCCAAGTTCTGTAAATTTTACTCTGTGAATTTGTACGTTTCATAGTTTGTTATTTAAGAGTCGGCATTGCTGTTATATTCGATATTAATGAAAATGGAAAATGAATCTATGTAGCCATCTAGAAGCATCAACGCAATAAAATTAGTGTTCATAACATTTGTACAGCTATTTATACAAAATATTATTGAAATTGTATTATAATTAAAAATAAAATACTTGTAGTAAATTCAGTTACAATAAAATCATTTCAATTGTAAATTTTCCATTAATGCTGACACGCGCTTGTGGCTTAGTGGTCTGGACATAGTTTTGCTTTCAGACGGACTATCCTTTCAAAAGTTCTCTGCGACAGCTGTCAAAGTTAAATTTGCCAGTTGTCAGCCTTGTTTAATTAGTATTAGTATTCAGGACACGTATCGCTTACACTGCTTTTCCACCAATATGAATGTAGAGTGTTTATACTAAAATATATTTCCTATTATTATTGCGCTGTCTAGAACTACAGGTCTAATATTAATAAATGGCCATAGCTAAGGCTGAGATGAGAGGCATTGAATGGCTTTACCCTACCTTAAAATAAAAGGCTCCAAGAAAATTAGACATTCGCTTTTACAAAGTCACTTAATTATGACTTTTGCCCTACCAAAAAGTTTTTTTGCCTTTCCTTAAACTTGGGTCAAGCTCCGGTCCTGTATCGATGTTAATCCAATGTATTGCAAATGACAATTTAATACTGCACTCATGAAACAACAATTAGGAATTAGGTTAGAACTGGAATCGGTTTGCAATAGTTTGTTCAGGCAAGTTTCAGTAATGTACATCTATCAGAACAATTTTTTTTACAACACAGGAGGCAAACGAGCATGGGACTCACCTGATGGTAAGTGACGACCGCCGCCCATGGTCACCCACTCCACCTACGGCATTGCAGGTGTGCTGCCGGCCTTTTAAAAAGGAATATGCTTTTTTCTTGAAGGTTATGGTTGTCGTATCGGTTCGGAAATACTACTGCTGGAAGTTGATTCCAAAGAGTGGTCGTGCGTGGAAGAAAGGTATCATTCACCGCTAGAGTTGCATTCGAGCGTAAACACTTCAATTTCAATGTCAATTTATTGGAATTTATTTCAAGAGTACTTTGTTTCTTAAAGAATAACAACTGCTTCAGTCGCATAATAAACGAAAGGAAATATGTATTACATAATTTTTCTATAAATCTGTCTTTTTTATTTTTTTATAAATGTGTCAAAAGATTGCTTATAGCGATAAGGCCGCCTTTTGTATTTATTTATTTGTTATAAGTTACAATAACAGTTTGCAAACAGAATCGTTCAAGTCAGAATCTTAGACGATATAGATAGAATGTCTCCATACAAATGCTTCGAGAAAATCGACTCAACTTTTTCATACAATTTTGCGTGATAAATAGTTATGAGTGTTCCCTTTATATCTATATTTATTTTGTATCTTATAAGTAAATACTCATTTTATTTATTAAATAATTAAATATAGATACGTGAAGTTACATTATATGCGTAAATGTATAGAACACTCATAAAAAAACGAGTCAGCTAATTTGACAATTAATTAACAAAAAGTTGATCGGTTTTTTTTATTATTTTATTTATTTATTTATTTATAGATAACTGGGATCCATTCTTGTTAGTAAGTGTACTTAAAAACTATGTTAATACATAATTACTAATAATGATCTAGTCCTCTCGGAGAGCATTTTCACAAGAGGACTATCCAATTTATTAACAAACATGTTCAGGATACTGTTGCTACTCCCGCGTATTCGACTTAAAAACGAAGCTGTCTTTTTTCGCCAGACTGCGTCAAAACTATCTGTGCGAGCGAGACTCTATGCTCTATCTATATTATTCTATATAATCTAAGATCAGAATCTAGTATCGGTATAATACTCATATATAGTAGTCATAAAACGTAAACTAGATTCGATTTTAGAAATAATAAAAAAATGTTATTCCGAATATAGATATAAAAACGGAGACACAATTTTGACCTCCGTTATAGCATGTCATAACAGAGACCCCACCGGTCGGGCCTTGATGCCATATTTTGAAACGTTTTCGTCAATTTGCGCAAGGCATGATCGCGTTACACGAGCCCCGCCGAACGTAGCCGTAAGTGAGTTGGGACCGTCCTAATTTGAATAAAGACGTTTGATTTCCTGAGGCGGTCTTGAATCTCGCACAAATTATGTTTATGCGATGCGTTCTTTACAATCTTATTGGGACACTGTTTTATTTCTGTTTATAGGTGCAGTTGTTTATGGTTCTTTCCGTTTTGTTTATGCCAACAATATCTGTTTTCTGTCTGTCGCAGGTGTCTATTTTGAAAATCAGATACAGTTGTGAATTGTCAACCGACCTTCATATGGTGTTTCGGTTAGAATGGTGGGATATGGCAGTAAATTTACCGGGTACAGAGAAATAACACCTGAGTTCTCAGGAATGGCAACGCATGGGAGGTATCATGGACGAAACAGTATACTCTGTTATGTCCATGGTACTGCTCATGTCTAAAGACGACGGTAACCACTTTCCATCAGATGGGCCGTCAGCTTGTTTGCCATTCTAAGTTGCATAAAAATAAATACATATTAAAAAAAATGTACAAGTCTTAATCGCAGTGTTCTATCTTGACTGAGGCGCTGTTAAAAGAGTATAAATAACTTTATGGCTTTTTTACTACACAATACAAGTTCCGCTCGGTTTGAGAGTAACCAACTAAAAAAAAATTATACGTGGATAAAATGTCCGTCGTCCACGCAGGCCTATATAGCTGTATAGTTATTTCCGTTGCGCAGGTGGTCGGATAACGATTTTCTTTTGTTTCACTTTGATACAACGTAACGGAACGCGTCACCGATTCGGATCTCATAAAAAAATGGACAATGGTCACGCGACCTGGCTGTTTGCTCTAGCTTTTCTACGTATTTACGTTTTACAGCTCTCAATTGTTCTATTATTTATTTGGTCCATGAATACAGGTGGATGGGGATTGCTCCGTCGAGTATTGGCAAAAAATTGTTAAGAAATAAATTTTGTTGCAAAGACTTTCTGTGACTTAATTCATATGGTAGTCCCATAAAAATTTTGACACGGAAGTCGAAATAAATAACAAAATCGACTGAATAATTTGTTGGATTTCTAAAAAAAATACTAACTTTAACCGTGATAGAGAGAGAGAGAGAGAGAGATAGACTAGTTATGTTGATTTTAACCCTTCTTTGCATAATGGTGGAAATTTCCATCATAACATTGAATGTCCAAAGATTATATAAGAGAACAAGTTCACTTTAAGTCGATCGTGTCTGGATAACTTTTTAATATCTATTGCAGAAAACAAAACCATAGCTGTAAAATTTATTTTTTTTAACAATTTTTCCTTTAATTTTGAACATTCCTTTTTAAAAGGCCGGCAGCACACCTGTAATGCCGTAGGTGTTGTGGGTGATCATGGGCGGCGGTAGTCACTTACCATCAGGTGAGCCGCACGCCCGTTTGCCCCCTGTGTTGTAAAAAAAATTAATTATATCACCTTAATTTATTTCACCAATAAAAAAAATCATGCAAAAAAGGGTTAAAAACTAAACTACTGAATAAACTAATAAAATTTTTGTGAGACCAATCTGAGAGTATGTCCTTTTAAGAATTTTTCAAATCGATTTGCAAATAATGAAGTGGCAATGGGCTGGTCACATAACTCGAAGAACCGACAAGCGATGGGGAAGAAAGGTTTTTCTGTGGCGACCACGTACGGGTAAACGCAGTGTAGGACGACCCCCCACAAGATGGAGTGACGACCTGAACGTTGCAGGGTGTCAGTGGATGCAGGTGGCTCAGGACCGTTCTTTATGGCAGTCTATGGGGGAAGCATATGGCTATATTACCAGCAGTGGACGGATGATGGCTGAAATGATGATGAAGTTGATGAATCATAAAAAAGTATGGAGCAGGCCTATTTTAACAGTAGACAGTTAACGGTGAGTATGATGGGTGAAAATGGTATGGTAACCCCGCCTGCGCTAACGGGATACGCTGGCGGAGCACCAGTGAAGGGTGATAGATGAGAATAAAAACAGGCCAGTTAGCCCATCATGATGAATTCATCGGGAATTAACCATGATAGTTTCCAGGGGGGACCGCGTGGAGGTCGACCTGGTTGGGTATATTGCTAGCAATGGGATTCCCAGTCTCCATTACTAATAATCCCTTTCCCCCCCAAAACGACTGGGCTATAATGAACTAAATTCTAAGTTAAGTTAGTAAAGGCAAGTATTACATTATCTGTGGTAAGGACTTCCAAGTTACAGGACAGTGGTCGCGTGCGTTTCGCTAACTAATGTTGTCTTGAGATGTCATAACATAATTTGTTATGTTTAACTTGAGTGAAACTTGTGCCTACACATTACTTATCTAGATTTTACCCAATGTCAATTTTTGTTAACTACATGGTGGCTTTTTTTTTATTTTATTTATTTATAAAAGACACACCAACAATATGCTCACAACAATTAAGCAGACAATGTACAATGATATAAGTAAGTAAAAAGTGAAAAACTACTATTCAAAAATGCTTAAATCTAAGATTACTTGAACAAAAACATCTCACTCCTCACTACCAAGCTTAAGGCCATATGCACATCAATTAAAGGTGTATACAGCTCTCACAGATAAGCGTCAATGTGTACTAAGTAACAATTATATTAGAGAAGACCCAAAAACCAATTTTAATTAGCTTACCGTTTATATTTATGAATGGATGAATGAAAACTTTATTGTTATATATATATATATATATATATATATATATATATATATATATATATATATATATATATATATATATATATATATATATATATATATATATATATATATATATATATATCTGACCGGGCATCCCGCGGACAGTATCTACTAATTTAAGTTTACGCATCCCGCGATTTCGACGCGCTCGCATTTTTTATGTTTATTGACGTTGTTATTCCGCGATTTTTGTTTTGGTACATTGATATTGTTTCTCAGAATCTCGCTAGATGTGCGAAAATAAAGCGAAAAAAAAATATTCGCTCAGAGGGCTAATTAGTAAGTTGTCTGTAAGAGATCGCCCTAGCGATAAGACCGCCTTTTGTACCTTTATGTGTATATTTCAATCTATATTTATATTATTGTGTTTTACTTGAATTATTCACTTGTCATTGTAGGGGGGAAAGGAATTGTTAGTAATGGAGACTGAGAATCCCATTGCTAGCAATATACCCAACCAGGTCGACCTCCTCGCGGTTCTCCCTGGAAACTATCATGGTTAATTCCTAATGAATTCATCATAATGGGCTAACTGGCCTGTTTTCATTCTCATCTGTCACCCTTCACTGGTGCTTCGCCAGCGTATCCCGTTAGCGTAGGCGGGGTTACCATACCATTTTCACCCATCAAAAAAAAACTTGTCATTGTATATTTTTGTTTATGGTGCAATAAATAAATAAATTATTATACCTGTAAGCTTCGCTCAATAAAATTAAATCAACTCTTCCGTTCAGTCTATATATTCTTATTTTGTCTACCATCGCACTTATAAGGAGGTACAAACGAAGGCAGTAGGTCGGGCCAGTAGGTTGTCGACGTCACAACTCAATTATTTCAATAACGCTGGTGATACGTTCCTATAGCAATATATTATATAAGGAATTGAGGGCAAATTTCCCGCGTCAGTGTCGTGTTGCCATGTACGGTATTGGGAATACCTACCCCTTACAACTCATGATGTAATTAACCTATTTAAAGGGAAGACGTATCTTAATTGGTGTGTATTTTCAACCGACTTAAAAAAGAAGATGGTTCTGCGTTCGGTTGTATTTTTTTCTTATCAGCAGTTATGTGCCCACTGTTGACCATAAGCTTCCCCCATAGAATGCCATAAGGAACAGTCCTACGCCACCTGCATACAATGACTCCCTGCAATGCACCTGAGGTCCTCACTCCATCTAGTGAGAGGTCGTCTTATATTGTGTTTTTATGTTTGTTCTCTCTTAACTCCGCCAGTTGTAAACATGTTGATTGGAAAAATTCTACTTTTAGATAGGTAGATATTAGATGAAAATAATAATTACATGTCCATTATTCCACATTTTACCATATCGGCATGCACAATATAAATATATAGGTAATAATAACTTATATAACAATAAAAACAATGGCAATAATAATAATAATAAAATGTAAAAATTTCAATAAAAGTAACTAAATTACATGTCTAATATTTATCATTGTAGTAGTCATGCAACGTATAGTAACATTTGGCTGTCAAATATTCTTTTGCTTTTTTCTTAAATACATTTAAATTGTCTATTTCCTTTTATTATATTATATTTAAGTCGGTTGTTAATAGTGATTTTCCTCAAACTCTGCACTGTACTACTGTATTCTCTTTCAGCCAAGTTGAAAATTCTTTCTCATTGTATGTACAACGATTCAATTAGACAAAGTGCGTTTTAATGTATACTTTTGTGCCCTAGTTGTATTTAGATTTGAATAGGAAATTTCTATAGGCTATTATGTTTATTTCCATTGAATTTGTATTTTGTACATGTTTATATTTTGTTGACGGACTGTTAATTACTTAAATTAAAAAAAGCATTGTCTTTACAATGTAAATATAAATTGTATCAAATACGAGTAAGAATATATAGATACCGAAATAATGTATGAAAATACAAGTGAATTCAGAACCTCTCTTTTGAAGTCGGTCGAAAATAGTGACTTTCCTCAAACTCTGTACTGTATTCTCTTTCAGCCAAGTTGAAAATTCTTTCTCATTGTATGTACAACGATTCAATTAGATAAAGTGCGTTTTAATGTACACATTTGTGTCCTAATACAATGTAATACAACTGTATTTAGATTGGAGTAGAAAATTTCTATAGGCTATTATGTTTATTTCCATTGAATTTATATTTTGTACATGTTTATATTTTGTTGATGGACTACTAATTATTTAAATAAAAAAAAAATTGTCTTTACAAAATAAATGTAAATTGTATATTAAATATAGATACCGAATTGAGGATATCCGTAAAAAAGTCAAAGTGACCGTCTGTTCGACAACATTAATAAATACTCCGGTTGGTGCCGTAATCGACTTTAATAGATTTATCAGTTTTAGTTTTATTTTAAATATCTATTAATATATCTATATTAATACATATTTAAAGTAGTAGCTGTGTTTAACCGTGAAGCAGTTGTGTTTGCATGGCTGTGTTTCGGTTTAAAGGGTGGGATATGGCGTGAATTTACTGGGTACAGAGGAATAACGCCTGTGTCCTCAGGAATGGCAACGCATGGGGGGTATCATGGGCGAAACAGTATACTCTGTTATGTCCATGGTACTTCTCATGTCTATAGGCGACGGTTACCACTTTCCATCAGGTGGGCCGTCAGCTTGTTTGCCATTCTAAGTTGCATAAAAAAAATATTATAATAAGATTTATAGAGCAATAAGACAGTCTTGTAGTAGTAAAGTATAGTGTCACACAGAGGGCGTCTCAACCGAATTAATATATTTGCAGGGTAGTATGGTGACCGTTGCGCTGTAATACTTTACACAGCCTACCCACTACGTTTATGCCGGTCCACCATTGTCTAGGCATGTATTAGTGTTAACACCGTCATACCCCGAAGGATAATCAAGTTGAAATGGCAATAGGCAGGTCACAATGCTTGAAGATCCGACAACCGATGGGGAAGAATGGTTCTTGAATGGTCCCCGAACGGGCAAACGCAGGGTAGGACGACCTTCACTCACTAGATGGAAGAATTACCTCAAACTCGTTGCAGAAAGTCTGTGGACGCGGGTGGCTCAGAACAGTTGTTTATAGCAATCTATGGGAGACGTATGTTTAGCAGTGGACAGATAATGGCTGCGAATGATGCTAATGAAAAAGTATACCAATGACACGTTACAAAATCTAGAAAATATGCTGGCGAAGTACCATGTGTGTCAGCTATGTTATAATATCGTCAATTCTGAATCAATTTAAATAATTTACTTTGCAATCAATAGGGTTTACTGCCGTGTTGGTCGCGTAATTATATATTTTGCGATGTTTGAAGCTGTCGTTTTCCTGCAAAAATACAGCTCGTTGAGAAACAAAATTTACTTGTAGGCACTTGTAG
The DNA here is from genome assembly GCF_026898425.1 of Galleria mellonella. Classification (NCBI taxonomy): domain Eukaryota; kingdom Metazoa; phylum Arthropoda; class Insecta; order Lepidoptera; family Pyralidae; genus Galleria; species Galleria mellonella. Next base: position 3,540,371 of record NW_026442061.1, read on the forward strand.
GCGTAAATTTAAATATTTGATAATAAATATTTTAAATGCAAAAGTCAGTATGTTGCCTCTTAACGGCTTCACGAATCACTTATGAAATTTGGTATACACTACTATATGGGATGGAGAAAAATATATTTTGTCCCGGTCAATAAATATATCATGCGATAGAAGTCGCGGGTAGAAGCTAGACTTATGTATACGAAACATAGTTTAATAACCACTGGCATAGGACAATTTAAAAAGTCTAGAAATTATAGCGACGAAGTCCAATCGTGCGTGTCTTTAAATCGTAAAAACGGTGTCGACTCAAGTAGATCGATAGCGCCAGCACGTCAAGGGACGCCAAGAATTTGTTTTGGACTATGTCTACATTATCTGCATATTGCCAGCGTTATTTAAACATCAAAATGGCTCAGTAAAACGAGTATTCTTAGAAAGTTAATACAGAAATAGCTCTCGTGCCTTCGCGTTGAAAATTTATTAATTTCCAAAAATACAAAAAGATATTTTCATACTACGGGGAATGGCAATCAAATTGATGGACTACCTGATGGAAAGTAACAGACGCGTGTAGATATAAATATCACAGATTATAAATCGCTTCGAGTACATCAGTACTGTATATACCAAAGGCCTTGATACCTTTCGACATTTTGGAGGACTAAGATGGCATTCATATCTTTGGCCTCATATTTCTAATAACTTTTTCACCCCAAATTTAATACGCTGGATAATAATTATATATATATATATATATATATATATATATATATATATATATATATATATATAATTATTATCCAGCGTATATAATAAGTTTACTATTGTAATCTTTTGGAGGAAACAATAAAGAGTATCTATCTATCTATTTCTTCTGGACTGAACCTGTTTGCTAACCCGAACTGTAGGGGATAACAAAATTTGACAAATAATAAAATTAGTTCGTTCTTTATTATTGTGTTTCCTTACAAGTCTATACAGTTTCGATCTCAATGTATGCTTATTTGAATTGCATTCACTCGGGCACCTGCTATTTAGGTACCTGAAGGTAAACAGCTTCAGCTTAGCGTTCTGTAGCGTGCGCCGTGGGGCTATTTGCAAACGTCCACAAAACACTAATGTTGACGTTTGGTAAATATTCGGTGACCCTGTGGCCAAGGTTAAGAAACTGCAAACTGAAAGTTTGAATCTAAATAAAATTTATGGAATAACATGGAATAAAATTTTGGACTAAAATTACAATGTGTAAAATGAACGCGTTCTGGAATGAGATCTAATAACAGTGAGAACATTTTGTTTCTCATGCAATGTAATGTCTGTATGACCGAAATTGTATGATTTTTCCGGTATTTATCTGTTTAACTATACTCCTGTTATTACAGGTTACAGATGATATTATAGGTTTTTTTTTTATACAACTTAGAATGGCAAACAAGCTGACGGCCCACCTGATGGAAAGTGGTAACCGTCGCCTGTAGACATGAGCAGTACCATGGACATAACAGAGTATACTGTTTCGCCCATGATACCCCCCATGCGTTGCTATTCCTGAGGATTCCTCTGTACCCAGTAAATTCACACCGTATCCCACCCTTCATACCGAAACACAGACATGCAAACACAACTGCTTCACGGTAGAAACACGAATGGGACAGAGGTATCCAAGCAATCGACTTTTGTACAAAGTCTCCCTCTGGTACCTTAGGTAGGTACCTTATTGGGCTCATTATAATAAAAGAATATTTCATTAAGAGAATATTCGGCTCGTTGGCGAGCGGACGCTTCGATCGGCACACTTTGTTCATATAAATTATCATGATGAGCTCAATAAGAATTTTACGAGGACCGTCCCAGTTCTGTTGCGCTGAATATCATTACAGCTCCACGGATCCGGGGATATAGCGCGACATCTGTCGGGTTGTTGTGAAACACTACTAGATTTTATTTTCTGCCATTGCAAAGGAATTTTATTCTGTTTGCTTGATTATTGTTTTGTTAAATCCGTTACCTTTACTGTCCCACCGATTATTAATATTTGGTGAATATCTACAGCAGTGATTCTCAACCACTGTGCCGCGGCACTTTTGTGTGCCGCCAAATTTTAAAAGTGTGCCGCCAAATTTTGTAAATAATTAAAATTTTTGTCATAAACTATTTATGCAGTGTGTTGTAATAAGAAATGATTTTTTTCTTTTTCTTTGTGTGCCGCCAAATTTTGAAATCGTTAAATATGTGCCGCAACAAAAAAAGGGTTGAGAATCACTGATCTACAGTGTCTATCTTATAGTCTTATAGGTCCTGTAATAGCCAAAAGCAAATCGTCTGCGTTGATAACTCTTTCAGAATTAAGTTGTAAGTGGAGGATACATTTTTTTGCCAACTTAATTCTGAATCCTCCACTTTTCTGTAATACTGTGCCCATGATGATCATGATGATGATCATGACGGATACCGATAGTTTTAGGATTTTTTTGGATTAAATCACTCCATACATGACTTAATCCAAAAAATCCAAGATATAGCTACTGTGTAGCTATGTGGTTCCAGCATAGAATAGGCCACCTCTTCCTTTCCCGTGGGTGTCGTAAGAGGCGACTAAGGGAACTTAATGGTCTAGGAATGGGCAACAGCGTCCCTCTTAAAATATCACTAAAATCCAACTACGGTTGCCAATCCGCTTACCAAGCGTCGCAACTACTAGCAAACCCCCTTATGGGCGAAGCGTATATCCAACAGTGATCAGTTAACGGCTGGCATTTTGATGATAATATATTTACTGTATCACCATATCGTTTTATATGTTATACCGAAATAAATTCCTCGTAAAATAATCCTATTTACATAAAATGAAAATCGTCTGTCGCTCGCAATTATTCCGTGCGGTTTGACATCAATATATCGAATCCCTTTAGCCCTGCAAGGGTACGACGAGATATGCCCTAAGATTATCGGCTAATGTTGGTGAAATGGGACGGTTGGTTTGGTTCGTACAGTCGTTCTTATTATAGTTTCATTCATTAGTTTACTCGTCCCTATTTATAGGGTTGTGTATTAGCTCTTAAAGAATAATAATAATTGGGATTCCGAGGCGGCTCACTCCCGGGAAAGATGCAGAAAGCGGTGCTCTTAGATTCTGCCCGCATTGTACGCCGGTTTCTCTCCCTGGGGCCCTGAACCCGGGCCGACTGTGCTTCTGCCGGGGGTTAGTTTGCCATTTCCTCTCTTTAAGAGGGGAGTTGTGAATTTTTCTATAATAATAATATCTACCTACTATAAAAGGCCACAATCTTAAATACCTGCTATATTACGTGTAAATTTCTCATCTCGTCTACCATTACATCGTCCTTCTTTGAAACCTCTTTCACACTTGGTTAAAGCTCGTATGGGAAAGTAAACCTTCTGCCATACGACGAATTCTATTAATCATCCTCAATCCATCAATCCACTGATTTTTATTAGCTGCCAGTCGTAGCTAAAGGGACTTAGGGTTACATTTTGGTTGTCCTCCCATCTTCGCACTTTACGTCCTCGATTCCTGAAGCCATTTCTCGGATACCAGACTGTTACATGTTTGCTGTTGTCAAAGAGTATTTATTATGTGTGAGATCAAAACCTTCAGAATTCTTTTAAAAGAGTATTCTGCCATTAAATTGAACATTTTTCCCAGAAGAAACATGAAAAGCTGATTACTTACTTACTAGTCCAACCCCGGCTTAGTAAGTCAGTCCCCTAGTAAGTCAATTAGTAAATTATGAAATTAATGTTAAACAAAGTAAACTTTTACATTCCCATTTTTATTTTTTTCACCCGCGTCCAAATTACTTGCTCATTTAAGGAAAAGTCTAACAAATAATTTTTATTCGTAGAGAAAAACGGAGGAAATTAAAGATTGAATTATTATTTCGCAATCACGCTGGGCTCTAGCGTAAATAATGGATAAATCTGTAATAAAATATTGTAATAATGAATTTTACTGCGGTGTTTTTTTTTTTCCGCTTTGAATAATAAAAAAGCAAAAAGTTTAATCGAATCGAATCTTGCGGGTTAAATGTTCGGCTTTGTTTTACGAAGCGGTATGTCTGCCCACATAACACCTACACGTTGCTGAAACCTTAGATTATTTTTTATTAAAATATGATATTTTTCGTTTAGTGAATATATAAATATATGCTTATTTAGATATATTTTTTAACCGACTCCGAAAAAAAGAGGTTCTCAATTCGGTCGAATTATCTTTTATATCTGTTACCTTATAACTGCATTAGTTGCTTTTTTTTTATTTGAATCGATATCCTCAAAGATTGGTCCCATAAAAATTTTACTAAAATCGGTTGAGTAGTTTGGTTTTTAAATTAAAATAACAATTTTTGGCTTCAATTTAAGTAGAGGTTTTTTGTGGTGTAAATCGTATTACAGGCTACTACTCGTGTAAGGGTGAGGTTATGGTATGAAGAATTTTTAGACTACCTTCATTATAATACAAAGGCTTCTAACATAGCTTGACGTGAAAAATCCTAATTATATGTGTTTTTAAATTTATTTGTATGTTTTTATTTTATAAATAATATACTTAATTTATTATTATTTGTTTCAGATCGTACACCGCCAGAAAAAAACATTTTATAATTACAAAATGAACACGCTCAACTTATGGTGAGTTGTTTCTCCATGTACCTACCTTATTTGGTTTAAGTGTTTCCTTAACAGCTTAGGATGGGGGGAAAGGGATTGTTAGTAATGGAGACTGAGAATCCCATTGCTAGCAATATACCCAACCAGGTCGACCTCCACGCGGTTCTCCCTCAAAACTATCATGCTTAATTCCTGATGAATTCATCATGATGGACTAACTGCCCTGTTTTCATTCTCACCGATCACCCTTCACTGGTGCTCCGCCAGCGTATTCCGTTAGCGCAGGCGGGGTTACCATTCCATTTTCACCCATCAAAAAAACAAAAGCTTAGGAAATGTTGTAAATACATAGGTACTAATGTAATATAAGTTTTGCCTAAATGACTTAGGCATAACAACAGAATTGTTGTATAAATTAAAGAAGTGAAACGTGTCGCAACATGTGTGTGTGAATAACGGTCAGAGAATGTTGATTAATTAACACTCACAGCGTCAGCTGAGCCGGTTCCTTTTGCCTAGTACGGGACACTTCTTGTATAATTTATTTTGTATATTTTATATGGTGATTGTGTGTTTACTAGCAATAAATGTTTTCTATTATATTCTATTCTAATTTGGAAGATGATAGAAACTGTACTAATAACAGTCATTCCTCAAATCATGGTAAAAACAAACAAAAAAATAAGTACCATCCAATGTAATACAATCTCCTTTTTGAAGTTTAAAAGAGGTCTTTACTTAACACTGTCCGTTTTCTGTTTTAACTCTCGATTGAGTGGATCAAAGGAAATGGCTCGGGTAACGAATTTTCGTAGGTGTTTCCGAATTTCACAAACGCGACATCAAATAGAACACTTCAAACGATCCCAAAGATTCGCCAGGACTCTTAAATATGCCAAGCGTCACCTAATAATGTTTATTTTGAAAATACAGTAATAAATTATTTATAATTATATATAAGCGTCTTCGAAATGTGTACGTTTTATTATTTCTTTATTATTCATTTATTTATACTGAACATGTTAAAATTTATGGGTGGAGGAGGGGCAGCGTCTCTCTAAAAACATCTCTAAAAGCTTACCTGCGGTTGCCAACCCGCCTGCCAAACCTGGCAACTACTAGCAAAACTCCTTTTATGTTCAGCAGTGGACAGTTAGCGGCTGAAATAATAATGTTAAAAATTAATAAATCTATAAAGAAAATTATATTTATATTATAAAGCCTTATAGATATTTAACTTAATAGTGAAAACTGTCGTAAATTTTTTAAAATGAAAATTATTAATTGTATATATATATATATATATATATATATATGTATATATATATATATATATACGTTTGTATGTGTATATATATATATATATATATATACACTGAACCTGAATTACCATTCCACGCCACCTACTCTAACGGCATACACTGGCAGGGCACCAGTGAGGGATGATAGGTGAGAATAAAAAGGGAGGTCAGTTAGCCCATCGTGATGAATACACCTTGAATTCAGCACGATGGTTTCCAGGGGAGACTACGAGGATGTCGACTTGACAGGATGTATTACTTATAATCCCTTCCTACCCGCAGAATTACTATTACAATACACTTATAAGAATGTAAATATAATGAAAACTACGACTCTACGACAGCTGTAGGTTATTTTTAGCCTAGCCGGGAGAAGTGGCGAGTAAGGGGGGGGGGGCGAGAGAGATTAACAATAAGTACTCGCTCATTCATTATTTGCCAGCATTTCATGGTACAGGACGCTCAATGGAATTGTATGACGATATAAATAGAGAAAAGCTTTTGTGAACCTCTCTAGTCAAAGTTGCTTATTTATAAACTCTTCCCAATTATAGCTGGAGTGGGTCAAAGAGATATTTTTCTATTAAAAATATGTTATGAATATTTATTTATAGTATGAAAGTGGCTATGAAGCTTACAGGCAGATGGCTTGGTATTTTTTTAATTACATTAATCGTTTTAAAAAAAATATCAATATAACTATCTGTGTACCATTTAATTAACCTAATTGATGGTAAATGCCGTGTGTGCCCCGGCATAGAATGGGCCACCCCTTCCTTTTCCGTGGGTCTCGTAAGAAGCGACTGAGAGAAGGCGAAGGATGAGCAGCAGCGTTCCTCTTAAAATATCTCTAAAAGCCTAACTGCGGTTGCCAATTCGCCTGATAAGCGTGGCAACTACTGGCAAAACTCTCCTCATGGGGGAAGGCTTATGTCCAGCGGTGGACAGTTAACGACTGAAATAATAACATGATGGTAATGAAAGTGACGATGTTGGCATGTGGTTGTGAGGTGAATATATATTTTGTACTAGCGGCCCGTCCCGATGTCGCACGGGTGGACATTTTTATATTTTAAAAAGTGGCTATTAAGGCTGCACACGCGACAAAAGCTTAAAAATGAAGTAACTTCTCCCGTTTTCCCAACATTTCCCTTCACTGCTCTGCTTCCTATTAATCGTAGCGTGATGAAAATTATACTATAACCTGCCCAGGAGTATAAAGAATAATTGTACCAAGTTTCGTTAAAATCCGTCGAGTAGTTTTTGTTTCTATAACGAACATACCAACAAACAGACAAAAATTTTACTGATTGCATTTTTTGCATGAGTCACTAATCACCCCCTGATAGTTATTTTGGAAATATATTTCATGTACAGAATTGACCTCTCTACAGATTTATTTATAGACGTCACAATTTAGAATATTTTTAAATTATTTGTTTTTGAAAAATGACAGCTAATTCCAGCGTTGTCACACTTCAGTAAGCTTTGGTTTCACCGCTCTTAATACATAGAGTGAATAGAATATTCAAGGCGAGACTCGTAAGTTTCTCCAAGTAGGTCGACTAGTTCTAAACCCACAAACTTTCCACACATTCGAACCGTAATACTCGGGCTTAGTCCGCGAAGTTACAGAAAAATGGCCACCCGTCCGCCCGTGTTAGCACAGAGCTTTTTTTTAATGGATGATAATGGAATGGTAACCCCACCCGCGCTATCGGTATACACCGGCAAGGCACTAGTGAAGGATGATAGGTGAGGATGAAGTATGTTAGGTCAGTTAGCCCATCGTGACGAATTCAACAAGAATTGCTCACGATGGTTTCCAGGGGGAACCGCGAGGAGGTCAACCTGGTTGGGTATATTGCTAGCAATAGGATTCTCAGTTTCCATTACTAACAATCCATCCCCCCCCCCCCCCCTCCCCCGTCCGACCGTGTTAGCACAGGGCTGTCAATCGGAACAAATTAAGTATAATGGTCTTCGGAACGAATTAAGTCAGCCGTAGTTGACTTAATTTAAATTAATGAATAATTTGTATCGCTATAAATGTTTTAGGATTCTATACGTTGAAACATAAAAGCGGAACTCTGTTGTCGAATTCGAGATTCTTGGAGTTTTACGTTAAATATCCCTTTCAGACCCAAGATTTTTTTTCTTTCATATTAAATATATTTTCGTGTTTTGGAGCCAAGCCATCTTGCCGGCACGCACGAGACTACTGCACCACCTAACCGCTAAAATGATTTCTTATTGGCTGGTTTAGAATCTCACTATCATGTTATTTCAGCTTCGTGCGTCAAAATGAATTGCGCGCGGTTTTAGAATTTTTTAAAGTTACAACTCACGCCCGTATCGTTCAGATCTGAAAGGGATATGCTATTTAGATTATCCTATTAGATATGTAGGTATGTATTATCTACACTAATAATATAAAGAGGAAAGATTTGTATTTTTGTATGTATGTATGTTTGTAATGAATAAACTCAAAAACTACTTTGCCTATTGCAAAAATTCTTTCACCATTAGAAAGCTAAATTCACCCTGAGTAACATAGGCTATGTTTATTGCTAGAAAAGATTAGGGATCCTTACTATAATTTTAGTAATGTAATTCAAGGTGTAAAAAATGCTATATCTTTCGTCGCGTGCGCTGAAAAAACTATTGGTGATAGAACAAAAGTATGTTCTACAATATTGAAGAAAATATCAATAACTACAAAAAACTTCGCGATACTATATCTATTATTCGCGATACTGTATGTATTATCATTATGTCACAACAACTACTTTTTAAAATGTTGTAAAAATGTCCACCCGTGCGAAGCCGAGACGGACCGCTAATGGTTTATAAGAGACGGGAATTAACATGATCTATACTGCGATAATAGCTTTGTCTCGCGACTTTGTCCGCTTGACCGGGATATATCGATTTACCGGGTTAAACAGTAGTCTATCTCCTTCTTCATCGAAAATACTATTTGAATATCAAATTTCATGACAATTCGTTAAATAATTAAAGCGCTAAGAGGCAACAAACAAATAAACTGAATTTTACATTCGATAAAACCAACTGTATACCGTGGCATCGCTCACATTAATTAGTGTATAAAGTATTAATTAGTATATCTAATATATAAAATTCTCGTGTCACGGTGTTTGTTACTAAACTCCTCCGAAACGGCTTTACCGATGTTCATGAAATTTTGTGTGCATATTGGGTAGGTCTGAGAATCGACCAACATCTATTTTTCATACTCGTCAATGATAAGGGTGACCCACCCCAAATTTTTTTTTAATTTTTTTGACAATTTCTTTTTATTTTTATTTTATTATAATTTAGCATTGAAAAATACATACAACTTAAAATTTTCATCGTTTTACGATCAATCCCTGTATTTTAATCGCGATTTTTATATTTCGCAATAAGTGGTAAAACAACGTTTACGGGGTCAGCTAGTAAGTATATTAAATTGTATTTAAATCCGCTCAGCAGTTTATGTCTAAAAGAATAACAAACAACCTTCCTTGCGTTAAAAACTTTCACGCTTAAAATATGAGTATTTTTTTTTAATGGATGATAATGAAATGGTGATCCCACCTGTGCTGTCGGTATATGTTGGTGAGGCACCAGTGAGGGGTGATAAGTGAGAATGAAAAGGCAGGTCAGTTAGCCCATCGTGATGAATACATTTAGAATTCAGCGCTATAGTTTCCAGGGGCGACCATGTGGAGGTCGAGGCATCGACATTGCTAGCAATGGGACTGATAGTTCCCCCCCCCCCCAAATATAAGTATTAGATATCCTTACTAATGTTATAAATGTGAAAGTGAGTTTGTTTGTTTGTCATCCCTTAGCTCCTTAATAGATGAACCAATAGCTATGAAATTTGTTATTCCTGTACTATGTTGGATAGAGAAAGACATAGGCTTACTTTACTGTCCCGGTCAATGAACTGAAAAGTTATACCCAAGTAACTAGATATGTTTATCAATTGACTCCATTTCCCAACAGTACTGGAGAGTACGTAGTTTCTTTTATTTGCAAAGTTTAAGCGGTTTACGACCCGCGACAATGTTACAAATAGCGCTACGCCTAGATAGCGCCACTTGTCTCAAGTCTCCACTCATTTGCATACCAAACAGATGGGGTAAATACCCCAGTGTCCCCCCCCACCCCTCCCCAAAATTGTCTGGAATTATTTGGCCTTCTCTGTACTACGATTGTATGTATATTATAATGCCTAGGGTTTGTGTGGTTTTCTTACTTCTGAAATTACATTATTGTGTTAGAGGGGCGGGGGGGTCGGAAGGGGGAGGGGGGGAGTAGCATGCTCACAAATGTATGCCACTTCCACTTCCTCGGGCAATATTAGTCACTTTACTTCTTTTCCGGATATCCTCATTTTGAATTCTATCACGTAAGTACTTGGCAACACAGAGCTCTCGTCTTTGCGAAGCGAAAACTTCGAAAGAAATTAAGCAAGTTGTACTCGTGTATATTACACTAGTTGTATTTTGTGGTTTCACACGCGTAAATTATTACATAAAGTATCCTATATTCTAATTTAGAATATAACCTATCCGTGTACCAAATTTCATTCAAATCTATCCAGTAGTTTTTGTGTGAAAGAGTAACAAATATCCATGCATACATTGTTATAAATTTTCGCATTTATTATATTAAAAGGAATACCTCTGTTTCAAGTCTTCGTCCTTATAACTTAATACACGATATTTTATACACTACCATCTTTTGGTTTTTTTCTTTTACAACACAGGGAGCAGACGAGCATGCTGCACACCTGATGGTAAGTGACTACCGCCGCCCATGATCACTCACAACACTAAAGGCATTGCAGGTGTGCTGCTGGTCTTTCAAAAAGGAATGTGCTTTTTTCTAGAAGGTTACGTTGTCGTATCGGTTTGGAAATACTGCTGCTGGAAATGGATTCCAAAGAGTGGTTGTGCATGGAAGAAATTGCCTTGAAAAACGCACAGTGGAAGACCGCCACTCGTCCAGATGGTTGGGATGAAACTTTAGTTTATGACGGATTGTATGGTGGTGAAAATCAGCAGCAGGTATCAATCTGAATATCAATCTAAAATCTCTAACTCATTCAGGAGTTTTTGCTCGAAAGGATAACAAACATGCATTCATTACATACATCCTGACAAATTTGCTGCTGCCCATCCCTCGATCATTAAGTACTCTCAATCACCTATTAAAACACCCACGGAAAAGAAAGGGATGGCCCATTCTATGCCTGGACCACATGGGTAAATAAACAGTACTCGCATAATATGACGACAATATATGAAACACAAAAAAAAACGTAATTTATTTAACCAGCTACGTCTCCGCATAAAATTAGCCCACGTGTCCCAAATAAAAACAAAAGTAATATCAAGTGAGGTACGGCGCCGGTCAGCAATATTTCACAGGTCGATCGCGCTCATAACGGGTCGCCCTCCGAGCCCCGGCTCCGTCCTGTGTCAAATTTGACGCAAAATGCCCGGAATACCAAATCGCCGCTGCCCGTATTTTCGATTGAAACCACACGAGCATGTTGGTAATACGATATGGGTTGATTGGCTTGAGTTGGAATAATGTATACTTTATAATAAATTCATATGAATAGGTGTATATGTGTATATATAACTCCTTTATTCATCAGCTAGTGGCCCGTCCCGGCTTCGCACGGGTGGACATTTTTACAACATTTTAAAAAGTGATAATTGTGACATAACGATAATAGTTGAACATATAGTATCGAGAAGTTTTTTGTAGTTATTGATATTTTCTTCAATATCGTAGAACATACTTTTGTTCTATCACCAATAGTTCCCGCAGCGCACGCGACCAAAGATATTTTATAGCATTTTTTTACACCTCGAATTACATTACTAAAGTTTTAGTAAGGATCCCTATTTTTTTCTAGCAATAAATATAGCCTATGTGACTCAGGGTAAATGTAACTTTCTAATGGTGAAAGAATTTTTGAAATCGGCAAATTAGTTTTTGAGTTTATTCATTACAAACATAAATACATACAAAAATACAAATCTTTCCTCTTTATAATATTAGTGTAGAAAAATCAAACCTCTCATTAATCTGTTTTAGCTATTGAACTGTTTTCTCTCTTCCTTTTAAATTAAATTTCCAATTTGAGTTAAATTAAATTTCCAAGTGAGAAAACTGTGTAATAAAAATAATATTGTATATTTAATGGGCTATCTGTCGAAGTTTTTCCAACATAATGTTTAAACAGAGACTGGGGTACTTCGAAAAAAGGAATAAAGAGGCTCCTTCAGGATTGACAACACGTTCATAATGTCCCTGGTATTGCACGCATTCATGCATTACGGTAACCGCTTACCATCAAGTGGACTGTATACTTGTTTGTCACGTCAATGGTATACAATTTTTTTTTATAAGTTATGCAATTAATATTGGACACCAGCAAACTGTCTTATGGTCGAGTCAGTTCTTCTTCTTTCTGCTATTTTCCCATATCTGCTTAGGATCGACGTAACATGTTTTTATTTTTCCATTTATCTCTATTTGTAGTCATTTCATTAGCACTCCCTTTCTGACCGTGTCAGCTTCCTCTGCACTTATAACCGTTCACATTCATACGTTATATCTTACTATATTCTTTGATAGATACATAGATAAACTTTTTATTTGAGCCATTTATGACACACGTAAATTTACAAATGAACATACAATTAAATTATTAACACTTTTTAAAATATACAACAAAAGGTAAAAATATGGTTTCGCCATGTTGTGTGACACAAATAGGCTACAGCTCAGTGATGGTTTTGCTTAAAAGCAAAGCACTGATTTTCAGCTGCAGCCTGAAAAGTTTTTCTTTTTCTGCACATCACATTCTATACATAATTAGGTCAATTATCAGTATTTTTTTTTTAATTCAGTCTTATCAAAGCAAACCGTAGTCAACTGTGCTATAGTAGTCAATTTTACAGTACAAAACACAACCGCCATCTATAGGGACTACGTGATAACAATAGAAGACAGGCAATAACAATTTTTGCCACAATCTTGCGAGTCGTTTTCAATATAGCAAAAGCAATGAGGTGTCAATATAACCCCATTCGCAAGGACCTCGCCGCTTACAAAAGGCGAACTTATTCAGATCTCGTAATAGTGTTGCCTAGTGGTGTGCCCAACCATTTTTACAGTTCGAGTTTTTTTTTTTTACGTTGAAAAAGAATCGAGTTCTCACTCGAGTGTGAGGATTCGTACAAGTACTCAGTTATGGTATGGGTAGGTATTCGAGTACTTTATCAGACTCGAGTAACTCTTCGATCACTTGCTAGTTATACTTGTTGCTGAATTTCACTGCAATATGATAAATTAAAATTTCAACCCGACTATTATCCAAATGCTGAATGGCGATCTATCGTGCGTTTTTCGAGACAGTTTCTTTCACGCGCAAACACAATTTGGAATTAATTTCCAGCAGTAGTATTTCCGAATTGATACAACATCGTAACCTTCAAGAAAACACTATATTCTTTTTTCAAAGGCTGGCAGATCCTTCAGTGTTGCGGGTGCTAGTGAGCGGCGGTAGTCACTTACCATCAGGTGTGACACATGACACACACATTTTTATTGTTAAAAGTTAAGTACATATTATATTTTAATAACTACCGGTTTAACACTAAGGTTCTCTGATGGTCCCGAAACTAGTCGAACTTTCTCGAACAAATTACACGTAAGGTAAACCGGTAGTTATTGCATTAATATACATGCTCATTTGCTCTTTGTGTTTTAAAAAGTTAATAAATAAATTGTCAGTTATTAAATAATTATTCCTTTGATTAAGAGTTTGTTTAACCCAATTTTAATATTCTTTGATCATTAAAAGTACTCGTAACCAGCGACCTGTGTTTAAATAGATTGATGAATGTGGAAGAAACGAAAGAGGTTTGTTTGAATCGAAGCATTTGGCGTTCCATTGTTTCTGCCTACCCTAATGGGAGACAGGCTTGATGTATATGGGTGATTATCACCAAGTGCGATTTCTTTTTATTTTCGATTAACTCTTTTGGTTTCATAGCTTCAACAGCTAAAACATTTTAGGTGATTTTTGTCTTAATATTGGTGAACTTATTTGGTTTCGACTTTGCACAAAAGTAAATGTTCCCATAAAGCATTTGATAAAATACATCTTTCTGTATTTTAAAGGTATCAGCTTTTCTTGGGATTCGAAATTTAAAGCACAGTTGTAAGGGTTCATCGAAATTGGACAGGATTTGTACTTGTAGAAAATCATGTATGAATAATTTCGTTTTGAATTTAAGAAAAAAATATAGAAACGATCCATCAAAAACAAAAAAGACTAGTGTTACAATTCCGCAAATACGACCGAACCTATACGATATCCGAAAACTTCAAGAAAATAGCATATTACTTTTTAAAAGGCCCGCAACACACTTGCAATGCCTCTGGTGTTGCGGGTGATCATGAGCGGCGGTAGTCACTGCCAGGTAAGCTGCTTGCTTGTTTGCCCCCTGCGTTATAAACAAAACACTCGAAACCAATATTCGAATATCGTGTATCCGAATGCTATATATTGAGTACTCGAGTACATATTATATATTTTAAGTTCGAGTTAGCTTTACCCAGCACGTCACTAACATTGCCACCTGTAGTACCTCAAAAGCTGATTTCTATATTTTATTATCTGCTTACCTTCAGGGAAACCCTTAGATATATTTTTGTCACGTTCGCAACTCTGTCTATTTTTAGCTGTTTTATAACTTTTAGTTTAACTATAACTGTTTATAATAGGGTGATTATTATTATTTTTTTATACAACTTAGAATGGCAAACAAGCTGACGGCCCACCTGATGGAAAGTGGTAACCGTTGCCTATAGACATGAGCAGTACCATGGACATAACAGAAAATACTGTTTCGCCCATGATACCCCCCATGCATTGCCATTTCTGAGGACTCAGGTGTTATCATGTAATGGGACAGAGGTACCCAAGCAATCGACTTTGGTACAAAGTCTCCCTCTGGTAAAATTAGTTTACAGAACGTTTAAATTTAAAATTACTGTAATCAAAACAGGTACACGTACTATTTATTTATTTAAAATACTCATATATAGCCAGTATACTTTGACACATTACCGATAAAAGCTGATATAACACTGATACTTACGGGACAAACGCACAGGTTATAAAATGATCTCTCTGTTGAGGTTTTCCCACTTTGAGACTACAGCATGGGGTTTCTACCATCGTACGGCACGCCATCGAAAGGGAGTTCATCCTCATGTCCTACAGCCTCAATGGTCGCGTACTGCGCGGTTTCAGAGATGTTTCCGCCCACGAACACTCAGGTTGTAGTATGAGCTCCCTGCCGAGGTTTTCCCAAGAGACTACAGCATGGGGTTTTTCAAAAGGGGGGTAGAGGTTTCTTCAGAGTCGGCAACGCACGCGTAATACCTCTGGTATTGCAGGTGTTCATAGGCTACGGTAACCACTTACCATCAGGTAGGCCGTATGCTTGTTTGCCACCTCAGTGGTGTAAAAAAAAAGACTACAGCGTGAGGTTCTTTAAAAAAGAGGTAAAGCGGTTTCTTTAAGGTTTGCAACATGTGCGTAATGCCCCTGGTACTCGTATTGCAGGTGTTCATAGGCTACGGTAATCGCTTACCATCAAGTGGACCATATGCTTGTTTGCCACGTTTGTGGTATAAGAAACATATAATAAAATCAGTTTATAATAGATGGGGTTATGAGGTAACAAATATAAAAAACCACCTGAATTGGGAACCTCCTTTTTTTGAAGTCGGTTCAAAATAATAATATTAAATTTATATTTTAAGTAATATACATATATCGTGTAGTCAAAAATAAAGCCAAGTTGGCACTGAATAAAAAATTCCCACCTAGCTCTAGCCCGGAGCGACGTCACAAATAGCGGCACGGTGCCTCCCGTGATTCTAGGGTTGCCAACTGTACTGTTAAAAACAGTATTATACTGGTTTTCACTAAATTATACTTTTTACTGTTGAACAAAAATAAAGTTTACAAAATACTGTTTCAAGGGTCAAAATGCTTTACACTATAAGTGTTAGAGGCTCACACAATTTTTTTTTATTCAGTCAGAAGGCGCTCAGTGCAGATTAGTTTAATAAAAAATTAGCATTTATTTATTAGTTATAATTGTGTTAAGGTATATGAACTTTTTAGAAAAGACTGTAAATTAATAAGTTGTGCAATAAATTTTTAAAAATATGTAAGATACATATTACATTAAATACTTAAATTACTGTTCATTTTTCTTTCTAAAAGAGATTTCTTCCAGTCAACCTGACACAGTGGCATAGGAATAGTTTAACCCTTCTTTGCATGATTTTTTTTTATTGGTCGAAATAAATCAAGGTGATATAATTCATGTTCCAAACTAAAGGAAAAATGGTTAAAAAAATAAATTTGACAGCTATGTTTTTTTTTCTGCAATGGACATTAAAAAGGTATTCAGACACGATCAACTTAAAGTGAACTTGTTCTTTTATGTAATTTTTGGGCATTCAATGTTATGATGGAAATTTACCACCAATTGCAAAGAAGGGTTAATATTCTTCTCAGACCTAAATATAGATAGATAGATAGATAGATACTCTTTATTGTTTCCTCCAAAAGATTACAATAGTAAACTTATTATAAATATAAACTTAAAATTATAAATATACTTTATTTGTTGTAAAAAAGTTGGCAACCCTACATGATTGTGTCCCGGTGCATTTTGCATTCATTTCCCTGGACGCATGTTGTTTGCTGCACCAGTGTTCATGTGATACATTCTGCGGATTCACTGTAATCGGCCAACGGATATTTAATGGGTTGTTTCATTTTTATATTTATGATTCTTCTCTTATTTTAATTTATAAAATGTTGTGCATTGAAAAAATATAAGTTTTAAGCAAAATAAATCGGTATATAAAATTTGTTTATATAGTCATATGTATGTATGTGTAAATCGAACATAAATTAGGTGTAGGTATAGATATCTAAAGGAGAAAGATCGTATATATCAGAAACGGGTGATTTTTTTACCACCGTTTTAATTTACGTGTAATTAGATCGAATAAGCCCGACTAGTTTCGGAATCAATTCGTGACCATTAATCATAAGCGGCTGTGACATGAGCGCGAGCATAACGTACAGCAAATGTATTTATAGCATTTATATGTATTTATAACGTATGTATTTATGTAATATTTTATTATATATTATAATATTTTATTTAACTGTATATTTGTTTATGTATTAATAGTTGTAGCATTTTAGCTGCCCGCTAACGAAATGCTTTCTCACTGTAATGGGTTGACTGGAAGAGATCTCTGTCAGAGATAAGTCCACCCTTGCTCACGACATTTATAAATACATTATTTTATATGTAACTTACAAGTGCAATAAAGAATATATATATAAAAAAAAAAAACCGAATCTCTTCTTGTAAAATATCCAATAAAGAAATCCAACGAATTTAAAACTTCTTTGCTTTGAAATTCGCATACAAATATAATATTTGTACGAACAATAATCATGTAGATAGTACGTAGACGAGATCAAGCACTTCAGACCAGACTTGGTGCCTGTTCTTCAAAATACCTATACCTGTACAACTAACATATTATCATATTTTACAATATAGATACTGGCAACTTTGTTCCGCGACACGTCTGAATATCGTAATGAATATTTATAGCTGTTTGTGAAACTTCCTAGTGTACGTTTGATATTTATGCGAAGTAGGTACTTATGAAACAACATGGTTTATGCTAATGACCAAACGTATGAATGTATATATAATAGTTTATAAACAAATCTATACTTATAATAAATCTGTAGAGAGGTCAATTCTGTACATGAAATATATGTCATATATAGTCATCGATACTGATGCCAAAAATGCAATCAGTAAAATATTAGTAATGGGGAGGCCATTAGTAACAATCCCTTCGCCCCATAGAAGGGTATTTTTTTTTATGGGTGAAAATGGTATGGTAACTCCGCCTGCGCTAACGGGATACGCTGGCGGAGCACCAGTGAAGGGTGTTAGATGAGAATGAAAACAGGTCAGTTAGCCTATCATGATCAGGAATTAGCCATGATAGTTTCCAGGGAGAATCGCATGGAGGTCGCCTGGTAGGGTATATTGATAGCAATGGGATTCTCAGTCTCCATTACTAACAATCCCTTCCCCCCTAATAGAAGGTATTTGAAGATCCGACATAGTTATATAACATTGATAGGATTTTTTTATACCATTGAGGTGGCAAATAAGCAGACGGTCAGTCTAATGGTAAGCGGTTATCGCAGCTAATGAACGCCTGCAGTACCGATACGTTTCCGAAGTAAGGTTTTTTGATGTTTGCGAGTTTTAATTACTTCCAAGTTCTCATAACAAGCTTAATTCAACAATTAATTGTTTTGAAAATAATTAATTCCCGAGTGAAACTTGTTAAGAAACTTGATAATTAAGACACTTTTTGCGCAAAGTATTCTGATATGATAGTTAAGTTTTAAAAACTTTTCTTTGATCTCTCATGTTTTATTATTTAGGTAATAGGGAGGGAGACTTTGTACAAGAGTCGTTTACTTGGGCACCTCTGTCCCATTCGTGTTTCTACCGTGAAGCAGTTGTGTTTGCATGGCTGTGTTTCGGTTTGAAGGGTGGGGTATGACAGTGAATTTACAAGATACAGAGGAATTACACCTGAGGAATGGCAACGCATGGGGGGTTTTTTTTTTTTTTTTTTTTTTTTTTTTTTATAAAACTTAGAATGGCAAACAAGCTGACGGCCCACCTGATGGAAAGTGGTAACCGTCGCCTATAGACATGAGCAGTACCATGGACATAACAGAGTATACTGTTTCGCCCATGATACCCCCATGCGTTGCCATTCTGAGGACTCAGGTGTTATTCCTCTGTACCCAGTAAATTCACGGGGTATCATGGGCTGAACAGTATACTCTGTTATGTCCATGGTACTGCTCATGTATATAGGCGACGGTTGCCACTTTCCATCAGGTGGGCCGTCTGCTTGTTTGCCATTCTAAGTTGTATAAAAAAAAAATTATACTTATCTACATGGATCTTAGAATCTACTGACTGATGATAATGCAGACTTTTTTCTCGTTTAAAATAAATTGTAAAAATTGTAAATTGTAACATTATGCAGTTGTACTTGCTTGTTACTGTGCTTAATAATTGTACTACAGCTGACTTGAATATTTGACGTTCATAAGCGGCTAAAATGTCCTACATGAATAAATGATTTTTGAATTTTGAATTTTGAAATAAAAAAATATTTATAATAAATTATTATTATTTATTGTAAAAAAAAGAACACTTTCTACAAATATCACACGGATTATAAGAATCTATATTTACGTGTGATATTCGTAGAAAGTGTTCTTTTACAATAGATAAGACCACAATATTCAATACAAACAGACGGCTGGACGCCCCGGGCAGTGGCGGCTGGCAATCTTCCAGAATGTAACGCCATATTATAACGAGACTTGACAAAGGGGAAAGTGGAACACGAGCTACCACACTACAATTGTGTTATGGGCCCACCTAATACACTCACGCGTGAGTGGTTCGCTCTGCCTTCCTATTTATTTTCACGGTTTTTTTGTTTCAATGGGTGATAATGGAATGGTAACCCCGCCCGCGCTATCGGTATATACCGACGAGGCACCAGTGGAAGACGACAGGTGAGAATGAATGCAGATCAGTTGACCCACCATGTTGAATTTTTTTTTATACAACTTAGAATGGCAAACAAGCTGACGGCCCACCTGATGGAAAGTGGTAACCGTCGCTTATAGACATGAGTAGTACCATGGACATAACAGAGTATACTGTTTCGCCCATGATACCCCCCATGCGTTGCCATTCCTAAGAACTTAGGCGTTATTCCTCTGTACCCCGTAAATTCACTGCCATATCCCACACTAAATACACAGGAGTATTTTTGTGTGTGTGTGTGTGTGTGTATGTGTGTGTGTGTATGATACTTTATATCCTGATGCACACAGGCAAAGCCGCAGGAAACAGTTACAAATACTGTGCCAGTAATAAACAAAATTAATCCTGGCACACAATCCTGGCGAACAGCAAATACGAATGAAATGTTAGTTAACACAATAACCCTTCTTAGTACGCCGCCGTACCCTCGGGAACACTTCGCAGAAACGTCGGCAATGACTGCCTCTGGGAACGGAGTGCTTCGCCGTCATTTATTTAGCGGATCGCATTTTTCCCATTCAACAGCAATATAGTAAATTGGACTGCGTTGCTGATAAAGATTTATGCAATGAAACGGTCTGTCGGGAAATGCCACTGGGCATACACAGCGCCATTTAGCCGTAAACTTAACATATCTTGCAATAGTGCAATCATACTTATCATAAGATAAGTTTACGGCTGGGGGGAAAGGATTGTTAGCAATGGAGTTTGACAGCCCCATTGCTAGCAATATACCTTATGAGGTCGACCTCCACGTGGGTCGCCCTGGAAACCATCGTGAACAATTCTTGTTGAATTCGTCACGATGGGCTAACTGACCTACTTCATCCTCACCTATCATCCTTCACTGGTGCCCCGCCGATGTATACCGATAGCGCGGATGGGGTTACTATTCCATTATCATCCATTAAAGTTTACTCTCTTGGCTCTAAAATATATAGTATTTTCTATGTATCATCATTACATAATATAAAACAAAGTTGCTTCCCGCTGTCTGTCCCTATGTATGCTTAGATCTTTAAAACTGCGCATCGGATTTGGATGTGTTTTTTTTAATAGATAGAGTAATTCAAGGGGAAGGTTTATATGTATAATACATGCATAATATAGTGTGCTTTTTTGCAAGACAATTTTTTCGAAATTGTATGTTCGTATTTTGTCACTATTGAGGTTAATTTTTAAACCGCTCTGTAGTATATTTAATATCACCATTGAACCCGTACAAAGCCGGGGCGGATCGCTAGTATTATATTATATATCAGATCTATATCTTTATATAAAACAAAATCTTTAATAGACATAGTACATTTAAATAAATACACATAATGTTAACAGAGATTTAAAAGAGTAACTGTCGAGTTTCTTACTAAATCTTCTCAGCAGATAAGCATTCCGAACCATGCAGTTAATTCACAAAAAATAAAGATTTAAAAGTGCTTCTTAACAAATCTAGATTTCTGTCTACACCTGTATTTGAATAAAAATGTCTACAGTGTGCAGGGTTCAAACCCACGACCCTGGGGGAAAAGGGATTGTTAGTAATGGAGACTGAGAATCCCATTGCTAGCAATATACCCAACCAGGTCGACTTCCTGGCGGTTCCCCTTGAAAACTATCGTGGTTAATTCCTGATGAATCCATCATGATGATCTAACTGGCTTGTTTTCATTCTCATCTATCACCCTTCACTGGTGCTCCGCCAGCGTATCCCGTTAGCGCAGGCGGGGTTACCATACCATTTTCACTCATAAAAAAAAACCCACGAGTCTCAGATGTTGAACGAGTATGCTAAATCGTGGTACCAACAAAATCGACTAATATTCGTAGATACATGATTCCGTGATCTAAATTCAAAATGTTTAAAATCTAATCTGTCTACGAGACGTTTTAACGTTTATCAACTAGTTTATATTCATCTTAAAATAAAAATTATGAAATTAGTAAATATGTATTCGTAGCATATAGAACTATTGTTTTTTTTTTCTCGAAACGAAATCTACTTTTCCGTGACTACTAACGGTAACGCTTTACAATTCACTTCTTGTCTACAGCAGTGTTGCCAAATGCAATTGTAAATTTTTACCCAAATGTCATAAACATTTTCTCCAAATTTTTTTTATACCACAAAGATGGCAAATATGCATACAGTCCGTCTGATGGTAAACGGTCATTGTAATCTATGGTCGCCTGCAACATTAGTGGTGTCACATGCACGTTGACGACCCTGAATAAACCTTAATATAACCTTTTTGAAGATACTGATGATACGGTTTTTACGTTTTTCTATGTAGCCATATGCCACGCTGCGGATAATGAAGAATAAAACGCCCTTGTAATTTGTATTTCCAATTTTGTATTCTTTTAATTACTTATTCATTTTTTTTTTATATAAACTGTCAGTATAACTTTTCAACACGAACCGGCGTTTTCTTTATTACAATCAGTTCACAATAGCCCTTATGTAACTTTCTTCGCCTTCGGATACCAAAATAGTGAAAAAAAAAAATTCTCCACACAAATTCCATTTTCCTCGAAAAATTTCATTTCTCCAAATATTTCTCGACGACTACAATTTTTACCCAAAATTGTGAAAAAAATACCTAATCTGGCAACACTAGTCTATAGCCACAGGTACAGCCTCTCGTTGTACAAACAGAAATGCAAATAAAAGTTTGAATGCGGTATCCGTTTGGTTTCGCTTCGCAAATATTCAAATACTATAGAGCAGTGTTTACACGGGAGTATAGGGAACAAATATTTTGGATCTCGCTTTGCAATTCCAATGTTTATGAATAAATTATGTTAAACCCTATATGTGATATTACATACACACATAGATCATTGGGGATCATGTTCCTTTTCAAATAGTAAAAGGTATAATCATGATACCTTTTACAGGTGGAAAAAACTGGAAATCTTTGACCCGAGTTCGATTCTCTTGTCGGCCTATTTAAAATGTGAATTATTTGCACTTCATACATTATACCTGATTATACCTCAAGTACTCTTGTATACAAGTTCATATCCGTATTTTAGATTATAGATTCCAAAACTCAAACTATTTTAGACAAGAATTTTTGAAAGTCGACTGATACCTCAGACCCCATAGCCAAATTAAAAATCTTTAGTTTCTTTCTTATTGATATAAAATACTTATTAATTTGAAAACTTTGCGGTTGTTTAATTAAGTAAACTTGACATTATTTCCCTATTAAAATTTAACAAAATAAATAGACATTAAATTCAGTAAATGTCATTAATAATTAATAATACCAACTACGTTACTTTCAATTAAGAACTTGTGTTAATTAAAAGCCGTCGATTTTAAAATGTCGTCGAACCCCAAAGTTAGTTTTCGTTTATGTCGTCCTGGGAAACCGATTTCTAACCCAAGGAGTCAATATCGACCACACTGAGAATCTCTATTTTAGTTTATTTGTGGTATCGTCTTTCTTATCTCATAATATTAAACTGAGATATTTTGATATTTTTTAATGGATGAAAATGGAATAGTAACTCTGTTTCCGTTGGCAGAATATTAATGAGATATCATGGATAAAAATGAAGTCAGATCAGATAGCCCATTGTGACGTACTCACCAGAAATTAAGAACGATAGTTCAAGGGAAACTACGTGGATATACTAGGTATATATTGCTAGCAATGGATTCGCCAGTCTTCTCTACTAGTAATCGCCTCCCCTAACGCAAGATAGTCAATATCGACCACGCTGGGAATCTCTATTTTAGTTTATTTGTAGTATCGTCTCTCTTATCTCATAATATTAAACTGAGATATTTTGATATTTTTTAATGGATGAAAATGGAATAGTAACTCTGTTTCCGTTGGCAGAACATTAATGAGATATCATGGATAAAGATGAAGTCAGATCAGATAGCCCATTGTGACGTACTCACCAGAAATTAAGAACGATAGTTCAAGGGAAACTACGTGGATATACTAGGTATATATTGCTAGCAATGGATTCGCCAGTCTTCTCTACTAGTAATCGCCTCCCCTAACGCAAGATAGTCAATATCGACCACGCTGGGAATCTCTATTTTAGTTTATTTGTAGTATCGTCTCTCTTATCTCATAATATTAAACTGAGATATTTTGATATTTTTAATGGATGAAAATGGAATAGTAACTCTGTTTCTGTTGGCAGAACACTAGTGAGATATCATGGATAAAGATGAAGTCAGATTAGTTAGCCCATTGTGACGTATTCACCAGGAATTAAGCTTGATCGTTCAAAGGGAACTACGTGGATATACGAGGTATATATTGCTAGCAATGGATTCGCCAGTCTTCTCTATTAGTAATCGTCTCCCCTAACGCAAGATAATGCCTCTCAATATACATAGAACCAATTAGAATAATTCCAGTTTTATGACGCTAGTCATAAATACCATTGCATAAGGGGGGAAAAGGGATTGTTAGTAATGGAGACTAAGAATCCCATTGCTAGCAATATACCCAACCAGGTCGACCTCCTCGCGGTTCCCCCAAGAAACTATCATGATTAATTCCTGATGAATTTGTCATGATGGGCTAACTGGCCTGTTTTCATCCTCATCGATCACCCTTCACTGGTGCCCCGCCAGCGTATCCCATTAGCGCAGACGGGGTTACCACTCCATTTTCATCCAATAAAAAAAAATACCATTGCATAATTTTAAGACAAGATGACGCCATATTGTTTACAGAACGGTTCAGTCTTCGTCGATTTTACGCCGATTTTAGTCTCTGTTTATGCAGTCAATAGAGTTTATTGGTTGTTTTTTTTTTTTTTTTTTTTGTATTATACAATCCTAAATTATAAAAGCAACAAGTCACCTATATTCAAGTTAGCGTCACAAATTCACGTACCTAGCTAGTGCAAAAGGCGAGTGGCGCGGTCGAGTGGCACCAGCCAGCTAGCTGTGTCGAGAGCCAGCCGCTGCGCGAGCCAGTAATTGGAGCAAGACAAGTGTACGACCCTACAAAAATATGCATTTTATTTATATGTAAAAATCTTGTATAAATGATTTAAACATATTTTAAATACACAATCGGGCGGCGTTTTACGTCTCTTTTATATCGCGTTATGCTTCGATTTTATATATACAATATTTGTAGACAACACGAAAGTTTTTTAGAAAACTTTTAGAGAGTTTTTTTTTTTAAAGAACATTTTGAATTTAAAATTAATAAATGATTTAAAATTCTAAATTTTCTTTAAAATTTAAAGTAAACTTATGTGAGTTTGCTTTACTTTTTAGCATAACTGACTCCAATTATGATATCGAATTTTGCCACAATTGACTGCGCTATTTTTCTTTGCGGAGCAATATTATTGTTTGCAGGTATTTATAGAAACTGAAGTATTACACTGACCCCAAATAATATTTGTGATAGGGATGAATGATGACGACTGTTATGGAAACTTAATGCTGTTTAATTACATGTAATGAAATTCCGAATTTTTCGGACTTAATTTCGTGTTTTTGTCCATACCGAAGTCGACCCAGTAAATGGAGCATTTTGTTCGCCATAAATCCTACCTTAAAAGTCCCAGGGAACAATATTTTAACATTTTTAATATTTTTAAACAGTTATTATCACGTGATTTTAACATCAAATCTGTTTCGTTAAACCTTGAAATTTCGGGAAACATTTCATGGTAGGCCTTCAAGTCTTATAATATATAAGTATTCTTAAATATTTATAAAACTTGATGAAAAAATTTTTGAAAATTTATCTACATTATATTCGCCTTAAATAGCAAAACAAGTTCGATATTATTTATTTATTTATTTAGCTCTTTATTGCACCATAAATAAAAATATACAATGACAAGTGAATAATTCAAGTGAAATACAGTAACATAAATACAGATTGAAATATATACACATAAAGGTATTTATTATAACTTCTTTTTTTAGGGAATATACAAGAGATTTTTTATTAACATATAATATGTGTACAAAGTTCCATCAAATGCCGTCAATAGCCACTATTAATATATTGATAAATAACTGTTAACATCGTACGACCAGACAAAACAACAAAATTGGACATATTTAGCAAAATCGCTTACACCACGTTCGCATTTCTAAACTGCGAACTGCCAATTTTGCAGTTTGGAACTAAATTGAAACGTGACCGGGATTCTCCATCTGTTGCGTTTACATTTTTGATACAATGTCTGCTCAACGGTGATCTGTTAATTATTGAAATATCTACCGTCAATTGTGAGGATAAAGCTCATTTTTATTTATTTATTTATTTATTGCTCAATTCTGTGTAGGGTTGGCTAAATGAAAACGAAAAATGAATCTTTGTTTAACAAGTAAGATTGAATTTTTTTCTCAAAGGAACTTGCTTGATGTAAATTGAACTCGTGATGTGTTCAAGTAACTTGAAGCTAATCGTGCTTACTATAAGGTCTTAGCAGATAACAATATTTCGTAATACCCTAGCAATAGATTCGAAAAAAAAATTAATAAGTCTATTTGAATAAAGATTGTTTTTATTCTATTCTATTTTTGAAAAACAGTAAAAAATTTACTAATATGACAAATAATAAAGAGGAATGTTCTATTAAAACGTTATGGGGGAAATTTACAAGAGCATAATCCAGCCTGCTGTCTTGTATGGATCGAAGTGTTGGCCAACAAAGGCGACTGCATGTTAGCTGAGATGCGAATGTTGAGATGGCTGCTGGTGTGACCAGAATGGACAAAATTATCCTGCTATGGACATGTGTCGCGCATGTATGAGGAGCATGTTTTAAGAAAGACATTAAGAATGCGTGTGGATGGCTATAAGGACAGAGGAAGATCTAAAAAGACATGGATGGACTGTGTGAAAGATGATATGGCCAGAATGGCAGTGAATACGGAAATGACTGCGAATAGAGAGGAAAACATATTACGCTGACCCCAAATTTTTTTTTGATGGGTGTAAATGGTATGGCAACCCCGCCTGCGCTAACGGGATACGCTGGCGGAGCACCAGTGAAGGGTGATAGATAAGAATGAAAACAGGTCAGTTGGCTCATCATGATGAATACATCAGGAATTAACCATGATAGTTTTCAGGGAGAACCGCAAGGAGGTTGACCTAGTTGGGTATATTGCTAGCAATGGGATTCTCAGTCTCCATTACTAACAATCCCTTTCTCCCCAACCCAAATAATAATTGGGATATGGTTAGGAAGGTGATGATGATGAAACGTCAGCAGATCATGATTAAATCATTTGTGTTCATCGTCTGGCTCGCGGACTAGGCGACTGATGGCATTATGTTACAATTATTTATTATTATTAAAAATTTTGATTTCGCCAAGAACTACAATTTACGAATTTGCAATCTGTAATTACTCTTTCCAAAGACTTCAAAAAGAAGAACTTTCTCAGCACATTGTATATTTTCTTTATGTTTGTTACCGCATAACTCCGTCATTGTAAACCGATATGGATTTTTTTTTATCTTAAAGGACATATTTACAGATTGTTCCCATCGTAATTTCAATAGTTTAGTTTTTACATCAAAATAGCTAGTTTTATCACAATCTTTAATTATGGTATCGCTACTCAAACTCACAATATAGAGCCTTGATAAGTAGACTTATGCTGAATAGAATAAAGTTTATAATTGTATAAACGTATATCAGAATAAACCCGTCATGTTTTACTACGTATAACTACGACTCTATCGCCCTCTGGCTGGCGAGCAGCGAATTGCCACTTAAAAATGAAAATTGCAAATTTATTCGCAACATCATCTTTTTTAATGATTCGCGAACGTTTCGCGTAATATTTATTGGATTATGATTTCATTTGAACCCTAGTTGCTTATTACGATTATTTGCTGGTTTGTTTATTTAACCTTAACCTAATGGAAACATTATTTATTGAGTTCATATCCCATATTTCGACCTGACCCGTCACCTGTTGGAATGGGATTGTTAGTCATGGGGAGGTTAGTCCCCATTACTATCAATATACCCTATCAGGTCAACCTCCACGCGATTCCCCCTGGAAACTATCGTGCCTTTTCATCCTCACCTCTCACTGGTAGCCCGCCAGTGTATACCGATAGCTCAGGCAGGGTTACCATGCCATTTTCACCCATAAAAAAAGACGAAACCCGTCACCCGTATCCAATAGCGAGAACGGATCGCTCTGTCATTTACGCGATCCAGAAGTACTAAAAACATCTGTTGAAAAATGGTAACCGTCGCCTATAGATATGAACAGCACCATAGACATAACAGAATATCTAATAGTATTTAGATACCTCGTTAGGGCATTGAAACCTTTGTACAGTAATTCTCTATTGACATTTCACTTTTTATTTTTTTTCTGTGTGCATTAAAAAATAAAGAGAGAGATTCTATTATTTTATTATATCTATTTTGAAATAATTACACTGTGCCACCCAATAATAGAAATATATTTATATATAAAATGGTATAAAAACTGGACTGGTTTACGTTTATTTATTTAAGAAGAAATACTGGCAACGTCCCCTTCACGGGAATCGTCCGTTTTATAAAAAGCTATTTCAATGGAAAATTCTTCAGTCCATGTAAAATGTTAATCCGCTACAGTCGTTTGAGCCAACATGAGACAAACTTGTAATATAATTAATTGCAAAATTAATTATTTTACATTAAATTGATGCAATGTGGTTGCAAGTATTTTGTGACTTTTTGAACCAAACCATTAATTAATATTTCACTAAAAAAAAAACAAATGCACTTGACAACCTACACTAGAGATGCAATTGGTGCTTCTGCTCTTAATTACACTAATTAACGTCATAATTTGTTAAAATAATTCATTAATTTGGACAACTATTGTGCAGGCTTTTATTTTCTGTTTACTGTAACAAATAATTATAATGATAATAGTAATAATAAATATATTATATGATTAATGAAAGGAGAAAGACACACACACACACACACACACACACACACACACACACACACACACACACACACACACACACACACATACACATTATTCTACATAAATTATTTATATTATTAAAAATTTGCACGCCGACATAGAGGCAGAATGTACATGGGAAATGTAAATCTCTATCATCTAAAATTACCTACATTCTAGCAAACTAAATTCATTTCAAACAGGGTCGGCCTTCTAACATTCCATACGTAATCCACGTTACCGCGACAAACAGCAGCCTGCCAATTCTCATGATAATTAATTAAACCGTTATAAATCCAAGAGTAATAAAGTTACAAATAATAAATTCACTCTCATATTTTGCTAATAGCTAACGATAAATAAAGTATGGTCGTCTGCTGTCTGTAAACTGAAACACGTATTCGTAGCTACGTACTAGACAACAAAGGAAGTATGCATAACTCACGTCTGGACCCGCCCCGAGTCAGTCGAAATTAGCATAATCATTCTTAAGTATCAATCAGTGCGAGATTGCAAGATTCGTACGTTCAAATCTAGCTAAAAAAATGTCTGTCAACTTAAAAGTTCTGTATGGTTCCGGTATGTCCTTATTTTTCAATGGATGATAATGGAATGGTAACCCCGTCAGCGCTATCGGTATACACTGGCGGGGCACCAGTGAGGGATAATAGGTGAGGATGAAAGGGCAGGTCAGTTAGACCACTGTGATGAATACACCTGGAATTCAGCTCGATGGTTTCTAGGGGGAACCACGTGGAGGTCGACCTGACCCTGAATATACCCTATATTGCTAGCAATGGGATTGGTAGTCCGCATTACTAACAATCCCTTTCCCGCTAATCCTCTGTATGTGCTCTGTGAGTCCGGTATAGAATAGGCCAACCCTTCCTTTCTCGTGGGTGTCGTAAGAGGCGACTAACATAGGAGGGATAGGGATGGACAGCAGCGTGCCTCTTAAAACATATCCAAAGCCTGACTGCAGTTGCCAACCCGACTTCCGAGCGTGGCAAAACCCCCCAAGGCTTATAATCATCAGTGGACAGTTAAAGCCTGAAATAATGTACTGGTTATTTTTTAATTACTAATGTTTTTTTTTCGTTTGCCTCCAGACGTAATTGGCATTGCAAAGTCTTCCAATCGGCACCAAGACTGAACCTGTGATAGCCGGCGCCACACCCGCTCAGTACACGGGTGTCCGACAATAACCCGGCGGACCCAATATATGGAGAGTAACTCACCTTTTACAAGGACATTCTCTTAAAGTGAGTATACCGTGTAAAGATTTTTTTTAATAGATGATAATGGAATGGTAACCCCGCCTGCGCTATCGGTATACACTGGCGGGGCACCAGTGAGGGATGATAGGTGAGAATGAACAGAACAATTAGCCCATCATGAAGAATCTAACAATAAATCAATGACGATGGTTTCCAGGGGGAACCACGAGAAGGTCGACCTTACAGGGTATATTGCTAGCAATGGAGCTACTAATCCCCATTACTAATAATCCTATCTCCCCCCACCGTTTAAAGATTAGAAAGCGATCTGATAGACTTTTTCGATAAAAACTTAAACTTAATGAAAATGTATAAATAAAAAACATAAAATTGTCCCGGGCAAAGACAGCCCTTCAGTGGGTTCATCTTTCCGATAAATATGGACACTTGACCCCGGACACCGCTGTTACTATCACAAATCGTATGCCTCATCCTCTAATAGGATTTAGTTTAGGAGAAGATTTAGGACATAGTGACATCCTATCTCTTGCCCTGAAATCCTTGAAAAATCCTACCAAAATTCATCCAAAAATTCCAATCACCAACTTGCTCGCCCAATCTGGTAACTTATGGGCTCCCTGATGAAAAGGGCCAATAATGTGTGACCCCTAGTGCAAGAAGCGGAAGATCATACATGTTGGAAGTCATTGAGGAATGACTATATCCAGCAGTGGATAAATACAAGCAGAAATGATGATGATGATGCAAGAAAGTCTGCTGATGTTTAATAGTGGCTTAAATTAAAAATCTTTCGCCCACAGGTAGGGGTGGTCCATGCCCCACGCGGCGCCCCCAGCCACCGCCATGTCGGCCCCGCCGCGCCACCCTCACTTCTACACCGTCGAGGTCGGCGACACACGCTTCACGATACTTAAGCGCTACCAGAACCTGAAGCCCATCGGCTCCGGCGCCCAGGGTATTGTATGGTAAGTCACATTCTGCCCATACTGATCTACATCAGCATCCCCTATGCATACTTTATTTTCATTCATTTTTCATTATAAAAAGACATATCTAACTTCATGCCAAGTCTTTTCCGGAACAAACAGAGAGGATTAAGTTCCAAAGGATTTATATACATCTCTGGCTTAATTCACTTTCAGAACTTGTACCATTTATTTATTTATTTAAGGACAATCAACAAAGCGTACATTTATATCTATTTAAAATACATGATAATAACGTTACATTATAAAACGCTGCCTCAATTAATGGCCGCCATGACACGCATATTCAAATTCTATATAACTATTAGGATGAAAAATGATAAAAACTACAGTACTAGGTATACAATAAATAGTTTTTTTTTTTAAATGGATGATAATGGAATGGTAAGCCCACCCGCGCTATCGGTATACACCGACGGGGCACCAGTGAAGGATGATAAGTGAGGATGAAGCAGGTCAGTTAGCCCATCGTGACGAATTCAACGAGAATTGTTTACGATGGTTCCCAGGGCGAACCACGTGGACGTCGACCTAATAAGGTATATTGCTAGTAATGGGGCTGTCAAACTCCATTGCTAATAATCCTTTTCCCCCCTATAATAAATAGTTAGACTACAGTAATACTTTGGATTTGAAAGATTTGTACACTTATAATCTATATATACATGCCATGCTGTTATTAAGCCGATTAAATTAAACTATAGAATTTTATACGAAGTGAACTTGAATTTGTTTAAGGTCGTATTAATATCATTATTAATGTTAGGCAATCGTGACAACTGACTCATTACTTTCACACTGTATATCTTTTTTAACTTTTCATTTATTTTACTTTTGATTAAAAACGTTATAATTGTTCCTAACGTATCGCCTCTCTGCATGCCGAGTTAGTTCTCGTGAGATTCTGTAGACACTACCAAGATTGTCGTTAGTGCTTTTCCATCAACTTTTTATGTCGTCGCCATTATATGGTGGACGAAGTCTATAATCTTAGCGTAGGATATTTCTCATAAACTCACTTTCTAAATCCAGAGGGAGACTTTGTACAAAATTCGATTGCTTGCGTACCTCTGTCCCATTCGTGTTTCCACCGTGAAGCAGCTGTGTTTGCATGGCTGTGTTTCGGTTTGATGGGTGGGATATGGCGTGAATTTACTGGGTACAGAGGAATAACACTTGAGTCCTCAGGAATGGCAACGCATGTGGGGTATCATGGGCGAAACAGTAAACTCTGTTATGTCCATGGTACTGCTCATGTCTATAGGCGACGGTTACCACTTTCCATCAGGTGGGCCGTTAGCTTGTTTGCCATTCTAAGTTGTATAAAAAAAATCATATATAGCAATAAGTATACGCTCGGTTTTGTATTAATACACATGTTATTTTACTTGTAAATATTAAAAGAAAAAAACATGTAGATGATCCTATGAAACTCGGGAATTTGTTAAGGGAATCTAACTGAACCTATGCCATGACCGAATTTACCAAAATTATTACACTTTGGTTGATATTATCTTATTTTTATCATTCCCCGGACATTGCATAGAACGAGCGGACTCGTTCCATTATAACTCGCGTTCCTGTAAAAATTTACAAGAACCCTTGCTTAATGATGACATCGTTTAAGCAACATACGTGTATTATTTGCAAGCTTCTAGAGAGAACAGTTTGATGTGCGCTTTGTTAAATCAATCTTAATTTCTTCAATACAATAATATTAATAGAAGATTCGGGGTTATAATAATTTTAGCATTTATATCCATCCGATTACGTCATACTCGACAACTTCTCTGTTTCTTTTTCCTCTTCGTGGGCTATAGTTAAACATAAATAGAATTTTATTCTTAAAAATGTCGTAAATAATCATTGTATTTTAATATAATAACGACTGGATTGACTTGCGTGTAATTTGATTGAAAAAACTGGATTAGTTTGTCAGGCTCACGCTCATATCATAGCCGATGAATACTAAGGGTCCGGAATGATCCCGAAACTAGTCGAGCTTTCTTGATCAAATTACACGTATGTTAAACCGGTAGCTGTTTCGAATAGAATTAATATTGTTTTAAATAAAATTGCTCTTTATAACTGACGATAATTTTACAGAACGGTTTTCTACATGATATCAATTCCATATTTAGTACTTTATTTAAACAGTATGTTTTCATCCTCTGTGTGGAATGCAATCGTATATGTTTTATTGTTTTAATTTATTTTGCAATTGATATTGATTTAGGATTAACTATTAATCGATTATTATCACCTTTTTCATGGGGCTTTAAATAAGCAAACTT
The DNA here is from genome assembly GCF_026898425.1 of Galleria mellonella. Classification (NCBI taxonomy): domain Eukaryota; kingdom Metazoa; phylum Arthropoda; class Insecta; order Lepidoptera; family Pyralidae; genus Galleria; species Galleria mellonella. Next base: position 3,573,565 of record NW_026442061.1, read on the forward strand.
ACAAGAAGGATCCACCACATCACCACCACTGTACTAAACATGCATAGAAATACACCACCAGTACATATAGTTAGACATATTTCTCTTTGTAGTTGACGCAGTATCAAAAAACGGAGTATGGATCAGTTTTACTCTGTGGGAGCGCAGGATTCGGTGTTCACAATACCGGTTCGGTATACCGAACTCAGGTTCTTCGGGATGGGTGCACAGGGGGTGGTGTGGTAAGCTGTCTTATGTCTCCATAACGGAGTGCCCGCTTAAACAGCATCTCTCATTAACCTATTAATATTTGGTCAAAGCAACCGCTTATTTCAACAACCTTACAGATTCTCCTTACATCCTTATGTCTGTTAATTTGATTACTGTTCGTAATGTCGTAATGGGGTCGATTCAAAAATGACATTTTTCTAAAACGATTTTTAAATGTTTATCAACTAAATATTGTATTACAGATTACCAAAAAATGATAGCATTCAGATACGAATCCATTGCAAAATTTAATCTATATTGGCCCTTTTTTTTACTATTGAAAAGTCCCACGATTGATCACGATGCCACCTGATGGAAAGCGATTTGGTCTAAGATGGGGCTCGCGGGCTCACGAATAGTCTATTCACATTCGTCTTAAATTGAAGCAGATTATATTTGGATGGAGAAACATAAGCAGGGAGAGAGTTCCACTTCTTGGTCATATGCATGATGAAGGAAGGTGTAAAGCGCTTTGTGCTTATAACTGTTATGTCTATCTGGACGTTAGGGTGGAGGCTCTCGTCCCATCTGGTCGTCATATCAAATTTATATTTTAATTTTGAAGACTTTTTTCTTTTAATGTAATAAACGGTTTAACTTATGTGTAATTAGATCGTAAAAGCTCGACTAGTTTCGGAATCAATTCGTGATCTTTAGTCATAAGCTACTGTGACGCGAGTACGAGCCTAACTTCGCGCCTCGGCCCGCTAAGTATGAGCTGTAGACGTTTACGGCATGCCATATATCTTTATCATTCTGTAGAATATAGTGCCTGAGAATCAACCCAGTGTATTTAAGACAGAGCAGTATTTATAAAATTGTATTATCTACAATACTGTGGTAATCATTCCTATATCTCTATGGATTGTATCTATGATTCAATCACAATTCACACTTTGCCAATGCCAAACTTTGATATTTGTGGACTCGATTATGCTTCTAACAAAGTAAACTATATGTACTAGCTAATTTAGTAGCTAATTAATCGTTATTTAACTAAATTTAATGTGTCTAATACGACTAACCCACATTACTTGTCCTTACATATTTATTATCATTGATAAATGTTAATGTATCTCTATTGTCTATTTAGAATAGTGGCCATAAATTGCTAACATTAATAAATGAGTGACTCTTCAACCATATAAAATATGTAAGTTATTCATACTGCATATTTAAAAGAATATCATGGGTATATAAGATAGATACTCTTTATTGTTTCCTCCAAAAGATTACAATAGTGAACTTATTATAGATATAAACAATTACAAGAAATAATCACAGTTAGAAAACAATAGGTTACCTTATCGCTAAAAGTGATCTCTTCCAGACAACCTTTGGATGGAGAAAAGTAATTATATGCAGAAATGATATAAGGGGTCGCCTGAAAACCAGCGCTGTATAGGTACAGCTCGCTGGAGGTGTGCATATATAGCAACAGCTGAGGCGGCTCCTGTTACTAGCAAAATGAATTTTATTTTTCTTTTTTTATTATTGTTTTTCCAACTATTATTGTATGATATACCAGAGGGAGACTTTGTACAAAAGTCGATTGCTTGGGTACCTCCGTCCCATTCGTGTTTCAACCGTGAAGCAGTTGTGTTTGCATGACTGTATTTCGGTTTGAAGGGTGGGATATGGCATAAATTTACTGGGTATAGAAGAATAACATCTGAGTCCTCAGGAATGGCAACCCATGGGGGGTATCATGGACGAAACAGTATACTCTGTTATGTCCGTGGTACTGCTCATGTCTATAGGCGACGGTTACCACTTTTCATCAGGTGGGCCGTCAGCTTGTTTGCCATTCTAAGTTGTATAAAAAAAATTATTGGTGGTAATAAAGATCTGTATCGATAAATTCACTAATTACTCGAATATTACAATTTAAAAAGCACCCCATTTAGTTCTACAATTTATGATTTTGCTCCATTAAAACGCTAATTTCAATCGTGGCTAAACCATTTATATTGGTTTCAAAACTAAACCGCTAAATATATTTAGATGAAATTTCCATATGGCCAATCTATAAGAAAACCTGAAAGTATATCGTTTCTTACAATAATTGTCCAACCTATTTATTCTTTCTTTCTACTCAAAGGTTGTCTGGAAGAGATTGTTTAGCAATAAGACCGCCTTTCGTACTACACTTTACTTACTGACAATTGTTCAACAAATCCCGTTATGTTGGTGCAATAAAGTGTTAAATAAATAAATAAATAATTGAAGATTGTTTTTCACAAAAAAAAATCGACTTCAGTTGTGGCAAAATTATTTTGATTTTTAATTGAAAAGTGATTCACAGAACCGATTTTGATAAAATTTCTATGTGATCGATCTGTAAGTATATCCTTTCAGGTTAAAATTTTTAAAATCGATTTACAACTGTCAGAGTTATTCACTTTTAGATAAAAAGTATTTTTTAAATCGATTTAGAAGGACAAAATTAACAACTGATAATAACATATTTTGTTTTACAAAAAAAAACAGCTCGTGGCAAAATCAGTTAATTCTGTTTTTAAACCAAACTATTGCTACTAGACCGATTTTGATAAAATTTCTAACGTAACTAATCTGAAAGTGTATCCTTTCAGTTAGGAAAATAATTTTCCATATCGGTTCCGAAATAACGGACTTCTGAGGTAACAAAAAGAAAGGTAGAGGTGACAATCGAATTGAGTCTTTCTTTTTGAAGGTGAGTGAAAAGAGATTTATCCAAATCGGTTTACAAACGACGGAGTTATGAGGTAACTATCTAGACGACATAGTTCTACTCAATAACTGAATATCCCGTGGCTCGGCCCACGCTGAACTCGTTATCTCCGGTTTCAGTTGGATTTTCCAACCTCGCCGAATACTAAAATGTATTCCATGAAAAACCACCGCGCAAACTTTCGATTTTCCAAATACTTGGAATTGTTTATTTACTTGCTAGTCTTTATTTGTGATTTCGTCTGCGTAACCGGTATATTTTATATTTATTAACCTGAATAAATAGTAACGTTATGCCATCCCAAATGGTATCAACGTGTATGCCAAGTTCAATTCGTGACAAATGGTTGAGCCGTTCAACGAAAAAACTCCCTTTTTACATTTATAATATTAGTATAGATTAATATAAGTACCGTATAATAATAATAGAATACTCCGCTGTTGAAAGTAGGGTTTTTTTTATACAACTTAGAATGGCAAACAAGCTGACGGCCCACCTGATGGAAAGTGGTAACCGTCGCCTATAGACATGAGCAGTACCATGGACATAACAGAGTATACTGTTTCGCCCATAATACCCCATGCGTTGCCATTCCTGAGGACTCAGGTGTTATTCCTCTGTACCCTGTAAATTCACGCCATATCCCACCCTTCAAACCGAAACACAGCCATGCAAACACAACTGCTTCACGGTTGAAACACGAATGGAACAGAGGTACCCAAGCAATCGACTTTTGTACAAAGTCTCTCTCTGGTTTTCTCCTATAGGGGATTTTGCCAGTAGTTGTATCGCTTGGCAGGTAGGTTGACAACCACAGTTATGTCTTTATGATGTTTTAAGAAGGGCGCCCACTAGAAAGGAAATGATGGCCTACCCTATACCAGGTCCGTACAGCTTATAGATTTATGCGCCTCTAAAATTGCACAGTCACTTTTGACGCAATGGACTTGGCAGCAATGCGAATAGACATCAAATGTCATTTCGATTTGATCTCGTTTCAGATACGGCAAATATAGTAATAGAGTTTAAAAGTCCCATTGCTAGCAATACACCCCAATTTTGGATGACCTCCACGCGGTTTCTACTGTAAACTATCGTGGTTAATTATTATTGTAATTGTCACTATGGGCCAACTAACCTGCTTTCATTAAAAATAATATATTATAACAAAAATTGCCAAGAAAAACGGAACTAAACATCTAACCCAGTGACGAACACAACTAGTTAAATATACGAAATATTTTAAAGAGAGATTTGCTCTTGAAAATGGACTGTATATTTTACGAAATAATAAGACGGTCGCTGCTAGTGGTAGAGAAAAATATAATAACTGAAAGATGACATTGTCAGATATCGAAAAACAAAATTAAAATATAAAATTTAAAAATATACTCTAAAAAGGTGCGTTCTGCATGTATATGACATATGTATGACAACAAAGATATGAAGGTTGTCCCATTAAAACATAGTGATAAAAGCAATAGCTAAAATAAAAAAAAATCTGCTTTCATTCTCACCTATTCTCACTGCCCCGTCGGTGTATACCGAAAGCATAGGCGAGACTACCATTTCATTTTCTTCAAAATGTTACTCAACTTGCTACAAATGTTGTCCACAGCGCCGCGTACGACACAGTGACACAACAGAATGTCGCGATCAAGAAGTTGTCACGACCGTTCCAGAACGTGACGCACGCGAAGCGCGCGTACCGCGAGTTCAAGCTAATGAAGCTCGTCAACCATAAAAATGTAAGTAATCTATTCTATCTACAGGTCCATAAGGCAGAATCGAAGTCATTAGCAAACTTTTAAGGGAATGTTTTAACAATAGTTCGTTTTAAACTTCGTGTTGATAAAAACATTATTGGGATTTAAGGCGATGAACATTTTTTTGCAGGTAAATAGTACCTACATACCTGCGGGCCTACCATGAAATGAAATTCCGAAATTTCGGACTCAATCTCGTGTTTTTGTTTATACCAAAACCGGACCAATAAATGGAGTTAAACATTTCGTTCGTCATACATCTTATCATAAAAGTCCAAAGGAACGATATTTTAACATTTTTAATTTTTCCAAACGGCATGTATTATGTAATTTTAACATAAAATTTGTGTTTCGTTTGGCTCCGAAATTTCGGAAAACATTTCATGGTAGGCCTGCTGCTTCTTTATTGTCGACGTTTCGAAAAGTCGGTTATCGCGTTAAGTCCCGATAGTATATTTAAAATATATTCTAATAATTTTGAAAATCTCTGGAAGCAGAAGATAGAACTATCATTTTGCTTTGAGTATTAGGACTGTGTTTTTGGGTACATTGGTGATTTATCTTGATCTATTTAGTATATTTATGTTTATGTATTATTATTTATATTATATATGTATGTTTATGTACTGTAATCTTATTTTTATATTTAGAATATTTTGCATTTTGTCTGATTCCTTTTATGCATTTACTGTGTTTGAATAGCGCCATCTACCTTTCTCTCTGTACTTATCCATTCTTTATGCCAGGTTGTCTGTAAGAGATTGCTTTTAGCGATAAGCCCGCCTTTTGTATATGCACATTATGTATAAATACTCCTTGTATACATCTCTACTGTGCGCAATAAAGAGTTTATTATTATTACATCAAACCTACCTATTATTGCTTTACCTATTGCTGCCGTAGTTCCAATCTCGTCTATTAAGATCATGGACCATCTAGTCCAGATGACTTTATCCACTAACGCCAGAATATTTTCATATTGAAATAGTGATGAATTCATTGTTTTCATGAACTTGATGGCAGAAGTAAGCAATGTCTCCCTCTATTAATATTTCAGATTATCGGCCTGCTAAACGCGTTCACGCCACAGCGCAGCCTCGAGGAGTTTCAGGACGTGTACCTGGTGATGGAGCTGATGGACGCGAACCTCTGCCAGGTGATCCAGATGGACCTCGACCACGAGCGCATGAGCTACCTGCTCTATCAAATGCTCTGTGGCATCAAACACTTGCATCTTGCCGGAATTATACACCGGGTAAGGTTTCTATAATTTTTCTATTTTATTTAAAACTAGCGGCCCGGTTCTGGCGTCGCACGGGTGGACATTTTTAACATTTCCCTTCACTGCTCTGCTCCTATTGATCGTAGCGTGATAAAAAATACTATAACCTGCCCAGAAGTATGAAGAATAATTGTACCAAGTTTTGGTAAAATCCGTCGAGTAGTTTTTATTTCTATAACGAACATACAGACAGACAGACAAAATTTTTATAGATTGCATTTTTGGCATCAGTATCGATCACTAATCACCCGCTGATAGTTATTTTGGAAATATATTTCATGTAATTAATTTAGTGAAATATTCTTTATACAATCAATTATACAGCCCTTCTTATGGCACCACAGATATTATTCCATACATTACACCAAATCCTTTACAATGCAAGCTGCTAGACTCTGGAATCCCCTCCCAAATGATATCAAAATGGTGCAGACCGTCCATGCCTTCAAAAGTCAAAAACAAAAAGATTTTACAATATAACTGACAGTTGGATTACTTATTACATCTATGTGTGTATATATATATATATATATATATATATACCTTGGCATCATAAAGTAGCTGAAAGCCAACAAGAATGGGTTTTTTTAATGGGTGATAATGGAATGATAACACCGTCTTCGCTATCGATATACACTGGCGGGGCACTAGTGAGCGATGATAAGTGAGGATGAAGCAGGTCAGTTAGCCCATCATGACGAATTCATTAATAATTAACCATTATGGTTTCCGGGGGAAACCTGAGCTCGGAGCGGGGAGCTCGACCTGATAGGATATATTGCTAGCAATGTGGCAGTCAGACTCTATTACTAACAAACCCTTTCCCACCGAGGGATGGTAGTTTTTTTTTTGATGGGAAAATGGTATAGTAACCCCGCCTGCGCTAACGGGATACGCTGGCGGAGCACCAGTGAAGGGTGATAGATGAGAATGAAAACAGGCCAGTTAGCCCATCATGATGCATTCATCAGGAATTAACCATGATAGTTTCCAGGGAGAACCGCGAGGAGGTCGACCTGGTTGGGTATATTGCTAGCAATAGGATTCTCAGTCTCCATTACTAACAATCCCTTTCCCACCGAGGGATGGTGGTTAGTACACACTACATCACTTATATGGCTATAGAGGGTCTCTATATATTTGTGCAGGATCTGAAGCCGTCCAACATAGTGGTGAAGAGTGACTGCACGCTAAAGATCCTGGACTTCGGGCTGGCGCGCACCGCCGGCACGACCTTCATGATGACACCCTACGTCGTCACTAGATATTACCGCGCGCCAGAGGTATGCGTATGATGCCAACTGTAGTGACTTTAAAATATTGGTATCGAGGGTTCGAAGGGCGCATATATTCTTTCTTTCTTTCTTTATTCTTTATTGTACACAAAAGGCAATCAGTACAGAAAATAAAACACCAGAGCTCTTTGAACTTTCCAATGACAACTCTTTATTTTAAGTCATCTACATTCTAATAGTTTACAGATGGCCAGTTCGAAGTTTAACAGTGACTAAGGACATCTAATGCATTCAGTCACCAACCTTTGCTTGCAGAAAGATTCTAATTATTCTTGCAGTTGAAAGACAGAAGGAAACCAGTAAACAGCAATCGACAATAACATTTAAACAGTATTTAATATTTTACATTAGATAGGATTCATAAAGACAGAAGGATAGATGTAAGATTCTATAATTAAATAAAAAAAAAAAAAAAAAAAAAAAAACTTGTATACAATCTGTATTACTACTGAGTTTATATTATTTTATCCGAGTTTAATAACATTTTTAATTAAAAAAATCTTTTAATTTAACAGAAGGTGTTTGTTTAATTTACAATTTTTTTTCGTATTCTCACGTGATACTTTATTTCTTTATCGCTTTTGAATCCATTTTAATAACTGTTTTATTTGTTTTTTTTTTTTTAATTATTTTAATTGTTTAATACTATTACTGTACTAGTTTGATTAAGATTATTCATTTTTTATTTTAATAAAATTTTAATACACTTTTTTTTTTAATAAACCAGTAATAAAACTAACTGTATTAGTAATATATAGAAAGAGATATCTCTTAGCGATAAAGTCGCCCATTGTTTTCTCAGTGTGATCATTTCTTGTAATTGTTTGTATTTATATTAAGTTTACTATTGTAATCTTTTGGAGGAAACAGTAAACAGTGCCTATCTATTTATCTATCTGCTATTCGAATAAATGTAAGATAGTTAAACATCAGAAAGGGCTTGTTGTATCCAATAGAAGAAGTCCTATATTTATTTCCCGTTCCAGGTGATCCTTGGCATGGGGTACACGGAGAACGTGGACATCTGGTCGGTGGGATGCATCATGGGGGAGATGATCCGCGGCGGCGTCCTGTTCCCCGGGACAGACCATATCGATCAGTGGAACAAAATTATAGGTCAGTACACATCATTCATGTTGCGGTTATATATATATATATATATATATATATATATATATATATATATATATATATATATATATATATATATATATATATATATATATATATATAGAGGGAGGCTTTGTACAAAAGTCGTTTGCTTGGGCACTTCTGTTCCATTCGTGTTTCTACCGTGAAGCAGTTGTGTTTGCATAGCTGTGTTTCGGTTTGAAGGGATGTGGCAGTGAATTTGCAAAGTACAGAGGAATAACACCTGAGTCCTCAGAAATGGGAACACATGGGGGGTATCATGGGCGAAATAGTACACTCTATTATGTCCATGGTAAAGCTAAGTTTGTAGGCGACGGTTACCACTTTCTATCAGGTGGGCCGTCAGCTTGTTTACCATTCTAATTTGCATAAAAAAAAACTAAATTAGCCACTCACCTGTTACTACGAAGCTTAGTAAGTAGTAATCACTGATTAGTAAATTATGTACCCGCATTTTTGCTTAAATAAAAAATATCTATCTATCATTATTTTTTTGTAGAAATATTAAAATGTGTATGTAGTCCTAGTCCGATAATTACTGTGATTAAATATTTTCGAAACGTTCAAGGTTTTAATATGCACCTTCTGTTTTAACTGGTAAAAATAATAGAAATAAAAAACAATATATGACGGAGAGCAGTAACCATCGCATATAGGCTGGTGGTATCTCTACTGACAACACAATTCATGATTATCAATATTATTATATATAATATTCAGTATTATAATATTTTCAAAATGGCCGCCACCACAAAATGGCGGATTCTGTAAATATTTGTCTTAAATAGCGGAATAGCGGGCGAAATAGTACACTCTATTATGTCCATGGTAAAGCTAAGTTTGTAGACCACTTTCCATCAGGTGGGCCGTCAGCTTGTTTGCCATTCTAAGTTTTATAAAAAAAAAAAAAAAGAGGATAAATAAATGCATTTCAAAACAGCCACAGCCACAATATGGTGGATTACGAGTACATTGTAAAGTTTTTAAGCTACAATTAATTAATTAGCTGACAAGAAGTTGACCCGTTTTTGAGACTCGATGCTCTATCTATATATTCTAAGCAAGTCTGTCTGTCAGTCTATTGTGGAATGCTGTCGCTCGGCTGTGAGCAGAAGTAGATGAAGACATATTGCGAGGACCTCAATCGCGAAGGAGGGCCTCATCGACGATCCACTATCATTATAAAAACCACGACTACTCTGTCAAGAGTTAACTACTGAAGACAGTGAGAGATGGTCGGAGTCGTGATGGAGTGTGTGTATGTGTATATGTGGTGGTTCCGCAGAGCAACTGGGCACGCCGTCGGCGGCGTTCATGGCGCGGCTGCAGCCCACCGTGCGCAACTACGTGGAGAACCGGCCGCGCTACGCCGGCTACTCCTTCGAGCGGCTCTTCCCCGACGTGCTGTTCCCCTCCGACAGCAACGAGCACAACCGGCTCAAGGTACGCGCTGCTATCTCACCCCCATCCCCCCCCAACCCCTCTTGATAATGTATGGATACCGATCTGATATCTATATGATGGGTTCCTCTGGACATTGATGAAGAGAAAAAGGTCGTCGAAGGTCATCGTCACCCATTTTAGATATCGCCCACATCAGTCAGATATCCATTTTTTAATATGGTAAAAGTTTTTTATCCAATTAGTTTTTGAATAACAGATTTTTACCATATTCTTTATTGCTTTAGTTTTATCCATTCCTAATTATAACAGTAAATTCAAATTTTTCGACGACCTTGATCACGCGTGTCCGTTATCGTTTTAAATGGTAAATAAACCGAGGATGGTGCCATGAAGATTATTAATATGAGCATTATATTCAGAACTAATTTTTATTTCCAATTGCATCCGCGTGACCGAAATTTGTTTACTCGTTAAGGCAAAAAGTAACCCATGTCTTTCTCCATCTCATATTGTATCTACGTGCATACCAAATTTTAAAATGATGCCTTAAGCCCTATATATGCGCTGGTCTGTTGCCGTTCAGAACGAATGCCTCTCAACTAAATGATTTATTAAATTATAACCTTTTTCACTAACATAATTTTAAGTCTACTATTAACAGAATAGATCTGGTTATCTGGAATTAAAAAATTTGAATTAAGCCCTTAATAAGCTAAGAGGCAATGAATAAACTCACTTTCACATTATTTATAATTAATGAAAACTCTCTCACCGAATTACTAATTATTTTAATAATATAAACCTTAATCGACCGTGTGGTCATCGTATGGCTTGCAATGAATAACAGCATTGAAACAGTAAATTATGAATTCACTCTTGCACCACCTACCCACTTCTATATGTTCTCCTTTAACCAAAGGTTGTCTGCAAGAGATCGCCCTAGCGATAAGACCGCCTTTTTGTACCTTTATATGTATATTTTGATCTGTACTCCATGCTACTGTATTTCAGTTGAATTGTTTATACGTCATTGTTTATTTTTATGTTTTTTGGTGCAATCAAGAGTTAAATAAATAAATAAACTGTCATAGCGTAACACTGAACGTTTTTGCTCAGTTTCATTACACGTACGTTGTTAACGCAGGCGTCGCAGGCGCGTGACCTGCTGTCGCGCATGCTGGTCATCGACCCCGAGCGCCGCATCTCCGTCGACGACGCGCTGCTGCACCCCTACATCAACGTCTGGTACGACGAGGGAGAGGTCAACGCTGTACGTACATTACTTAATCAAATATAACTAGGCGACCCGACAGATACTGTTCTGTCAAAAGTACGTAATATATGATCGAAATGTTTGTATCCGCAGCCGGCGCCGGCGGCTTACGACCACTCGGTAGATGAGCGCGAGCACACAGTAGAGCAGTGGAAGCAGCTCATCTACCAGGAGGTGGTCGAGTACGCGGCGCCGCCCGCGCCGCCGCCCCACCAGCCGCCGCCCGACCACGCGCAGCCAGCCCTCACCACATAGGTCGCACCACACCACACTACGCACAGCCCGCCCTCACCACATAGGTCGCACCACACCACACTACGCACAGCCCGCCCTCACCACATAGGTCGCACCACACCACACTACGCACAGCCCGCCCTCACCACATAGGTCGCACCACACCACACTACGCACAGCCCGCCCTCACCACATAGGTCGCACCACACCACACTACGCACAGCCCGCCCTCACCACATAGGTCGCACCACACCACACTACGCACAGTCCGCCCTCACCACATAGGTCGCACCACACCACACTACACACAGCCCGCCCTCACCACATAGGTCGCACCACACCACACTACGCACAGCCCGCCCTCACCACATAGGTCGCACCACACCACACTACGCACAGTCCGCCCTCACCACATAGGTCGCACCACACCACACTACGCACAGCCCGCCCTCACCACATAGGTCGCACCACACCACACTACGCACAGCCCGCCCTCACCACATAGGTCGCACCACACCACACTACGCACAGCCCGCCCTCACCACATAGGTCGCACCACACCACACTACACACAGCCCGCCCTCACTACATAGGTCGCACCACACCACACTACACACAACCCACCCTCACTACATAGGTCGCACCACACCACACTACACACAGCCCGCCCTCACTATATACGTCGCACCACACCACACTACACACAGCCCGCCCTCACTACATACGTCGCACCACGCCACACTACACACAGCCCGCCCTCACTACATAGGTCGCACCACACCACACTACACACTGCCCGCCCTCACTACATAGGTCGCACCACACCACACTACACACAGCCCGCCCTCACTACATAGGTCGCACCACACAACCTACAAAGGACATCCTACATGCAATAGCTACTAAAGTTATTGATATATTATTGAGGACTTAAATATTAACAACTTATTTCTATTACAGGTTTCAACCGAGCTGACCGCCGAGATCTAATCGTCTGTAAAACATGGACTATTTGTGAAATAAATCATTCGGCCACGGGACGTGACGTGGCCACTCGGCGGCGAGCTACCTATCTGTGAACACAACTGATGTAAATATTTGTCAGGAGATGATTAAGTGCAATATAGACAGAGGAAAACAAGTGCAAACTAAATAAACTGATTTGACTCGTTCATTTTCGTGTAAAGAGAGTGGATGTCTCAAAATTAGGCAGCTTAACAGAATATATTTAGCGTAGATGATTTGTACTCCACTAAGAATCGATTTGTTTTGTTTGTAAACGGTTACCAGGCCTGTTTCTTGTAGTATCTTCCCGTTTCTAATGATAATATAGGTTAAGATCTGAATTTATTTTGCGGGTCCGACGCTTTTATGAGAGCTCAACGTTTTGTTCCTATATACCCAGCCCAGTTTCGGTGACAACTGTTGATTTGCATAAAGCAGTGCCTTTCGCGGAATACCTACTGGTGGAAACTTGCTGATTTCGACTCATGGACTGACTCTGATATGTTCGGATATTTTTGTAGGAAAAATAATGGCGGATATGTGATTTTCTACCATATTTTTGTCTATGGACGTTAATTTGGGTGTCTGTCTGTATTTGGAGCAGCATGAATGCGAGTTGAGACGCTTATCTATACAAAATGAAGGGATTTAAGTCGATTCGATATTTCTCAATGAGATATTCCTTCATATAAAGTGATACAATTGTTACTTACAAGTAAAAAAAAATATTTATATACATATTTGCTCCCATTCATGTTTCTCCTAAAACAAGATATTTTGTCGATACTTTTACACTGCAAAACTGAAAACTTATTGAAAAATAAGTTATCCTTTTAGAGTATAAGTAATAAAAAGGATAACATTAAGTTCACAGTGTGAGTTTAGTTGGGTCGTGTACTAGAATTGGCGCCAAAATGTAATATTAACATTACATTTGATAATAAAGTTGAGCTTATCCATATGTTTTTGATCGTGTTTTTTAATTTTATCCGTATTGTTGTAATAGTTGATATAAATAGACTAATTAATCACCATTGCAATGTTCCCTACTGGTCCCGATTTGCCAACACAGTGTTTTGTACGCTTTACGTACAGTGCCATTACGTTTTGCCATCAGTACTTACATTTTCTAAGAACTCATTATATTAACTTGTATGCGTGACTTTTGAGGTTTGTTTCTTAGCCACACATTGTCAATAATTTATGTATTTGGGATTTTGTGATGTTGATAGTTTCTGTAGGTGGTCCTTAGCTACGTTGTTGAAAACCCAATACTAATTACGAGTAGTTTAAGGTACATTTTTACTAAGCAGTCTCTTATAGACTACCTCACACGTTGATCATAGCACAATTGGTTCAAATCATTCAAGTTTTTTTTTATTTTCTTACATATGTATTAGTTTACAGCAAGGCAACTTTGTCGGTATATAATAGACACGTGAGATTCAACATTCAGCCAAATAGTACTTTTAAGTTAATAAAAAAATACATAAGCATATAAAGCGTGAAGATATGCCCCGCTAATCGTCATACGATTAATGAAATTCCTATGACGATAAGCGTCATACTCGTGGCATGTCAATGGCTACCATAGAGAATGTCGATCTATTAGGCGACTCAACGTGTGAGGGTTATCGTAGGTTATTGTTTGAAACCTCATTAGGTGATATAAATATAAAATTAAGGTTAATAAAGAATGACGAACGGTAACAGTAAATAGCACAATTTAGCTATAGTGTAAAACCGGACGGCAACATGTTTGTGATGTACCATTTGTATAATCAATGTTGATAAGAGAAGCAATAATACGTCATTGTTTTCTATATAATCCCTTAGAAGCGGTCATGTCACCTTTACTTCGGCTCTAAACATATCACGGATGCAATAGTTCTCTTTCGTACACCGGACATGCATCGACCGCTTCACTCTCTCACGTCACATGTTACTTTACTTTTGTTCCTTGTATCATGGCGGACGGAGAACGCGCCAAAATGGCGCGTCACTTTTCCCACTTACAAATCTATTAAAAAGGTTAATTACCTCGATTAACCTAGCATTTCTTATAAAATATACTGTTCATAATAGCTAATCTATATAAAAAAAATAAAAAAAAACTTTATGCAAATCTCTGAGAGTATACCTACCTACAATAATTTAGGTGTAAGAGTAAAACTGTAAATATAAAATAATAGATTAACGGAACGAAAGTGAAGCTAACATAATTCCTTAGGCCTTTCTTTTATCACTTTAGTGAATAAATCACAACTGTACGTCCAAATTGTCCATTTATATGTTAAAATATACCTAATAATGCAAGTTACAATAATATAATCGTTAGAATGTATTTTAGTACACTTGGAGAACAAGGTTTATGGTTTATCGTAGCGCTGAGCTGGAAGCGAGAGGGAGCGGCAGCGGAAAGTGTACGGCCCTCTCGCCGCTTCTAGCGATATTTTTTGTTTATTTCAATTACTATGTAAAACTTATTTTTACTGTATACGTAAGTTATTTCATATTTTAACCGAATAAATTGAAATGGTTATTATAAATGGTGTGTTTATTTCGTCCATCGAGAGGGAAACTTTGTATAAAGTTATCTGCATGTCTCCTGTGGTATTTAGATTTTATATCTGGCAACACTGTCGCACACGATCGGTCTGTTCGAGAGCGCACGTGTTGAGAAAGTTTAATATAACAAATAATAAAGTAACTATTGATTTAATTAGTCTAATAGAATATAGTTGAATAAATCTGACATTGGGGTGCTTCATTTTCCACAAAACATCACATGTCTATTTGATGACAGCGTATCATCATTCCTTTTCTTCTTCAGAATGTCGTATGAGGTGATTAAGAAAACAAAGTACAGGAGAATGAAAAGTCGGTACCCTTTATAAACAGGCACGCTATCCAAGAGAGTTGGTTTAAAGTAACCTCTTGGCTGGGAAGGGTTTGTTAGTCATGCAGGCTACCCGTCTCATTGCCAGCGATATACTCTGTCAAGTCGACCTACACATGGTCCCCCCTGGAAACCACCATGTTGAATTCTAGATTATTTCATCACGATGGGCCAACTGAACTGCCTTCTCATTCTCGCCTATCATCCCTCACTGATGTCCCGCCAGCGTATACCGTTAGCGCAAGCGAGGTTACCATTCCACTATCCAAAAAACAAACCTCTTGGTTAGCATGGTAATAGTAGAGCATTGCAACTAATAATAAGTGCCACATCGCACCAATGTCCTACTCCTCTAGCAAAGACATCCTATTTTAATTCATCCTAACAGGAATCGAATTTAAGATCTGCATCAACCTCTGGCCAGGATTAGTGCGTCATACAATGAAATTAATGCCAAATTACTTGAAATTGATATAGTGTATGATAATTCGAATTCCTACAGGAATAAATTGCTGAAGCACTTTGTACAACAATCTTATGAAAATTAACTCTAATTATCATAATAATGTATATTTTTTTAATATTTTTTAATTCAATTCACTCATAATCGTATTTTCTGATATTGCTCACAACTTGGGTTACATGTTTGTTTTTATTATTTACTTCATTTTCTTACACTGTATAATTATGTTAAAGTGAATGCTGTAAATACCTATAATAGGCATGTGCATTAATATTGTATTATATTTAATGTTTGTTATACCTATATGTTATAATGCAATATGCTGTTGGTGTTCCTTAAATAAATAAATAAGACCAATTTTACACAAAGCGACATGCTTACCACTGCGTTACGAATGTCGCCAATAGTACGACAATAGAACACGTGCCCATTGAGGTAATCGCAACAGATTTTTTCTTATATAACTGACGGCAAATAAAGCATACGGCCCGTCTGCTGGTTACGGTATCCTATGGACTATAGCATCAGGGAGGGATCGTGCGCGCATTGCCGACCTTTAAGAAACCTTAATACGGCCTTTTTGAAGAACCCCATGCGTAGTCTGTAGGGAAAGTTTCGGCAGGAAGATCATTCTATAACCTGAGAGCTCGCAGAAGGAAGCTCCTCTAAATATTAATTTGGATTGGTAACCCCATACGTTTCCATATACAATCGCACTTTGGAATCGACTCCCATCAGCATTATTTTCGAACCGATAAGACATCATAGCATTCCAGATAAGAGCTTATACCTTTTTAAAAGGCCTGCGTTTCTTCTGGTGTTATGGGTGATCACGGACGGCGGTTCTTAATGGATGATAATGGAATGGTCTGTGCTATCAGTATACACTGGCAGGGCACCAATAAAAGATGACAGGTGAGGATAAAAGCAGGTCAGTTAGTCCATCCTGACAAATTTAACTAGAATTAACCACAATGGTTTCCAGGGGAAACCACATGGAGATCGACCTGACAGGGTATATTGCTTGTAATGGGTCTATTTAACCCCATTACTAACAATCTTTTTCCCCTATACGGGCGGCGGTAATCATTTACTATCAGGTGAGCCACATGATTGTTTGCTTCTATGTTATAAAAAAATGGGCTAAAAAAAACATTTTTTTTTATGGAAGTTAAACTCTATATCTTTGCCTTTCAGTTTAGGTATAGATGTTGGAAGGGGGGGTGATGGATTTTTTTTTTTTTAGTATTTGTTCCGTTGTGGAACAGGCTAAGGTCGGAGACCATGCTGCCTAGTCTTTAAAATGATAATTTGTCTGGAATTTTAAGGGGGGTGATGGAATTAATGACAATTGTTTGATTGACACCTTAGAAAATCTTTGACTGACATAGACTGAAAAATTATACTGACAGATAAATTGCATGAAATGACAGCACGACAGAAATACATTTTGTATTATCTGTCTAATCTGTTTGTAGACGACGCGACGAATTCTTTTAGTTATTATTAATCTAAATACTGTTTATTTATTGATGACTATTGGTTAATTTTATTAACAGATATCTAGTGTCTGTGAATGTGGAACTGAATACACTATAGTAAATATGTCGGAGAAAGATAAATCAAAATCCAACACCCAAACAAAACATGTACCTAAAGATGCTCAAGTTATCATGTCCATTATGAAAGAAGTTGGAGTCACAGACTACGAGCCGAGGGTTGTAAATCAACTCCTGGAGTTCACGTATCGCTACGTGACCTCAATTTTGGATGACGCACGTGTTTTCGCCAACCACGCCAAGAAAAAGACCATAGACTTGGATGATGTTAGGTTAGCGGTACAGATGCAATTAGACAAGACTTTCACCAGTCCTCCGCAACGTGAAGTGCTTCTAGAAATTGCTAGAGTGAAGAATGTGAACCCATTGCCTTTAATTAGGCCACATTGTGGTTTGAGATTACCTCCTGATAGGTAAGTAAACCTGTGGCCAATTTTTACAATGCTAAACAAACAGAAGTTAACGACTTACATATTATATACACAAAGTATTGTGAAACTCTTAATGATTATACTTTTATTTTTTTAATGAGTGACAATGGAATGGTAACCCCCACCTGTGTTATTGGTATATGTTGGTGAGGCACCAGCCTATGCCAGTGGGGGACTTTGTCATTGACTGGAACCAAAAGTAGCCTATGTTTTTCTCCAACCCATATAGTCCATACATACCAAATGTAATAGTGATTGGTTTTTATCCTCACCTGACATCCCTCACTGGTGCCCGCTAGTGTATCCTGATAGCACAAGCAGGTTTACCATTCAAGTTATCATCCATTAAAAAATAAAAATATTGTGATTGGTTAAGGTGCTATAAGATAACAAACAAACTCACTTTTCACATTTATAATATTAGTGAGGATATTTAATGTCTATACAAAAACACTTATAATTAAGTGAACTTGAATTAGAAACATTCTTGTTTTTCTTGACAAAAATGTTAAGTTAATGATAAGAAGTTACTGGTCTTTTTTTTTTTTATACAACTTAGAATGGCAAACAAGCTGACGGCCCACCTGATGGAAAGTGGTAACCGTCGCCTATAGACGTGAGCAGTAGCATGGACAACAGAGTATACTGTTTCGCCCATGATACCCCCCCATGCGTTGCCATTCCTGAGGACTCAGGTGTTATTCCTCTGTACCCAGTAAATTCACGCCATATCCCACCCTTCAATCATATTGCATATCAGCTGAGCTGATGCACGTCAGCCCATCAGGATCTTTTGTGCTTCCTCCTGCTTTATAACATCATTTTGTAGATCCTGTGTGTTACCTTAATGATATCCCGCGGTTTAAAGTATCAAGTAGTCCCCTGGCTCTGGATAAGCAGTTCCCAGTAGATTCATACACATATTTGCCAATTAATCGCAGTTGCACATAGAGTGTTCCATGGATTCCTATTTTTCACCACAGTCTGCACAGTGTCTGAAGATAGACCTATCTTGTATAGTATATGCCTTACTAGCATATGTCCAGCTAGGGCACCCATAATGAGTCTTACCTGTTGTCTGCCACCGCTGTAGATGAGTTTATCCCACCCATCAGCATTGTCTTTTAAAACTTTTTAGTGCGCCTTAGACCCTTTAAAGTGCAAGCACTTGATGCAAGTGCAATGTATGGCCCAGGACCTATCATTTTTGATTCTGATGCCTTTCTCATCAACTCATTTCCAGTTATGCTTTATTGTTCTCTGTACTTTACTAAGTGTATTTCTGCATGTTACTATCTTAGTTCTAGGCCACCAGATGATGCTTCCAGATGTTAAAATAGGTTTCACCATCATTCTGTAGATCCACCTCATTATTTGGGTTTTCATCCCCATGCCTTAACATATGCAGATCTGCACATACTGCACATAGCCAGGACTCTTAGTATCTTTTTAACAGTCCCATCCACATGCGTTTTTCATATGAGTCCTCTATCAAGTATTAAACCAAGATATTTATAACACCTCATTTGACCATACTAGTTTCTTTCTATATATGCTTGGGGTTGTGAGTCCCTTTAGTTTCTCTATCTAGTAAAAAGTATAACTGTAGTTCTGTAACTCAAAGTTACTGATAGATTTTATATAAGAATGTTATTACACTATTATATTTATATGGCTAAGTATTGTAAGGTTGAAGTGAAAATAAAGTTATATTACTAGGTTAATAACTAAGGTAAATATATGAGTTTTTATGG
The DNA here is from genome assembly GCF_026898425.1 of Galleria mellonella. Lineage (NCBI taxonomy): Eukaryota > Metazoa > Arthropoda > Insecta > Lepidoptera > Pyralidae > Galleria > Galleria mellonella. The sequence goes on from NW_026442061.1 coordinate 3,593,044, forward strand.
CTGATAATGGAATGGTAACCCCACCTTGTATTTTTTGTGTACAATAGAAATAATAACAGTATTTATATATTTATATTTATTTACACATTTTTACACCAAGTAAAAAGAAAAATAACAAATACACTAAATATTAAGGAGAAGTGATACAAAAGGCGGCCTTATAGCTAAGCAATCTCTTCCAGGACAACCTTTGGATTAATATAATAGATTAGTATATGCATGTGTGTCTGTATGTGTATATATGCATATCTGTGTATATGTATGTATAAAGATATAAGTTTAGTATATAGAATTAGGATATAAGTTTATAATTGTTTAAAAAGCTATATGTACAAGAGTGCAAAGCTGCAGACAAACTGCAATGCAGTTTCGCAGCACTAAAAATATATACTATTTATGTAACTGTTTACTTGAAATAAATAAATAAAATAAATAAATCTTAATTCCAGATACTGTTTATCGGGAGTCAACTACAGACTCAAGCCGGCAACAAAGAAAGCAGTAGCAAAAACAACCATAGTGGCAACACCAACAATCAAAACAGTAACAAGTTCAAAGCCCACTCCCGGCCAACAGAATGTGGTTGTGAAGAGACCACCGGGAGCCATTGTGAATGCATCAAAGCCCAACGTTGTACCTAAACCTGTTCTCAAATTCACTTCTAGTACTAAGGTGAGTGGAATTTATTTTAATACCAACTGTCTTGGCAAACATTTTACACCCAATTGCTATCTTCTAGGGGGGGAAGGATTGTTAGTAATGAGTCTAACAACCCCAGTGTTTTTTTTTTTTTAATAGATAATGGAATGGCGACCTCTCCCCCTGCACTAACGATATACACTTAGGGATGTTAGGTGAGAAGGAAAAGGCCAGTTCGTCCATCAGTAGGTCAGTTAGTCCATTGTTATGAATACACCTGAAATTCTAAATGATAGTTTCCAGGGGAGACTATGAGGAGGTCGACTTGACAGAAGATATATTGCTAGCAATAAGAATTAATATCCCCATTACTAACAATGCCTCTCCCCCACAACTCCAGTGTTCGCCAGATTGACCTCCACATAGTACCATTTGGAAACCATCATGGTTAATTATTCACAATGGGCTAACTGATCTGCTTCCATCTTCACTTATCATCTATGCCTGCCTACATTTTCATTTTCACCCATTAAAAAATACTGCCATCTATTTTTCTTATTTGCATAAAAAGTAATCTCTCGAGTTAAAGCATACAATACACATTTCCAAAATTTAACTGAAATTAGTTAAGCACTTTCAGAGATTAATGTGATACAAGATTTTTATATATTAAATATGTTTAAATGGTAAAACTCTTTTTGTCCTGAAGTAAACATATAGTAAATGCACTATTTTTTTTCTAATTAGGTGATAGCCAAGCCTGCTGTCCGCGTCACCGCGGGCCCCTCCTCGCAAGCGCCCGTCAAAATGGAGGTGGATGAGCAATCGGTTCAAAAACGGAAACGAGAGGACGACGACTATGATTTATTGTAAATATAAGGTTTTTTTTCTGAATAAGTTTTGTAAATTATACCCATTTTGTAAATTATACCAACACCATTTTTGATACCACTGTATGCTTGACATAATTATCTTATAGTTTGTTTCAATACAGTTCAATAAAAATGTAAACAAATTAATAATGAAATTAGCCTGACGATAAGACAGTCTGCTGATGTTAAATAGTAGCAATGAAAAGTAAATTAATCTAACTAAATATTCCATTTTGTTACTAATTTCATTTAGAAAATATTTCTGTGATAATTTTAACAAAACTTGTTTACATTTTTATGTAATCTTTAGAAACAGGTTGTAATTATAATTAATGTAAAAAAAAAAAAAACAATTAAGTTTTAATTAACAGTGCCCAATCTAGCTATTTTGACGCACCAGGCAAAAGTTAACTTTTCAATAGTCAGACACCCTCAACTTTGCCTCGTTCACCTCTTTCTTATATTAGATGTCATATAATGAATTTTTTTAAATTATATTTTTATTATTCACCTGTACTTGTATTTGAAATAGGAAAAATTACATAACTACTTTAGTAAGCAAAGAAGGATCTTCAGTATTGCTAAATTATTTTATTTTGAGTTAACACTGTCATCTATTGTAAATGGCGGCAAATTATTTTTTTGTCCGGAGCGCAAAAGTAACTTGATCGTGCACTGGCCGTAAAGTCATAAAGTCGAAGACTTTATCTAATATATGCCTTTCAAGGCTTATACCATGTCTCCACACAAGTGTGTGTATAGCTTTGTATTATTAAAATGGACTTTGTCATTTGCAAATTATTAAATATATTTTATTATTACTTTACTATTGGTATCCTTTATATATCCTTTTTTTTAACGTCTGGAAAATGCTTTCTGTAGACCCATACACCTCGTGGGAGGTGAATGGGTACTGTGGGAATCCCCCCCGTAAGGTGAGAGTATACCCACCAAAAACCAGACGATACCCATACCCTCGAGGTGCCATATGTCGGAGACATGGGTTCGCTTTCGCACTCATCACATCTCCGACGGCAGCGACCCGCCTCCTGATGGTAAGAGCAAGTCTCCTCTCACAAGATAGGGTGGATGGCGTGCACACCCTACCACTCGGGGGTATATTAGCACATCCCCCAGGATTCCTTTATATATCCTGTCCAATGTTTTAATAAGTAGTTCTGAACTGGTCGATATTTTGTAATCGTATCTTCTTTGATAATATACAAGTAGCTTAATCAAAATCAATAAAAAAAAATGGAAGCATTTTTAAATGCTTCTATGTTGAATTATCAGTTGGACTTGTATTCAAACCATGCCTACAAGTCCAATAACAGGGGGGGAGGGCTACCAACAATAAGAGGGCTAGCGGAAAAGCATATTATATGTAACAGGACCCAGAAATGACGGTTGATGAGGTCAGTAGAAAGACATCTCTAATAATGGATGATGGTTCCAATAAAAATAGCTACTACTAGTCCTTCAGCCTGGTGTCGCACATATATTGTATGCTCGTTTCTTGAAGGTTATGATGTCGTATCGATTCTGGAATACTGCTGCTGGAAGTTGATTCCAAAGAATGGTTGTGCGTGGAAGAAAGTATCTTGAAAAACGCTCGGTGGAGGACCGCCACTCATCCAGATGGTTGGGATGGAGCTTTAGTTTTTGACTTTATTTTTTGTTAATTTATTTATAATGGCTAAAAACTACTCGACGGATTTTAAAAATTCTTTCATCTATAAAAGGTTACGCGATTAGGCGATCGTCCGCGTGGTTTTCCCTCTATCTTTCCTACAACCATTAGTTTGTCCAGATTACCGGACTGTCGTCGAGCAACATGACCGAAGTATCCAAGAATCCTCCGATAGCAGACTGTCGAGAGCCTATCTTTTATGCGGAGTTGCGTCAGGATAGATATATTCGTGCGCTTTGCTGTCCAGGGAATTCACAGCATCCTTCGCCAGCACCACATCTCGATAGCATCAATCTTAATATCAGGCTATATATATATTCAAGGTACTTTCTTCCATGCACAACCACGCTTTGGAATCAACTACCAGCAGCGGTATTCCCGAACCGATACGACAACATAACCTTCAAGAAAAGAGCATGAAATAATAGAAAAAAATCTTTCCTCTTTATACAATTAGTAGTAAGTACAAATGTTTCGTCGTGGACTCAATGGAATTTATTTTAGAATAAACTGATTTTAGTTGATAAGTGCGTTTTATTTGATATAAATATTAACAATAATGTTCTAGCTGGCGTTACAACTGTCCAAGTAAAAACAAGATGGCACCGTACTAGAAATACAACAGTGGACGGTAGGACAATAATAAAAAAGGAAACGCCTGCTCGAACAGGCCGAGCACGTAATTACGAAATTGTCATTAACAATAAATTTAAAATTAAAAGTAGTTATAAAAATAAAACAAAATGAATAGGATTCAGCTTTTATTATTAATATATTATTATATTAATAAAGTATAACAATATCTCTCTTATAAACACTACGTAAACAATCAAAAAATATCTAACTATCCAAACTCACGCCTGGTCTCTTATGGGGTAGAAAGAGGTATATAATACATTCAACATTCGTTACAAAAAATATTTATAATATATTAAAAATACATTTATTTCTTATCATACTTGTAGAACCCTTCGCCAGTTTTGATACCGAGCTTTCCTTCGGCCACTAGTTTGTTCAGTAAGGGGATTGGCTTGAAGAGGGGCTGATCAGGGAACTTCTTGTGCCAGCCGTCTAAAATGAACTTGTTGGTGTCCAGACCGACGTAGTCGGCCAACTCCAGCGGACCCATGGGATAGCCGGCGCCCAATTTCATGGCAATATCGATGTCCCTAGCTGACGCGTCTCCTGTAAAATTTTGATGTTATAAATAAAAATCGATATAAGTACGTAATTATTACAAAAACACTATCATTGGCAATTTAGTGATTAAGACTTTTAACCGACTTAAAAGAAGAAGGTTTGCATTTCGGTTGTATGTTTTTTTTTAAATATTTGTTACCTCATAACTCCGTCAGTTGTAGTTTAAAAAAACTTTTTTTTTGTCTAAAAGGATATTAGCTATCTGTTAAAGCAGTTTCACCTAATGTGTAATGTTTTTTTTAATACCTTATTAGGATAATAAATACGGAAGTTGTAACGATGGATGGATGAATGTTTGTTACTCTTTCACGCTATAACTACTAAACGGGTTTGAATGAAACTTGGTACAAGGATAGTTTATATCCTAATTTAATACATGAGATACTGTATGTACTAATTCAAGCGGATGGAGCCGCGGGATGTAACTAGTATGTAAATGTGAGTCTTTGTTGTATTATTATATAATAAGTTATATGAAATAGGGTAACACTGGATTTATTTCATTTATTTATTTATATGTTTATGTACATTTATTTATAATATAGAAATTAGGTTATAACAAAGATGAATACAAACGGCCTTATCCCTTAAAGGGATTTAATTCAGTCAACCTTGGATTTATCATATAAATTAAAAAACAATGGTGGCCATGAATGGAAACAGCATAACACCATCACACAATATACAATGGCACCCATGCATATTTTTTTTCATTGGATGAAAATGGAGTGGTAACCCCGCCTGCGCTAACGGGATACGCTGGCGGAGCACCAGTGAAGGGTGATTGATGAGAATGAAAACAGGCCAGTTAGCCCATCATGATGAATTCATCAGGAATTAACCATGATAGTTTCCAGGGGGAACCGCGAGGAGGTCGACCTGGTTGGATATATTGCTAGCAATGGGATTCTTAGTCCCCATTACTAGCAATCCCTTTTTCCCCACATCCATGCATATTGATGGGCCGTCGCTTAAGGAATCTACACTAATATTATAAAGAGGAAACATTTGTATTTTTGTGTGTACATATGTTTGTAATGAATAAACTCAAAAACTACTTTGCCGATTTCATAAATTCATTCACCATTAGAAAGCTACATTCATCCTGAGTAACATAGGCTATATTTTTTGCTAGAAAAGATTAAGGATCCTTACTAAAACTTTAGTAACGTAACTCAAGGTGTAAAGAAATGCTATAAAATATCTTTCGTCGCGTGCGCTGCGGAAACTATTGGCGATAGGACAAAAGTATGTTCTACAATATTGAAGAAAATATCAATAAGTACAAAAAACTTCGCGATACTATATGTCCAACTATTATCGTTATGTCACAATAATCACTTTTTAAAATGTAAAAATATCTACCCGTGCGAAGCCGGGACGGGCCGCTAGTCGTTACTAAAGGGACTGACCTCTGACACCTATGCATATTGATGGACTGTCCCTTAACTATGTAACTTACTCAACCCAAACTATACTGACCTCTCTCATACAGCCTGATAGCTTCACAAAGGTACGGCACCAGCAGCCTGTTGACAATAAACCCGGGGGTGTCCTTGCAGGTGACGCACGTCTTGCCCACTTCCTTGCCCCACTCCATCATGGCGTTGAAGGTCGCTTCAGAGGTCTCCGCGCCTTTGATTACTTCCAAAAGCTTCATAACAGGTACCGGGTTGAAGAAATGTAGACCGCCAAATCTGATTGAGGACATAACGAATTGGGATTGTTCTGAATGTAAATTTGTATGTGAGTTTGTTACTTCTATCGGTTCAACTTATCGTAATATATTATTCATTGTCATATTTTGACAAAGAAAATAAAAGATTACTTTTAATCAAATAAATTTTAATTCATTCATAATTCACTGCAAATAACAAAGTGTAGGTACCTGAGTCGTTTGCATCCATTGCAATATTTTTTAAATAAAATAAATACTCTATTTTTTTTAACTACCGGTTTAACTTATATGTAATTAGATCGAGAAAGCTTGACTAGTATTGGGATCAATTCGTGATCCTTAATCATGAGCGGCTGTGACGCGAGCGCCGCGAAGTATTAGTGTACATTAAAATATAATGTGTGCTTACGTAACTTTTAACAATAAAAATACTATATTGTCAACTTTAATTAAACTTATTTAGAAAAATATGGATACAAATTTAGTAATTGTATATAATTAAAGATAAATGATCTTACTATAAAAATATTAAAAAAAAAACTGTTTATTCAAAATGCCAAACTTTTTTTAAATAGAATTTTTTTATAAAGTGATTTTTTTTTATTATTATTTAAATTGAATTTTGTAATATACAAGGAAATGTTCTCTTACCTGTCTTTCCTTTTCACAACAGAGGCAATTTCATTTATTGATAATGAAGATGTGTTGGATGCAAAGATTGTATGATTCGGAGCAGCCTGTTAAAGATATTATATTATAAGACATTATAAGATATTATTTTTTAAATTTGTAGGCGAAAAAGTAAAACAATATTTAATTTCCTTTCAAATAAAAAGCTTTAAACAATTTAAGAACATTTTCATAATGAGTAACACTAGTCCTTTGTCAATATTATAAAAAAAATTTGCAAAACTCGAAAGTGTTGCCATCTTAGTATAAAAAGTAATTACTTGGCACAGCATGTTGTATTCATATATGTTATATTCATAGATGTTTATAAGTATTTGCCATAAAAAAAATTAACTAACATTACATAATCGTTTTAAATTAAACCTTTGCCTTTTTAAATAAAAATAACAAAACTAACCTCATCCAACTGCTTAAAAAGTTTATGCTTCACATCAATATTTTCAACAATAGCTTCCACAACCAGATCAGATGTTTTCGAAGCTTCGACTGGATCAGTGGAAGTCTTGATCCTCGCTAAGGACTCGGACACAAACTTCTCACCCTCTTGAGGTTTGTCCTTGTATAATTTCTTTGCAACTCGGCCAAGGTTGTTGCCGATGGACTTTTGGGCTTTAGCCAGCACGTCACTGCTCACATCCACCAGGGTCACATTCTGACCCACCTGGGCACTCACCTGTACAATGAATGTAATAATAATAATACTTTTTAAGACATTTAAATACATATTATAAAAAAAAAACATTCAGAACAACATAGAAAGATAAGGCAGTTTAATATACTGCTATACCATCAAATACACATAAAAAAAAATTACAACTGATAGAAACTGATATCATTCATCTATAGACTTGACCAGCAGAATAGATATCACCGAATATACTGTGATGACCATGGATAAGTATAAGATTTAAAATGATAAATATGCTAATGATCTACCTGATAGAATGTAATGACGATCTCATAGAGATCATACATCATGATACACTGTTATCCACAGGACAATACTTGAGAGGTGACATGGGCAGCACTGTATATTCAGAAATGTCCATGGTATTAGACGAAACATCATTCTTTTAGTAATGATATTGAGGTGATGATTTCAATGTGATTACAATTGTATACAAAATATTTATTTAATTCAGTAGAAAATAAAATAGCGTCAGCTAAGTAAAAGTATGCTATTTATGAAATGAAAAAAAGTTTAACATGTATGAACCGGATGCTAATATAGTTTATATTAGCATCCGGTTCTCTCTGTCGCCATTTCAAATAACTTGGCTTGAAGATAGGATTTACGTTTTTAAAATTTACCTGGGCAATTCCCGAACCCATTAGACCACCCCCAATTACGGTAACATTTTTTATTGCACCTTGTACCGCGCTTGAGCATGAAAAGTTTCTCACTATTATTCCAAATTGATTCATTATAAAAGAATAGGTATCCTTAAAAAAATTTTTAAAAGTTTAAGTTAATAAATTCGACAAAGAATCGCAACAAAATGACAGAAAAATAAATCCCAAATTCCAAGATCCAAAGTGCAACCGGTAGTGTAGCCAATGTAATATCAGATAATCGGGCTAAATTAAAATAAAAAATTGGCCAAATTTGTCCCACGATTGCTAAATAAAATTAAGAAACCTGTATAAAATTTCTTGAATAAACTTTATAAAAAAATTGATATTATATTGAAAGATTTTGGATATTCGCCAGAAGAGAATTTTCTCATTTTAAGTAGTAATTAACGACTCTTTTTAAACTTAAAGTAAACTTTTTACTATTATTTAAATTGATCTAGATTTGGAGTAAGTTTGAGCTTAGGAGCTAAACGAAAATACAATGTATTAGATAAGGCGAAAAAAGCAAAATCCAATCCCAAAAATGCTAAATTAGCAATATTGGATCGAAGCGATAATCATAGCGACACGACACCCGAGTTGTGATTAACTAAATAGAAATGTTCGATAGTGTTTATAATCGATATAATATTCGATAATATGTAATTATTTACTAATCGATTTCTCTAATGTGTATGTAATAAAAAGGAAAATCAAAATAAAAAAAATAGTATCTTAATGATTATTAAAAAAAAGTCGGTTTATTCCAAAACCATAGTAATATAACGAATCCGGCTGTTCTTGAATTTTGCACAAAAGAACATTTTGAGCGGTTAATTTTTATTTATATATTCTCTTTATAGGCTTATGCATTTCATTTGATAGTAAATAAATACTGCCGCCGTCACAGGTGTATTATCAGCCTTTTGCAAGAAATATGCTCTATATGTCAAATTAAAAATTTTATTAATTGAATTTATATAACAAAATCAATATATCTTTTTTATACCACTGAGGTGGCAAACAAGCATACAGTCCACCTGATGGTAAGCGGTTACCGTAGCCTATGAAGGCCTGCAATACCAGAGGTATTACGCGCGCGTTGCCAACCCTGAAGAAACCTCTTTACCTCCCTTTTGAAGAACCCCATGCTGTAGTCTCTTCGGAAAACCTCGGCAGGGAGCTCATTTCATAACCTGAGTGTTCGTGGGAGAAAACATCTCTGAAACCGCGTTGTACGCGACCATTAATTAATTAATGATTGAACTGAAGTAAAATATTCGAATTTATTCTGTTTAAAAATATCTGTAAATGATCGATATCAATCAATTCAAATGGTTCAATCGATTATACCTAGTCGATTGTATGTCTCTATTAGAAACTGCAATCCAAAACTGACAGTTATCAAAAGTTTGATAAAAAAATACTTTGTAAAACTGATAAGAACTGATAAAGTCCTTATCATTTGTATTACTTGTATTATTTGTATTACTTTTTTAAGGTATTTAATTAAGAATTTTGTGATATCCTTATCAAAATGTGCTGTGTAATACTGTTATATCATCAAAATTCACCTGTTACATGTAAGTATAATGAGTACATATTTTTATCTGTGATAGATATTATAAACTATTATGGACATGTACTTAGGTCTAGTACCTTGATTATGAATGTCTCTAATGATATTTTATACTTATGCCCCTTCTTATCAGTAAGCTGACATTGGTACGCGTGAAGTAGGATCCATTTATTATCAAATGAATAAATAACTTACATGTTTACGTCGCGGATTCGCCGGCGCGCAAACTAAACAGGCGTTACTCGCCACTTCACCACGGACTTTCTCTTCGTGCGAACACGAGCCGCGATAAAATTATAAAATGAATAAATTAGCTATTTTCACAAGGAATTTCTCCAGTTCTTCCCCGTTAAATGTAATTAAAACGGTGACAGTGATTGGTGGGGGGCTTATGGGTTCAGGAATTGCTCAGGTATGTTGGGATATTTGTTATTTTGCTCTTTTTTGAATATTAAATACTTATGCATATTATAATGAGTTTTATTGGAACTTGAACTTGTTAGGAATGGGTAAGTAATGAATGTCTGCTTTTATTTCCTTCATTAAATGATATTTTTTGAAACATGTACTAACTTTATATTTTAAGTAAATAAGTACTTGAATTTTTTATGTATTAATTGTATTTGTATACTTAGGTTACAGCTCAAGCGGGTCAAAATGTAACCATAGTGGACTTACAACCTGAATTGCTCGAGAAAGCACAAAAATCCATACAAAATAATTTAACAAGGGTTGCCAAGAAGACTTTCAAGGATGATGCGGCAAAAATTGAGAATTTTGTAAAAGATGCAGCGTCCAGAATTAAAACGTCCACTAAAGTTGAAGATGCTGTCAATGCTGATTTGATAATTGAAGCAATTGTTGAGAAGTTAGATGTGAAACAACAACTTTTCAATAAACTTGATCAGGTAAGTTTTTATTTTTCGTTTTTAGCTTATCCTAACATGCTATATAATATTAATATTACATATTCTAAATTTGAATTGTAAAGAAAAAATGAAACAAAAATCTAAATTCTATTTTTAAAATTTAGATTTTTTAATTGGATACTTATCTACTTAAAGTTTTTAATTTAAATATAGGTATGGGCATTTTGCTTTAATTTTTTTTAAAGCATAAGGTGGCAAACATGAAATTAAGTAGTACAATAGAACACCAGCGATATTCCCTCCTTTTATTTGTACAAATTACTAGCTTTGCCTGTGACTTAATTTTCATGGAATTTATATTTTTATAAATTCCAGTTATTATTTTGCCCCATTATAAATTAGACCTAGTATAAAAGTGTAATACAATTAATTAGATACTGGTTTTATTTGTTAATTATTTTTAAATTTTCATTATTATTTTATCTATGGTTATAACTATGGAAGACATTTCAATATAGTCTGCATACATACATACATATATAGTGGGGTTTTACCAATAGTTGCCACACATGGCAGGCTAGTTGGCATAATGTTAATGTTTATAGAATTGTTTAATCTAATACTGCAGTAGATTGGTAATATTTATGGCCCATATTTGTTGATAAGTGTATCTAGTAAATACGAAGCTAAGATATGAAGTTATATAATAAAGATAAGCAGTTAAATAAGTATAACAATATCATACGAAGTGTACAAAGGCACTTTGTTTTACACATAAAAAAATATTATTTATCTACCTTCAAGCCACGCTAATTTCTTGTGAGGTAGGCAGGGGAAAATATAAGAAAGAAATGGGCCAAGCACATGTTTGAGTGGGTATAATATATTTATATGGGGGAAAGGGATCGTTAGTAATGGGATCTAACTGACCCATTACTATCAATACATTGTATCTGGTCGACCTCCACGTGGTTCCCCTGGAAACCATCGCCAACTGACAGTCAGTAAAAATAATAAAAGTAGCCAGTTAAAAATATTAAAAAGTATTTAGTCTATGTCTTATATTAAAAAGTATTCAGTCTATGCCTTCTATCCCAAATACAATATATCATTATATCACCTCTTACCTGTCCACTTCTTAACATAAGCCTTTCCCATAAAGGGAGTTTTTCTCCCACTGGCGGGGTTTAGAAAATACAGTATGAGGTTTTTTAAAAAGGGTATATTAAGGTTTATTGATGGTCAGCAACGCGCACGTAACACCCCTAGTGTTGCAGGCGTCCATACCATAGGCTACAGTGATTGTTTACCATCAGACAGGCTATATGCTTATTTGCCAGCTTTGTGGTATAAAAAAAACCACGCAATTTAATAAAAAGCCATTATCTATTTGGACTTTTTTTTGGAGCAGCGAGGAATGATTGGTGAGGATGAAAAGGCAAGTCAGTTAGCCCATCGTGACCTATCATCCTTCACTAGTGCCCCGCCAGTGTATACCGATAGCGCGGGTGGAGTTACCATTCCATTATCATCTATTAAAAAACCCTAGCAATGGGTCAATTAGACCCTATTACTAACAATCCCTTTCCCCCCATCTATTTGGATTAGGTAGGTATGTAGGTATCCACTAGCGACCTAGCCCAGTTTCTTGGGGGGAAAGGGATTGTTAGTAATGAAGACTGAGAATCGCATTGCTAGCAATATACCCAACCAGGTCGACCTCCTCGCGGTTCCCCCTGGAAACTATCATAGTTAATTCCTGATGAATTCATCATGATGGGCTAACTGACCTGTTTTCATTCTCATCTATCACCCTTCACTGGTGCTCCGCCAGCGTATCCCGTTAGCGCAGGCGGGGTTACCATAACATTTTCACCCAACAAAAAAAGCCCAGCTTCTTACGGATTTTTAATTATAATTCAATCAGTTCTTAGGTTTTAACCTTTGACGCTTGTTTACATTATTAGTGACCGTTGCAATATCTAATAACGTTAATTAATCAATTAATTAGACATTATGTGTATTTTGATATATATACCCCCGGCAGTTAACAGCTGATATGATGATAGGTCTAATGGGATGATGATTGGACGTGTGGTCCCGGCATAGAATAGGCCACCCCTTTCTTTTCGGAGGGAAGGGATTGTTAGTAATGGGGAGGTTAGTCCCCATTGCTGTCAATATACTATCGTGACTAATAAATTAGTCACGATGGGCTAACTGCCCTGCCTTTTCATGCTCACCTGTCACCTCTCACTGGTGCCCCGCCAGTGTATACCGTTAGCTCAGGCGGGGTTACCATTCCATTATCATCCATTTAAAAAAAACTTTCCTGTAAGTGTCGTAAAAGGCGACTAAGGAACAGCGAGGGACGGGCAGCAACGTCCCTCTTAAAACATCTCTAAAGCCTAACTGCGGTTGCCAATACGCCTGCCAAGCGTGGTATACTAAGCTAACGGTATACGCTGGAGGGGCACTGAGAACCGTCTTTTTTCCGAAGTCAATTGAAATCAATGAATTTTAATGAGCATCATTCTATTGCTATCAATATATCCTATAGGGTCGACCTCCACGCGGTTCCCCCTGGAAACTATCGTGACTAATTTATCATTGTCATTTTATATATATCATTAGTCACGATGGGCTAACTGACCTGCCTTTTTATTCTCACCAATCATCCCTCACTGGTGCCTCTCCAGTATATACCGATAGCGCAGGCGGGGTTACCATTTAATTATCATTCATTAAAAAAAGGACTTCATTTGATGAGATGTATACTTACTACAGTAATTTATTGTGATAAAAAATTAAACATCTAATAATATATATATTGAATCGTATATTAATCGTGGGATCAAAGTACTGTATTATGTCGTAGGAAATTAATCGATACTATAGATTGTTATCAAGTGTGGGTAATTAGACTGATCTCTAATTAAACGTTGATTACATGACAGCCATATCGTTAAGATTTATCCCCGTAAATTATTATCATTAGTTGTAATAAATTATATTTATAAATATACAGCGGCGGCCTTACCCATTGCGAGTCTCCAGGCGGTTGGTCTTTGCGAGGCCCTTTGTCCTTCATGACAAGTATGTTACGCGACTAGGTCTCTGGTTGGTTGATTTAGGTATTTGTCATGTTTGACGAGAAATGTTAAAGTTATATAAATAAATAAAATTTGAGTTTTAAATTATTGGAAATCTTCCGCTGACTCAAGAAAACTGTCTTATTTTACTTTTTCATTACAAATGTTTTTTTTTTTTACTTGTATATTTTAGTGTTGGTAATACTGATTATTCATTTATGATTAAAATACCTAAATCCGAAACTTTTTGCAACTTGTCACTAGACAAAATGCCACTGGCTGGTTTAAAATTTGCTTGGGTTGTTACGCGAGGCCCCTGCAAGAGCGAGGCCCCGGGCGATTGCCCTGTTCGCCACCCCCTAAGGCCGCCGCTGTAAATATATCTATGTAATCTTTATTTTTACTGAACTTTAAACGAGTAAGAAGGTAAGTTTGTTTCAATGGAGTTTAATGAAAAGTTAACAAAACAATTGTTGAAATTATCACTACTACGTTAATTTGTGAAAACTAATTTAAGTTAGTGAGTGCTTCTGCACTTATTAAATCCTATTCTATTCTGTTCTGGTCATCTGGACAAGTATCAAACGAATTCATCGATGGAATCGACATCGCTAGCGAGTCCGTGAGTTGGAATGAGACATTCAACGTTGCTATCTCATTCTGTCTCACGGAATCGCTAGCGATGTCGATTCCATCGACGGATTCGCTTGCCACTTGTCTAGAGGGCTTGTTCTGTCTTGTTCTTGCTCTTTACACAGTGGTTATACATACATACATACATATCTGTCACGCCTGTCTCCCATTAGGGTAGACAGAAACAATGGAACGCCAAATGCTTCGATTCAAACAAACCTCTTTCGCTTCTTCCACATTCATCAATCTTTTCATACACGCTCGCCGGTTACGTGTACTTTTAATTTGGCCCTTCTTCAGCACATCGCCTATTTGGTCAACATACGTCCGTCTAGAGCGGCCCCTACCGACATCTCCATTCACTCTTGCTCGATAAATCTCTTTCGTGGTTATACTACGAATCAATTTGTTTTCATTACAGTTGGCGCCAGAGCATACGATATTAGCTACCAACACTTCTTCAATAAGCATCAATGCAATCGGCGCTGGCATTAAAAGGAAAGACAGGTATTTTTTTAGTTTTTTAGATATCGTAAACAAGTCACAGTATTTAAGTGTTTCAAGTTTCACTTCTTACATTTTTAATCATGAACGTACTCGTATTTGCATGGCTGTGTTTCGGTTTGAAGGGTGGGATATGGCGTGAATTTACAGGGTACAGAGGAATAACACCTGCGTCCTCAGGAATGGCAACGCATGGGGGGGTATCATGGGCGAAACAGTATACTCTGTTATGTCCATGGTACAGCTCATGTCTATAGGTGACGGTTACCACTTTCCATCAGGTGGGCCATCAGCATGTTTGCCATTCTAAGTTGTATAAAAAAACGTGCTTTTTGATAACCAGTCGATATTTGTAAACATTTAGTTTTGATGGTAGTTTAGTATTAGATTGACATAAAAATGAAGTCTTTCATTTTAAAAAATAAGTAAATAGTGTATATATAACAGACTTAATCCTGCTTCTCGAATGCTACCTATTGAGTGGTGAACCCATGAAAATCAGCGCTGCAGTACCATGCTGCTTAAGCTGAGTGGGGTGCATTTCAGCTGCTACCACTGAATTATTATTTTAATGTGTAAAGTTGTCATTACTATTATCAAGTTTTGTAGCTGAATAAATGATTTTATTTTTTTAAAAAATTTCACATCTCCCCTCTTAAGGAGAGGAAATGGCAAACTAACCCCCGGCAGAAGCACAGTCGGCCGGGGTTCAGGGCCCCAGGGAGAGAAACCGGCGTACAATGCGGGCAGTGTCTAAAAGTCATTATTATTATTAAATTACTTGGTTACATTTAGCGAAGATATGTCCATTAGGAGGGCTTTGCCAGTAGTTGTCACGCCTTTTACGACACCCACAGGAAAGAAAGAGATGGCAAATTCGATGTCAGGACCACACAGCAGACTCGAGATTTTTGTTCATTTGACCTATATTTCTTTAGGAATAATTTTCAGTTTATCTGGTGAAATACTTAAAGAGAGAATAGCTAATAAATCAAGTCTGTTTTTAATGGATGATAACGGAATGGAAACGCAGCTTGTGCTATTGGTATACGCTGGTGGGGCACCAGTAAGAGACGATGGGCGAAGATGATGCAGCTCAGTTGGACCATTGTGACGAATTTAACAATAAATACATCACAATGGTTTCCAGGGGGCATCGCGTGGAGGACGACTTGATAGGGTTTACTAACAATCCCTTCTCCTCCCGATAAATTCAGTCGTAATGCTCAGTTTCCATATGAGAAATATCCAACTCAAAGCGTTTCTCCACCAGGTATGGAGGTCTCCATTTCTTCAACCCAGTGCCCGTGATGAGGCTGCTGGAAGTAATCAGGGGTGATCACATATCGGACGCGACCTACCAAACCTTGATGGAGTGGGGGAAGTCTGTAGGCAAGACGTGCATCACGTGCAAGGATACCCCTGGATTTGTTGTGAACAGACTCCTGGCACCTTACAGCGCTGAAGCCATGAGGCTGTATGAAAGAGGTTAGTTCATTTTGTTTTTTACGATTTATAATCTGTATTTTATAGCGTAGTTAATAGTATATACGCAGGATTTTGCTGTTTTTTTTTTTTGTTTTTTTTGTTTTTTTTTTTATAAACAGCGATCCAACGATCTCAATAATTTTAACACTAGATACAAATACAAACTTGCTGTTCCAAAGTATCGTTTAGAAAAAGTTAATAGGTCTTTTATAGGAATGGGCATTAAATGTTATAATAAGGTACCGAAGGATATTTTGGATCTGCCTTTTAATAAGTCTAAAATTGTTATTAAAAACACTTATTGAACAAAGCCTATTACGCACTAAACGATTATTTAAATGACAAATGTGCATGTTGTTAGTCGACCACGCACAGGCTTTTAACAACCATGTAATTTTAGACATAGTACATTTAAATAAATACACATAATGTTAACAGTGATTTAAAAGAGTAACTGTTGAGTTTCTTGCGGGCTGGAGGGGGATTGAGGAGCGATGGTCCTAAAATGCCCAATGTCCTACCTTAAAAAGTAAGGCACCAAGAAAATTAGACAGATTCGCTTTTTTGAAGCCATAATTAAGTAATAATGGCTTCTGCCCTACTAAAAAGTTCTTTCGGCCTACCTTAAACTTGAGTCTAGCTACGGCCCTGAACTAATGTTTATAAATTTACATACACGCACATAAAGTTTATTTACGTAGTATACATTTAATCAAAGCTGTACAATTCCATTGGAAATTGCGCAGCAACCATTAATAAATTAAGTGATTAATGAACAATAATTGTTCTAAGTTGCATAAAAAAAATAAAAAAAAAACAGTGCTCGTCGAAACCTAGTCATAGTTCTCATATTCTGAATTATTTACAATAAGAAATATAGGTGTGAATGTAAGAGAATATTTCCTAATGTTTCTACACCGGTCAATTAGCGACGGTGTCGATTTAATATGAAAAAATCCGGTCAAGTCCGAGTCGGACTCGCGCAACGAGGGTTCCGTACAAAATCAACACGTTCATATTTGTTTTGTGTGTAACAACTACAAATATAACTATGGTTTTAGGAATTTTTTTCCTGTACTTGTGCTACACGATGTTGCTTCTCGCCAAATGTCATGATTCTAGGTCAACGACAAGTACGCTATTGGTTTCGATTCCCTTTGCGAATGTCAAAATATGCGATATAAATGGTACATAAACGGTCGTATCTTTTGATTGCGTCGATTTAGAAGCTTGATTTTTTCGCTGCTTTAAGAGATTGCAGACCTGAGTGTATAATATTAATTTCAACTTGATACCTCTACGCGTTCTTAAGAAAAATGGACTTGACAGACGGACAACGAAGTGATCCTATAAGGCTTCCGTTTTTCTCTTAGGACGTACGGAACCCTAAAGACGGTGACAGTTTGTGATTTAGTGTCAACGCTTCTACTCTCTTTATTTACATTTGTAAGTATTTTATAAGTTATATTATTTCGCCTTTCTCGTGTCGTATTACTGTGTTGCGTATCTTCATCGTTGTTTCTACCAAAATATATATCAATATACATACATATATAATACAGACAAGCCGTATGGTCCCGGTATAGCATAGGCCACCTCTTCCTTTCCCGTGGGTATCGTAAGCGGCGACTAAGGGAAGGCGAAAGTTGGACAGCAGCGTCCCTCTTAAAACATCCATAAAGCCTAACTGTAGTTGCCAATACGCCTGCCAAGCGTGGCAACTACTGGCCAACCCCCCAAGGGGAGGCTTATGTTTACCAGTGGACCGTTAAAGTTTGATATGATAGTGATGACGATGCAGACAAGCTGATGACCCGCCTGATTGAAAGTGGTGACCGTCTTCTGAACAACGTATATTTTGTCAGTGACAAATTTTACATTACTAGATTATATATTCGACACAATTTATGTGGAAAGTATGCAAGCGGGTTGTATCTGAATTTGGTAGGGTTATACGGCCGTATAACATTTTCTATACCTACACTAGCCTGCTATGAATTGATAAAAATTGCAACTGATGCAGTATCTTTCGTCCTCTTTTTACTAATTATATTTGCATAAGAAGAAAGGAGGCAACCATATGATTTACAGTTTTTATTTTATCATTCCTTCTTAGTGTCCCTCTCGTAAATGTATTTTGGTAGAGGCATAGTGACGTCACAAGCTGCAATTGTCTTATATATATATATATATATATATATATATATATATATATATATATATATATATATATATATATATATATATATATATATATACGAGGTCTGTCCGGAAAGTTCGTATAAAAGTGTTCTGGAATGCGAGAAAGAGGAGTGGGGAGGCCAGGTAAGCGCAGGACCCCTTCCTTATGTCCCTAACAATGCTTCAGTTCTGGTCTGACCGCCGTGCGGTGCGAACTGGCTTGTCACGCCATCTGTGAAGTTACCTCTTAACGAAACCCCGTCGGCATGGAGCCCGCTTCCGTTGAAGAGCAGCGCGTCGTAATCAAGTTTCTCTCGAAACTCGGCAAGAATGGCCGTGAAATTTTTGCCGATCTCAGAACAGTTTATGGGGATGATGCTGTGAAGGAACCAACCGTCCACAAGTGGCTAAAAAGATTCAGAGAGGGCCGAGAAAGCGTTCAAGATGACCCACGTTCAGGACGTCCTTCCACTTCACATTCCGACGAAAACGTGGAAAGAATTCGAACTTGTGTTAATGGGGACCGTCGTTTAACGGTCAGACAGGTGGCTGAAGAGCTTAATTTGGGCAAAACCGTGGTCCACGAAATTCTAAGAAACGAACTTCAAATGAAAAAAATTTGCGCCAAGATCGTTCCGTGAGTTTTTGAGTAAAAATTCCATTACGGTGACCGAACACCCCCTATTCGCCGGATTTGGCCCCGTGTGACTTCTTCTTGTTCCCAAAAACCAAATTGGTACTTCGGGGGCGGCATTTGGGGGACATAAATGAGATAAAAAAAGCTACGACGGGGCAGCTGAGAAACCTACAACCAGAGGACTTTCAAGGAGCCTTCTCACAGTGGAAACGGCGTTGGCACAAGTGCATTATGTCACAGGGGGAGTACTTTGAAGGGGATAAAATTGATTTACCTGAATAATTGTAAAATAAAATTTTTAAAAAACTTTTATACGTACTTTCCGGACAAACCTCGTATATTGTTTCAACCATTTCCGTAATTCGTCACATGTTTCTTTCATATATTATATCAAATATCTCCATATACTAACTAAGAGTAAGCAATATATAGCGATATCTATATTTTTTAGTTACTATATATTGGTCCAATAACGAATATGTTAAAAGTGTGTTATTCAAAAAATAATATTGGATAACAGACTTTTAACATATTCGAAAATAGATATCCGACCGATACGGGCGATATCGAGGTGGGTGATGACCTTTTTCCGCCATTTTTGTCCAGAGAAACCCAATATATAGATGTAGGATCGGTATCCATATTGTCCACGCCTATATGTAATACTAACTAGTGGGGGAAGGGATTGTTAGTAATGGTTTTGTTTGCATAGCTGT
Source organism: Galleria mellonella (assembly GCF_026898425.1). Classification (NCBI taxonomy): domain Eukaryota; kingdom Metazoa; phylum Arthropoda; class Insecta; order Lepidoptera; family Pyralidae; genus Galleria; species Galleria mellonella. Next base: position 3,612,847 of record NW_026442061.1, read on the forward strand.
GTTTCGGTTTGAAGGGTGGGATATGGCGTGAATTTACTGGGTACAGAGGAATAACACCTGAGTCCTTAGGAATGGCAACGCATGGGGGGTATCATGGGCGAAACAGTATACTCTGTTATGTCCATGGTACTGCTCATGTCTATAGGCGACGGTTACCACTTTCCATCAGGTGGGCCGTCAGCTTGTTTGCCTTTCTAAGTTGTATAAAAAAAAAATGGAGTCTAGCAGCCCCATTGCTAGCAATATATCCTATCAGGTCGACCTCCACGCGGTTCCTCCTAGAAACCGTCGTGCTTAGTTATTGGTATATTCGTCACGATAAGTCAAGTGACCTGGTTTCCTCACCTATCGTTGATCACTGGTGCCCCGTCAGCGTATGCCGATAACGCAGGGGGGCTACCAACCATTTTCATCTATTAAAAAATGTACTATCTAACAATCCTACATGCATTACACTTGTTGCTCATTGTACTGCCCAACCACTATCTTATCTTTATACATTACAAGGTCAGTTTCCAATACAGTGTACTTCGACCCATGGATTAAATTTCAGATATTTTTAAGTACGACTTTATATCTATAAATAAATGAGATAATTCGTACTGTGACGTTTGTTTATAAAATCCCTTCGGAATTTTTGTTATACCACGAAGATGGTAAACAAGTATAAGGAGCCCGTAGGTTGGCGAGGCACGTGCTGAAAATCAGCGCTGCAGTGTCTCTGACACTATAGCATAATGCTGAGCACGGACTTCATTTTGCAGGTGTTGCGACGCACGCACACATACACTCATTTTGAATGAAACTGTTATAATACGAATTGTTTTTTTTTTATTTTTATACATATATATATATATATATATATATATATATATATATATATGTATAAATATATATATATATGTGTATAAAATATATATATATATATATATATATATATATATATATATATATATATATATATCTATATATATATATATATATATATATTCTCTATCCCATTTGCCCCATTTCCCCAGTGTTTAAATATGAGCGATTAAAAGGAAATGTGGGGTTTGCAATTTTGAATTGTTTTTCATATGTGTAATATTCCATATCGAAATAACGCTACTAACTAATGTGAAACTACATTATAACCCTTCTTTGCATAATGGTGGAAATTTCCATCGTAACATTGAATGCCTAAAGATTATATAAAAGAAACAAAATCACTTTAAGTTGATCGTGTCTAGATACCTTTTTAATGTCCATTACAGAAAAAAAAAAAACATAGCTGTCAAATTTATTTTTTTTAACCATTTTTCCTTTAATTTTGAACATGAATTATATCACCTTGATTTATTTCACCAATAAAAAAAAATCATGCAAAGAAGGTTTAAGCGTTTAATGTATTTCTTGTTACTTAATATTGTTATCATAGATTTAACAATACTAATTATTTGACTTGTTAAGTGTTTAACACCTGTTTTTTTTTTTTTATTTGCGACAGTGCATTCAGACCCGACGGATATGGAGGTCAAACGAATTTATTTGTATACGATTACGTTACTGTATACATGAGACAGAAAAAGATAAGATGTCCGGTGTCTTGTTCTTATTAAAGCGTGCGGTAGCGAAAATATTTATATATGAATAGATTTGTTTGCCAAATCCTATATCTAAAGGGTCGAAAACATTTTTAATCTGTTTTTTATACTTGGCATTTTTTAGTAAAACTTTAGATTTTTTTTAATAACGGTACAAAAAAAAACTAACTAATATAAAAATAATTTGCAATTACTATATTTTATTTATTTTACATTAAAAGAACTGAATTAAATTAATTTAAATAAAAAACATGCTAATTTTGTACAATCTGGTATGACAAACAAGCTGATGGCTTGACTTATGGAAAGTGATCACCGTCGCATTTCCCATGGACAAGTATAATACTATAGACATCATGATCCTTATGGCAACCCAAATGTGTTTCCATTTTCAATGACTAAGGTAACTTCTAAAAATTACAAGATACATAATTTTAACGTTACCAGAGGGAGACTTTGTACAAAAGTCGATTGCTTGGGTACCACTGTCCCATTCGTGTTTCAACCGTGAAGCAGTTGTGTTTGCATGGCTGTGTTTCAGTTTGAAGGGTGGGATATGGCGTGAATTTACTGGGTACAGAGGAATAACACCTGTGTCCTCAGGAATGGCAACGCATGGGAAGTAGCATGGGCGAAACAGTATACTCTGTTATGTTCATGGTACTGCTCATGTCTATAGGCGACGGTTACCACTTTCCATCAGGTGGGCCGTCAGCTTGTTTCCCATTCTAAGTTGTATAAAAAAAAACTGAAACATAGTCTCATTTGTAAGTTTACTTGACGGTAAAAACACGAATGGAATTAATATATTGACAAGTAGATGTTTTTTTGTACAAAATCTAGTAAATATAACCTTCAAGAAAAGAGCATATTCCTGTTTAAAAGGCCGGCAGCACACTTGCAATGCCGCTGGTGTTGTGGGTGATCATGGGCGGCGGTAGTCACTTACCATCTGGTGAGTCGCATGCTCGTTACTCTCTGTGTTATACGAAAAAAAATTGTGTACAAAATATGCCAAGTATATAAAACGGATTATTAATTGTCTATACACTTTTTATTAAAGATTTATTTTTTCTTTTTTTATGGCAACACATTCCAGGCGACGCATCGAAGGAGGATATTGACATTGGAATGAAGTTAGGTGCCGGCTATCCCATGGGTCCCTTCGAGTTAGCGGACTACACCGGCCTCGACACCAACAGATTTGTGATGCAGGTTATGTATGAGATGACCAAGAATCCAGTCTTCAAGCCAATACCGCTGCTTGACAAGATGGTCGCTGAGGGGAAACTTGGCATCAAGACTGGCGAGGGTTTCTATAAATACAATAAGGGAGGCCGTGTTAAGTAAAGTTTTCCAGCGTCTATAACAAACCCCCCCCTCCCCATCGCCCACCCACCACTGTTCCACCACTCCCTGTCCACGGTTATGGTCGTTAAATCTTTGAAAATTACCGTTACATTTAATATAATTACTATAGTTACTACAGAAGTGTAGGTACAAAGATGTATAGCAAATTTGGGCCGAATAAAACATTTCTTGTGCCTTCGTCGTATAACCTTAAATAGTAAATGTTCCCTCCTATTGCGATATTCCTTTATTACTACGTAGAACATTTAAATAGAATAAAGGCACATGTATAGAATCTATTAATTAACATTAAAAATACAGATTTACATACATACATACATATCTATCACGCTTGTCTCCTATAATAGTGCAAATGAAAATAAAAAAAATTAAAAAAAAAATGTATATTCCAATAAAGTGACACCAGTTATAAATTATACAGTATAATTTTATTATAAAGTGGCATGAATAAAAAGTTATGTATTTAAATAAATAATTACCTAAATATATTTTTTTATTTTGTATAAGTACCTACAGATATAAGTCGAGTAATAACGTAATTGTACGAAAATTAACTCTCTATGTGAATTAGTTTTTAGGAGTAACATACAATAAAAAAAAAGAATTACTGGAGTTTTTTTTTTCCAAATTTGTATTTAAATATTAAATTAACCTGTTCTGTATTTAACAACCATGACATAAGTTTGTTATTGCTCTAAATATATTATTTTATTTTTTTAATTTGTTTGATTTTCGTTCACTATTTGACCGTATTAAGGTTTTAACTTATACTTAATTTTATCTTCATTATTTAATTTTTTTTTTATGCAACTTAGAATGGCAAACAAGCTGACGGCCCACCTGATGGAAAGTGGTAACTGTCGCCTATAGACGTGAGCAGTACCATGGACTTAACAGAGTATACTGTTTCGCCCATGATACCCCCCATGCGTTGCCATTCCAGAGGACTCAGGTGTTATTCCTCTGTACCATGTAAATTCACTGCCATATCCCAAACTGAAACACAGCCATGCAAATACAACTGCTTCACGGTAAAAACACGAATGGGACAGGGGGCCCAAGCAAACGACTTTTGTACAAAGTCTCCCTCTGGTCATTTACATTATTCTTAGACTTATATTGGATCTTCATGCCAAGCCCTTTACGAGGCAAAGAAAACCGAAGGTCAATGAAGTCTATCTTTGAGGAGAAAGGGATTGTTAGTAACGGAGACTAACGGCCCCATAGCTAACAAAATTTCCCTCCTTGATGCCAAAAACAGATATCGTGGGTTCGCGATCTTTTACGGATCCTTCGGCGTCTCTCAGTCTCCCCTTCCCCAACTAAACTGGGCCCACCCTAAGGCCGGTGCTGGGTACTGTGATTCAAATATGTCTCATTGGAGGGCAACGTGCGAGTGATGTGTTGCCAGCTGAAGGTAACAAGTTTTATCGGCTATTCGTAATCACGCGGGTGATACCGACGAATTTATCTATAAGTTGTGTCAACTACATAGATTAAAGGGAAATACCTGTCATTTTTCTACAGTGTAATGTCATAGATGTAGTATAAAAAATCATATGACAGAGTAAATTAGGTATGGTAGCGACATTTGTGTTGTAGCATGTGGCAAATATTGGAGCTACGGCCGCCATGTTGGTATTGCCATTAAATTATACAATTTACCGGACTTAATTTTCCTGATCTATATACATAGGTAAGAATGAAAAGGCAGGCCAGTTAGCCCATCTTGATGAATTCACTTAGAATAGAACACCATTGTTTCCAGAGACCCGCAAGGAGACAGAAGGTCGATCTGACGGGGTGTATTGTTAGCAATGCGGCTACCAATCCCCATTATTAACAATCTCTTTTTCCTCCTCATAGACATAGTATGATATACTTACTTATTGACAACTGGCAATACAGAATACAAAATATTTTGTGCTGGCTATACAATCATAGACACAATAAAAAATGGTAACATTAGTGTTCGTGTTTTGTAAAAGTGTGCATGTGATAAGTCTGAATTTATGTGAACTCTAAGCTGCAAAAATTGCAAAACTTTATGTATTTCTTATAATTTTTATTTCAATTCTTGGACGTTTAGATCGTAATTTATATATTTACACTTTATTACACTATTTATAAAAATAATAAATATAGTAAATCTTATTAAGAAGTAATACAAATGTCTTTATTAGAATTAAATTAGATATTTTTTTACAAATCCTTGTACAAAATATTTTTGACGGTTCTATAACTTTGCATTTTTTTTTTATATATAAATGTTTACAGGATAAATACATGAACAATGTGCAATTTTCTGGTTTCTTTCTAATTTGCATACAAAAACAACACACTTTAACTACATTCTATTAACGAGCCCCATATTGCTTTATTTTTTACCCTTATAAAGCTTCTTTTTACAAAATGGCAACCCACATTGCTATTAACGCCCCCTACAATCCACATATCAGTTGATCTCACTATCTTTTTGCAAATCAATTGATAATGTTGTCGCTTACATGATTACATAGTTTTACGAATATATACTAATACACCGGAAGAGTTTGTTTGTTTGAACGCGCTAATCTCCGGAACTAGTAGCCGAATTTAAAAAAAAATGTCTTGAAGTTTGTACATATTTATTTTTTAATTAATTTTTAGATTAGGAACCGGTTTTAATCTTTTGCGATAAATAATGGTAACACTAGGTGTCATGTCGAATAGGAAGATCAAAGATATGGCCAGGAATAGAGCTGGCTGGAAGAGAATGCATGAATAAGTTGCACCGACAAGAGGTAATTCTTAAATGAAAAAATGGACTGTGTAGGCCTCAAATAGATTTTTTGCTGACTGAAGTTTACTTTTTCGAGACAAAAAAAAAACAATAACTTTAATCTTACTCCTTTAATATAGAATAAACACATACTTTTAAAATTATAATGTTATTTTTTTTGTTTGAAAAGAGCAATAGTTTCTTGTGTGCTCCCAATTAAAAGTTCGCGATGGATAAAGCGGTAGAATAGATAAAAATAACTTTTTTTTTTAAATACAGTTGGGTTTTTAAATGTTTTATTTATATTAAATTTGTTGTAGGAGATGCGTCTGCGCAAGATATCGATGTGGCGTTGAAACTAGGCCTGGGAATACCTATGGGACCATTGGAATTGGCTGATTTCACTGGACTGGATACAAAAGTGGCTATTTTAAATGTGATGCTCGAAAAAACTGGCCATCCAGTATTTAAACCGATACCACTATTAAATAAACTGGTTAACGAGGGCAAATTGGGGAGAAAAAGTGGGGAGGGATTTTATAAATACGACGATAAACAGAAAAAAATTAATTGACAGCAAATTATCATGGTTCCCTTCACTAATACGTAATATTAAAAAAAAAAGAAGAAAAAAAAAATTACGACTAGTGTTGATCCTGAGATCTGAATTTATCTGAATTATTGTCAATGTAATAAATTATAAGTTGCAATCTATATCATTTTTTATTTCTTTACTAATACTTACCTACTATCTTCACGCCAAAATTCATACGGGGTAGTTAAAGAAACCTAAATATTTAAACATCCTATCAAAGAAAAATATGTGTTGTGTGTATATATATATATATATATATTGCACTTGAACAGCAAGGGAGGGCTTATCTCTAAAAGAGATTTCTTCCAACCAAGCTAGTGTAGTTAAAGAGAAATCTAGCTAACGGTTAATCTAGTGCAGGAAAGGTACCGGTAAAAATATATATATATATATATATATATATATATATATATATATATATATATATATATATATATATATATATATATATAAGTGCATAGTCTTATCATGTATTATTAGTTAAAAGGTGAGATTTCAATCTTATGAAGGAAGTAATGGAGGGACTAATCCGTATATCAGCAGGTAGCCTGGTCCACAGTTACGCAGTGAAGACGATATCATTACCATATTTAGTGGTACCATTAAAATAAGGTGATAAATGACAATGCCTTCACTGGTGCCCTGCCGGTGTATACCGATAGCGCGGGTAGGGATGCCATTCCATTATCACCCATTAAAAAAAAATGTTAATAGGAAGTATCTAACGGGAAATTCTTAATAAAATATTACTTTGTATATATATATATATATATATATATATATATATATATATATATATATATATATATAAAAGATATATATATATATATATATATATATATATATATATATATATATATATATATAACGTACGTACGTAACTCGTATACAGTCATATTATTTTATCTTTCGCGAATAATGTTAAACATTGATAAGTTTTTGTCAATCTTGTCTATCGATTAGATAGATCCGTTATGACTGCCAAAGTCACGCTGTTTTAGTTAGTATTATTGCTAAGCAGCTAGATTACAGCTTATTCATTTTCTCGGCTGTTACAAAGGTACAAAAATCAACAAAGTGTTGTGTTTAATTCTATAACGTTCGTAGGTATGTGACTTTATTCGTCGTAGATTAATTGTTTTTGGGCCTTAACGATTTCCCGCCATTATCTTAAGCGTATTTCGTGATACAATCACAAGTTTTGTTGCAAATTATGATTAATAAATAAGTGCTACCTATTTCTGTCTTGTAATAAACCGGAGGGGGGGGAGGGGTTGTTAGCAATGGAGTTTGACAGCCCCATTGTTAGCAATGTACCCTATCAGGTCGACCTCCACGCGGTTCCACCTGGAAACCATCGTGAACAATTCTTGTTGAACTCGTCACGATGGGCTAACAAACAGATCTGTTTCATTCTCACCTATCGTCACTGGTGCCCCGCCAGCGTATACCGATAGCGCGGGCGGGGTTACCATTCCATTATCACCCCATTAAATAAAAACTTATGGAACCGATACATGGTCAGCGAGCTATAGAAACGGCTATGTTCGGAGTCTCTTTTCATGATAAAATCCGAAACGAGGATATCCGCAAAAGAATCAAAGTAACCGATATAACCCGAAGGATAAGCTAGCTGAAGTGGCAATTAACTGGTCTCATAGCTCGAAGAACCGACAACCGATAGGGAAGATTCTTGAGTGGAATGGTGACCCCGTACGGGCAAACGTAGTGTAGGTTGACCTCCCACTAGATGGAGTGACGATCTCAAATGCGTAGCATGGAATCAGTGGACGCAGGTGGCTCAGGACCGTTCCTTATGGCGGTCTATGGGGGAGGCCTATGTTCAGCAGTGGACAGATAATGGCTGAGATGATTTCTGTCTTGTGGTCGTTCAAAACCATAGATGAGGTTAGAACAAAACGAGAAATGACAGCAACATTATTCTCAATTTCGTGTATAATATAGTATATTTTATACATATGTGTATGTATATTTGTTATTTATATACGAGTATATATTTATTCGTTTATATATGTAATTTTAGTATGTATGTATATCAATAATTAGTAGTACCGCATTCGAGTATTCTGACACTTCCCTATGGTTGACTGGGAGAGAATGCTTTTAGCATTAATTCCGCCATGTACACATACATATATGTACTAATGAATGAATAAATAAATAAAACCATCTGAGGTACATACAGAGCCAAGATTTGTTGAGATATGATAGGATCCCTCCTCTCATCTCTCTGTCTCGCTCTTGTTATTAGAGAAAAATTAGTAGATATGGGATTAAGTTACGTTTTCACAGAACTGCCCATTCATTATAAATTCACCTAAACTACTTAAGTGTTTCCACTTGTTATTAATCCAATTGAGAATCAAACCCAGGATTTGCGTGAAGAAATAGGTCTGAGGTAAGCCACAGTGTGCTTATAATTTGTTACAAGGCTACCGTTACTAGAGGGAGACTTTGTACAAGTCGATTGCTTGGGTACCTCTGTCCCATTCGTGTTTCTACCATGAAGCAGTTGTGTTTGCATGGCTGTGTTTCGGTTTGAAGGGTGGGATATGGCGTGAATTTACTAGGTACATAGTAATAACACCTGATTCCTCAGGTATGGCAACGCATGTGGGGTATCATGGGCGAAACAGTATACTCTGTTATGTCCATGGTACTTCTCACGTCTATAGGCGACGGTTACCACTTTTTATCAGGTGGGCCGTCAGCTTGTTTGCCATTCTAAGTTGTATAAAAAAAAAATCGTTCACTGGTGCCCCGCCGGTGTATACCGATAGCGCGGGTGGGGTAACCATTTCATATTCCATGCGGAAACCGTCACGATTAATGCTTACCATAACGATAGGCCAACTGGCCTGCTTCATCTTCACCTATCATCCTTCACTGGTGCTCCACCAGTGTTACAATTTCATTTCATCTCATATTTTTTTTTACCAGGCCCTCAACTAAATGAGCAATGATCCCAAGAAAAAGCACCGTAAACTGCGGAGGCAGCGTTCCATTCACGGGGTGCACTACGACATTGAGAAGCGTGAGGAGGTGGTGACCCGACCGTTCAGGATGCCGCCCCACCGCGAGATACAGGCTTACGATCGACAAGTGGCTGGTCACACGGCCACCAAGGATACCAAGTTTTTAGGTAAAGCAGATATGAATATGTAGGGCGTAGAAGGGATTGTTAGTAATGGGGATTAGTAGCCCTATTGCTAGCAATATACCCTGTCAGGTTGACCTCCTCGTGGTTCCCCCTGGAAATTATCGTGATTGATTTATTATTAGATTCGTCACGATAGGCTAACTGAACTGCTTCATCCTCACCTGTCATCCCTCACTGGTGCCCTACCAGCGTATACCGATAGCGTTGGCGGGGTTACCATTCCATTAACATCCTTTAAAAAAAAATATGGATACGTACACGTTATTGCACCTTTATCAACAATTTTCAATTTTTCACGGCATAATTTCATTTTTGTTTTGCCAAATGTTGACTGCGAGAGAATGCTATATAGTATTAAGTCCACCTTTTGTACCATATATTTTTTGTAATATGGTCGATAATCGATTCTGAGACGCCTATTTTATATATTTCTCTCTTAACTTAGGGTTCTTCAAAAGGGGAGTAAAAAGGTTTCTTCAGGGTCAGCAACGCGCGCGTAATACCTCTGGTATTACAGGCGTTCATAGGCTACGGTAACCGCTTACCATCAGGTGGGCCGTATGCTTGTTTGCCACCTCAGTAGTTTAAAAAAAATACTTAATATTTTCGTGTGATAATTTCAAGAAATAACTGTTTTTTTTTTTATATAATTAACTAATATAAAAAATAAAAAAGACGGGGACAGTTTGTTACTATTAAAGATTACCACTCCCATTTTTAATATTTATTTATTTATTTATTTATTTATCTCACAACTTTTTTGAGTACAATGAAACATTTAAAATCATACCATAGATACATCAAAGTTGTAGAGAGCTGGTGCCTGAACTGGGTATCCAAAGAACCCGTATCACAAGGCACCAGGACCACTCGCTGGCATGAAACATTTTATGGTAATACATACAAACGGAGAACACAAAAGTTATTAGGCGTAGCAGATTCAATATGAACACATGTAAATACATATATACATATAGTTATATAATATTTAAAAGTTTAAATAACAATCATAATCATCGGTCCCATTGCTAGCAATATACTGTCTGGTCGATCTCTACGTGGTCCCCGCTGGAATTCCAGGTGTAATCATCACGATGGGCTAACTTGCCTTTTCATCCTCACCTATCATCCCTCTCTGGTGCCAGACGCGACAGTTACTAGTTACTAGTAACTTAGCAATGGAGTTTGACAGCCCCATTGCTAGCAATATACCTTATTAGGTCGACCTCCACGTGGTTCCCCCTGGGAACCATCGTGAACAATTCTTGTTGAATTCGTCACGATTGGCTAACTGACCTACTTCATCCTCACCTATCATCCTTCACTGGTGCCCCGCCGGTGTATACCGATAGCGCGGGTGGGGTTACCATTCCATTATCATCCATTTAATAAAAAAAACTACATTTCATCAGTTGTTTGCAACTTGTTTGCCATTCTAAGTTGCATAAAAAATCTACACAAATACTCATTTAAGTCAAATCTTGTCAGGACTACTTCAATGTAACGACGGTACAATTTTGAAGCCGATCCTCAAGGAAGCTCAAAAACGCGAGGTGGAATTCTACAATCGGCTGGCCACGGCCACGGAGCCTGATCTGGTGGAGATGAGGAACTTTGTGCCGAGGTACTACGGCTGCAAGAAGGTCACATACAATGGACACGAGCAAGAGTACATCATACTGGAGGACCTAACGAAGAATATGCTGGAGCCCTGCATCATGGATGTTAAAATAGGTATGGCAGAGGAAGGACCACAGATAAGTCTGCAGGGTAAAATAGAAACCATTAGAAACTTTTTAAGACCACATTCTACAATTGAAACTAACACCTGAGTAAACAGGAATGGCAACGCATGAGAGTTATCATGGGCGAAACAGTATACTCTGTTATGTCCATGGTACTGCTCATGTCTATAGGCGACGGTTACCACTTTCCATCAGGTGGGCCGTCAGCTTGTTTGCCATTCTAAGTTGTATAAAAAAAAAAAAAAGTTTATTTTTAATTCATATATCCACAAAATACACTTAACATATTAGATACATTAATTTACCAAACTGCATGTCAGTTTGTTGGTTATATAGTACTCTCTTTGAATTAAGTTAAAAAGCTACTAATCTAATGATTAGTAGCTTTTTAACTACTAGCTTTTTAATTACTGTAATCAGTACTACATAATTTAATATAAACACAGATATAGCATCTGTGTAAATAAATATATAAATCCTTATATATTGTATTTTGAAATCTACATCCAAAAACGATAAAAAAACTAAGCAATTTAGAATGTTTTAATGTAATCACTACCAGTTTAACTTATGTGTCATTTAGTCGAGAAAGCTCGACTAGTTTTGCGAACCATTAAAGAGCGGCAATTTTTTTTTATACAACTCAGAATGGCAAACAAGCTGACGGCTCACCTAGTGGAAAGTGGTAACCGTCGCCTATAGACATGAGCAGTACCATGGACATAACAGAGTATACTGTTTCGCCCATGATACCCCACATGCGTTGCCATTCCTGAGGACTCAATTATTCCTCTGTACCCTGTAAATCCACGCCATATTCCATACTTCAAACCGAAACACAGCCATGCAAACACAACTGCTTCACGGTTGAAACACGAATGGGACAGAGAGCTGTGGTCCAATCGCGACTCTGCGTATGGGAGTTAAAATTAGTATGGGAGGTTAAAATTTTAAATGCTCTTTTGGGGAAAATATACAATTTTACTAGTGCAACATTCCGTTCGATTTTACTTGAACGAACTTAAGACGATGGAAAACATAAAATATGAAAACTCACCAGGTATAAAAAATATTTCTTCATATTTCATAGTAAATACTCATCTCGGTATACTGGTACTCTTTTCGAATATCATTTGTTTTTTTGTTTATTTGAATGAAAGATGTTGCACTGTTAGATAATTAAAAACACATCACTATCGTTTCAGAGATTTTTTTTGAATGAATGGTTTATTTTTTCTTCACAAAAGGTAATATAAAGTGACAACTTGAGGTACAATTTGATATGAAGACCAATTTTGTGATAGACTGGTGCTTGCGATAGGTTTAGAAGAACCTGTGTTACAAGTCACCAGTATATCAGCAATAGCATAAGCCTTCCCCATAAGGAGAGTTCTGCCAATAGTTGCTACGCTTGGCAAACGGGTTGGCAACCGCAGTTAGTCTTTAAGAGATGTTTTAAGAGGGACGCTGACCTATCCCTCGACTATTAAACTCCCTTAGTCATCGACATCCACTATGCCGGGACCACACAACCCTGGGACCAGTTCAAACACATAAAAAATTTAAATAATCATAATTTATATGCTGCAAAGCAATGTACATTTAGTGAGTACATATGTTTGCTTATAAGGTAGACGAACATGGGACCCACTGGCAACAGAAGAGAAGATAGCGAACGAGAAGAAGAAGTACGCGCGGTGCAAGGAGCAGTTCGCGTTCTGCATACCAGGGTTCCAGGTGTATCGGCTGTCCACCGGACAGCTGCATAAATATGACAAGGATTACGGGAAGAAACTGCACGGTGACAAGGTTATAGAGGGTTAGTTTCGTCACCATCATTTCAGCCATTATCAGGCCACTGCTGGACATAGGCTTCCCCCATAGACTACCATAAGGATCGATCTTCACGCGGTCCGCCCTGGAACGTCCGCCCGTCGTAGTTAATTCTTGTCGAAGTTTTTACAATGGGTCGACTAACCTACTTTAATCCTCATCTGTCGTCTATCACTGGTGCCCCACCAGCGTATACCGATAGCGCAGACGGGGTTACCGTTCCATTATCACCCATTAAAAAAAATACTAGTGGGATATAGGATGTAAGATGATTGATAAATTACTAACATTCCATTATCATCCATTTTGATGTTTTTTAAAACAACCTTAAACGATCTTTTTTAGCGATAAGGTCGCCCATTGTTTTCTCACTGTGATTATTTCTTGTAATTGTTTATATTTATAATAAGTTTTTTTTTCTTTTGATGGGTGAAAATGGTATGGTAACCCCGCCTGCGCTAACGGGATACGCTGGCGGAGCACCAGTGAAGGGTGATAGATGAAAATGAAAATAGCCCAGTTAGCCCATCATGATGAATTTATCAGGAATTAACCATGATAGTTTCCAGGGGGAACTGCGAGGAGGTCGACCTGGATGGGTATATTGCTAGCAATGGGATTCTCAGTCTCCGTTACTAACAATCCCTTTCCCTCCTAAGTTTGCTATTGTAATCCTTTGGAGGAAACAATAAAGAGTATCTATCTATCTATCTATCTATCTATCTATCTATCTACGTATGTGCAGCGGTGCGCAGCTTCCTAAACGTGGAAAGTGGCGCGCGGCGCGCGGCGGCGGCGCTGGCGGCGGCGCTGTGGCGGCTGCAGCGCTGGGCGCGGCGCGCGCGGCCGCTGCGGCTGTACGCCGCCTCGCTGCTGCTCGTCTACGACGCCGCCCGCCTGCGGCCGGCTCCACCTCCACCTCCCTCCACAGGGTATGGGCCCAGACAATTTATTTTACGCAAACATTTTACCCGCCACTTTCCCGCGTGGTCGGGATGTAAGTAACCGGGATAAATAGTAGCCTGTATAATACGTATAGCGTATGCTAAGTTTCATAACGATTCGTTAAGTAGTTAAGGCACCGTGAGATAGTAAATAAATAGATAGATAGATATATAATTTATTTGCATTACTTACAGCACACAAATAACTACAGACACGATAAATAACTATAGATAGATACATACGCAAAAAAATTAAATAAAAGAATACATATAAAAAAAAAGAAAAATACTTAAAAAAGTGACATAATTTTTCATTTCATGAGTACGAGTATGCTACAGTAACACAAAATGATCACAACTCAGTTTATTGCTTTGCCCTCAAAAGAGTAAAACAATGATATTCTGTTGTAACCAAAAGTTATTCCATACTTCACATTCAGTAAAGATTTATTAAAGTTTGTCCAATTCGTTCTGCTACTTAGCTGTCACTCTCGTCGCAACCGCTACAATGTACAAGTTATGGGCCCAGTGACTTTTTTTGAAATCTGTCTTTGTTACCCGTCTATTAAAGAATGACGGTTGCATCTGTGGGCACGGCGATACATATGTCACTATTTATTTATAATTCATACTGCTGCTCATTTATAAACACCAGCATTCACTACAATGTCCAAGTTATGGGCCCAGTGTCACTATTAAAATGTATCTCTTTCGTCTCTTTGTTCAAGAAAAGTGAAATAGCAGGGGTTTAACCACCTCTCGCAGATGCTTTATGACCTTCTATAAATGATCAGTATCCAAAATTATTAAGTTTACTTTCACATTGTAACACATATTTCTCCTCTAAACAAGATGTTACCAGGCAATCACTGCACTGGATTGTTTTCTTTATACTACTTAGAATGGCAAACATGCTGACGGCCCACCTGATGGAAAGTGAGAACCGTCGCCTATAGACATAAACAGTACCATGGACATAACAGAGTATACTGTTTCGCCCATGATGCGTTGCTATTCCTGAGGATTCAGGTGTTATTCCTCTGTACCCAGTAAATTCGCGCCATATCCCACCCTTCAAACCGAAACACAGCCATGCAAACACAACTACTTCACGGTTGAAACACGAATGGGACAGAGGTATCCAAGCAATCGACTTTTGTACAAAGTCTCCCTCTGGTAAAATTTATTGTATTTTAGTCACTTTTAGTCACAAATCTAATTTAATTAATTCAAATTAAATAAATTTTCACAGGTTAAAGGAAAAAAAATATCCCGCGGCGATAGTCCGGCGACGGTCCATACACTCGATACACAGCCCGGCAAGCGCCGGCTCCAACTTCAGCGGGCTCCTTACGTCTAAAGGACCTGTCTACAAGAAAGTCAAATCCGTACCTCTTAGCCCCATGACGTCACAAGCAAGTTTTGCCCCACCACCCCCTATTAATTCCCCGTGGAGCAACGCCTTCGACAGAGTCAATCAGAGCCACTCCCCTGATCATAATTACGATGATAAAATATGCAAGATGAAGATGAATTTCAGAGCCACCCTGGATCAGCTGTCGACTGAATCCTCAGACCCTAATGCGTGGGGTATTGTCAAGATTATAGATTTCGCTCACGTGTTCTTCAATGAGAAAGACGATATGGGCCCAGACGAGAACTTTCTGGAAGGCATAGACAATTTTGTGAAAATCTTCGATGAAATTTTAATTGAAACGCAGCATCAAGATATTTGATCCAGTGCCATATTTTAGATTTTAAACTAGAATAATTAAAAAATAAAAATCATTATATATTCTAACTGTAAGATATTACATTACTATTTTATTACTATTACTATTTTAGTTATGGTGAATTCGACATTTGAAGTTAGTTACAAGAGAAGAAAGAGGGCATAAAGATCTAGAAAAGATCTTTACGTACGTACGTAACCGTGATTCCTTAACTTCTGTAATCCGTACTTCCTAAAATATGTTATATTTTTTAAATGGTTTTCATAAAAAAAAATCGCTTTATTAAATTTATATTTAGAGAAAGAAACGCCACAGCACTTAATTTTTGACTGTAGCCGACTCATACATAAACGACATATCTCCTTTGGACTGGTCGTAGCTAGGGGGGAGCATTGAGGGACAGTGCCCTATCTTAAAAGGCCTAATGTCCAACCTTAAAATGAAAGGCCCAAGAAAATTAAATAGATTCGCTTTTTCGAAGTCACTTAATTATGGCTTCAGCCCTACCAAAAAGTTCTTTTGCCCTACCTTAAACTTGGGTCCAGCTACGGCCCTACCTTTGGAAAATACACATCCTGAGCAGATAAAAAACGTCGCTACAAAAGATCTTCAAATTCCTGTCGCTGATAGGAATTAGCAGCGAACGTTAAAAAAAAGGGCGTATACAAAAGATCATGGAAAAGTTGGAATGTCATAGGTTTTTCTGCAAATAATATTCATAAAAGTGTGTCTTATTTATTTGTTTGCGTTCTTTTATTTTCTATGTAATAAATAATTCAAGTAAAATATACTCATTTCTTCACTTACAATTTTGTATTTTTCTGCAAAACCTGGTCTGGTGTTTGGCTTTATGTTTAACAAGTTTTTACCCGCGAGTTCAGCCGTGTGATTGC
The DNA here is from genome assembly GCF_026898425.1 of Galleria mellonella. Classification (NCBI taxonomy): domain Eukaryota; kingdom Metazoa; phylum Arthropoda; class Insecta; order Lepidoptera; family Pyralidae; genus Galleria; species Galleria mellonella. The sequence goes on from NW_026442061.1 coordinate 3,629,489, forward strand.
GATATATTTTTTTTAATGGATGACAATGGAATGGTAACCCCGCCCGCGCTATCGGTATACACCGGCGGGGCACCAGTGAAGGATGATAGGCGAGTATGAAGCAGGTCAGTTAGCCCATTGTGACGAATTCAACAAGAATTGTTCACGATGGTTTCCAGGGCAAACCACGTGGAGGTCGACCTAATAAGGCATATTGCTAGCAATGGAGCTGTCAAACTCCATTGCTAACTATCTCTTTCCTCTAATAATTAAATATAGACATGTCAGGATGTGTGTGTGTGTGTGTGTGCAACACTAAAAAACGAGTCAGTTAATATGACCTTAATTACCTGACAAATAATTGACCCATTTTTAAATCTCGAGCCTCTATAGCAATTTCTGTATAAATCTAACTTCTTAATACCTTCTATATTAAATTTATATTTCAAACGACGTTATAAATAAAGTTGTATTTTTTTCTTTTTTTTTTTTTATGTCACCTCATAACTCCGTTGTAAAACCGATTTGGAAAATTCATTTTTTTTATCTGAAAGATTGGCCCTTTAGAAACTTTATTAAAATCCATTCAATAGTTTAAATTTAAGATCAAAATAAACGGGTTTTTCACAATCGGAGCTGGGTTTTTTTTTGTGGAACACAATTTTTAATTATATATTATATTTTATGGCGAAATAAAATGGTAATAAATAAAAAGCACAGACTCGTTTTCGCATTATAAATATTTAATTCGAAATCAGCCAAAAATTATATTCCCAAATAAAAATTATCTATAAACTTAATGTAGAATCTATTATGAAATGAAACGTGGCGCGCCGGCCCAACCGGGCAGAGACCGTGTCGCCGCATCGCCGACTCGTTTTGCACACGTTACTTCGTATCCGACGTATGTTAGGCTCAAGAATCTCGTAATCAAATAGAGATCACAACGTGGGCACAGTATTGATGTCAAATTTAAATTTAAAATGATACTTTCCGTCTCGGAGAGGATCTTTCTTTTCTATTTCTATACACCCATCTAGATAAGTAGCAAACGACTCTATCGATTGAATCGTTATAAGTTAGACATCTGGCCTTCTAGACAAGTGGCGAGCGAATTCGTCGATGGACTCGACATCGCTAGCGAGTCCGTAAGTTGGAATGAGTCATCTAGCGTTGCTTTCTCATTCTATCCCACGGACTCGCTAGCGATGACGATTTCATCGACGAATTCGTTTGCCATTTATCGACAGGTCCTGGTGTTGCTATCTCATTCTATCACATGGACACGCTAGATATACCGATTCGCTTGTTTGTGCCCATAGACAAATGGGTAAACAAATTTATCGATAGAATACTTTCTGTTAGCGCTCACATAGAAAACAAGACAGTGTACGCCGCCATCTCATTCTATCGCGGTCTAAGCTAACGATGACGATTCTATTGATAGATTTTTTTTGCCTATTAATTATATATTGGGTATATGTATTGGCGAAGCAGCCTGATGCCTCTTCCGATAGGTGGTAAACGTCGCCTATAGATAATATACAATAACACTATGGACATTACAGAATACACTATGACGCCCATGACGTTACTATTCCTAAGAACTAAGGTGTTTGCCTGGATATAATTTTAACACCTTTCGTCTGTAGTACAAGTGTCTACATCTAAATGTGTCTCTCGAAGGTTCTAATATATATTAGGATCTCTCGTTAGGGAGAACGCACAAAAATATCATAGGAATCAAAATTTATCGACGCCAATTCTGCGTTCACGTTTCAATCTCTATACAATTACGATCATCTTGGTTAGGCTTTATGTTATGGACTAGTTTATTATAACTACAATCTCATATTATACTTTTAAAATACTAAATATGTCACAAAATATAGTTAGTCTGGTATCTAGTACAATTAATATAGTAAATTACAATTATATTGAATAAATTCTAACATAAAAATTATATTAAACGTCAAACATTACAATTATAATATTAGTTCACGAGACCATAGATATTTTATCTACCAATAGACTACCAGTGCTACAGAGAAGGAGAATAAAACTAGAGACTTTAGAGCGAGATAGACAGACGAGACCATTTCCGTATTTGCGTAATGACCTAATCATAGTGTAGTTGTGAAAAAAAAGTAACAAATCCTATGCAATCGAATTTTATTTTTTGGTCTTGTCTTAATTAACGCCATCTATTGTAGATAAAGTTTCTATGCACGAATAAACATACAGAGCCTAAGTATTAAAATAGCGTGTGCAAAATATCCCATCTCAACTGTCTAATTACAAGTATAATTAATGTTATGACAGCAGAGATGACTAATTTAGGTCTAGATATAAACAGAACTTCTACTGAGACGCAGTTATTACTTTTAGATATTTTTAGTATATATATATATATTTTTTTTTCCCCTCTTTTGGAAACTTTCAATAATCATTACAAACGATATTTTGTTAATCTGTAATATGATACAATCATGCACGATAAATTTATTCAAACACACTTAAAAATATTAAACAATATGAGATGTATGATGAAAAATTTATGGACGAAAAAATTAAATGCTACGCTTGTCTATGCCTATTTAGCATAATATATTTTTTTTTATTGCAAACCATTGACAATATTAGCTACAAATTGAATAAAAAGAATTATTCAAAATAGGCTAATAATATTGGGTGATTGAAATACTGAAATTAGGCAGCTGGGGTCGGTTTAAAAGGCGACATTAACGAGGAAAAAAATAAATAAAAAATCGCTTTACTTTACTTTAGTAAAATTATTGTCACGAACTACCGAGAATTAAATGTAACGTAATTTTGACTAAAGTACATTAACCATCTCGATGAAAAAAAAAACATAAAACCTCTCATTAACCTATTTTAGTTATTGAATGCTCTTTTATGATACATTTAATTAAAAAAAAAAGACTAAATAATGTATCAATTAAAATAGGTTTGTAGGATTTAATTTTTCAGATTTTTAGACGAATAATTTTGCTATGGTACCAAACTGAAATCTTAATAGACAATTGCACTTCAGAATTCGTACCTCTAACTGTGATCACTTGATCTGTGTTGAGACAGAAACAGTTAAAACTGTTAACTATAAACTTTTAGATCCTACATCAGTATTTTCAACCACCTTCAGTTAAAAGGTTCTCAGTTCGAGTACATTTTAGTCCCCAAAATACTTTCATGTTATAAAGCCATCATAACATGTCAAAAATCACAATTGATTCCAGGAAATTTTAAATTAAACCAATAACTACCTCTCAATCCCTTGTCAACTTTTGTAGTTTTTCATTATTAGTTATAAATAACGATACCTAAAAGGTAAAGTAAATTAAATTACTCATGTAAATGGCAAAAAAGTCAGTCAAATGTACAAATGGCATCGACTTAAACCTCCAGTTTATATCAAATAAGTACATGCATTACAAACATGTATACCTACTTGTATATTTGCTTTAAAGTAAGAGTTTAACATAAGTGTATGTTCTTAAACTATCATATTAACGTTGCAAATAATAGAATCATTTCTTCTCTTCTCTTATCTCTCTTGAGACATCTACAGTGAAGACAGATCAATAATGAAAGAGATGATAGAGACAGTCTTATTTTGATCACCACTTAAACAAGTCAAGTATGATGGTAGATAATTAATGAGAAACCACAAAATTGGCAAGATCAACGCATTGCTAGCAACCTCCTAAAGAAAGTCAGGCTCACAACTTTACCTACATATAATTTTTCAAATTTTTTTTTCAGTCATTTTACAAAAATTACAACAAATCTATATAATAACAATACAAAAGAAATAATATGTAGTAACTAAAAAATACTATCGAACATTGACAATATATATTTTTCTCCGCTTTTCCGATCACTCCCATTTCATAATCAACTAAACGGCAAACATTGAAAACAATGTTGTTTTAATTAATTTATATATACCCAACCGATTAGGCCGAATTACATAGGACACCACTTATACAACTCCAAATACAAAAACATATATGTATATATATATATATATATATATACATACATATATATATATATACATATATATATATATATATATATATATATATATATATATACACACATATATATATACATATATATATATATACATATATATATATATATATATATACACACATATATATATATATAGTTATACAATATAATGTACAATTTAACTGCATCTCAGTGTATATATTTGTGATGCTACTCCCAACATATGATATATATATATAGTGCATTATGAACAAATCTCGTCCCAGGATTACCACGTTTCCGGCAATATCATGGGCGTACTATAAAAATAAAACAAATCTATACACTTACTTCGCTGTTAAACTTCCGTTCGCAGTCGACAGGAACGTGTATCGTAGGACGATCGAACTAATCACATTCAACACTGGTTCAACGTAAAATATTTTTATTATAAAATTCACACGTACAGTTCTAGTGTAACCGTTACGATCGTCGTGTACGGGCGAATTTTATATTAACACTCCCCCTATGTACATAGTACGGGGCGGGCAGCACGCGACATCTCACCGGGCGTCCTCCGTACCGACAAATTAATACGCGTAAGCATCAATCAATTAGTGTTACAGAACGTAGGACGACAACAAATCGTAGAAACCATTCGAGCACCCGCCGCGACGGCCGAGCCAATATTTAGAGCGACTACAATTAATATTTTTTTTTTTTTAATAATTTTCTCGATTAATTTCATTAGAAAAGAAAAAAAAAAAAACAAAACACACACGGGGCGGAGGATTTGCAACATTTTATACTTAGTTTAGGTGAAGGTAGTATCACAATGCGTTATATGTCGGGCAGGTCGGGCGGCGGCGCCTTGTAGTCGTACGCGCAGCCGTGCACCTCCGCGTAGCGGTGCGGCGCGCAGTACGCGGCGCCGCAGCGGCAGCGGTGCTCGGTGGCGGCGCCCAGCCGCCGCCGGCACACGCCGCAGCGCACGCGCGGCTTGCCTCGCGTGCCCGGCTGCGGCGGCTGCGGCGGCTGCGTCGGCTGCGTCGGCCGCGTCGGCTGCGCCGGCTGCTCGGCGATGTTGTGTATGCGGCGCTGGCGGCGCTCGCTGCCGACCTCGCGGCTGCGCGGCGCGGGCGGCGCGGGCGGCGCGGCCAGGTGCAGGCCCTCGTCGCTGAGGTGCAGGTGCTCGCGGTTCCTGTGGCGGCTCAGCGTCGGCAGGATCCTGCAGATACAATTCACTTCACATAACTCACGTGATTTATAACCAGATATTAACGTCCCGCTATCGGGCAGACAGAGATCTCCGCCTGTACAGAGGAGTAACATCTGAGTCCTCAGGAATGGCAACGCATGGGGGAGAGGGGTTATATCATGGGCGAAACACTATACTCTGTTATGTCCATGGTACTGCTCATGTCTACAGGCGACGGTTACCACTTTCCACCAGGTGGGCCGTCAGCTTGTTTGCCATTCTAAATTGTATAAAAAAATTTTTTTTTTTCTTTTTTCTAGTCTGTTAATTGGCAATCTGTTCCTTATAGAACAATAATCTAATCTGCATTTTGGATGTCAAGCTTAAATTTTGTTAACATATAATAAGGCCAATCCATGAACCAGCTCTCAATCTTTGTCTGTAAAACTTTCTACCAGTTCTTGGATGCTGTGTCTTTTTATCTATCTATCTATCCTACTTAAAAGCTGCGCTCTTGTCGGTGTCAAGAGGCGAGTCTCTTCACCTTTTGATACGACACGACACCAACTCCTTCCTTCATCTGCCTGATGTAACTATGTCTTTTTAATCGAGAGAAATTAATGCTTCCCGATCCTTGTAATTGAGCGGCCAATTCATTCCTATGCCTATTCATTCTGGATTGATAATTTTTGCTGAATGTCTCGATTAAAATTTCAAATTTAAAGTAAATTATATTAATGCTTGATAATATTTATAATAAAATATTAATTTAAGAACTATAAAAAGAACGCATCGCTGCCGCCATGTAGTGATATGCAAGCGAGTTGGTTAAACACTGATTTATTCATTGAAATAATAAATAGATTGTTACCAGCCAGTACTTATAATGATATTATTGGCCAGTACGTGAACATATATAGTATAACTAGTCTGGCCATAAATCCTGTTACAGAAAAACTTCTTTTTCTTTTTTCAACTTTATAATTATTTTGAATTTGGAACACGTTTGTTATTTTAAAAACTTCTTTCAATTTCGCGCCATTTCACATATTTTTTCGTGTTCATTATCAAATTACAATATGGAATGGGACGTCAGCTTTACGGTTGAAACACGAATGTGACAGAGGTATCCAAGCAAACGACTTTTGTACAAAGTCTACCTCTCCCTTTAAATGATATTCGTAAATATGGAGTCGACAAATGACCTGTTCCGCTTGAGCTTCTCCAAATCAGAAGTGGAGGAGGAGAAGAGTGCATCGGAGAGCGGCGGGTGGTGGCGCGGCGCGGGCGCGGCCCGCAGCGGGTGCAGCGGGTGCAGCGGGTGCAGCGTCTGCAGCGACTGCAGCGGGTGCAGCGGCTGCAGCGGCTGCAGCGCGTGCAGCGACGACGCCGAGTGCGAGTGCGGCGCCAGCTGCGAGCTCGACCCGAACCCTGCCGCCCGCCAGCCGCCCGCCTCGCCGCCCACCAGCGGCCCTGCCCACATAATAAACAGATTACCGACTCAACTACTAAGACTACATTTTCATCCTACTTCAGACGCCAGTTCTTTACAATACATTAACTATGTAACCTTCAAAAATAAATATATTAGAACGTAATAGATGTACTGCTGGTAATGCGAAGAAAAAAAACTTTTTCTCAAACATGCTTGGAAATGGGAGCATTATTTTGACAATCTTCTTCGACATAAATCAAAATCGCCGTACTGGCCAAATACATGCGGGCAGCGGCCGGCAAAAGTTGCATGAAAATCCATATCTGTCGTGTTTTGCGGTCAGATAAATTACTATGTAAACTCATATCTGTCCTGTAATTTAAAAATGGAATGACCTTTTGAAACATGGCTACCAAGGAGGTAACTAATAAAAGGTTTTATTTAAATTTCGAACTGGCTTGCAAATAAAAAACTGCTTATTAAAAAAAAGGAACATTATGGCGCGTGAAAAAATATTATTGTTCGTTATTCGTCATTAAACTTAAACGGTAAAATTGTGTTTTTGATTTCCGCGCATTGTTTGAGAAAAATACTATGCAAGCCTTGGCCACAACTAGGCATTGATGGTCTCACGTATGTGTGCCTCGGCTATGCCTCAGCCCACATTTGCACGTTCGTCCATCAATGCCTCAGTTACTGGCCGCTGCAGTAATATACTATATTATTATTTTGCCCCCCTCGCTACACACACTGTCATTATTATTTATTATTTTCAAACATTCTTAAAATCTTTTTATTTCCATCACAATGAATTCTCCTAGTCATCAAGATCGCCTGTCATAATACTTTCCTTCTCCTTGTTATTAAAAAGGCTTATATTTATTTTAATATAGTTTATTGAATCAACAGGCGTTATAGCACAAGACTTTTCATGTGTAGGCTTGTTCATTACAAACAATGCAATATTGCCACTTAGAAAAAATATTCTTTATATAACAAAAAAAAAAAAAGAAATTGCCAGAATAAAAAATATAAACAATTTTTTTTATATTAAAATTTTATGTTTTGTGTTGAACACTCCTTACATTTGACTATAGTTTTCCTTACACTATCTTTTTTGGGCGATGGGATTGTGTATATATATATATATATATATAATGGATATATAAAATACGAGTCAAATCAAGTTTCAGTCATATACAAAAGAGTAAAGGAAAGAAGTAACCGCCAAAATATATTTATTTTAATAAAAAGAATTTACTCTTGTAGGACAGTCCATTTTTTCTTGTGCACGATCACGATTGTTTTTTTTTTTAATAAGCCACGATGGTTTCCAAGGGAAACCACAAGAAGGTCGATCCGATATACATATATATTGCTAGTAATAGAGTTGCTAATACCTATTATGTATTAGCAACTCTAACAGTGGGGTAACATTTTTTTTTTAATAGGCCATAATGAAACAGTGTCTCCGCCTGCGCTATAAACACTGAATAGAGAACACCCAGCAAGGTAATGGGTGCGGTGGATGCGGTGGATGGTGTGGATGCGGTGGATGGTGTGGATGCGGTGGATGGTATGGATGCGGTGGATGGTGTAGACGGGGTGGATGGTGTGGATGGTGTGGACGCGGTGGACGGTGTGCGTACCGTAGTCGGCGGCGGGCAGCGTGGCGAGCGGCGGGCGGCGGCGCGGCGGCACCAGCACGGCGCCCGCCAGCGGCTGCGACACCTGCACGCGCTCGCGACCGCCCACCTGCCGCCGAACACAACCACCATCAGCAAACAATCAACCGTGTATGTCGTAAAACCAATTATCAAACCCAAACCATCTTTATTCACATACACTTGTTCACAAACACCTTTAAATTGTTATTTATTTTTTCGGATTGGTTGTTATTTGTTGAGTAGAGACCGCAAGAAACTCAACAGTTATTTTTTTTAAATCATTGTTAATGTGTATTTATTTAACCCTTTGAGTGCCGACGAGCGCCATCGCGCTCGTGCGCATTGCAACTAAAAGTGTCACGAGCGTCATAGCGCTCGTGAAATCAGTCGCTGTTTAGCTCGCTGTAAAAAAAATAATAAAATTGAATAATTTTTGGAGGAGATACAGTTTTTTTAGAGACAAGGGTAAATGACATCAACACGACAAAGATTTCTATGGTATTTTTAAGTAGACATAAGTAAAAATCAATGGCACTAAAAGGGTTAAATGTACTAGGTCTAAAATTACATGGTCGTTAAAAAATATGATTGACTAAAACTATACACATTTGTCATTCAAATAATCGTTTAGAGTGTGTCAATGGACAGTTTTTTACATTGATTTCGAAAATTCCATCTGTCCGTGCGAAGTCGGACCGGATCACCAGTTGTTGGATATTAAAAACAAAACATGTATACCCCCCCCCACCCCTAAATAGGGGAATAATTAATGAATTGCAATCTCAAAAGTATATCAAATAAAATAAATAATTTTCCAAATCAGTTTACAAATACTTAACGGAGTTCGGAAACATTAAAAAAAAAACCAATCAGTTATAAATTTAATTAATATGTATCATAATTATATCAGCCTTTAATTGTCCACTGCTGAACATGGGGGAGGCCCTTGGGAGGTTTTGGCAGTAGTTGCCACGCTTGACAGGCGATTTGGCAACCGCAGTTAGGCTTTGGAGATGTTTTAAAAGGGACACTGCTGCCCATCCCTCGCCCTCCCTTAGTCGCCTCTTACGACGCGGAAAAGGAAGGGTGTGACCTATTCTATGCCGGAACCACACGGTACTATCATCACGTACCTTTCATCAACACGACGGTATCATCATATCGGTCGTTACTAATCACTGGTAGGTATAAGCCTCCCGGGGGGAAAGGGATTGTTAGCAATGGAGTTTGAAAGCCCCATTGCTAGCAATATGCCCTATCAGATCCACCTCCACGTGGTTTGCCCTGGAAACTATCGTGAACAATTCTTGTTGAATTCGTCACGACGGGCTAATTGACCTGCTTCATCCTCACCTATCATCCTTCACTAGTGCCCCGCCGGTGTATACCGATAGCGCGGGTGGGGTTACCATTTCATTATCACCCATAAAAAAATATATAAGCCTCCCCTTTGGGGGGGGGGGGGGGGGTTGGTAATAATTACCACACTTAGCAAGCAACTGCAGTTGATATTTGGCGACGTTTTAAGGCGAGGGACGTGTATAAATGACCATAAAATGACCAAACTATGACGTCTCGATGCACATACCTCCTGCACCGATTGGTCCGAGTCCGTCCTGGTGCCTATAGGCGGCAGCAGGGTGTACCGGTCGGCGAACGAGCAGTCGTAGTCATATCTAGTGTAGTTTCCGTCGTACATAGGCGCGAACGACTCCTCCTCGTACGGTGTGTAGGTTCGATTCTTGAACGGCTCCACTGTGGCCTCGTCTAGTAAGCTAGGGACGGATAGGGTTTCTTCGCTTCTAGTCTTCTGTATTTCCGGCTTGTTACCTGGAAACAAATGGTATTGTGCCGTTTTAATTATTAAGTCCAAGAGGATATGTATTTTAGGACAATAGGAATATTTTTTTAATTAAATAGGCTTCGTATTTCTTTTATTTATTTTATTTTTATTATTAAATAAATCGTTAACTGTCCACTGCTGAACATAAGCCCACCCCTCCCCATAAGGGGGGTTTTTGCCAGTATTTACCACACTTAGCAGGCGGATAGGGCTGTAATGATATTTTAAGAGGGACGCTGCTGTTCATCCCTCGAGCATTAAGTCCCCTTGGTTGCCTCTTTAGACACTCACGAGGAAGGGTGGTCCATTCTATGCACGGACCACACGACATTTACTTTTAGGCAGACTTTGTACAAAAATCGATTGCTTGGGTACCTGTCCCATTAGTGTTTCTACTGTGAAGCAAGCTGTGTTTGCATGGCTGTGTTTCGGTTTGAAGGGTTGGATATGGCGTGAATTTACAGGGTACAGAGGAATAACACCTGAGTCCTCAGGAATGGCAACGTATGGGGGAGTATCATGGGCGAAACAGTATACTCCGTTATGTCCATGGTACTGCTCATGTCTATAGGCGACGGTTACCACTTTCCATCAGGTGGGCCGTCAGCTTGTTTGCCATTCTAAGTTGTATAAAAAATGTTACTAAATGCAACTAATAATGACGTCTTTAGTAATATAGAAACGACATTGACTAATGTATTTTCAGAGATATTTTCAGTCCAATAAAGCGATACAGTTACCGTCTACATACTAATCTTTGGAACTTACTAATCTTTGGAACGGTCGTGCAAATATGAGACGACTTGCCTAATGTAAGTAATAAACCAGAATCCAACTTCCTACCATCACCATCATATCTGCTTTTAACTGTCCAGTGATGAACATAAGCCATTCATCAATTCAACATTCTATCTGTTCTCCTTTAACCAAAGGTTGTCTGTAAGAGATTGCCCTAGCGATAAGACCGCTTTTTGTACCTTTATGTGTATATTTCAATTTGTATTTATGTTACTGTATTTCACTTGAATTATTCACTTGTCATTGTATATTTTTATTTATGGCGCATTAAAGAGTTAAATAATTAAATAAGCCTCACTTTTGACTGGTTTTGCAAGTAGTTGCCACGCTTGGCAGGCGGATTGGCAACCGCAGTTAGACTTTACAGATGTTTTAAGAGGGACGCTGCTGCCCATTTCTCGCTGTCCCTTAGTCGCCTCTTACGACACGCACGGGAAAGGAAGGGGTGACCTATTCTATGCTGGGACCACACGGGTAAATTCCTATATATAGTCGATAAAATCACAAAAAATGCTTATAATTTTCTTTTAATTTTTTTTTTATACAACTTAGAATGGCAAACAAGCTGACGGCCCACCTGATGGAAAGTGGTAACCGTCGCCTATAGCCCTGAGCAGTACCATGGACATAACAGAGTATACTGTGTCGCCCATGTCACTTCTCATGTGTTACAATTAAGTTTACTTGAATAAAAAATATTACATTGACAGTGTCCGTTCACCATCAGCGGGGTGTAATGATGAAGGCCCATAGTACCTGTTCTGTCGGTACGCCGCCGCTGTATGGACAGATTCTCCATGCGCCTGCGCAGGTCGAGCATCTTGCCCATGGTGACCTCGTTCTCGTGCAGCGAGCCCGGCAAGCCATCGTCTAACTCTTGCTCCACTAGCGTCAGTGATGATGAGTCTGGAACGAATAAGCTTGGCGTATAAAACCAGTTATTTTTTTTTTTAGTTTCTTATTCTGTAATCCTATATGGTATTGAAGCATGACTGGGCCAATTCGATCGGGGAAGTACCACACCCTCACAGAATACCGACGCTAATTGGCCACACTTTTAGTGCCACCACATTCCGTATGATGAGTGAGAGAGCCATCCTTTACTCATCCCTTTCTGAATCCTAAAAGCCTTCCTCCAACCTCCCTCCCCCATCTTTTAATACAACCATGGCAGTGGAATTTAGAAAAAAACATACCCTAGGGAGGTACCATTAACCATGTTTATGGAGAATCCTCCCTCAAGCAACCACGCTCGGGTTGCCCTACTTATTTTGGGGTGGGCAAAATTCCGCTCATTGCAACCAAGGGCAAACAGAGCAAAACTTCTTCGGCATCCCCTTCGCTCAACGTAAACCTTACCTAACCTTCAATAAAAGAGCATATTCCTGTTTAAAAGGCCGGCAGCACACCTGCAATGCCGTTGGTGTTGCGGGTGATCATGGGCGGCGGTAGTCACTTACCATCTGGTGAGTCGCATGCTCGTTTGCCCCCTGTGTTATAAAAAAATCTTATGTCATTTTTCGAATGTGAATCGATCACAAAATTTCTGTCTTAATATTTTCTATAGCGTGGCTAGATCTTTAGTTTCATATATTGCTAAGGATTTTAATTTTACTCTTGTTTATTAACTTTAAAAATATTATGTTCTTTTTTACGGGGCTTACGGGCGACACAGTATACGTACATTTGTTGTCGAGCGGCGAGTACGTGCCGTCGTGGTTCTCGCGCACGCGCAGCAGGTTGACGCGGCCGCCCTCGCGGAACACCAGCACCGTCACCTTGCACCCACTGCCACTCGACCACTCGCTCTCCTCTCTGCTGACAAATCATTATCCTGTACTGATAACAAAATTATACAGATAATATCTGCTTTAATTATAAAACGCCTATATTTTACTGACCCATGTTAATGTGCCTTCACCCCTTCCCTTTTCCTCATAAATTCTTCATTCCTTTTTACCAATTTTCTACTACTTTTAATTCTTTATTTTCTTCTTTTCGCTGTCCACTGCTGAACATAGGCCTTTCCCATAAGGGGGGTTTTGCCAATAGTTGCCACGTTTGACAGATGGATTGGCGATCGCAGTTAGAGTTTGTTGATGTTTTAAGAGGGCCGCTGCTGCCCATACCTCGACCTTTAAATCCCTTCAGTCGCCTCTAACAACACCCACAGGACAGGAAGAGTTGGCCCATTCTATGCTGGGACCACACAGAGGTGGCATATTAGTATCTACTAACAAATGCATTCCCAAGAAGGGTTGACATCAGGCAGGCGGGCGGTGGTCAAGCCAAAAGCTAAAAGCTTGTGTGATATGAATAAAAACATATTACGCCGACCCCCAAATAAATAGGATAAGGGCAGGAAGACGATGATAATCTGTCATCCTTCAAGACTAGAATAAATAGACATGATTTGGGTTTACGTGCTTTATCTCAGACCACATAATCACTTAACACGACGGGGTTACCATACCATTATCACACATTAACAAAAAAATAAAAAAAAAATGTATTTAAGGTTTGGGCCACCAATTGTCTAGTATCCATAGTACAAGCTGCGCTTAGATTACCACTAGATGGCGCTCATGTCCAATGGTATTTATTAATTTACTATACCCACCTGTTACTATCGAGCAATCTCTCGATATCCCGCCAGGGTTCAGCGTTGGGTGGCGGCGGCAGGCGGCGCGAGGATATTGGGCCCCCGCGCATGCCCAGAACGAGCCGCAGTCTCGCCCCATCAGATATGGCATGCTCGCGAAGTGACGACGAATCGTCCAACTCTTTCAAATTGTACAGTATATGCTGCTGAGATACTGGGATTCCTGAAAAAAAAAATGGTTGCATTAATATTTATTTTAAGCCAAATTCGGGCATAGCCAAAGAGCAATGGAGCGTAGTACCACCATACATACATACATCAACATTCTGATCATCATTTAGCCAATAACTGTCCATTGGTCAACATAGGCCTCCCGGGAAAGAAGTTACTGTTAGTAATGCGGACTACCAATCCTATTGCTAGCAATGTCAAGTCTACCTCCACGTGGTTCCCTCTGGAAACCATCGTGCTGAATTCCAAGTGTTTATCAGGATACTAACTGACTAACAGGGCTAACTGACCTGCTCTTTCATCCTCACTTATCATCCCTCACTGGTGCCCCGCCGGTGTATACCGATTGCGCAGGCTAGGTTACCATCCCATTATAATCCATTAAAAAAAAACACAAAGGAGGCCTCCTTTATAAGGGGGAGTGGGGTCCCAGTATTTTACAGACTTGGCCGGTTTAGCAATCCCAGTTGATATTTTAAAAGGGACGCTGCGGCCCATCTCTTGACCATAATCTCCCTTAGTCGCCTCTTACGACACCCATGGAAAAGGAAGAGGTGGCCTATTCTATGCCGCGACCATACGGCCATAATACGGTAATAACGGTGTAATATTAAGTACATTGTTAATAATAGGCTTTCCTTAGTTTAGTTTTATTTTAAAATATCAACATTTTATAAAAAAATATGTTAAGTTTATTTACTAAGATAGCATGATTTCTTTTTATGCAACTTAGAATGGCAAAAAAGCTGACAGCACACCTGATGGAAAATGGTAACCGTCACCTATAGACATAACAGAGTATACTGTCTCACCCATGATAACTTGCATTCATTCCTGAGGACTCAGGTGTTATTTCTCTGTACCCAGTAAATTCACGCCATATCCCACCCTTGAAACCGAAACACAGCCATGCAAACACAACTGTTTCACAGTAGAAACACGACTGGGGCAGAGCTGCCGAAGCATATGACTTTTGTACAAAGTCTCCCTCTGGTAACATATTACCAAAAACTGATCACAACGATTAGCTAATTGGCCAGCTAGAAATATCTATAATATACACATTTCATCAGCACGTACATAAAATGTATTACACTGAATCAGTTTGTATAAATATAAAAACTGCATCCGTAGTAACAGAGAGAGCATTTTCACTTGGCCTTGCTCCAGTCCACTACGTGATTCATATATGCATGAGACATGCAAGTGACAACTGATTGAACGTAACAACTTGTGGACAATATATTTATTAATAAAAAATAGTGTCCCGTTTCCTCGTCTTATTAGGTAATAATCCAATTATCCTACTATTTATCTTCACGGTAAATCCTTTACAAGGTAGGCAGAGAAAAACGAGTGCTAAAAGCCTCTATCCTGTATATGTAATAATTGGCTATAAATAATAAAAACATTTTATGATAAATACAGTGAAACAAAGTACTTATAAATCTTTATTCAGTCATATTTAAAGGCATTTATAAGTCATCTGGGAGTCAACCATGAAATGAAATTCCAAATTTTCAGACTTGATTTTATGTATTAATTTATAACGAAATCATTCCGGTAAATGGAACATATCGTTCGTCATAAATCCTACCATAAAAGTTCAAAAGGACGATTTTTTAAAAAATTTAAACAGTATTATATTATGTAATTTTAACATCAAATTTGTATTTCGTTCAAGCAAGAAATTTTGGATATAATTTCATGGAACTAATTTAATTAAAAGTTTAGCAAATTTACTTTTGAATATTGATAAACGTGTCGGCGTTATTTATCAATTTACAAAATGTATAATAGCACCTACTTTAGAATGACATTAAGAATATCAAAACTGGCACAAGCCTGAGTGATCTGGGTTGTGCCCGTTATGCCCTAGATTTTCATTGCCTGGTTCCTTATAAGTTAGGATATCCTGGCTCGAGGGCCAGGTAATTTATGTGACTGAGTAGCAATCATTATTTTTATTTTTCTGAGAAGTCACATAACAAAAGAGTTTGTTTCACAAAACAAAACAAAAATCGACTTCAATCGTGACGTTACGTGACTTCAAGCATGAATTTACAGGGTACTCTGTATATGTATAATAACATCCGAGTCCTCAGGAATGGCAACGCATGGGGGGTATCATGGGCGAAACAGTATACTCTGTTATGTCCATGGTACTGCTCATGTCTATAGGCGACAGTTACCACTTTCCATCAGGTGGGCCGTCAGCTTGTTTGCCATTCTAAGTTGTATAAAAAAAATTTACGAAATCTATTATTTTGATTTAAAAACGAAACTATTGAATACATTTTAAAAATATCTACATGATAGCAATCTGTAAGTATAATAATTTCAGATAAAAAGACAATTTTCCAAGTAGGTTCACAAATAATGGGGCTCTAAGTTCTGAAAAATACAACTGAATCGAAAACTCCTTTTTTGAAGTTGGTTAAAGACAATTGCATTGCTATCCACATGCTGAAGTCATGATCGATCAATTTGTTTAAACTGGAAATCGACGTTCTTCAAGCCGACGCTTTCTAGACGATTTTTGGCGCGATCTCATAGGCTTTTTGAGGGCATTGCCGTATTACATCACTGTTCGAGTGTGGATGACTAAGTGCCTATTCGTAGGTGATGTTGATAACAGTAATAAACTATCATAAAAGTGCCAGAGGTTTTGGCAAAATCGCAAACAAGGTAGCACACACGCGATCCGAACGGAGGACGGTACGTGGTCTCATTTTTAAAGTCAAATAAAAATAGATATTTGACACTGAAACCTACACCTGATGGCGGTGACTGTAGTCAATCCAAATCGTTTTTTTATACCACTGAGGTGGGAAACAAGCATACGGCCCACCTGATGGTAAGTGGTAACTGTGGCCTATGAACGCCTGCAATACCAGGGGCAACACGCACACGTTGCCAACCCTGATGGAATCTCTTTATCCTTTTTTGAAGAACCCTACGCTGTAATCTCTTGGGAAAACTTCAACAGGGAGCTCATTTCATAACCTGAGCGTTCGTGGAAGGAAATATCTCTAAAACAGCGCTGTACGCGATCATCTAGGCTTTATGGCATGGGGGTGAACTCCTTGTCGATGGCGAGTTGTACAATGGTAGAAAGTGGCCGTGTGCAATATTTTTTTTTGTTTTTTTTATACAACTTAGAATGGCAAACAAGCTGACGGCCCACCTGATGGAAAGTGGTAACCGTCGCCTATAGACATGAGCAGTACCATAGAATATATTGAACAATTTCTCAGAGTCCGTTTGTTTACAACTGACGGAGTTATGAGGCAACAAACATAAATAAAAATTACAACCAAATTAAGAAGTCTTTTTGAAGTCGGTTAAAAATATGGAAATACTAATGGTAATTTTATGCTAATAATGCATGCGATGCAATTCGTAAGTCGCACATAGTGAACACATAAGGCCTTTTAACTGCTGCGTCTGCGCATTTCCCACGTTCGATGTATAAGCACGCACTAGGAGGCCTCGAATTCACAGGGAAAGCTATTAGTCACACGTGTTAGTCATTGTGATGTTATGTGATGAGATTTCTCTCAACTATTAAACCAAGTAAGGCTAGCGTCAAATAAAAAAAAAAAAAACAATTAAAACATTAAGATTAGACATAGAACGGGCCACCCCTTCTTTTCCTGTGGGTGTTGTAAGAGGCGACTAAGGGACGGCGAGAGATGGGCGACAGCGGCTCTCTTAAAACATCCTCGATGGCTTAACTGCGGTTGCCAACCCGCCTGCCAAGCGTGACAACTACTGGCAAAACTCTCCTTATGGGGTAGACTTATGTCCAGCAATGGACAGTGGCAATAAACGGTTGAAATAATAATATGATTACCAATTCAATATTGGATTCCTCAAGACATTGATGGCGGAAAATGGTCATCACTCATTTTAATACCAGAGGGAGACTTTGTACAAAAGTCGATTGCTTGGGTACCTCTGTCCCATTTGTGTTTCTACCGTGAAGCAATTGTGTTTCGGTTTTAAAGGTGGAATATGGCGTGAATTTACAGGGTACAGAGGAATAACATCTGAGTCCTCAGGAATGGCAACGCATGGGGGGTATCATGGGCGAAACAGTATACTCTGTTATGTCCATGGTACTGCTCATGTCTATAGGTGACGGTTACCACTTTCCACTGGGTGGGCCGTCAGCTTGTTTGCCATTCTAAGTTGTATAAAAAAAAAAATGATGCTACTATCTACCAATGGGGTATAGTCATTAATTTCGGTTACTCCATTAAAGTAAAAAATCAGTACTATGACAAAGATTATATTGAAATAGATGACGTAGGTACAAAATACATTACTTCTTTAATGTAGCGGGTAAAAACCTAGTTTTGTAGTAAGATTTTTTTTTATTCAACTAAACTTAATTGTAACACATGAAAAGTGACATGGGCGACACAGTATACTCTGTTTTTTTTTTTTTTAATGGACGATAATCGTATGGTAACCCCGCCTGCGCTAACGGTATACGCTGGCGGGGCACCAGTGAAGGATGATAGGTGAGAATGAAAAGGCAGGTCGGTTAGCCCATTATGATAAATTCACTTGGAACTGAGCACGATGGTTTCCAAGGAGAACGGCGAGGAGGTCGACCTGACAGAGTGTGTTTTTAGCAATGGGATAAGACCTAACTTCATAGGATCATTTCTAGTTAGCAATAGGATTGCTAAACTATCTCTTTTCCAAATAATCTAATTGTAACTCGTGTCTAAATTACGATTCAGAGTTGCACCATGAAATTTGCTTTAAACACATTACTAGAACCTAAAGTTACACATATTTTCGAAAATATTTGATGTATCCAATACATAGTTTTTGTAACTGGAGTAATAGATCTTTTTTATGGATGAAAATGGAATGGTAACCCCACCCGCGCTATCGGTATACACCGACGGGGCTCCAGTGGAAGGAAGGTGATAGGTGAGAATGAATGCAGGTCAGTTGGCCGACCATGATGAATTCGACAAGAATTAACTACGATGGTTTCCAGGGGGAACCGCGTGGAGGTCGACCTGAGAGGGTATATTGCTAGCAATGGGGCTATTAGACCACATTATTAACAATCCCTTCCCCCCCAGAGTAATAGATTAATAGACAGTGATATGTATACAGATATACAGAGATAGATGACGTAAGTGGCAACTTCAATCTACATTAAAATAAGCACAGCACTGCTAATCAATCTATTATGTATATTTTTATACATGTATGTAGTATAATACTGTTTCGACCGAGTAGGTAGGTTATACTGAACACAAGTATATGTAGATATATTCGTGATTAGGTAAATTAAAATGGCATTGCAAATCTTGTTCGACTCAAATAGGCATACGTGTAGGCACTACAAGGACTGCCTTGTCTCTAAATCCAGTTAATATTACAAACTAGCGGCCCGTCCCGGCTTCGCACGGGTGGACATTTTTACATTTTAAAAAGTGGCCATTAAGGCTGCACACGCGACGGAAGCTTAAAAATGCAGTAACCTCTCCCGTTTTTCCAACATTTCCCTTCACTGCTCTGCTCCTATTGATCGTAGCGCGATGAAAAGTATACTATAACCTGTCCAGGAGTATGAAGAATAATTGTACCAAGTTTTATTAAAATCTGTCTAGTAGTTTTTGTTTCTATAACGAACATACAGACTGACAGACAGAGAAAAATTTTACTGATTGCATTTTTGGCATCAGTATCGATCACTAATCACCCGCTGATAGTTATTTTGGAAATATATTTCATGTACAGAATTGACCTCTCTACAGATTTATTATAAGTATAGATACGAAAGTATATAACTACTAGCTGATGCCCGCGACTTTGTCCGCGTGGTACCTATTTGTTATTCCTTCGATTAATATTTTCAACTTCCCTATTGTAGTAAACGATGTCAAGTATTACTGAAATAAAATTAACAAATGACGTGTCGTTCTCATTCTTTGTTTTAAGTTAAAATGACTTTACTTAAGTAGGTTGTGTACTAAGCTGTGCAAGTTACTACAGTTTTTTTTTAACTATCCCACACAACTCTTTAATATTTCGTGATTAAAATGTTGACAGGTATCGTAAGGTACCACCATGCAAAATTTTATTTAAATCGGTCTAACAGTTTTGAAGATTAGCCCGTACAAAGGATGTGTTAACTTAGAATGGCAAACAAGCTGACGGCCCACCTGATGGAAAGTGGTAACCATCGCCTATAGACATGAGCAGTACCATGGACATAACAGAGTATACTATTTCACCCATGATACCCCCCATGCTTTGCCATTCCTGAGGACTCAGGTGTTATTCCTCTGTACCCAGTAAATTCACGCCATATCCCACCCTTTAAACCGAAACACAGCCATGCAAACACAACTGCTTCACGGTTGAAACACTTTATTATTTATTTATCACATCATATTAGAAATTAATTAATTAGAAACCACTAAATATATATATATAGATGATAGGTGAGGATGAAGTAGCTCAGTTAGCCCATCGTGACGAATTCAACTAGCAAACTAGCATTTGGGCTGCCAAACTCCATTGCTGACAATCCCTTCCCCCCACTTTACTATATTACGCATGTATTATACATATAAACCTTCCTCTTGTATCACTTTATCTATTAAAACAACCACATCAAAATCCGTTGCGTAGTTTCGAAGATCTAAGCATACATAGCGACAGACAAACGGGAAACGACTGTTTTATACTATGTAATGACTCATTATTGCACAACATTATGAGTATCCGACGTCACACATATAATAAAATACTATATTCATTTTTTGTTTTTCGAAGAGAAATTAAGTTCATCATGTGTATACAGTATTATCTTCGCCGTTTCCGTGACCGATTACGATAATTCTTTTTGCCATCGATAGGGTTTACTTGTAAAGTGTTAAACATTGGTCCTATATTAATATTGCGCTAAAGTCTGGATTTTTTCATATCAATTTCTAAATTCTACAAACAAGCCCCAATCTGCGTCTACTGCAACTAATCTGAGTTACAATATATAGCAGTATGTATATATTTTAGTTACAATACCTATATATTGGTCCAATAACAAATATCTTAGAAGTCCGTTATCCAAAAAATAACATTTGATAATAGACTTGTAACATATTTTAAAATAGTCACTTACCACGTTTTCTTCATCCTTACATATACAATAAAATACTTAAATGTAGCCAAATAAAATGGCAAACAAGCTGACGGCCCATCTGATGTAGTGGTAACCGTCGCCTATCGACATGAGCAGCACCATGGACATAACAGAGTATACTGTTTCGCCCATGATACCCCCCAAGCGTTGCCATTCCTGAGGACTCAGGTGTTATTCCTCTGTACCTTGTAAATTCATGCCATATCCCACCGAACCGAAACAAACCGAACCACAGTCATGCAAACACAACTGCTTCACGGTTGAAACACGAATGGGGCAGAGGTACCCAAGCAATCGACTTTTGTACAATGGCTGGATAACATTGTAACAGATCCTTAGACTATTTCTAAAGTGAAAAAAGTGTTGTCCTCCTCTCTCGTACTCGCTGTGCCCAACAGGGTCCATAATTGAAATGTTATCTACTAAGTATATTATGGAATGCAATAAGAAATAAATAAATAATTTAGCTTTATTATTAATAACTTAGTCTAAATTTAACATAAATTTCAGGCGGGAAAGGGATTGTTAGTAATGGGGTCTAACTACCCCATTGCTAGCAATATACCCTATCAGGTCGAAATCCACGCGGTTTCTCCTGGAAACCATCGTGGTTAATTCTAGTGGAATTGGTCACGATTGGCTAACTGACCTACTTCATCCTCACCTATCATCCTTCACTGGTGCCCCGCCGGTGTATACCGATAGCGCGGGTGGGGTTACCATTCCATTATCATCTATTAAAAAAAATTGACATACACACATATGTACACATACTAATATTATTTGTTTATATTTTAATGCATAACCACAGATAACGTCATTTTTGTATGAAAAGTCCAGGATGGAAATATGTTTTTTTAAAATACCTAGAATACCAAATAAATACATGGACAGCACAGTGTATGTTACAAAATACACTATTATGTCTATGGTACCCATCACATGTTGCCATTCCTGATGACTATGATCTTATGCCTCTGTACACTATAACTTCAGTGCCATGTTCCACCCATCAAACTGTGCGGGAGAAGGCAATTCCCATTGCAAGCAATATACCCTATCAGATCGACCTCCCCGCGGTTCCCCCTGGAAACCATAATGCTGAATTCCAGGTGTATTCATCATTGTGGGCTAACTGATCTGCCCTTTCATTCTGACTTATCATCCGTCACTGGTGGCCCGCCAGCATATACCGATAGCGCAGGTGTTGTTATCATTCCAGTATCATCCATTAAAAAGAATCCTTCAAACTGAAATACAACCAAATCTAGAATAGAGGATAAGACTCCATTGGAATTAACTATGATAATTATTGATAACCAAGGAAATTACACAGAAGTTCACCTGACTATGCTATATTAATGAGGATGAAGCAGTGTGATACAACAAGTATGCCCATATTGCTAGCAACATAAACACTCTTCCTTGTTACTAACGATCTCCATTCCTGAGTATTGTGCCAAATACACTAGAATTGTGCCAAATACTCTGATATCACAAATCAATATTACAAGACTAGTCCAAATCTACAAACAGATCTCAACATTATTGTGTTGGCACTGTATCAAAACAACATAGGAAATTTCATTGACCTGTTGTGTGTCTCTCTGACTACATTATTACATAGGTACCCTAAATACGTAAACAGCTGTTGCTACATGTTGCTAGAGGCAGAATGTAAGACAGAAAAACAGGCTAGTTTTTTACTCTGTTGTTCATAGATAATTTTGTAATTATTTGTTTGTGTATAATTTTAAAATATTGAAATAAAAAAAAAAAAAGATGTAAGATTCCAGCCAGAACTATAAGAAGTCATTGTCTGTGATATTGTTTTTTCATAAATAGAGTGTTTCTTCAAGTTTCTTAAGTAATTTGGATAAAACTATAAAAAATGGTTTTCAGATATTTCCATAATACAAACAATGAGTGCATAGACAACTTTTTTTTTTTTTATTTTATTAAATATTTTGATTGTACATATTTAATACATTTCTTCATTAATTTATTATAAAATAAATATAAGGGAAGTATGATAATAATGAAGAATATTTGAATTTAAATGACTGACTAATGTGAATGATTATCAGTGCACAAAAGAAAGAGTATGTCCATGAATTGGGGAGTAGGTCACTATGATAATTGTATCTACATTTTAAACATATTAATGCAGTAATGCATTTTACATTGTTAAAACTGATGCCTGACTTAACTATGTGCAACTTAAACAAAAGGCCTTTTTAAAAGTATTTTTTAGGAGGCAAAGGAAACCAGGAATGGAAATTGGAAATACATGTATATAGATAAAAGGAACTTAGAAAACTAAGACTGTAAAGGCAAGCTTAAAAGGAAACAATAGAGATGTGTGTCAATGCCAAATTTGGTAAATAATAATATAAAGCTATCCTGTGTCCTGTACTCCACAGGAGATGCAAATAGAATGGCAACATTTAAGTGCACAATTTTTTTTTATGGGTAAAAATGGTATGGTAACCCTGCCTGCACTAACAGGATACACTGGCAGAGCACCACTGAAGGGTGATAGATGAGAATGAAACCAGACCAGTTAGCCCATCATGATAAATTCACCAGGAATTGACAATGATAGTTTCCTGGGAGAACCGCAAGGAGGTCGACCTAGTAGGGTATATTGCTAGCAATGGGATTCTCAGTCTCCATTAATAACAATCCCTTTCCCCCCTACGTGCACTATTGGTATATGCTGGTGGAGTACCAGTAAGAGTTAATGGGTGAGGATGAAATCAGATTGATTGGGTAATTTTGTCTAATTCATCATAAATCAACCACAATGTTTTGACCTTACAGAGACTTAACCTGTTAAGAGTTCATTACCAGCAATGGTCACTTAAATTGCATTACTAACAACCTTCTCTTCCATTTTAAATGTTAAACATTTTCTTCTTTACATATAGTCTTATTGGCACTTCTAGGGTATTGGCCCACATTGTCTTTGTCACTAGATATATATATAGATATATATATATATATATATATATAGAGCCCTAGTAAAGATATTTCTTCATTTCTTCTTCACCATCAGCCAGAAGACTATCTTGATCAGTATTTTAAATGCGGAAGCATTTCTGTTGTTTTTTTTTATTATTTATTTTTTGTTTGTTCATTACTTCTTGAGGAAGTTGAGTGTTATGTTCAAACCAAAGTTAGTAATTAATAAATGGTAGTGCTAGTTAGAGGGACTAGCCTATTAGAAAAAGAAGATTATCAATTTGGTTGCATATTTTTGTTTATTTATTATCAGAGCTCCATCTTATCAGATTGGTCACATAGAAATTACATCAAAATTGGTTCAGTAGGTTAGTTTTTAAAACATAATAACTGGTTTTGTCACAACTGAAGTCAGTTTATTTTGATTTAATTATACAGCTTCAAGTTTTATAGCATATTACCTATTTTTCATTACAAATATAAATTAAGCACATAGATAAGAGATAAAAATAACTAGTATAGTCTAATAAATAGCTCTAAAGTTCTGAGAACAGATCAATTCTATTCTCAGAACTTTAGAACTATTGATACAAATAGGCTACTGTTTATTTATATGTGAGTATAACACTACAGTGTTAAATTTAATTACATGTTACAATTACTTACTGACAGCTTTGTAACTTAATAATAGTGATTAGATGGCAAATGTATCACAATAAACACGGAAATAATGTAAACTAGTGTCTCCAATAACTGCGACATTCTTTGTCGTGTGTGGCTATGACGCATTGCCATACATGCTCGCAAATTGTATTGTTGTGTAATATCAAACAGAAACTCACCTTCCACCCTGAATATCTTGGATTTAATGGCGAAAATAGTGTCGGACGGTGATACTGTCATTTCGAAAGCGGTCCCCGTGAGTGTTTCCACCAACACCTCCATGGTCGGCTGACTCGGACCCTCATCTTCAAAACCCTTGGCTCTATTGGATAGTCTCTCTGGGCATCCATGTTGTGACATTTCACACGCGGTACACACACGATAATCTACTACCTGCACAGCATCTCACTTCACTAAATGTTAATTTAAATACCAAACTATGATGTTACGAATAAGCACCGAGGACAATCACGCGATGACGAAGTAAATAAAGTTATGTCGTCAATTATATACCGATGTCGAACATATTGCAGTTATTATGAGATCATGAAAAAGCTAAACAAATAAAATTTGATGATTCTATTATTAATAGCAACTAAAATAATATTACACAGAAATAAAATATTCGTAACAGAACAGAGTTTTTTTTTTTTGTTGATTGATGTTGACTGAATTGAATGGTTTTTGAATGATTCACTTTGAGAATGGGAACGTGTCGATTGGAAACTTGTCTATGAACATTTTACTATTTTTTTAAGTAAATAATTTATAATTCAAGTTATGTCATTTGTATTATTTATAATAGATACTTAATAAAAATAAATATAATATAAATTGTGTCGAAGTTCAAAATTAAGTTATGTTAATTGTAAAGAGGACTATTATAAAATCATGTCGCTCTAATTTGACTAAGACGCATTGATTTGCACATGTGTATATAATATATATGCGCAAAGGCATATAAGCATGTAGTGGAATTGTGTATGTAATAGATTTGAAAGAGTTTTAATACTTATATTATTTTAATTAATAATATGATATTTTTCACTTAACTGAGTAACCTAATCAACTTGTTAGATTTTCATAAATAAAATGTCTTTAGATTCGTCTTTATTTACAAAGTGCTAATAAAGGCCATATATTATTATTATTGTTATTTTATTTTTAGAGTGATGACGTCAGGTAGGCGATCGGTCGTAAAATTAAAAACCAAAACTTTGAGTAGTATGGGTAAAAACATATTAATAATATTGGAATATTTTTATTGCACTAAATATTAGAAATATCATACAAAAATTACAAACAATAATACAAGGTAATTTAAATACAACTATGAAAATTTGGAAGAAATGAGTACATAATAAAGAGAAAAGTAACAATTTTTTTAAGATTAGAAATCTATCTATATAATTCAGGAATCGAAATGTTTTAATTTAACTCTTAATTGTTTAGAAACAGAACCCCAAATTCTTTGATCTTGCATTGTTTTATGCGAAAAATGTTTTACATTTTTCGCCTTTTTTTTTTTTGACCTCGTAATTTTTCATATCAACTTTAAAATATGTAAAAGAGGACAAAGTTGATGGTTCTAAATTAGTAATCTAAGAACAAGGAAATCTTTGTTACCAATGGCAACATTTTGCCGATTTGACAGCTGTAGCCGGAAGTTAGTTTCTGCTGTCACCAAGTTGTCTATGTTCAAACTTTAGTTTCCATCTTTCTTTCGTTTACTGAATCAGAGGTTAGAAACATGGTGCGTAATCTTTTTTTAATTAAAATACAGAATTAAAAGTTAAAATATACTTTTATTTTGTGCAATATTTTTACGAAATGTATTTTAGTAGTGTTTTATATTATATATTGCAAAAGGTGTCCCGTATGACACATGATGTTGATATCTGAAGCATGTGGCCGACAATTTCTGTTCTCTTTCAGACTCGCAAACGCCGCAACGGAGGTCGCGCCAAGCACGGCCGTGGCCACGTGAAAGCCGTGAGATGCACTAACTGCGCTCGCTGCGTCCCTAAGGACAAGGCAATCAAAAAATTTGTAATAAGGAATATAGTGGAAGCGGCTGCAGTGAGAGACATAAACGAAGCCTCCGTATATGCCTGTAAGTTACAATCACCCTAATCTTAGATCGTATAGACATTTGTTCCAAAATTTATAAAATTTTTGATTTTTTTTACTTGATAAATATTTGGTTTGCTTTGATCTACTCATTTCAGTAATTCAAGAAAAAGTTCAAATAATTTTAACATTTCATGCTAGCTATTTATGTTATTCATTATCATAATTAATTGACATCCCACTCCTAGGCATATATCTCTACTGAAAAGAATTGTATTTCTGAGCAGCCTTATAATAATCAATCAATTGAGGCTTTTCTAAGTGAATCCTCTACATTTCTTTAGGATTATCAAATTTTTTAACTTTTAAAGAGGTCAATAATTTTATAAAAATTAATTCTATCAAATTATGTTTATTATGAAAGAACTAGACACTGTCCCTTCTTTGAATAACTCTTCATCATGCTTTTTCTTCTTTATAAGTTGTAACACTACTACTTCCACAGATTTTTTTTCTATTCCTTTTATAATTATTTATTTGTGTTTTTGATAAAAAGTTTACGGTCATTAAACACTAATGGGTTTGTTTAAAATTTTTAATAATAGACAAGAAACATTTTAAGTAATAGCTAAAGAGATACTTCACTGTTTCCTCCAAAACACTATGGTAATAAACTTAGTAAAAACCAACTTCTTAATATATAAAAATCTCTTGTCACAATGATTCTGGTATTGTTTGCTTCAGCTTTAGCAATAGGACAGTCTTTATTCGGAAAAAATATACCTTAGTGAAATAAAATGCTACCTCTTTTAAACCGCATCAACAAATTGTTTGTCAGTTTAATATTAAAACACTTTTGAGTTTGCCATAATAAGAAAAATATGTGAAGGTTTAGTTTAGGTTTTACTTTCACTCTTTCTGTCTTTCCAATATATAATATTTTGAAATAAATGAATAAAATAAAATGAATATTTATTTGTTAAAACACTTTTACATCTATGTACATTAACTCTCCAATTTATTATTATTTGCTGATTACTTGTTTCTTTCTGTCAAAAACATCACAATCTGCAA
The DNA here is from genome assembly GCF_026898425.1 of Galleria mellonella. Lineage (NCBI taxonomy): Eukaryota > Metazoa > Arthropoda > Insecta > Lepidoptera > Pyralidae > Galleria > Galleria mellonella. Next base: position 3,657,210 of record NW_026442061.1, read on the forward strand.
TCAAATTTAGTGATTGAGTTCAGTAAATATCCTAAGTCAGTACACTAAGTTTGTTAAACATTAATTTTTATTGTTTTTTTGTTTTCACAGCATTCCAGTTGCCTAAGTTGTATGCTAAGCTTCACTACTGTGTGTCGTGCGCCATCCACAGTAAAGTGGTCCGTAACAGATCAAAGAAGGACAGGCGTATCAGAACACCACCCAAGAGCACCTTCCCACGGGATATGGCTCGTCCACAGAATGTACAGAGGAAGTAAACTTTAATAAAAAGTAAAAAAATCCAAGTGTATATTTTTTATTTCATAAACTCCTTTTTTATTTATTGCCTAGGGTAGAGGGCAATAATTTATTTAGTTAATCTTAATACTAATAATAAATATAAATGCGAAGATTTGTAAGGATCAATAAATATTTATCACTTTTTCAAGCAAACTATTAAACGGATTCGAATGAAATTTGGTAAGTGAGTAGGTTATATCCCAACTTAGTGTAGGATACTTTAAACTCTAGGATATACCTGATATTATAAATATGAAAGTAGATTTAAAAGTCCTTTGCTTGGGTACCTCAGTCTCATTCGTATTTCAACCGTGAAGCAGTTGCATGGCTGTGTTTCGGTTTGAAGGGTGGGATATGGCGTGAGATGAACGTTAGATTGCCATTCTAAGTTGTATAAAAAAAAAATTACATTTAAGCAGTTGAATATAAATGAAATTTTATAGTTTATATTTATTTAAGATTTAGATCCTCGTGGTAAATAAATAATAACTATATTATCAATAATAAATAATCACTATTATTATGATATTAATAAGATCCCCTCTTAATAATTTTAAATGAATTCATGTAGGTGTACTTTGCTAGTCTTTTTTTTTTTGATGGGTGAAAATGGTATGGTAACCCCGCCTGCGCTAACGGCATACGCTTGCGGAGCACCAGTGAAGCCTGTATTCATTCTCATCTATCACCCGATAGATGAGAATGAATACAGGCCAGTTAGCCCATCATAATGAATTCATCAGGAATTAACCATGACAGTTTCCAGGGGGAACCACGACGAGGTCGATAATTTTTGTTGTAAATGAAATTTCTCATCTTATTTTTAATCTCCAATAAATAAATATTGCTTTATTGTTATGACCTATTATTTATTCAAGACATTCTGTGTTCTGGTATCTCTTGAGATTTGTAACTATATATGGCTACCCCTGAGGAGCGCGCTTTCTCCCGGAATATTTCGCTTTTCTATCAAATTCCAGGTTGTTTACCTTGGTTATTATTTAGCAGTTTTTCTTACATGACTTTCCTGCCATTTGCTTATATTCCTTTTATTGTTACATTCCATTGTATGCAATGTTTTGGTTTGAAGAGAAGTACATACTGTAGTGAAATTATTATGGTACGAAGTCAACACCTTTATTCTAAGATAATGTGAAAAGGGGGAAAAGGGATTGTTGGTAACCAGGATTAGTAACCCTGTTGCTAGCAATATACCCTATCAGGTCGACCTCCTCGCGGTTCCCCCTGGAAACCATCGTGATTGATTAGTGAATTTGTTACGATGGGCCAATTGACCTGCTTCATTTGGTGGGGCACCAGTGAGGCATGATAGGTAAGAACCTATCATGCCTCACTGGTGCCCCACCAACATATACTGTTAGCACAGGCGAGGTTACCATTTCATTATCATCCATTAAAGAAAAGAGATACCGTGAGAGACACTATTCTGCTATGTTCATGGTGTTATGTCTGGCTAGCACATTCTTGTTAGGGGGAAAGGGATTGTCAGTAATGGGAGTTGACAGCCTCATTGCTGGCAATATACCCAATCAGGTCAACCTTCACATAGTTCCCCCTGGAAAACATCGTGGCAAATTCTTGTTGAATTCGTCATGTTGTGCTGACCTGTTTCACCCTCACCTATCATCATTTACTGGTGCCCCGCCAGTGTATACCGATAGCGAAGGCGGTGTTATCATTCCATTAAAAAAAACACATTCTTGTTGGCTGTCAGCTACTTTACATACTACAGCCAAGTTGCATGAAAATTATTGTATTGGCATCCTGCTTTTGTCTGCATATTTCTAGTCCGAATTCAAATAGAATCTTATAACCTTTATTGTATTTGGCCTTATGTATTTTTTAAATCATATATGTTATCTCGCTTTGTATGTATATCTGTATATCTTATAATTTGCGTACTGTAAATAATGCAAATAAATTATCTATTTTTCTCTTTCTGCATAATCGTATTTGCTTTCTTACAAACTCGTATCATAGGCGTCACTGTGTATTATGTATAAGCAGGCGACGGTTAACATTTTCTATAAGGCGAGCCGTGAGCTTGTTGCTAAAAAGTGTTACCGCAACAAACTATCCTATTTATGTTGGGTGTGAAAGTAGTTATGAAAATACATGGAGATATTTAAACATTCTCTTAACTTATACAGGACGAGGTGTGAACACAAATTGGTAAAATAAATAGACAACAAGAAAATATTACAATAATATCTATTAATATGCATGAATCCAGTAAAATTAAACACAGATACATAGATACATATCTCAATTTTATATGTAGAAGACCACATAACCAGAATATCATTTTGTTCAATTCCATTAAAAATATTTTGTAGATTGACCAAATAAATAATAGATACAGATATAGATTTGACTGTCTAATTGTATATCCCTTTCAGACCCAAGATTTTTTTTCTTTCAGATTAAATATATTTTCGTGTTTTGGAGCCAAGCCGTCTTGCCGGCACGCACGACAAAACTGCACCACCTAACCGCTAAAATGATTTCTTATTGGCTGGTTTAGAATCTCACTATTATGTTATTTCAGCTTCGTGCGTAAAAATGAATTGCGCGCGGTTTTAGAATTTTTGAAAGTTACAACTCACGCCCGTGTCGTTCAGGTCTGAAAGGGATAAAGTTGTTCAAAACAGGACATAAAATATTGGTAAACATTTTAAAAGTAGATCATATAGATGTAGATAGAGTATTTGTTTATAAACAAATGGTTTCCAATTGTTTTATTATTATGTAAAACAGTTTATATCATATATCCCATCCCAAGCGAATCGAAAGCATCCAACAGCCATAGTGTCCCATAACATGTGACTATATGAATAGAAGTAAATTGTATGGAATTAAATATATAATACTGGGTCAACCTGGCAGTCACAATGCAAGACGGCTATATGTGTGGGTACAGGTGTCCCTGACGGACTGACAGACTGACTATCAGACAATCCCTATGAGGCTGGCATAGTCACTTTGGTGTACTAAGCCTCAACAAAAATTTAATTAAAAAAAAATATATATCTATATCGGCGAGCAAAGATTGGTCTAACGTTGACTTCACAATTAAATGTTTAGTGTGCATGAATAAAGATACCGAAATTATACAGTTATTATTTGTAACTACACACTAAACAATGCTGTTTTGTAAAAGAGATATGACATTTTACACTTCATCCAGGTTGTGTAACTTGCAACTACACATTTAAGAATGACACACTATTTTGTAAAAAATATTACATTTTCTACTCCATCTAGATTGTATATGATCAATCTCAAACATGAAAAGTGGTATTAAAAATATATTTAAGCATAGATGTTACATATTGATATTATTATTGAGATTTTTTTATGGCAAAATTAAAATTTATCAGAGTTGAGTAAATATTAGTAAAATATTCTACACTTTATTCTACATTAGACTTAATCGATTCAATTTTTAGTTTTAAACCACTTATCATTGGACTATCAAGGGCCTTTAATTTTATATATGGTCTGTGGAAACTTGGGCATGGGAGGCTTCTCTGCAGTCTCCAATGCTTGTTTTAGGTTCTTCTCAAACACTTTCTTGGCATCACAGAAGCCTTGTTTGGTCTTGCCAAAGGAGTTTGGACCGGCCGATGTGGGAGTTTCACTGTAAAAGAGTGATAAAATATTTATGTAATAATACACTAGTATAATCAAATACAAAACAAATATTAAATTAATTTATTTATTAAACATAAGTATGTAATTATGTCTTCAAACATTACATGAGTCTAATTATTAATACCATAAACATTAAAATCTGTTTCTTTGTTACTGTTTAACAGTTCAACTAATTGTTATGACATTTGAAATAATATTTGTTATGGAGAAGACGATAGAATTTATAAATCTGTCAAATAATGTCGTTTTTAATGTTTTATTATTACTTTAAACTATTTCTGCTCAATTAAACAAATGATACTTTGATTTTAAGACATTCAAATTCATGGTTTATGTAAGATCAAAGATAAAAGAGATCAAATATTTCTAATTGAATTTTTCAATTTTGTTTTGTATCATAGTTTAACTATATACAAAAAAGATGAATTTATTTAAATTGATTGTTTTTTAACTAACTAAAAATATACATTTAAATATATGCTATGTTTATATAACTGAAAACTATGAACAAGATTTTTTTTGGAGGAAAATTGTCATGAGATAGATATTATTCCTTTTTTTGTGTTAATTGTCAATGAACCTACCGGCCAATGTTCCGCATCCTCATTCTAGCTTCAGCTGGCATTTCCTCAGGTTCATCATCATCATCATCATCATTGAACACTGATGCAATAGTTGCCTTGACAGGACCAGCAGCTACTTTAGCTGGATTGCTGAGGTTCATTTTAATTGGAGCCTTGGGTTTAGTGAAACCAATGGAGATCTTGGTGATGCGAGGTGGAGGTGGTGGAGCTGGAACTTCATCATCAGAGTTCTCCCAGTCATAATTACTTTCTTCGATTCTTTTATCTAAAACAAACAATTTTCAATGTAGATAATATGAAATTGTTCTTATTGAAATATTTTTACATATTTTAATCATATTCACACAATTTAATATACATTTATATCATAACAGTTCTTTTATAGAGTGAGTAAAGTGAGTGAACTTTTTTTTTATATGACTTAGAATGGCAAACAAGCTGACGGCCCACCTGATGGAAAGTGGTAACCGTAGCCTATAGACACGAGCAGTACCATGGCCATAACAGAGTATACTGTTTCCTCCCATGATACCCCCCATGCGTTGCCATTCCTGAGGATTCAAGTGTTATTCCTCTGTACCCTGTAAATTCACGTCATATCCCACCCTTCAAATCGAAAGACAGCCATGCAAACACAACTGCTTCACAGTTGAAACACGAATGAGACAGAGGTACCCAAGCAATCGACATTTGTACAAAGTCTCCCTCTGGTAAAATGTATGTAATAACGTAGTACATAACTAGTTTTCAAATACAAACAATATTACTTTTTTAAAAACAAAAAGGAATCGCAAATATGGGCTTTAAGGATTTACAATACAGACTTTATAATGTGAAGTCATACATAATAGGTACCTTCATATCTTCGGTCTTTTTCGTGGCTTCTAGATCGTTCTGATGAATATTTACTGCTTCTAGACGGCGGTGACTCCTTCCTTGGAGATCGGGAGCGTGAACGCGACCTCCTCTTTCCGTGTCCTTCCCACCGTTCTTCTCTGCTATACGCCCTAGAATCATCACGCGTGGATCGAGACGACCCTGCCAATGCGAAAACACTGGCAAAGATAAATAAAAATATATATAACTGAGCAAAATATTAGAGATCTTTGTGATAACGTTTTAATAATTTAAATATGGAGACTAAAATATAAATATTCCATGCCATTTTGATACCTTTGTTGTAGTCGTGATAACGACTGCTCATGGTGTTGATATCTGCTTGATAATTGGTCGCATTAAAAATTTAATATATTTCTGTAAAACCTAGTCCGTCGAATATAGTAAAATCCTTTTTTTTTATTTAGTTCAATAAAATAAGAAAATTAGTAAATGAAGAATTACAGATAATCAATCATGAAAATTTTAACAAAGAAAAAATTTTGACTGACAGATTGCTTTTTTTTTTTTTTTTTTTTTTTTTTTTTTTTTTTTTTTTTTTTTTTTTTTTTTTGTGGCGTTCACCCCGATATTAGGGTATTTTGCCAAGAACAAAACGGGGAAACGATAATAGTAATAAAAATACCTAACACAAACGAATTTAGAAAGGATAAGGATTAGGTCTAGGATATTTATAGGATATGAAACATATACTTGTACATATGAGAATATACTTATAAATATATAGGAAAAGCAATTGATGCAACTATAAATGTATTCATGTAATATAACTAAATCTTAATATTGTTATCATATATATATGAAGATAGTATTTTATAGATAATAGGATCATTGGAAGAAAGTAGAGTAAGAATAGAAGTTGGGAATGGAACACGGATGGATCGGAGATGATTAAAAAGGGAGGTGTGGTCAAATTTAGAACATGAGAAGAATATATGATTCAAGTCCGCCACTTCAGCACCGCAATTACACGACGAACTTTGTACAATACCAAGCTTGTATAAATGAGAAGGTGTGCATACGTGACCTAGACGCATACGAGTTATAATAGTTGTTGCGGTCTTTCCAAGCTTTAATTTACAAAACCATGGTTTGAAAGGAATATCGGGTTGTATAAGGCGATAAAATCTTCCTTTTATTGTACTTGTTTTTTCCCAATATTCCTTCCAGGCATACCTTAAATATATTTTTGGGAGACAAGCTAGGTCACTACAGTAATTATGATACGGATACATATCACCACAAGTTACAGCCTCTCTTGCAATAAGGTCAGCTTTGTCATTGCCGCTAATACCACTGTGTCCTGGTAACCAGGCAAAAGAAACGGAATAACCTCTCAACATGCAAAGATAAAGACTTTGTCTTATGTCACAAATAATGGGATAAACTGGTTTTGATTTAAACGGATATTTGGCTAGAGCTTGCAAAGAGCTCATAGAGTCAGTGAAAACTATTGCCTTATGTAATTTCATTAAAAGTATATATTCTACAGCTTTTAAAATACCATAACATTCCCCGGTAAAAACTGAAGACTCCGGTGGAAGTTTAATTTTTTGAACGATATTAAATTGTGAATGAAACACACCCACACCTACACAACCGCTATTGTCTGGTTTTGATGCATCAGTAAAGATGTAGTGCCATTCATTCCATTCAATGTCAGTTATAAACATAAATTTGGCATTCAATTCTGAATCATTTTTTAATAACCCAAAATCATATTTAATATTAGGAGATAAAACTAAAGATTGATATGAGCATTTATAAATGGGAAAACAGGACGATGTAAAAGTGGGAGATTCTATGGATTTATATTTTTCATAACTTTGTATTAAACATGGAGGTTTTTTATGTTTCCAATAAGATGAAGACGAAATAAAGATATGTAGTTGAGATAACTTTTGAATAAGCGGATGATCAGATAATTGTAAACAACGAAAAAAGAAGCGATCAGATAGATATTGTCTTCTTAAAACCAAAGGTGGATCACCGACTTCGAGCTGTAAAGCATTGATTGGACTTGATTTCATTGCTCCAGAGATAATCCTCAAGGCCTTTGATTGAATTAAATCCAATTTCTTAAAAGCAAATGAACTTCCTGGAGCTAACAAAAAAGTTCCATAATCAATGACACTCCTTATAAGACCATTATAAGCAAGTTTTAGTGAAACGGGATGTGCTCCCCACCAAACTCCAGCAAGGCACCTAAGAATGTTGAGGTTACGCTCACATTTCGTAGAAATATAATTACAGTGGGACAGACCTGTTAATTTATTATCTAGCACGATACCTAAAAATTTAATTTCAGTCTTTATAGGAATGTATGAGTTATCATAAAGCACCTTAATTTGTTGCGGTGATCTCATTCTTGAAAACAAAACTACACTACTCTTGGTTACAGAAAGATTAAGACCATTTGCATCTAACCACGTTTTTAACAAATCTAATGAATCAGATAATTTGGCAGAAGCAGATTCTATGGACTTCGCAATAAAATATAATAAAAGATCATCAGCATATTGTAAAATTTTGACGGATTTATCAAGGAATAATTCTAGATCGTATGTGTATATGTTAAATAAGATTGGACTGAGAACAGATCCTTGTGGAAGGCCTTTCCATACTGTTCTAGATAATTTGGTATCTTCATCTAAATTCATATATATTGTTCTTTCTGATAAAATATTAATAATGAAATTAGAAAGCATTACCGGTACATTTAGAGCTTGTAATTTAGTTTTTAAAATAGAAATTATTACATTATCATAGGCAGAATTTATATCTAAAAAGGCTGAGAGGATTGACAAATTTTAGATTGAGAAAGCTATATGAATATCTGAAATAAGAATGCTCACATTATCTAAGGTGCTCTTACCTTTCCTAAAACCAAACTGGTTCGGGGATAGTAAGTTATTACTTTCTAAAAACCATTCTAGACGGTTTTTCACTAAATGTTCAGCTAGCTTTAGTAAGACAGAGGAAAGTGCAACAGGACGGTATGAAGATGGTTCAGAAGGTGGTTTATGAGGCTTTAAAAATGGTATAATAATCTGAGACTTCCATGAAGTAGGTATATTTCCCGAAATAATTATGGAATTAATTATATTTAAAAAGTAAATTAATGTCGCATCGCTAGCATTTTTAAAAAGGAATACGGTATACCGTCTTCTCCCGGTGCAGAGTCTTTAATAGAAGCTAGAACACCTTTAAGTTCTACTAGAGTAAAAGGAGAGTCAAGTTCGAATAATTCGTCAGAGACGGATAGAGAAATATTGTAAAGGCATTCCGGCACATAACTAGGAGCAAGACGATCTAAAAATTTATTCGCTAAAGTTAAATCGAGTGCAGAACGTGATGTATGATCACTAAAGGCAGATCTGAATCTTTTAATATTATTCCAAACGACTGATGAATTAACTTCTGGACAGATAGAAGAACAAAATCTTCTCCAGCCTTCTAATTTCTTTTTTTCAGTAGTTTTCGAGTAGAACGTGAAACTGCGGTGTAAATTTCAAAATTTTCTGGTGTCATGTAATTATTATAATTTTTTTCAGCCTCTTTACGATTTTTAATTGCTTCCGTACAATCTTTGTCCCACCAAGGTGGCGAGGGAATTTTCCCTGAAGCACTATTTTTAACAGGAAATAATAAATCAGCAACCTCCTTCATATTTATCATCAAGTCATTACAACATTGATGTTCATTTCCATGGTAAACAATAGGTAACTCCGATATTTTATTATCTAAATATTGTTTGTAAATATTCCAGTCTACATTTGATAAATTATATTTAAGCCGAGGACCACTCTTTCGACTTGAGGGAATGGAAATTGGAAAAGAAAGAATGAGGGGAAAGTGATCGCTTCCGAAAGTAGAGGAATGAGGATACCACGACAGTGAAGAAGCTAAATCAGAAGAACATATTGAAATGTCAGGAGCACTAAACCCTTCATTCGGTGCAGTTCTACGTGTTGGTACATCTGAGTTAATAATACATAAGTTGTAAGTGTCAATTATCGTCAGGAGTTTTCCACCATAAAAATTAGAAGTAGAACTGCCCCACGATTGGTGTTGAGCATTAAAATCGCCCATTACGAGAAAAGGTTTAGGTAAAATTGAAAATAATTGTTCTAGTTGTGAATATATTTGGCATGTAGGATCAGGAATATATAAAGTAACAAAACAGATACCATTTATAATTATAGCAGCTGCATTAATGCCGCTATATACAGGAAGCGAAAAAGAAGAAAAAGGAAGGGAGTTTTTGACCAATATGGCAACACCGCCATATCCGTCAGCTCTATCATCACGGAGACTTATAAAGCCTGAAATCCTAAAAGGATATCCTGGCTTTAACCAAGTCTCTTGGAGAGCTATTATAAAAGGATTATATTTATTAATCAAATAAAATAAGTCTGATTTCTTGTTTGTTATGCTACGACAGTTCCACTGAATTATTAGGACTTTGTAATCCATTGTGAGAAGTTAATAATTGAGAAAATACATTGTAAATGGCATCGTTGGACGGTGGTAAAGTTGTTTGTATCATCTTCGATTGCGATAACACTTTAATAAGCATGAGAATAATATCAAAGATGGATTGATTATTGTCAATATTATTTGATGATAATGCACAACCATTAGAGGGAGCAGGAATATTATATTCCTTAACTATGGCTTCATGGGCAGAACGATCATATCCTTGTTGTGCTTTTTGAGGAGAGCGTGGTTTAAGTGTAACTGTTTTTTTATGTGATGATTGAATATGTGGTAATGATGATTTCTCTTTGAGGAAAGAAGATTGAAAATGAGATTTATTGGACGGAGATGATGATGTTAATACATCTGAATATAGTTTAGAAGTGGGAGGATGAAATTTTGATGCTTCAGCATAAGAAACACAACTGTGGGCCATTGTTTCTTTAATGGCTTTCTGACGTGCATATTCAGGACATTTCTTACTAATTGCTGAATGAGAACCATTACACAAGATACAAGAAACATTTTCCTCATCTACTTCACATTTATCACCTGTATGATTTTGCCTGCATTTATAACACCGAGGATTTGAACGACACTGCATCTTGACATGTCCGAACCTACAGCAGTTATAGCATTGGATAGTGGGGTAAATGTACAAATCTACAGTTAATGATGTGTAAAACATAAATACTCTTTTTGGTAATATTTGTCCATCAAAAGTAATAACAATGGTTTCAGTATTAATAAAACTTGGTTGTCCTTCATTAATGGTCTTTTTCTTAATTCTTCTGGTTTTTAGAATTCTCCCACAACCTATAGGTACTGATATATTTTGGATTACTTCCTCTTCTGTCCAATCTTTAGGAATACCCCTCACAATTCCCATACGGGTTACATGGAAAGAAGGTATAAATGCCTTAAAATTATGTGTTTCTAAGTGACTATTATTTAAAAATGCATTTGCATTTTCAAAATTTGAGAAAGAAAGCGATAAACGGTTTCTTCCTATTCTTTTGAGGCTACCATTCACTATATTATTTATCTTATTAGTGTGTAAAAAGCGACCAAATGCAATAGGATGTAATGTAGTGTTATCATTAGGATGTGTTTCATTTTTTTGTACATGAACGACATAAGGAGCTACATCCTCGGCATTGTACAAAGTTCTGCTTAAAGTACTGGGTGGAGAAGCAGGTTTAACAGACTCGGTATTATTTACAACTGGTATTGATACTAGAGTTTGATTCTCATCCTCAATACATTGACAATCACTATCTTTAATTTTAGATTCGAGACCTTTGGTGTGCCTCCTTCGTTTTTTATTGCAATGTTTGCAAATGCGACGTTCGCCACGTACTCGCTTACGTTTAGAACTTGCAACGCTAGAACCATCTGTGTCCATACTAGATTCACCCAATATATCAAAACTATTATTAAATGGGATAGTTATATTTGCAGACACCTGGGGGGTTGTCCTCCCAGGGTCTATAGGTGGATCCATAATGTCTAATTAATATAGGTAATTTACTTACCAATATTTACAGCAACAAACACTATTACTACAAAATATACAATTATATATACAATCTAATACACAATATATAAATAAAACTAATCCTTATATAATTAAAAATAAAATTAATTTAAAGAAGATCAAAAAACACTCCCGCTTTTTTAAACGTTTCCCGCGCTTTTTCGACAGATTGCTTTTGCTGTCAATCAAATTGTCTAATAGATATAGTTATGTCTATAATCTATGTTCTAATGTACATAGATTAAGGATAGTACTTGTGGAATTAGTATGATATCTATGATTAAAAAACGTCGTACATAGTTCCAAACCGAAACATGTCAACGCTTAAAGACGGAGTAGCTCCGTTTCTATTTTACAACCAGCGGTATCGTAAGCGTTTACAATTGCGTATTCTTTTTCTCTTGATTAGGCTAGATTAAGAATACAGTAAGTAATTTTGTTGAAGAACAATGGAATTGAAAGCTCAGTATATGTTGTGAGGGGGGGGGGGGGGGAAGGGATTGTTAGTAATGGGGAGGTTAGTCCCTATTGTTAGCAATATACCCTACTAGGTCAACCTCCACACCGTTTCCTCTTGAAACCATTATGGTTAATTCTTGTGGAATTTATCACGATTGGTGGTGCTTCGCCAGCGTAAACCAATAGCGCAGGTGAGATTATTATTCCATTATTATCCATTAAAAAATATGTTTGAGAATTTGTTACCTATCTAAGAACAAGGATTTACGTAGAAGGAATGATAAAATAAAAACTGTAAATCATATGGTTGCCTCCTTTCTTCTTATGCAAATAAAAAAAAAAGTATGCAAGCAGATTGTATCAGAATTTAGTAGGGTCATACGGCCATATAACATTTTCTATACACTAGCTTGTTATCAATTGACAATTTTATCATTTTTTCTATGGAATTCCTTGTTCTTAGTTTTTTATCCCATCTGAGGCACGCCGTCACTGTCAATCATGACGTTGCCGTACAATGTTTGCAAAAGTATAATTTGGTTATTTTGCTTGAATTTTGGGATGATTTAAATTATTTATTATAATAATAAAAAGGTCTTTATTAAAAAAATTAATACAAATAATCTGTGATATGATGTCGTTAAGATATCCAAGCCGCTTGGTTAGGCAAATAAATAAAATAACACGTAAAAATTGTCGATGTTTTTCGGCACCAACTAGAATAACTACTATGAAGGATAAATTAAACCATGGACCAAACTTGAAGGAGTTTATCACTGGATCATCAGAGCCAATCCTTACAGAACGTCCTAATATACCTTATTTACCTGATGATATTCAAGATATATCAAAGAGAAAAGTTTTTTTCGATGTGTACGGATGTCAAATGAACTTGAATGATACAGATATAGTATGGTCTATTTTGGAAAAAGAAGGTTTTGAAAGAACTGAAATAGAAGAAGAAGCAGATATTTTCCTTGTAATGACGTGTGCCATAAGGGAAGGAGCGGAGACCAAGATTTGGCATCGTTTAGATCATTTAAGAGGTTTCAAACGGCGCCGAGCTCTCTCAAAACATAAAAATAGACCAGTAAAAATCGCAATACTTGGCTGCATGGCAGAACGTTTGAAGGAGAAACTTGTAGAGAAAGAGAAGGCAGTTGATGTTGGTGTGTTTTTGTTGTTTTGTTTTTAATTGTTTTTGTCCTTAATTTTATTATTTGGCAAATTACATTAGCACATTAATGGGGCAATACTAGTGACTTTCTTCTTGGCTTCTTAGACCTACATAACAATCTATGTAGGTAAATGATTTTAAAAAAAAAAAGCTCATAATATTAAAAATTATGTAGCTTTCTGTTGTTGTATTATCCCTTATATGTCCAATGCTAAACATAGCCTCCTCCATAAAGGGGTTGTTTTGCCAGTGACCACACTTAGCAGGTAGGTTGGTAGCCGTAGATTGGTTTTTGTGTTGTTTTAAGAGCAACACTGTTGCCCATCCCTCCACTGTAAGCTCCCTTAGTTGCCTCTTATGACACTCACAGGAAAGGAGCGGGTGGCGTATTCTATGCTGGGACCTACATGGCTTTTCTTTTTGCTTTCTGTAGGTGAAAGAGTTCTTAATATTTAATATTTATGAGTTTATTCAGTACAAACTGAAAATCAAATCTTTCCTATTAATAACATTAGATTAAAATATCAACTTAAAGTTTTTGTTGAAAACAAAATCTTCAGTGGACAGCAGATGTTGTTTAAAGAAAGTATAAGTTTTTAGTTTTTATTAATAAACATAATTTCAAAGTGTTTACATGCTTTGTATTAAATATAATTTATTAATTAATTATAATAATTTATTATTTATATACAATAAATATTTATAGTTGATTAATATGTTTTTCTCCCCTATTATACAATTACAATACATTATGACATACAACAATTATTATTTGATTTTAAAAATATATTATTTTAAATTAATTTTATGCAACCGTTTATCCATCTATACACTGCTATCATTACTTTAACTGCCACAGCACCAGGGGAAAGGATCCACTGATCATAAATGTTATTACCACAGTGGCAGGCCCAGACAGCTATCGAGACTTGCCTCGTCTACTCGCGTTGACTGACAGTGGACAAACAGCGGTGAATGTGCTTCTCTCACTTGACGAGACATATGCTGATGTTGTACCAGTTCGATTAAATCAAGATAGTGTGTCTGCTTTTATGTGAGTCACATTTTTTGATACTATCTCACATTTTATATATATATATATATATCTAATATATAAAATTCTCGTGTCACGGTGTTTGTTACCAAACTCCTCCAAAACGGCTTTACAGATTTTCATGAAATTATGTGTGCATATTCGGTAGGTCTGAGAATCGGCCAATATCTATTTTTTATACCCCTCAATGATAAGGGTGACCCACCCCAAAATATTAAAATATTTATTTATTATTTTTTTTACAAATTTTTGTATTTTTATTTTATTATAATTTAGCATTGAAAAATACATACAATTTGAAATTTTCATCGTTTTACGATCAACCCCTGTATTTTAATCGCGATTTTTATATTTCGCAATAAGTGGTAAAACAACGTTTACGGGATCAGCTAGTAATATATATATATATATATATATATATATATATATATATATATATATATATATATATATATATATATATATATATATATATATATATATATGTATATGTATATATATGTATATGTATATGTATATTTATATATATGTATGTATGTATATATATATGTATGTATATATATAATATATAAATAAATTTAAATTATGTTAGTATTGAAGAAGGTTAAAAGGTTAACTATATTATGTTGAACATATGTGTAGACCGAAGGATACACAAGTTGAAGTGGCAATGGGCTGGTCACATAGATTGAAGAACTAACAACTGACTGGGAAAACATTTCTTGAGTGGCAATCCCGTATGGGCAAATGCAGTGTAGGACGATCCTTCCATTAAATGGAGTGACGATCTAAAATGCGTTGCAGGGAGTCAACGGATGCAGGTGGTTCAGGACCATTGCTTATGGCAGTCTATGTGGGAGACGTGAAATCACAATGAAAAAAATATAAACTATATGTTGATAGCTTTATAAAAGTATGTTCTAAAAATATATATTGCAACATTACAGCTCAATAATGCGAGGCTGTGACAACATGTGTACATATTGCATCGTGCCCTTCACACGAGGTAGGGAGCGTTCCCGCCCGATCACGTCCATAGTGGACGAGGTGCGATACCTCTCTGATCAGGGCGTCAAGGAGGTCACGCTGCTGGGACAGAATGTCAACAGTTACAGGGACGTGTCCACTCAGAGTGAAGCTAGGGATACGCAAATGGCGAAAGGTAATTTTACTTATAATCTGAGTTTTGTGTTGTCTCTAATAAGGGGGATTTTACCGGCAGTACAAAAGTCGATTGCTTGGGTACCTCTGTCCCATTCGTGTTTCAACCGTAAAGCAGTAGTGTTTGCATGACTGTGTTTCGGTTTGAAGGGTGGGATATGGCGTGAATTTACTGGGTACAGAGGAATAACACCTGAGTCCCCAGGAATGGCAACTCATGGGAGGTATCCTGGGCGAAACTGTATACTCTGTTATGTCTATAGGCGACGCTTACCACTTTCTATCAGGTGGGCCGTCAGCTTGTTTGCCATTCTATGTTGTATAAAAAAAATTTGCCACGCTTGGCAGGCGGGTTAGCAACCGCAGTTTGGCATTTGGTGATGTTTTAAGAGGGACGCTACTGCTCATCCCTCTACTTTAAGCTTCCTTTGTTGCCTCTTACGACACCTACTGGAAAGGAAAGGGTGACTTACTCTATGCCGGGACCACACGGCTGTCACACGGTGTCTTGTGTACTTCAGGCGAATTAATGGTTCCCTTTGCTTTTTTACCTCCTAACTGACATTTATAGGGGGGAAATGAATTAGTAATGGAATTTACCAATCCTATTGCTAGCAATGTCGTAAATGCCTGAGCTATCTAACTCAGGTTGATCTAAACGCGATTCCTTTTGGAAACCATTTTGTTTAATTTCTAGTGAATTCCTCATGATGGGCTAATTGACTTGTTTCATTCTCACCTATCATCCCTCACTGGTACTCCGCCAGAGTATACTGATAACACTTCATTATCACCCATTAAAAAAAAAATTAATAGTTTATTTATTTGTCCTATTCATTATATACATATATCTCTATTTCTAGTTATTAAAAGCTTTCTAATCTAATCCTAAAGAAGAAAGGTTATTGGGTGACGATCGCGTACCGGCAAACACTGTAAAGGGCGACCCTCCACTAGATGGAGTGACGACCTGAAATGCGTTGCAGGGAGTCAGTGGATGCAGGTGGCTCAGGACCGTAAATAAATTATTATAATTTAATTTCTAGGTTTTAAAACTGTGTACAAGAACAAAAAAGGTGGTCTGAGATTTGCTGATCTGCTGGACAAAGTGTCCAGTGTAGACCCTGAGATGAGGATCAGATTCACTGCGGCGCACCCGAAAGATTTCCCTGATGAGGTGAGCAAAAACTGCTTGAAATAATTTAAATAAGTTTGTTCTACGTTTTATCTTATATAGATTTGCCACGTCTCTGAGTGGAAGATATAATCTACACTAATATTATAAAGAGGAAAGATTTGTATTTTTGTGTGTATGTATGTATGTTTGTAATGAATAAACTCAAAATTTACTTTGCCGATTTCAAAAATTCTTTCACCATTAGAAAGCTACATTCACCCTGAGTAACATAGGCTATGTTTATTGCTAGAAAAGATTAGGGATCCTTACTAAAACTTTAGTAACGTAACTCAAGGTGTAAAAATAATGCTTTAAAATATCTCTGGTCGCGTGCGCTGCGGAAACTATTGGTGATAGAACAAAAGTATGTTCTACAATATTGAAGGAAATATCAATAAGTACAAAAAACTTCTCGATACTATATGTCCAACTATTATCGTTATGTCACAATAACCACTTACATTTTAAAAGTTAATAGAAATACCGACCAAAATTACACCATGTTATTCATACTTCTGTTAAAATCCTTATCCAAATAAATCATATTGTTTTCCAAACTGTTTCAATTTATGGAGATTACTTTTTCAAATCGACTATTCCATTCAATATATATATTACGAATTTAATAGTTCATAGAAATAGGAAAAATAACGCTGTCGCGTTGTACATGTTATTCGTACCTTTTTATTAAACTTAACTTAAACTTAACTTTTGATAAATTATTTTGTATTCAAAATTGTTTCAATACCTGCAGATTACTTTTGAATTTTTCAAATCGTTAGTATATTCCATTCGAAAGATATTATGTATATTATAAAATTGTAAGACTTTTTGTTGTCGTTGGTAAATATTATATTTATTTTTTATAACTCATATATATATGTATGTATGTGTGTGTGTATATATATATATAATTGTTTATAATTTATATAAATATTTATTTAAATTTCTGTCTTGCACTACTACTGCCCACTCACTACTTCCTATGCCACTGCGTTAGGTTGACTGGAAGAGATCTCTTTTAGAGATAAGTTCGCCTTTGCTAACATTGTTATTAACTTATTGTTGTTACTGTATGTTTTAGTTCAATAAAGAATATATATATATATATATATATATAATATTACTATAAAAATATTGATATGGTTTATATTTTTTCTCTTTTTTTTTTGTTTTTTTTTTTATAGTAATATTTTAATTTAAATTAAATTTAAAGGTGGTTTACATGTTAAACTTAGATGTGTTTATATTATTAAGAGTGTGTGTACGCGATGTGTCGGCGCAGGTGTTACAAGTGATCTCGGAGCGTGCTAACATCTGCAAGTTGCTGCACCTGCCCGCGCAGTCGGGCTGCAGCGCCGTGCTGGCGCGCATGCGGCGCGGCTACACGCGCCACGCCTACCTGCAGCTCGTGCACCACGTCACGCACGCCATACCGGGCGGTGCGTACACCTAAACTATATATATATATATATATATATATTTATATTTATACACTTTTTTTAATTGAAAATATTCAAATATAATTTTTCTATAGTGGCAAGTTAAAATAATATTTTTTGTTCTTTTAGTATGGCAACATTTTGACTTTAATCTGGGTTTTTTTTTGTATCTATTGTGGTATAACAACTAAAAGTTTATCGTTCTCGTAAATTAAAAGTTTGTCTTTTTATTTTATTTCTGCAATCATATTATAATTATGCAGTAAATAAAAAAAAAATGACAATTTAAAAGTGCTTGTAAACAAGAATCTTTTTAGATAAATATAATATGGATGCAATTTAAAAAAAAAAATTGCAATGCTGCAATCTTATTGTATGTATTGGATGATGAATTCATACATTGTCTCATTTATATACTTTTCTATTTACAGTGGGTCTCTCCACGGACATGATCTGCGGCTTCTGTGGTGAAACTGAGGAGGAGTTCCAAGAGACGCTGTCACTGATGCAGCTCGTCGACTACAACGTGGCCTTCCTTTTCCCTTACAGTATGAGAGAGGCAAGTTCTGATTTTAATTGAAACTGTTCATTTCTCTCAACTAAAATCGCTTGAATTATCGTGATTCACTCATGACAAGTCATTAATACATCAAATATTTATTTGCAAGAAACATGATAAGTATATAGATGTTAAAATAGGTATATGTTCACATATTTCGCCATAATTAGGTATGTAAAATTTATTTTATTTTTTGGCGACGTGCTGAAGAAGGGCCAAATTAAAAGTACCCGTAACCGGCGAGCGTGTATGACAAGATTGATGAATGTGGAAGAAGCGAAAGAGGTTTGTTTGAATCGAAGCATTTGGCGTTCCATTGTTTCTGCCTACTCTAATGGGAGACAGGCGTGACAGATATGTATGTATGTATGTATGTAATATTTAATAAACATGATAAGGGCAAATGTTGATTGAATTAGGTATTAAAACAATTAGTAATGTCAATTCTAAAAAAATATATATATAAAATACAATTACATGACAATTAAAATGCTTCATTAAAAAAAGTTTGGTATTATAGGTAGGTCTGGTATTATATAGGAGTTCACCCTCATACCTTACAGTCTAAATGGTCGCGTGCAACGCGGTTTCAGAGATGCTTTCTCCCACGAACACTCAGGTTATGGAATGAGCTCCCTGCCGAGGTTTTCCCAAGAGACTACAGCATGGGGTTCTTCAAACTGGGGGTAAATAAGTTTCTTCAGGGTCGGCAACGCGCGCGTAATACCTCTGGTATTGCAGGCGTTCATAGGCTACGGTAACCGCTTGGGCCGTATGCTTGTTTGCCACCTCAGTGGTATAAAAAAAAACATACTTAGATTATAGGAAAAAAAGCATCGAGCCTCAAAAACGGGTCAACTTTTTATCAGCTAATTTGATAATTAGCTCATTCCTGTTTATATCAGTGTTCTACTATACTTACGCATAAAATGTATCTTGACGTATTATTTAATAAATAAAATGAGTGTTTACGCATTAAAAAGATGCAGAATTTATAAGACAAAATAAATATAGAAGTTATAAAGGAAATACTCATAACTATTTATCACGTAAAATTGTATGAAAAAGTTGTTTTTCTCGAAGCATTTCTATGGAGACACTGTATCTATATAATCTAAGGGTACATTTAATGCGTATTAGTAGGTATAATTAGTGTGAATAATGTTCATACTATGAAAGGCTTAAAATATTTAGATTTAATTATATATTTTTCTCAAACATGCTTGAAAATGTGAGCATTATTTTGACAATCTTCTTCGAGATAAATCAAAAATGCCCTACTGGCCAGATACATGCAGGCAGCGGCTGTTTATTGAAAAAAAAAAAAATAAAGGAACATTATGGCGCGTGAAAAATTATTATTGTTCGTTATTCGTCATTGAACTTAAAAAGTAAAATTGTGTTTTTGATTTCTGCGCATTGTTTGAGAAAAGTACTATACAAGCCTTGGCCACAACTAGACATTGATGGACTCACGTATGTGTGTCTCGGCTACGCCTCGGCCCACATTTGCACGTTCGTCCATCAATGCCTCAGTTGCTAGCCGCTGCAGTAATGTACTATTTTGCCTTCATAGAAAACAACAGCATATAGAAGATACAAAGATGACGTCCCAGAGCAAGTTAAAAAGGAACGACACAGTCGCATGATCGAATTATACAGGAAAAAAAGCCAATTGCTAAACGAAGCAGAAATCGGGAACACGCATTTGGTATTAGTCGAGAGCATCGTGAAGAAAACAGGCCAAATATTAGGCAGAAATGAATTGTACATAAAGGTTTTGTTTGATCAAACGGAAATTTTGGCCCAAGATGGCGGCAGGAGGGCTGTCACTCCCGGCGATTATGTAGCTGTCAAAATTGTTGGCGCCAAAAGTTCTGTGCTGAGCGGCATTCCTTTATACCATACAAGTATTAGGGATTTCTACAGAGAAACAAGCTGGGGGGATAGACATGCCGTTAGAATGTAAATATTGTAAGATTTACATGTGAATTAATGTATCATTGTTAATAAATTTATTTTAGATATCAGTAACACCGTTTTTATGTTGTAGATAGATATAACCTAACCTTAAAATTTGGACGGAAGAGATTGTTAGTAATGGGGATGTTACTTCTTATTGCTATCAATATACCGTATCAGGTCGACCTCAACGCGGTTCCCCCTGGAAACCATCTTGACTAATTTATCGTTGAATTAATTACAATGGGCCAACTGACCTGTCTCTTCATTCTCACCTATCATCCCTTACTAGTGCCTCGCCAGTATATACAGATAGCGCAGGCGGGGTACCATTCTATTATCATCTATTAAAAAAAACTTTAGTCTTGAATACCTTACTTTTTTGTTATTTTTTTTTTTATAGAACTTAGAATGGCAAACAAGCTGACGGCCCACCTGATGGAAAGTGGTAACCGTCGCCTATAGACATGAGCAGTACCGTGGACATAACAGACTATACTGTTTCACTCATGATACCCCCCATGCGTTGCCATTCCTGAGGACTCAGGTGTTATTCCTATGTACCCAGTAAATTCACGCCATATCCCACCCTCAAACCGAAACACAGCCATGCAAACACAACTGCTTCACGGTTGAAACACGAATGGGACAGAGGTACCCAAGCAATCGAAAAAAACCTAATAAAGAATACTATTCATTTATATATCGTTCCCTTGTGAATTAGTATATAAAGTATCCTATATGTTAAGTGTTAACATACTCGTTTATCAAATTTTTTTGAAATTCGTTCAGGCTTCCGTCTAAGCATCAGACATCCATATAGCATTAAAACTGTATTTAGAATATTAGTGACATTTATAAATTCTGTAGAGAAAATAACAGTAGACAGCTTTATCGCTAAAAGCGTATTTTACAACTAACGATGGAGTAAAGTAATTAGACATACATAAAAAAAAAGCCAAGCGTTTAGTCGTGACACTTAAAGTGCATTTAATTAAGGCAATCAGTACAAAACTATTTCATACATACATGTAAATCAATAATAAATATTTATTTTACACAAAAATAGAAATTGAAAACGTATTTTAATAAAATAAAAAAATTATATCTAAAGAACACATACATTTTTACAAACATTACAACAAACAAACTTATTTCTTTTTATATATTATATCTAATTTATTAAAGGTATAGTGTGATACATGGCATCAATATTTCTAGTTAAAATTTGTACTTTATTTATTATCTCTTTTTTTTTTTAATGGCGTCGATTTTACCGCTAAACCATATGTTACTAGTGTACCATTAAATTTTTTTTTTTAGTACGTTTGTTCCGTTGTGGAACAGGCTAAGGTCGGAGACCATGCTGCCTAGTCTTCAATATGATAATTTGTCTGGAATTTTATGTACCATTAAGTTTTGTAAATAGGATTTTTTTTAAATTGTCAAAGAATGTCTTCGTTGATGTTTTAATCGACGGGGTATTATAGTGTTATGTTGGTATTAATAAAATATTATGAACTTAGTTATTCATAATGGAAAACTCCCGGCCCTAAACTAAACTCTCTTTATTGGGAATGTATGATTTTTAATTCGATTTCACCATCGTTGAGTTTTTTTTTATGTTTTGCGGTACAGTATTTAAGGCATCCCGTCCTCGTTATTGGACACGGGTGACGGAATGTCTATACAAGAGGGTACATGGTGGGCGCAGTTTAGACGCAATATTTGAGAAGCATTAGGAAGGTACTATGACCGGATACTGCAACAAAAAAAAAATTATGTGATCGGCTCCCGAACTGGCGACCTCGGCTCTCTACCGGTCTCCAATTTGAGGGACGACCGATCACCGGCCGTAAAAGATGACGCAGGGCGTTCATGAAAACAGACCAATCATGAAGTTGCATTACACTGTGTAAAAATGATTGGAAACGGCTTATAGAAAGCCCATCGTCGAGTTGGAGACATTGCCGAATTTAAGGGAATCTCTTACGATACTACAGTGACAAAAATTATAAGATTTCTTATTGAGAATAATATGGTTTAGCAGTATATTCAGAGCCGGATTATGTTGGGGTCTCTAGGCAATGCAAGTGTCGCTAGCAAAAAAACTGCTAAAATATTGTTGTACATATAATAACTTGAAATGCGTTACGAAATATACTAAGATGACGTAATATAAAAATATAAAGAAAAATTTTTATTGAGGATTTATTTGTTTTGAAATCTTTTCGAAAACAAAATTATCGGTTCATGAGGTTCCTAGTCTATGGCGGGCCCTTAAGCAGTTGCCTACACTGCCTAATGAATAATCCGGCCCTGAGTATATAACAATATTTAACACCGTTATTGCATTGTGAGTATACGTGCTTGTGACTTACATTAAATTTTGAGTATTTTAAGTCGCTAATTGATCACTAAGCTATATTTCTATTTGAACAACATTTATCGCATTTGAACAGTATTAATCGCTATCCTTTTTTGTTAATTGTGATTAGATAAGGAAGGCACAAATAGGCGCATTTTTTTATGGTAAGATGTTATAGATGGTTCGTTTAATTTTTGTAGTTTTATACCAACAGGTAAACCTTCACAGAGAGTTTCTGGAATTAGCACATTTTGGTGAAATGATAGGTTTAGTGACAGTTTCCAGATAGTGAACTAGGTGTTAATTTGCGGAAGTCCATATTACTGATTAGAATTATTTTGTTTAATTCCGCTGCCATTAGTATGCGTGAATACGTGCGACTGCCAACATTTAAATATTGATTACTATTATTAGTAGAAGTTCTGGATATATAATGCACCGCCTACTTATTTTTCGGTTTACCCAATGGTTGACTGGTAGAGGACACTGTTCGGTGTCAAGTCCGCCAAATGTACATAGAATTTTACTGTCATGGTACAACCTACCGTCACTACTACCAACATAATAGAACGACCAATCCGGGCAACTCGCGGGCATCCACCCGCTCGTTATAGGTAATAGACATTGGCGCCCTCTACATGCATGCATACTGATAGTAACGGAATTAAACAAAATAATTCTAATCGTCTATCCAAATTTTGGGTTTAATTTCCAGGCACAGCAATATAAAGTATGTTGTGTATTTTTTATGTAGCTTAGGTATTAGTTATTATTGATTAGTGGATCATTGGAATAGTGACTATAGAATATTCATCGACATTTCTATTGGAGCAAATGTTTCGCCTCTTATGGAACAAGGATTGAAGTATTTTAAATACACAGACGATTTACCAATTTTTTTAAGAACATTTCTATCAAGTACTATACTAAACTCGATGCACCAAACTGCGCGCCTATCTTACCATTAGGTACAACGTTTACTCTTTGTCCAGAAAGGTTATCTGAGCACTCCACGTGGCCAGAAAGACTCGGCGATGGGCCCTGAGAACTTCCATACACCTTTGTACTGTATCCTGAATCGTTATGGGATTCCCTATCAGTCTGGCTTTGAGTTTCTGTCAAGTGAGTATTGATGGCTAAAGATTGAAGTCGACTATGGAGCAAGTTATGATCAGGAGTTGGTTTCCTATTCATGACATGTGGGTTTCCTCTAAAATTTGGGTACATTGCCGGACGGTTATCGTAGTACCCGCCACGAAAGTGATCATTCTGGTTAGCTATTTCCACCTCAGTGTTCTGGTCCAAATGCTCGCTGTAACAATGTGGTATTCGTTCCATTTCCCTCAATATATGGTCTTGCATCATGGCATCGAACACTCCTGTTTGATGGTGGTACAAAGGATTTCTATTTCGAGCTTGTATTTGTTGGTTCTGAGGTAATCCTGGCTCGTTATAGTCGTACTGCGTTTGGCAAGGAGTGTATTGGGGAAGTGGAGGACCGGTATTTATCATATCTTTATATGGCATTTGATGGTGTACTTGTCTATTAGGTATCTCGTGAAAATAAGCATCTTTTGGAATCATGGGTCTTAGATCTTGAACATACGGGTTATTTTGGTTCGACTGCACTTGAGGTACTTGAGGTGCAGGCGACTGTGATTTATTTGACATGGTCTCGAAGTTAGGCATTGGTAATGTTTGGAGCAAGTTGGAGTTTCTCATTGGTCCGGGTTGATTTGTGCTCCTTATAGGATTGTCTTCTTCGTCGCTGCTCTCAGAGTTGTTGCCATTGTCCTTTGGTGGAGTTTGGAAAGTTTTTCTCGTTGGGAATGGTATAAGGTTATGCAAGCTGAATCGTTTGCTTTTCGGTGGCTTTTCTTTTAAGACTGGCGCGGGCCTTTGAGGTTGTTGTGGCATTTTTAGTATACCAGGTGCAGGTTGAATATTCATTCGAGCTACAGGAGTTTCTTGTGCTTCGGTGGGTACGGGTTTTCTACTTAAATGTAATGGTTCAGGGGATTGGCATCTTTGTTGGTGTTCTACTTGTGCTACTAGTTCTTGCACGGATTTTCTTGGCTCTCTTACTATGTTGCTCTCTTCTCTAGGGTAGTTTGTTTGTTTACGAAGTTTAACATATCCATCTTGAGATATATCTAAAGACTTTGCATTACTTCTATCTATGACGTCAGCCATTTCCTTTTCAAGCGTAACTCTTTTGCGAATATCGTCTGCAGTTCTTTGAAGCACTTGACTTTTCCATACGGGTACATTTTGAGAACTATCTTCCTGGTTTCTTGTAATGTTATCTCCTTCAGAATCACTTGCTTTAAAATCTGAATGCCTATTGCTATTGCTTGGAGACTTTATGTTGGACTGACGACTAGGTGACACGTAACGTTCATTATAAGCTTCTACTTCCATAGAAACTGGTGATTGAGAAACTGATACTTTATTAGCCTTAACGTGAATTTCTGCTGTCACGTTTTGAAAATGATTATTATCTCGAATTGGACTTGTATGAGGTGCTGGTGTATGGGGGGATCTAGAACTTCTACTAGGTCCAGCATCTAAATGATCACTACTTCTAGAGTTCTTAAGCAATTGTCTCCGTCTGGGACCATCAGGTGATTTTATACTATCTAAAACTTCGGTGCTTTTAGACGTTATTTTGCTTTTATCATTCAGTTCTTTGGCATTACTCTCATACTGTTCTGTATTCTGATTGAAATTCTTTATTATCCTGTGGACTTTACTCCATTCTTCTGCATTTGTGTCTAAAAACTCCAAACTTCTAGTTCGTTTTAGTGGAGCTATATCTAAGGAACCTTTCGGGCTATAATCTAGTTTTCTCACACGTTCTGATGCCCTGAACATCATGCCTCGAGTTATCCAATGTTCCAAATGTTTGTGCCTCTCTTTACATAATGCTCGTTCTGCTGCAACAAACCTTGTCAGCTCTGATATTTGTCCTTGAGTTTTCATTTCCAAATCCGTTACCTTCTGGTCTAATCTCTCATGAGCACGATCTATATGACGTTTCAAATCTTTCTTGTCTTCGTTCAATTTATCTTCCATGTGTTTGAAAAACGGTGCACAATAGCATGTATAGCCAGCACCAATGGGTCCCTTTTTAATATTTCCAGCCAAATCTAAATAGTATTGCTCTCCTTTTTTTAATGGTTCGGTGGGTAGAGAGCTAAGTTTTGGCTTTGGGAAGAATTTAGGATCAGGATAATAATGGCATCCGTATGGTGACCACTGGACTGTAGGCGGATTCTCAAAATGCACATTCTTCTTTTTCTTGTCTTTATTTTTCTTTTTTCCATCATCAGGTTCATCGATAGTTCTTTCTTTGCT
The DNA here is from genome assembly GCF_026898425.1 of Galleria mellonella. Taxonomy (NCBI): domain Eukaryota; kingdom Metazoa; phylum Arthropoda; class Insecta; order Lepidoptera; family Pyralidae; genus Galleria; species Galleria mellonella. Next base: position 3,683,377 of record NW_026442061.1, read on the forward strand.
TTTATCTCTTTGTTTTTCTTTCTTTTTCGTCTGTTTAGCTACTGGTGTATTAAGTATACTGATGATTTCTTGGAGACCTTTCCTAGTCGCAATATCTCTTGCTGTTTCTCCTTGATGGTTTCTCAGAGACTTGTCACAGCCGGCTTCTAACAGGATTCTGGTTAGTTTTCTCCTGCCCATAGCCGCTGCGATGTGAAGTGCCGTATCTCCGTTCTTGTTTTGCTCCGAGACTCTACACTGTGCGGAGATGAGGATACGCGTGACTCCGGCATGGCCGTACCGAGCGGCCGTATGGAGTGACGTATCGCCGTACTGAAATTGAAAATGTTATTATTTCAGTAATCAGTCGATTACTTTATTTTTATCTAATGAGGATGACACTCAGGTATATATGGTCTACTTGATTATAAGCGGAGACTATAAACGATTGCAGCATCAGAAGAAGATCTGAGTGACAGTAAATACCCAGTACTTTCATCATCAATCATCATATTTCACTTTTGAAATAGAGACAAAGCGTAAAAGTTATTTGGAGACAGAAATAAGTGAGGTAGATACGTTTATGTTGATGACAGAGTAGAGTACTTCATATGCAACTCACATTGTTCTGGTCATCGGGTGGTGCGCCGGCGAGCAGTATCTCGCGGCAGGACTGGTTGTGTCCGTTCTGGCAGGCGAGGTGCAGCGCCGTGAAGCCGCCCGCGTTGCGCGCGCGCAGCTCTGCACCGCCGCCCGCGAGGAGCGCCACGCACCGCGAGTAACCCTTCCACGCGGCCTCGTGCGCTGCCGTGTTGCCGTGCTGGGAATTTAAGTTGACAGTAATTCAATTTGATGATTTTTTAATAATTATGGATAGTACTTAAGCAGGTAGTAGTATACTCCTGGGGGATGTGTTAATATACCGGCGCATCCCCCGAGTGGTAGGGTGAGCACGCCAGTCACCCTATTTTGAGAGAGGAGACCTGCTCTTACCATCAGGAGGCGGGTCGCTGCCGTCGGAGATATGGTGAGTGCGAAAGCGAACCCATGTCTCCGACATATGGTACCTCGAGGGTATATCGTCTGGTTTTTGGTGGGTACACTCTCACCTTACAGGGGCATTCCTACAGTACCCATTCACAAGGAGTATGGGTCTGCATAAAGCATTTTCCAGAGGTTTTAACCTCTGGAAAATGGTAGTAGTATTCTATTGTATATAGCTCATTGGTATTCCACCAATGTAAACTAACACAAGCGGTAACTCCGCTAGCGTTATTAGAAAGATTTTACTAGAATTTATTAGAGGGAGACTTTGTACAATAGACTATCTCATTTTTTGCTGTGCTTTTATAACTGTTCCAGTTTGAAGGGTGCGATGTGGCAGTGAAATTATAGAATACTGACGTATAACATCATAATTCTCAGGAATGGTAACGGATGAAAGATACCATGGGCATTACAGTGTATTCTATGATATCTATGGTACCATTCACGTCAATAGACAATGGTTCTCTTTCCATCAGGTTGTTTGTCATTGTAAGTATTATAGTAACGTTATCCCACTTTCTTGGGCTATTGTGGAAAATAAGTGGTATACTGACGACGAGGTCCTGCTTGTTGGGGTCGGCGCCGTGCTGCAGCAGTAGCTGCACCACTTCCACGTGCCCGTCGGCCGCGGCCCGCTGCAGCGCGCTGCATCCATTCTGGAACACGGAACGAATATTGCCATAAAAATAATGTTAAATTTTAAAAACATGGTAGTTAGATAATTATTTTTTTTATTTATTTAACACTTTATTCAGTCATCTTTTTTTACCTACATTACCTCACGAGTGCCCCGATAGTGTATACCGTTAGCGCAGGTGGGGTTACCATTTCATTATTATACATTAAAAAAAAGTCCTAAAAATATGAAAACGTCGTTTGGCATACATTTAGTATTTGGCACAACAAGAATATAAGCTACTTTTATCTCGGTCAATCAAGGTTTTTTATGCTACTTAGAATGACAAACAAGCTGACGGCCCACCTATCATACCTAGGTATCCTAGTCATATGAACGAAGTCGCGGGTAATAAGAAGTACCTATTACATAAATTATTTAAAGTACAAGAGGAGATCTAATTGCAAATAATTGTGAATTATTAATAATAACGTCACCTTATCTCATTGTTTTGATGGAACACAATGAAATGTCTTTCGAAGTACAGATACACACGCTCCCACTATTAAGAACATTGTTGCTACGGTTACATACACACACTAGTACATTTAATCTATTTTTTTTTTATTTACAAAGCTTTTTGTTAGTAAACAGTAAACATGGACTTAATTTGTAATTTACTGTTATAAATTTAAAATTAATTCTAAAAAGAACATAGAAGCAAGATTAATATGATTAAAATTTACTTATTAAGCTTTCAAATGTGGTATATGTTAGTAATGCCTCTAAGTCGCCGTGTGATCCCGCCATAGAATAGGCCATCTCTTTCTTTCCCGTGGGTGTCGTACGAGGCGACTAAGGGAGGGCGAGGGATTATTATATTAAAAGGGAAGCAGCGTCCCTTTTAAAACATCTCTAAAGCCTGACTACTGTTGCCAATCCGCCTACTAAGTGTGGCAACTAGTGACAAAACTCCACTTATGGGGAAGGCTTATATTCAGCAGTGGACAGTTAACGGCTAAAATAATAATAATATAATAAAAAAATGCCTCTAAGATAGTATCATATTGCTTTGTTAACGGTGTTTACTATTATTGGAAATTAAAAATTAATAACTTCACTACTACAATGACATTCAGTACTTAAAAATATATATTTTGAAGTCCGAGTGTCTAGTGTACGCAGGTCCAAGTGTCCAATGCCCAGTGTCGTGAGTGTCCAATATCCCATGTCTGTTGTCTGAGTATTTGAGTGTCTGTGTCCAATGTACGAGTCTTCAGTGACCAAGCGCCTGAGTGTCAAAAATCCTATGTCTGTTGTCCGAGTACTAAGTGTCTAGTGTCCTAGTGTCCGAGGGACTGAGAGTCTGAGTGTCTAGTGTCCGAGTGTCGAGTGACTGAAACTCGGAGTGTCGTAGTGTCACAGTGTTCAGTGTCAGTGTTAGATTGTCGAGTGTCAGAGTGTCTAGTGTCCGAATATCCGAGTGTCCAGATTATTATTAACTATTACATAAAAAACTAACATAATCGAATTGGTAAAAGCGGTTTTATCTAATGCGTTCATGTGTTGTTGTTTCGGTATAAAAATAAACACACACACACATGTTTATAAGCGACGATTAACAATTTCCATCAGGTGGGCTGTTAACTTGCTTGCCGTTCTAAGTACATAAAAAAAAGTAGACTGAATATTTTATTCTAATGATTTCGGTCTAAAGGATAAGAGATAGCTAATGTAATTCCATACACAAAAAGCTTAACGTCCGTCCCCTGTAGCGACAGCGTATGAGAATTACCATTGCGCATATATCCTATAATTTTCGTAATGTTGTCTAAGATAAATTCCCTAGATATTCAAATTAGTCTAAATTATAGAATGTAAAGTTTTTACAATGAGTATGTAATTTCTCTATTGAACAACAATTTTTATTAATATACACAATTTTATAAAAAGTATTAAATATTAAGAATAAGAATTGAGAACTAAAATCCCCATAGCAAGCAATCACTATGTTAATTAAAAGTTGGCGGTTCCCCTAATGTAAAAATTAAACTAAGCAACTATCTAAACGTACCAACACAATAAAACTATATTTAGCATTGAATTACGCCTTTGTCCAAAATATCGATATCGATAGCAGTCATAAAATACCTAGCTACTTTTCAGTGCAAAATTTCCGAATTTAATGCATTGGTTGCACAGATTTATATAAATGTTTTTTTATTCGAAGTAACTCCGGCATGTTAATACGTAATTTAGTATCTATATTATAGAAAACGTATTGGCGGTCAAGGAATAACAACCATAATGCTAAGTTGCGTCGCCATCAAATACTGTTACAGGGAATGATGTTACTCCAACGACACTTGCGATGATGTACGGAACCATTATTTATGTAATAAAGAATGTGAAGCGCATTACAAAGAAGTTACAATCTTAATATTTAAACGATAAGGTGTATAAAGGATCGGAATTTCTGAAGCAATTTTCAAAGAACGCAATGCTGACGCGAATGGACAATATAAAGGCGCGGTTATACCTGAGGTTGATAGAGATTACATGTACTTACACACTAACGCGGATTATTTTTTATTTTGTCGATGGGAAATTGGTTTTTCTAAATATTCATAACTACTTATTGCGGTTTATGCTATTTTAGTAGGTTTTAAGGACAGAATTTCGCTCGGTCAGGGTAACTTTAAAGTAAGAGTATACAAAACACACATCATCATTTCGTTGGTCATCAACAAGCTGACGGTCCACTTACTGGTAAGTGGTAACCGTCGCTTCTAGACATAAACAGAACTATAGACATTAAATTTTTTTACAAAATAGGCTTACGCTTGATTTTACCTCATTTGATGCTAAGTGATGATAAGATCTAGGATGGAACATGTTCACTCAAAAATTACTTATTCACCATTAACTTAAAGAGTCTCAGATTGTATAGAAAGGGTTTTCTATTTCTTGGCAGTTTGCAAAAATATATTATATTATAATATTTATTGTATTCCTTATGTATTGCCATTTCTGAGGACTAAGATATTATGGCCAATATCCTGTGATGTGAGTCCTTGCGATTTCAGGAGCTTAAGGTCGATTCAAGGGCAGTAGCGTCTCTCTTAAAATATCACTAAAAGCCAAACTGCGGTTGCTAATCCACCTGCCAAGCGTGGCAACTACTGACAAAACCCTTGTCATGAGGGATGCTATGTTCAGTAGTGGATAGTTAACGGATGATACAATTTAGATTATAGCCTATGATTAATACCTATAGGTTTTCCATAACCTGTATTAATGTTTTCAAAATATTTTTATTAATCTTATATTAATATGTAGTTGTTTTTGTAACGTTTTGTTTTCTATTTTTTATACTAAGATTTCAGAAATAGGAAACTCAATAAAATACATTTATAGATTTATTTACTAAGATAAAACATACACATAATTTTAAGCATAAAGACATCGTCTATTATATTAGTAAGATGAATATTCGAAATTTAAATGTTTTATGATGATATTAGCCGTTAACTGTCCACTGCTGAACATATGCCTCACCCTTAGGCAGTTTTGTCACGGTTGGCATGTTGGTCGGTAACCGCAGTTAGGCTTTGTTGATGTTTAAGAGGGACGCTGTTGCCATTAATGCTCGACCAATAAGTTCTCTTAGGGAATGTGATTGTTAATAATACGGTCTAACAGCCACATTGCTAGCGATATACCCTATTAGGTCGACCTCCACGCGGTTCTCCCTGGAAACTATTCTTTTTTTATTTATTTAATACGTTTCACCTACAACTTTTACATTATATTGTGATTAAGTCTTGTTGAATTCAACATAATAGGCTAACTGGCCTGCTTTCATCCTCACCTATCATCTCTCACTGGCGCCCCGCCAGTTTATACCGATAGCGCAGGCGGGATTGCTATTCTATTGTCATCTATAAAAAAAAAATAAGTTCACTTAGTCGCCTATAATGACAGTTACGTGAATGGAAAAATTAATTAACTAATTCAAAAATACTAGTGATAAGGATGATCACATACTAATTATATTACTTTCTCAATCATCGAACCGTATTCCCTGTTACTATCAGTGCTTTAGAATAATTCCACCTGGCTCTAATGTTGGTGTAAACACAGCATTATGTTTTAAAAGTCCGTACACATTGCTGCAGGCTATAAGGGGATTGTTACACGGACGATTCACGGCCCGCGGCCATGTTGTCCTGTAGTGATGTGAAAATGTCGATAAAATAGCGCCAATGTCGACATACACGATTTATAGTCGTTGTTGATTGTTGTTTGTGTTACACTGTTATATTTCACTCCTGCGGTGTTGCCATGTTTAACACTTTCATAGTATTTCGTATGGGGATAGAACGTGTTGCAGATAATGAAATACTCGTATTTTATTTGCTTGGACGTACAAGTATTCTATGTAAATTTTAAAATTTTATTCGCAGTTTAAGTATCGAATGGTTAATACTGGGCTCCGAGCAGCGATCCAATAATTAGGCTGAAAATACCGCGTTTAGAAGTCAAACACGTGTCGTAAAACGTGCTTGGACGAAATGGCAGTCGGAGATTGATTGGTATTAAGGAAGGTTGTAAAACTTCTGGTAATAAAAATAGTAGTCAATCTTCCAGTATTGACGGATGTACACATACTAATGGTATCGGAATTACAGAAAATAATTCTAAAAACAAATACAAAATAATAATAATAATAATAATAAAATAACATGGTCGACTGTGCTTCTGCCGGGGGTTAGTTTGTCATCTCCTCTCCTTAAGAATTCTCTTATTTTTTGTAAAAATTAAAATATAAATATGCTCGTTTTATTTAGTATTCTTGGAGCTTATTTAGTATTAGGTAAAGATAAACATTTCATTTAAGGCAAAGAGCATTTCTTGAGATTTCATTATTTTTTTTTTTTTGCGAATATAGGTAAATAAGTGACAAGTACAGACTAATGTCATGGTTTTTCGCATCACTAACACAGAATGGCATTCGCGCCATTTTTTCGCGGGAAACAACTTTGCAACAGACACTGCTTAGTGTTAATTAAGCAACTGCAAAAAAGAAAAAAAATTAAAAGATGTTGGAGCAGTATTGTACATGTACCTTAGATAGGTATTTTCTTTTGGATGTGTGTAGGCAGAATTTTATAAAACAAATGTTCAAAATGTTAAAAGAATGCAATGAAATATTATTATTAGTGTACTGATCCAATATAAATACGAGTACATGAAAAATAAATAAATAAATAAATATATATATATATATATATATATATATATATATATATATATATATATACATTAATATGAATATACTGAGTGAGATAAAAAGAAGCTTATATCCTTCTCCGTCTCATATTATATCTTATAGTTATATGTGTGTACCAAATTACATAGTGGTTAGTTAGGCCGTTAATGCTTTGTAAGGCAACAAACAAACTCACTATCACAATTATATTAGTAAGGAACTTAGGGTAGTAAGGGGCATACGCATAAATGTTATTTGCACGGCTAGTATTGCTATCTCTGTCTTAATCGTGTTTCTGATGCTAAGCAGCTATGCTCGTCTGAGTTTCATTGGGGGGAAAGAAATTGTTAGCAATGGAGTTTGACAGCCCCATTGCTAGCAATATGCCTTATTAGGTCGACTTCCACGTGGTTCCCCCTGGAAACCATCGTCAACAATTCTTGTTGAATTCGTCACGATGGGCTAACTGACCTACTTCATCCTCACCTATCATCCTTCACTGGTGCCCCGCCGGTGTATACCGATAGCGCGGGTGGGGTTACAATTTCATTATAATCCATTAAAAAAAACAGAGTTTTATTTGAAGGAACACATATGGCAGTGGTATTGTTCTTCTTATCCTCAATGGCAATCGGTCGCCATTTATATGACCATTTCTGCTAGCGTCATGTTTAAGGGGCTCGTAACTCGAAAATTATAACTTTTTTACAAGTAATATTTAAAACACACCACAATCATAATAAATAATTATGCATTGTCCCGTCGCGTATTTTTGTATATTCAAACTACAGCTCCACAATTTAAACTAAATTTAAACACAATTAAAACCAAATTTTTGTATCCGGGCAGTGACATCACAGAGTATACCTAATATATCATAGAATACCTAATATATTTTTTTATATTTTTATCCTTTTCCAGTATAGGCAGAGGGAACAAAGTCTATACAGCCTAGTTTGACGTAGGTAGTAATTCAGTTTTTTTTTTTTTTACTACACAGGGGCAAACGAGCATGCGGCTCACCAGATGGTAAGTGACTACCGCCGCCCATGGTCACCTACGGCATTGCAGGTGTGCTGCCGGCCTTTTAAAAAGGAATATGCTCTTTTCTTGAAGGTTATGTTGTCGTATCGGTTCGGAAATACTGCTGCTGGAAGTTGATTCCAAAGAGTGGTTGTGCGTGGAAGAAAGTGCCTTGAAAAACGCACGGTGGAGGACCGCCACTCGTCCAGATGGTTGGGATGAAATTTTAGTTTATGGCGGGTTGTACGATGGTGAAAATCTGCAGCAGGTATCAATCCGAACAATTCTTCAGAGCACTCCCCATGATAAATTCGGTAGAAGATGCACAGAGATGCAACATCTCTACGCAGTTTCAGTGGGTCGAGCCGGACAGTAAGACGCCGATCGTCAACAATTCGAGCTGCCCGACTTTGAATGCGGTCTAACGGAAGGAGTTGGTACTGTGGCACTCCTGCCCACAGGTGAGAACAGTATTCCATGTGTGGCCTCACTTGAGCATTATACAGTTTCAGGCGGTTTTCTGGCGTGAAATACCTAGTTTTTAAGTAGTAGTTTTATGAGTTTTATAGTTAGGTATTAGACCTTTTCGAATATGTTTGGTTTTATCTATCCCAATAAGAAAGGCAAAGGCTCAGCCCATACAGCTCATGGCTATGGTAATGATAACTTCAAATTATTTAATTTTCTTTTATTCAGATATGTTGAATTGTTAATCCCAGCATTGTCAACGTTTATCAGCCACCACTTTCCATCAGATATACTAATTTATTTGTCATTATAAATTCATAAAAAAAAAAATATTGGGCCGATTATGCGATAATGTGAGAAATGCATGAAGTGAGTCGTGAACTAGTTCATTATGTACACATCTAAAAAAACTTTCCCACAAAAAATGCGCCAAGAAAACAAGAATGTGCATGTTCACTGAACGCGGCTGAACAGTTAATTAAGCTATAAAATAATAAAAAAATCACTTTCTCCACACCCATACAAATTGAACGCGATAAAACGAGGCGTGCAGCTATCAACGACCAATTAGAAGTGACAAAGTAAGATATTCAACTTTATAGCGACTGATTATGTATTTAATTTTGCCAATTAACATAAACTATAGTTAGTGCAGTGGCCTACAATCGTTTAATTAATCGATAATCGATGGGTGGGTAACTGGTACGTTTTTAGCGTTGATTTATTGGTAACTGTTGATAATAATAGTTTTACCATTTGTAATAGAGATTAATAAAATACGATTTACTATCAAAGGCGCTAGATTATAAATTGTGACAAAAACAAAACGGTATCAGGAGTAAAATAAAGAGAAATGACTATTCAAAAACGCTTAAATCTAAGAGTTTTAAGCTTAGAATATTTCTTTCTTTAAATCCTTACAATATTAGCTGATAAATATTTTATTTAGGGATTTCATAGTAATATATTCAACTGTAGCATTTGGCGTTCCATTGTTTCTGCCTACCCTAATGGGAGATAGGCGTGACAGATATGTATGTATGTATATTCAACTGTTTAAAAAGGTACACAAAGAATGAAAATATTAAAAAAAAAGTAAGATTTTCATAGTAATTCCATTCGGTTTAAAAAGAAAGAAAATATTAGAACAAAAATTAATACAAGAAAAATGGGAAGCGAAAGTCCTCAAACAACATGGCTAGCAATATTTCATAGATCAATCAATCAAAGTCTTCTCTTTGCCCGCCAGTTGGTGTGGGCGGGCGAGGTAGGGGCCTCAGGGCGTACCCCTTTGCCCCGGCCTCAACAGCGGGGGCAACAACCTCCGGGTCACTAGGTTTTAAGCCGACATACACGGATGGTCTGTGTATGTCGGCGTGGCATCTCCTTTCTTCATCTTATTGATGAAGAGGCTGTTGGCGTCTCACATTTCATAGAAATATGAAAGGGTCGAATCTTGTATAGAAGAATATAGATGGCGCCGCATAATAAGGTAAACTGACCCCGAGTAACACGAAGAGGTGAGATAGAAGAAAAATAAGATATATTTATAAAAAGAGAATGCTGCTAGCATTTAGTTCGCCTTTTGTACAATTTTTTTTATACTACTGTGGTGGCAAACAAGCATACGGCCTACCTGATGGTAAGTGGTTACCGTAGCCTATGAACACCTGCAATAACACGCAGAGTGAAGCAAAATCTCTCCTAAGACTTAAGGGTACCATATTTTGTTTTGCATAATAAAGTTATTTAAATAAATAAATATTTTGGATTTATTAAGGATATGTTATTATTAACTTTTTGCCCGCGACATCGTTCGAGTGGCCGGGATATTTTCACTGATCGGGATTAACCTATATCCTTCTGCATCCCATATAGTACTTGAATACAAAATTTCATAGTGATCGATAAAGCCGTTACGGCATTAAGAGATAACAAACAAACTTTCACATTTATAATATTAGATTACTTAAATTGTTTCTTGCCCAAAAATTAACAACCGGTAATATTTGGTTCATCAATTTAACTGTATCTAATCAACACTCAATATGCATATTAAACTAAATGGCTTTCAATAAAGGATTTTAATAATATGGCCTTAAAACCTACAGATAATCACCATGAATGGGTCGCGGCGGTGAGGTAAAAGAGCAATAAATATGTGAAACTATCTAAATCAGGACCCGTATAGAAGTTTAATCGATTTGATAGTAATAAAACGAATGGAATAATCATAGATATGTCGGCTCGGTTTCTTTATAAAAAATCTACATTTTACCTATAGTGTTGATTTAATAATTTGAATGGCTCTTGGTGTAAATAGATTATATAAAAAAAAAAAAAACAAAAAGACTCCGACTTCAGTTATTTTTATTTCAAAACTAAACTACTAAACTGATTTTTGATGACGTTTCTATGGGATCAATCTGTAAGTATATTATATTTTAGATAAAAAAATATTTTTTTAAATAAATCTATAACTGGCGGAGTTACGAGGCAACAAAGATAAAAAAAAAAGTATATAATAGAATTTTCTTTCTTTTTGAAGTCCGTTGAAAATTATTTACAACAAAAAAGTTAAAAATTTACATTTATAATATTTATTCTTGTAGAAAAAAATGGATAAAACTAATTTTTTAACTTTATCGTGTACAAAGACAAGAAATAAATTTTGTTCGTCATATTAATATTAGCTCTATCCTTGTCCAATGCAGGACACGGATAGAGGATACATAAAATAGTAATCCCGTATCTGACCTATTGATATATATATATATATATATATATATATATATATATATATATATATATATATATATATATATATATATATGCTGGCGGGGTACCAATGAGTCATTAGTCATTGGTATCCTGCTTTCTTCTTTACCTATACAATTTCACAGTTTTCAACTCCCAAATACTTAGTATTAACTGTACATACTGGTAACCCGATTTACGCACACATAGATAAAAAGGATGACCTGTTTTTGGTGAAACATTTGTATGGAGACACTCTATTTATATCGCCGTGTGGTCCCGGCACAGAATGGGACACCCTTTCCTTTCCCGTGGGTGTCGTAAGAGGCGATTAAGGAAACTTAATGGTCGAGAGATGGGAAGCAGTGTTCCTCTTAAAACATCATCAAATCCTAATTGCAGTTGCCAACCTGCTTGCCAAGCGTGGCAACTATTAGCAAATATCCCCAATACGACACAATATTCTATTTGTATAATGTAAAAAGGGTTGTAGTTGTATGAATGATGAAATATCTACAATTTAAAATGTCAAGAACGTCAGCCAACCTCACTCGTCCCGGCCGGCGTGGTAATTAATTGTTTGTACAATATCAGCCCCGTAGTAACTGATCGATTCTTGCTCCAATATTGAAGGATCGATACGTTAAGAACTAGTTCGGCTTACACCCAACCGGTTTCTGATGTTACATTTTTAAACGCTGCACTCTGACGCTTTTAAATTTAGTCGAGACTTTTCAATAAAGCTCGATACGGTTTCTTATAGTTTCAGTAATTTGTCTGTAATATAAAAACAATATTAATTAAAAATTGTAAAATGTATGTCGCTTACAGTTCAGAATCATAAGAAAAAGAAAATTTTAGAGCTAATAAAGTAATCCGAAGTAAAAATACAGCTGTATAGGTGAAGATCCTTTGCCCTTCTAGTTATGAAACAAATGTACCGAAGAAGAGCAATATTTTTTTTTAATAGGAAGAGTTACGAAGAAAGAAAATTATAGTATAATAACTTATAACTAGGCTGTATGGACTATGCTCTTTGCCTGTACATTTTGAACGAATTTTAAAACAACAACAACAGAAAACTATAGTTTAAACTTCATTATATTGGGATCGCAGTTTCAATCATTAATCTATGCCGTTGTTTTTCTTTTATTTTTTTTTACAATTCTTTTTCCTTTCTTATGGCACGGCACAAAGTGCATACGCCAAAAACAAAGTTTGGGAAACAGCATTTTAGGAAAGGAGTTTTGGACGACGGAATTTAGGATAAAGATCAGAAAAGTTGAATAATGGATAATATAAGGAAAAGGACAGATACCTAAATAGAAATTACAATATATTTAACCTTATATATATATATATGTAAAGTACATAAACTAAGAAAAACAATATTAAATATATCAATAATGTAGTGGGTACGGTGATTACTTGTTCTGTGAATATAATTATCTATAAAGGATGTACGTTCAAAATAGTGTTTACCTACATATACTTTTAAATATAAATAAAAAATCTGACATTTCACAGTGAAAAATCACTTTTATAATATTTTTTTGCTTAACAAATTGTATGTATTTAATAACAGGTGTTAGGATGTGAATTCAATTAAAGTTTCCTTTAACGTAATATATTCTACAACATATACGCCTTTCATTTCACCAAGGCTGGTTCCACTAGCCACAAGGCTTGTCCATTGGCCATAAATCCTTTTTACATAATCTCAAGTCTTGATAGTAATATTACAAAGTTACTAAGTATAAAATTTTTTTTAGATTCTAAATTTGCTATTGTAAAATAGTATTACGTACATAGATAACAGATTTATTAGCGAATACATATTGTTCAAAATAAACCTTTATAGATACATTGGTAATAGTAGTTTTTTATAAAAAAAAAAGTAAATTAAAAAACGAATGATTTATAGCAAAATATATATTACATCAAGTCAACAGACGGTATTTTTATTTATTTAAAAAATAATAATATATAACAACAAGAACTAGCAGATTTTTTAAACATATATACCTATCTTTAATATATTACAATTTATTTCTATTAATCGCATAAACAGGTTATAATAATGTGTAAATATTATAATTTTTAAATAAATATGTAATAAATTTAAAGAAAGTTACACTATAATAAACATATGACCTTTTAAGTCATTTTACACTAAAAACGGCCATAATTATTAATAATACCACTGGATAATTCGTAAAAGCGTTAATGTTGCTTTCACTGTCATTCAATTGCTTATTTTATTAAACGTAGCTATCTCGATATATACAGGTACACGTTCGTATTCGAGTTTTTAATTTTATAACCACTAGTGGCATTAAAATTTGGAGTTGTGGAGGCCGTAAAAAGCGTTATGTTGTATGTAGAGTAGTGTGTATGGACTAATTGTGTAAAGTTGAAGTCGGAGAGCGCGGATGTAGCGAATAAAACTTAATACAAGTTGACAAAGTCACTAAAAGTTGACTGTTTATAAAAATACCGACAAAAGAATGAGGTGCTCGATTCATCTCAGTTTTTGAGACAATGTTATGTGATTATATGTCGTCAATTCTGAACAGATTTTTAGAATTAGTTTTATTATCCTAAAAATATTATTTTATTTACTTATTTACTCCCATCTTGGTTCTAAATCAATTACTTAACGATTGAAGATTGTTTTAAAGCCGACAATGTTTAGTTTTAAAGCAAAATCTATTTTGAAACGCGTTCTAAATTCAAACGTGTTCAAATTAATTATTCTATTATTAGAAACTATTTGAAATGTGATTTGAATCATGATTTGAACGTTTAGTTGTTTATGATTTTCGATATATGTAAAAAGCTATAAATATAAATATTAAAAATTTAATATCTTCAGTAAATATTTATATCATACCATTATGGTCCATTTGCGACGCCTAATTTATATAAAATAATAAATAAATAATTAAAATAGCATGTGCCAAAAGTGTGTTGCAAAAGTTTATTTATTGCCATTAATTAAAAATATAAATATTTATCATAATTTTATGTGGAACGGCAACATTATTAATATCACGACATGTTTTTAATTGAAAACATATATTATTATGCATGCAAATTTTATTCGAGTTGTGATTTTTTTTTTCATTTTAATTACTTGTAATAAATTTTCGATATGAGAAAGCGACTAATATTTTATTAAATAGTTGTGAATATTGAGCATGAAAAATACATATAAGGAAACTAACTCATCACGTAACCATTACGAATAGAGAGAGAGAGAGATAGTAAAGAAGATATAAGTAAATTAAGGGGTACGGTGGTATTTTAGATTATATAGACAGAGTATCGAACTTTAAAAACGGATTATCTTTTTGACAGCTAATTGTCTTATCTTATATCGTATCTTGACTTATTATTTAATAAATAAAATGAGTGTTTACGCATTAAAAAGATATATAATTTATAAGACAAAATAAATATAGAAGTTGTAAAGCAATCACTCATAACTATTTATCATGTAATATTGTATGAAAAAGTTGTCATTTTTATTTTATTTTTTATACAACTTAGAATGGCAAACAAGCTGACGGCCCACCTGATGCCATAGCGAGGGATAGGCAGCAGTGTCACTGTTAAAACTGACAAAACCCCCCTTATGGGGAAGTTTATGTTCATTAATCGACAACTAACGGCTTAAATATAAAATAACTAGCTTATGCCTGCGACTTTGTCCGCGTGCTATTTGTTATTCCTTCGATTAACATTTTTAACTTCCTTATTGTAGTGAACTATGTCTGGGAATACTGGAGCAAAATTAACAAATGACGTGTCGTTCTCACTCTTTGTCTTAGGTCAAAATGACTTTACTTAAGTAGGCTGTGTACTAAGTACTACTTACTACTACCCACGGGAACTCTTTAATTTTGCGTGATTAAAAATAGCTAAAAAGTTGACCACTTAAATGTTGTAAGGTACCACCATGCAAAATTTCATTTAAATAGACCCAACAGTTTCGGAGATTAGCCTGTACAAACAGAGAAACAAAAAATTTGTAAAAATGCGAATGTATTCTATTCCACTTCTAATATCCCCTGACTCGGTATTTAGCTTTTTTTTCTATGTTATCTACAATTTTATTATATGTATAGATTACAGTGTCATGTTTCTATAATAGAAAATAATGTATAATTACTTTCCATCAGGTGGGCTGTCAGCTTGTTTGCCATTCTAAGTTGTATAAAAAAAAAATATAACAGAATGGATTAAACAAGAGATCCGCTACCAACATGACCACAGCCGTACAACGTAGTACCAACATTACACTGATTGATGGAGTCGGCGCGTGGGATACAATTATCTAGTTCACAGAGTAAACCGTACTACGTTTAAAGACTTTATTTGTTTATATTTTCCTAAAAAAAACCCATTAAAATTAACAAGATATTCCAATTTACGGTCGTGGCGCGTCGCCCGCAATTTGTCTGTACTTTCAATTAATTTTCAACGAGATTAATGTATTTAGGCGGGCCATTTCAAATTGTTCATAGTTATAAAATTAATTCGGCTAAAAATATGGCTACGCTGGGAGAGCAGTATTTTATTTGATACACATAATTATAGGTTTAAAGATAAGCTACTCTATTTTTGTCTGAGTGAGTTGGGATAAAAAATTCCTACCATCATAGGTACAGCATGTATGAAGCCATTTATGTATGAAATTCTATTTAAATCCATTCAGCTACTTAAATGTAATTTTATAAATAGCTTAATTTCGTTACCACTTTTGCCAGAGGGAGACTTTGTACAAAAGTCGATTGTTTGGGTACCTCTGTCCCATTCGTGTTTCAACCGTGAAGCAGTTGTGTTTGCATGGCTGTGTTTCGGTTTGAAGGGTGGGATATGGCGTAAATTTACAGGGTACAGAGGAATAACACCTGAGTCCTCAGGAATGGCAACGCATGGGGGGTATATCATGGGCGAAACAGTATACTCTGTTATGTCCATGGTACTGCTCATGTCTGTAGGCGACGGTTATCACTTTCCATCAGGTGGGCCGTCAGCTTGTTTGCCATTCTAAGTTGTATAAAAAAAACAATACAACACAACACAACACAATCTTATCATCTCTAGGAGGTTGCTTCTTTCAGTACCATCATAGTATGTGTGAAATTGTGATACCATTACTATTTATCAGTATAAACTTTTTGCATACATTCAAGGTACGAAATTCATAACTTGTACGCCAACAAGCTATAACTACAATACGAGCAATAACAATTAATTTCAGATTGCAATCACATCGATGCATTAGGGCTTTCAATCTCGATTCGATCTAAACAATGATCGATTTGTATGATCTCGATTTTAGGATCGATTTTTTTTAAATCGTTAAAAATGAACAGAGTCAGCGCCAATTCTTAATTACGAATGCTTGTAAATAAAAAAAGCAATTAAATTTTTTCTTGTTTCCACTTTTTTTACAAACGATCATTAGATTGTTTTAATGCCACGATGAGGAAAAGGTGCGCATGCGCCTCCCTGGTGCGTAGAGTACGTGCCAGCGCCAACAGCATCCTGAGTATGACAGCAAGCAGGCTGGACTGTGTGTACGTTAATCACATATATATATATATATATATATATATATATATATATATATATATATATATATATATATATATATATATATATATATATATATATATATATATATATGTACGTCTATATGTGTATGTAAATTTACTAACATTAGTTTTAAGAATATTGTTACTAATAAATATTTAATGGACCAAAAAAGTCTGAAATAAAAAATATTATTATTTCCTGTATTAATTTTAATGTAGTTGGATCGATGATTTAAATTATGTTTTTATCTTTGATCGATCCAAAACTTTCGATTCCAATCGATTCGAGAGATCGATGTTTTTATTCAAAATCGGAAACCCTAACATATAACGATAAGTTACGAAGATATATCGACTAATTTAATTATTAATAATTTATAGACCTATAGATCAGAAGCGACAACGGAGCCATAGGAGATGAGATGTTAGCTTATCCGTCTTTAAAACAAGGCAATAAAGATGGTATTGCATTGTGGATGGGATAAATTAATTTTGAAAAACATTTATTTGCGCGCAATAGGGTGCCAATTGCATGCTTACTGCATACGTTTCTGCACAAAGTTTATTATAGTTTCCCGTTATGAAATATTATTATATATAAATAAAATGTAAATATTAAACGACAGACATATCTTACATAAGATTAAAATCATTATATTTTTCCAATTTTGTTTGAATATTATTGATTAAAAGACTGTCATCATTGTGTTCTCTTTTATTTGATATGTATATGTTGTATTTAACATACATATAAATATATATTCTTTTTTATGCAGGTTTATATTTATATGTATATATATGTATAATATGTATGTATTAATATTGTATCTTTCAAATATATACATATATATGTATATATAATGATTTGTAATTTAAGTATTTTATTATTTATTTTAGTTTCTGTTTAGAACTACTACTTTAGGTCTTTAGGTTAGGTTGACTGGAAGAAATCTCTTTTAGAGATAAGTTCGCCTTTGCTAACATTGTTATTAACTTATTGTTGTTACTGTATGTTTTAGTATATATATATATATATATATATATATATATATATATATATATATATATAGATATATATATAACATTACTCTTTTTTTAAAGAAAGAACTCTGCCAGTGAAATTAAGCAATGATTGTGATATGGGACGATGAGTGGGTAGAAGAAGAAATTTCCGTCTCGGAAACGGAGACATGACAGCGCTACATTACTGGTGACCACGGCCGATGTGACCTGGTCATGACACCTCGCGTAAGTTATCATATTTTACCTAAATAATAGCGTTAATTCCCATCTCTAATAAACCAAATTAAATATTTTACCCAAAAAAAAAACATGGTGCTCAAACTACAAAAAAAAAAAATTAACTGTTAAAAAAGTCGTCAGAGCTCATTATCATCAGGACAGCCTTGAACTGTCGGGGGGAAAGGGATTGTTAGTAATGAGATCTAATAGCACCATTGCTAGCAATATACCCTCTCAGGTCGACCTCCACGCGGTTCCCCCTGGAAACCATCATGGTTAATTCTAGTTGAATTCATCATGGTGGGCCAACTGACTTGCATTCATTCTCACCTATCATCTTCCACTGGTGCCCCGCCGGTGTATACCGATAGCGCAGGCGGGGTTACCATTTCAATTTCACCCATTAAAAAAAACCCTTATCTGTCCACTGCTGATCCATAAGCCTCACCCTTGGGGGGTTTTACCAGTAGTCGCCACGCTTGGTAGACGTTTTTGCAACCGCAATCAGAATTTAGAGATGTTTTAAGAGGGACGTTGCTGCCCATGACTCGCCATCCCTTAATTGGCTCTTACGACACCCACGGGATAAGAAGCGGTGGCTTATTCTATGCCGGGATCACATGGCCAAAGCTAGGCATATTTACATATATTAAAATAAAAAAAAAAATTACGTAAATATATCTTCAGGAAATTATGCAAAAAAAAAAGGTAAAAATTACCATTGTACCATTTATAGTAGCAGCCACTTAATTTAGTGTATAAATGAATGATAATTGACTTCGAGGATTGATTTTGAGTCACTTAGCTTTCTGTGTTCACTTGTCTGTCCTTATTAAGGTGAAATAATTAATTCGAGGAAAAAGACCCATTTGTCGACCAAATGTCAATAAAGAATAATTGATTAGTTCATAGTTTTTATTTTTTTATTTTTTATACTACTTAGAATGACAAACAAGCTGACAGCCCACCTGATGGAAAGTGGTAACCGTCGCCTATAGACATGAGCAGTACCATGGACATAACAGAGTATACTGTTTCGCCCATGATACCCTCCATGCGTTGCCATTCCTGAGGACTCAGGTGTTATTCCTCTGTACCCAGTAAATTCACGCCATATCCCACCCTACAAACCGAAACACAGCCATGCAAACACTACTGCTTCACGGTTGAAACACGAATGGGACAGCGGTATCCAAGCAATCGACTTTTGTACAAAGTCTCCCTCTGATATAGTGCATTGATAACAGATATATCTGATGATATTTTGTGTATAATTTCAAAAGATTTAGAATTACGGGAGAAGTCATAATCTCAGCCATTATCCGTCCATTGCTGGACATAGACCCCCCCATAGACTGCCATAAGGAACGGTCTTGAACCGTCTGTATCTGCTGACTCCCTACAATACATTTGAGGTCGAGAAGAAGAATTTAAGACAACTTGGTGGTGGGTCCACTTGGTCGTTTTTTGTTAGTAAGTGTACTTAAAACCTATGTTAAAATTTAATTACTAATAACGATCTAGTCATCTCGACAAGCATTCCCATGAGAGGACTATCTAATTTATTTACAAACATGTTCAGGATACTATTGCCATTCCCGTGTTTTCTATGAGTTATTATGTAACAAATATAAATATTTTTTTTTTAAGTTAGGCAGAATAAATTGTGTCCATTGATCAATTTTCTATGTAACAGTGAAAGTTGTCAAGCCTGCTACGCCTACATTCCTAAAAATGGCTACCTGAGTTATTTATCTGTCGACAAGAAAGTCAAATGTCAAAAGTTTATGGCTGTATGCTGATTGTTCGCCTACTCAGGTACATAAACTATTTACTTTACATACTTAACAATTTTATAATCGTATGTTTTATGTATGTGGGTATATATTCATATAATATATTTAAGTAGATACGAGTATATGTATATATTTTTTTTTCATGGGTGAAAATGGTATGGTAACCCCGCCTGCGCTAACGGGATACGCTGGCGGAGCACCAGTGAAGGGTGATAGATGAGAATGAAAACAGGCCAGTTAGCCCATCATGATGAATTCATCAGGAATTAACCATGATAGTTTCCAGGGGGAACCGCGAGAAGGTCGACCTGGTTGGGTATATTGCTAGCAATGGGATTCTCAGTCTCCATTACTAACAGTTCCTTTCCCCAAGTATATATTGCAGGGAGTCAGTGGAAGCAGGTGGCTCGGGACCGTTCTTTATGGCAGTCTATGGGGGAGGCTTATGTCCAGCAGTGGACGGGTAATGGCTGAAATGATGACGATGATGTATATATATAATTAATAGAAAGTAGGGATACAAATTTATATTATTATATAATATATATTTCATATATATTTCATTTATATAATATATAAATGAAATGATTATTATAATAGAAATGAAATACATATATAATATATATTTCATTTCTATAAGTATTTAAAATAACAAAATTTTCCTCGTGCCTCCGAACAAACTGTACACGACTACTCCTCTCCATCCAAAGGTTGGCTGGAAGAGATCGCTCTTAGCGATAAGGTCGCCCATTGTTTTCTCATTGTGATTATTTCTTGTAATTATTTATATTTATAATAAGTTTACTATTGTAATCTTTTGGAGGAAACAATAAAGAGTATTTATCTACTTATTTTTTAACGGATTTAAAAAGATGTCTCAAGTGCCTGTTATTGTCTGTTGGATATACGACAAAAAATATTTACGCCACATCTTCGTCAATTATGAACCGATTTTAATGCCTCTTTTTGTAGTCAATATAAATATATTTATTTGTGTATTTCCGGTGAATTCGTCATGATGGGAAATGATCTTGATTGTATTCTTATTTTACCCATATCCAAATCTCCACTAGATGGAGTGACGACTTCAAATGCATTGCAGGGTGTCAGTGGATGCAAGTGGCTCAGGACCGTTTCTTATGGCAGTCTATGGTGGAAGCCTATGTTTAGCAGTGGACAGATAATGGCTGAAATGGTGAACCTTAGTAACGAGTCAGCTAATTGTTAAATTAGCTGGCTCGTTTTTTTTTTATCAATGTTTTAAATACTTACGCACATAATGTATATTGACGTATCTATATTTAATAATTTAATAAATAAAATGACTGTTTACGCATTAAAAAAATGCGGAAATTATAAGACAAAATAAATATGAGCATAGAAGTTATAAAGGAATCACTCATAACCATTTATCACGCAAAATTGTATGAAAAAATTGACTCGATTTTCTCGAAGTATTTGTATGGAGACACTCCATCTATGTATATAAATATTTGTTACTTTAATAAAGTATAATTTATTAACTTAAATAAAGTATACTTTAATTGTCTACAATGCTTCATTCCTATTTCAATTATAATTCCATCCTAATACACTTATAGTAGAGGGAAAAGGGATTGCTAGCAATGGAGACTGAGAATCCCATTGCTAGCAATACACCCAACCAGGTCGACCTCGCGGTTCCCCTGGAAACTATCATGATTAATTCCTGATGAATTCATCATGATGAGCTAACTGGCCTGTTTTCATTCTCACCTATCACCCTTCACTGGTGCTCCGCCAGCGTATACCGTTAGCGCAGGCGGGGTTACCATACCATTTTCACCCATCAAAAAAAATAAATACACACTTATTTTTTTGGTTATTTTTGTTTGAATTAAAAAAAATATTTTCTACAAATAATGTATATGGCAAAACAACGTTTGCCGGATTATCTTGTCTATGTATATAATCTAAGTGTTCTTAATATGGAAATCTTAAAAAAAAATATATGAATCCAATTTACCTCGTCAGTAGCGTCGAGTGCGCGCGAATCCGCGTGCAGCAAGCTGGCGAGGCGGGCCGCGTCGCCGCGCGCCGCCGCCTCTAGCAGCGCCGCGGCCACACCCATGCGCCCTCACACCATCACTGTGACGGCACAAACAAACAAACACATGTTACTAACAAAATATGAACAAAATATTTAATAATAGCGCATATAATAAACACAGACCAGAGGGAGACTTTGTACAAAAGTCGTTTGTTTGGTTACCTCTGCTCCTCCACCCTTCAAACCGAAACACAGCCATGCAAACAGCTGCTTCACGGTTGAAACACGAATGGGACAGAGGTGCCCAAGCAATCGACTTTTGTACAAAGTCTCCCTCTGGTACAACTATAATTGGATTGCAAACTTTATAATGCTATTATTGTATTCTATTGTTCCAAGTTTTGTTTGTAATCTGCTGATGTATCACGGAAATAAACAAATAAATAAATAAATGAATTACATATATGTACATATTTTTTTTTAATGGATGATAATGGAATGGTAACTCCGCATGCGCTAACGGCATACGCTGGCGGGGCACTAGTGAGGGATGATAGGTGAGAATAAAAAAAGGTAGGCCAGTTAGCCCATTGTGACGAATACACTTGGAATTTAGCACGGTGGTTTCCAGCAGGGACCTGGTTGGATATATTGCAAGCAAATAGAGCTCTTAGTCACCATGTCGTGTCGTCCCGGCAAAGAATGGGCCACCCCTTCCTTTCCTGTCGTTGTTGTAAGAGACCACTAAGGGAACATAATGGCTGAGAAATGGGCAGCAGTATTTCTCTTAAAACATCACCAAATCCTAACTACCAACCCGCCTGCCAATCGTGGCGACTACTGCCAAAACCTAATAGGAGGAGGCCTATGTCTAAGACATAGTGGACTGTTTAATGCTGATATGTTGACATATATACAAACATACATATTAATACTTAAATGTTAATACATACATATAAAAATATACTATTGAAGCGTGAAAGAAAATTGTACCCGACAAAAAGTCTAAAGTCAATAACTCTTCAAAGGGGAAAGAGATTGATAAGTAATGGAGACTGAGAATCCCATTGTTAGCAATATACCCAACCAGGTCGACCTCCTCGCGGTACACCCTGGAAACTATCATTGTTAATTCCTGATGAATTCATCACGATGGACTAACTGGCCTGTTTTCATTCTCATCTATCACCCTTCACTGGTGCTTCGCCAGCGTATCCCGTTAGCGCAGGCGGGGTTACCATACCATTTTCACCCATCAAAAAAAAAACTCTTCAATGACTCTATCGTAGTCCAGTTGCCTCTAGAATATTCCAAGGCCTGTTATTAACTGTATCGTTACCACAAACTAATCATAGTGGCACCGTTCCAACATTTAACAACCATTATTCATTTGCCTCGGAGCATTTGCAGATATAGTTTTATAATGTTTTATAATGAAAGCTCGTCTTAAGAAAACATCACATTCGCTACTTGTTTTAAATAACTATATACTTGTAAAAGCTAAATTTGCCTGCTCAACGGAAAAGATGCCGCTTTTCAATACACTTTAAAAGGCTTCATTATATTTTATTGTAATTTTATTCTAACGGTATTTTTTTATGCAACTTAGAATGGAAAACAAGCTGACGGCCCACCTGATGGAAAGTGGTAACCGTCGCCTATAGACATGAGCAGTACCGTGGACATAACGGAGTATACTGTTTCGCCCATGATACCACCCATGCGTTGCCATTCCTGAGGACTCAGGTGTTATTCCTCTATACCCAGTAAATTCACGCCATATCCCACCCTTCAAACCGAAACACAGCCATGCAAACACAACTGCTTCACGGTAGAAACACGAATGGGACAGAGTTACCCAAGCAAACGACTTTTGTACAAAGTCTCCCTCTGGTATATTCTCTGGTATATATATGTATTTTATTATTAATATATTTGTCTATTTATTGTATGTTGTCACTTCATATAGGTACACAATATTTGTATTCGATCGATTTCGATGATTTATTTTGCAATTGATAAAATATACTAATGTGTCGGTTTTATAATTTATCTACATATATCGCGATTAAATAGTGTTGTTTTGGCAAACAAAATGTTAAATATTAGCTTTCGGCCGCGGCTTCGTTCGCGTAATCGTAATATATTCGTTGACTAGTATAAAATGTAGCTTCTCCATCCCATGTAGTAGTCTTTCTCCAGCCTATGCATACGTGTGTACACTTGACGTACAACTGCGATTTGTAGGCGAGTATGCGTATGAGTCTACTGGGAACGGCTTATCCAGAGCCAGGGGACTACAGATATCTTAAACCGCGGGATATCGTTAAGGTAACACAAAGGATCTATAAAATGATGGTATAAGGCAGGGGGAAGCACAAAAGATTCGTATGGGTCGACGTGCAACGGCTTAGCTGACCCCATATGCGAATATAAGATAAGACGTGTATACTAAATGTGTGTATGTATGTGTATGTGTATATGTATGTATATGTGTGTGTATGTATATGTATGTGTATATGTATATATATATGTATATATAATAATGAGTAGGGATAATTTTTATATTATTATATGTATTACATCTCCCATATCTAGAACTAACAAAATTTTTTATCATGCCTCCTACCAAATTGTTTATAATTACTCCTCTCCATCCAAAGGTTGCTTGGAAGAGATCGCTCTTAGCGATAAGGTCGCTCATTGTTTTCTCATTGTGATTATTTCTTGTAATTGTTTATATTTATAATAAGTTTACTATTGTAATCTTTTGGAGGAAACAATAAAGAGTATCTATCTATCTATCTAAATTTAAAAATAAACAGTTTCACGTAAAATTAACAGTTTCACGTGCACGAATTTACATGCGCCAAGTTCATTTTTTAATCGATATCTAAATATTCGTTTCGCCTATTCTACTTTAACTGTAACATAATGTGCATAATTATATGAATATATATATCTTTAAAAAACTATTTTATGAGTTGGTATACACACGTTTTTGTTGTTAAAACCGATGCGTGGTTAATATGTAACGCACGATTGATTTCACAGTGTTGTGTTGAATGAGTCCACGGCGTGAGAGTGTGAATTGATTTTTTATTGGACGTGCTTCAATATGGACCGTGCATAGGAAATTAGGATCTAGTTTATGACTATTAATCACGGTGTATAATTTAAATATTAATTACAGTTTTAGAGAGTATTAATTAAATATTATAGCTACTTGAAGAAACAATTGCGTAGATAACTAACCGGAGGGAGACTGTACAAAAGTCGTTTACTTCGGTACCTCTGTCGCATTCGTGTTTCTACTGTGAAGCAGTTTTGTTTGCATGGCTGTATTTCGGTTTGAAGAGTGGGATATGGCAGGGAATTTACAGGGTACAGAGGAATAACACTTGAGTCCTCAGGAATGGCAATGCCTGGGTAAAGTGGGTATCATGGGTGAAATAGTATAATCTGTCCACGGTACTGCTCATTTCTATAGGCGACGTTTCCATCAGGTGGGCCGTCAGCTTGTTTGCCGTTCTAAGTTGCATAAAAAAAGTTCTGTCTCCATAACAAATACTACGAGTATACAAAATTTCATGACAATTAGTTTAGGCACTGAGAGATAAGTAAGAAACAAAACTCACTCTCACGTTTATATATATATATATATATATATATATATATATATATATATATATATATATATAGAATAACAATCATTCAGCTGTTATCTGTCAACTGCTGGAAAATAGGTCTCTTCCATACCCTTCCATAGACTGGCAACATTTCCAAGCCATATTTGCCAACATTGGCAAAGTGCCACTGACTCTATATACATGCTTAGACTATAATCCTAGATGGGATAGACAGAAGTATTTTACAAATTATTGCTGCTATTACAAACTAAGCTTAACATTTGAATCATTCGAAATAGATCGCAAATTGTGCAAGTATGTACGATTCAAATTTAACATGGCAGGGCATGAGTTTCTTGGAATAATGTTATTTTAATAATTATGAAATTATAAAATAAACCAAATCTCGCCAAAAATAATAAAGCAAAAACTTAATTAGACACCAGTGAAACCAGTTTAAATATTTTATTCGATATTAACTAACAAATTATTAACGTCTGGTTCCATATGCAAGTAGTATCATTATAATAAAATATTGCGTTTATAATTAGATACTTTGACACAGTGTTAGGTGTTTGTTTTGAATAAAACATCAAAAACATTAATCACTATAATATATTAATTGCTACTTTATCTTTAAAATGTAGACGATGCAACATTAGTATAGTTTGTTTCAATAGTTAGTCAAATCTAATGAAAAGACAAGTGACTTTTTATCATCAGATAGGTCTTATATATATAGGATCTTTGTAGTATGAAAAAAAGTTTTGTTGAAATTATGAACAATGTAATTTTTTTATGCAACTTTGAATGACAAACAAGCTGACATGAGCAATACCATGGACATAACAGAGTATACTGTTTTGCCCATGATACTCTTCCATGCGTTGCCATTCCTGAGGACTCAGGTGTTATTCCTTGTAAACTCACTGCCATATACCACCCTTCAAAGCGAAACATAGCCATGCAAACACAACTGCTTCACAATAGAAACACGAATGGGACAGAGGTGCTTAAGCAAATGATTTTTGTACAAAGTCTCCCTCTGGTAAATTAATTGAAATGACTTATATAATTAACATTGTTTTAGTAAAAATAACAAAGTGACTTACATTTTTTACAATTGAACATTAAGAATAGAACAGAATAGAGGATAATGTAATTATTTTATAGAAACATTTCCATCAAGAACTTGGCAACATTTAGCCGCGTGCGTTAACCCGCCGCAAGCGTTCCCGTAGTTGCACTGAAACTCAACCGTGATTGACCGTCATTACATACTTATAGAATCATCTTGTATATCAATATAGGCTGTGTATATATTATATTGAGAACAGCGATATTTACAAGCGGATATATTAAAAGTTAAGCCAACAGTACAACCAAAATATTTCATTTAACACTAACAAATGAAAAAATTAAGATATTTATTTTAAAAAAGCAGAAATTAAAAAAAGGGCATAAAATAAGTTTGGAGTCAGAAATAGTAAATTTCTAATTAATTAGAACCTTTGCACAAAAAATTTTTTACTTATTTTTTTTGTAATTTAAAAGGCTCTCCACAAAACTTTTTGACTTAGCAATGGCAATGATAGGCTGATTCTGTTCTATTGTTCTTATGAGAATAGTTCAATTCCCACTAGTGGGATGAGGGATTGCTATAATATTTAAATTCTCTACAGTAGTTACGTAGTAGTTAGCTACATTTGATACTTTTGAATCATTGTTGCACAATTTTTTTATTTTTACGTTAAGACTTTTGTTGCAGGTTCAAATATCATTAAAAAGTAATCATCATCATCATTTCAGCCATTACCCGTCCACTGCTGGACATAAGCCTCCCCCATAGACTCCCATAAAGAACGGTCCTGAGACACCTGCTTCCACTGACTCCCTACAATGCATTTCAGATCGTCACTCCATCTAGTGGGAGGGTCGTCCTGCACTGTTTTTACCCGTACACATTAAACAACGTATTAAAAAAGTAAGTAACCATTGAAATTTACTGCTAAAATTAATATTGTTTCTAAACCGCTACCGCTTGTCGCTAATCTTATCCACTATAAGTCCAGTTAAGAATCATTTGTTAACAATAAGGAATTATTCACGCATCAGTTAACGCCGTGCCCTTCCGTTGGCAAAGTACCAAATAAATGCTTCTAGATGGACGGACAGCCCTAACAAAGAATATTGACTATTTATTGTTTAAATATTTATTACTAGCTTACGCCCGCGGGTTGTCTTACGAAATTACGTTCCGAAAGGGATTTTCAAAAATCTTTTCTTATTGGTTAGTCGATATCTTCATTACCATCATTGATGTCACCAGTCTTTAATTGTAATAAGGGTGAGACTCTTGGGGGTTTTGTCAGTAGTTGCCATACTTGGTAAGGCAGGTTGGCAACCGCAGTTACGCTTTGAGGATATTTTAGGAGGAACGCTGCTGCTTATCGTTAGCCCTTCCTTAGTCGCTTCTTACGACATCCACGGGAAAGGAAGGGATGGTCTATTTTATGCCGGAATCAACGAAAAAATTTGGCAAAATCTTAACACACCATAAAACTTAAACATTCCTCAGGAATGGCAACGCATGGGGAGTATCATGGGCGAAACAGTATACTCTGTTATGTCCATGGTACTGTTCATGTCTATAGGCGACGGCTACCACTTTCCATCAGGTGGGCCGTCAGCATGTTTGCCATTCTGGGCCAACTAACCTGCATTCATTCTCACCTATCACGTTCCACTGGTGCCTCGTCGGTGTATACCGATAGCGCGAGCGGGGTTGCCAATCCATTTCACCCATTAAAAAAAAACCGCAGTTAGGTTTTGGAGATATTTTAAGAGGGACGCTCCTACCCATCTCTCGCCCTCCCATAGTCGCCTCTTTCGAAAAAGAAAGGGGCAGCCTACTGGGATTACACGGCTGTTTTCGAATGGTTTCAAATATTTAGAGAACTAAGTTAAAAAGAAGAAAATAAAAATTACTTGCTTTAGTGTTTTTTTAATTAATCAGCTTGATCAAGCGCTTTTACAGATATAACCGTTAAAATCTACATGCTTAGATCAAGCCGCTTGACGATCAACGAATCTCTGTGGTCACTAAAAACAGCAGCCAACAATGCAGTTAAAAACTTCATTAAAATGCCGTAAGCGGAGGCATGCGGAAGGCTGGCCGGGCGACGCTCGGGACGCGGCAAAAACAGTCGCTATCTCTGACTATATTGTCTTATGAACTATGCAACATTCATGAATTGATCTCTGTAACTTTCTCATCACAATGACGGGGCCATTTTGCTTTGCAAATCTATCATTACGTATGGAAATTTAATAAGTACTGCCGTCAATGTGATAGTCTGTGGTTACTACACTGCAAATGTTGTGTAAAATTTATTAATATTAATATATTATTATATTAATATATATGAAGAAAATGACTGAACGATAATTAAATATACAACAAAATTCGCTTTCAAAGGACACGAATTGTTAAATAGAGAATATTTTATTTAATGTTAGGGTACCTCCCTATGTATAAAACGTTATATTTCGAACTTTCCAGGAAAAACTACGATAAATAGCTAGTATTAGTTGTAATTACATATTTTAATTGGTTGTACTCTTTCTCCATCACTACATGAAGTTTAATAATAGATACGATATCCTACAGATATAAAGGAGTGATTGCATTCTTAGTAATTACTACACGCATTTCAAGAATACAATAGGTAACTCGGGGATGAAAAGGAGTGATTGTATTCTTACAAATCACTACATGCAATTCAAGAATACAATAGGTAACTTGGGGATGAAAAGGAGTGATTGTATTCTTAGTAATCACTACATGCAATTCAAGAATACAATAGGTAACTTGGGGATGAAAAGGAGTGATTGTATTCTTACCAATCACTACATGCAATTCAAGAATACAATAGGTAACTTGGGGATGAAAAGGCTTGATTGCATTCTTAGTAATCACTACAGCAAATTCAAAAATACAATAGGTAACTCGGGGATGAAAATGAGTTATAATATTCTTACATTATTCACACTGAGTTTAAAAATAGAATACAATATAACGTAAATTACGAAATAACAGCTTATATGAGTTTGGTTTAGAATAATTTTGCATTAAGGTCACCAGAAATATTTTCGTAATGGCAGCGTAAAAAACGTTAATTTTGTTTCAACATATAATATTAATATAGCTAATGTTATAAATAGGAAAGTGAGTTTGTTTGTTACGTATTGGCTTAACTAATGGTCATGAAACTCAGTATATACTAGGTAGTATAGATATATAGATATCGATCCGATATATATATATATATATATATATATATATATATATATATATATATATATATATATATAT
Source organism: Galleria mellonella (assembly GCF_026898425.1). Classification (NCBI taxonomy): domain Eukaryota; kingdom Metazoa; phylum Arthropoda; class Insecta; order Lepidoptera; family Pyralidae; genus Galleria; species Galleria mellonella. The sequence goes on from NW_026442061.1 coordinate 3,713,216, forward strand.
ATATATATTGTAACTAAAATATATAGATATTGCTATATAGTATCCAACCCTAGTGTATTTGGGATCCATAGTATTTGGGATGATGGATGAAGTCGAACATAGGCTACTTTTTATTTCGGCCAATAAATATGTCTTAATCACGTGGACGAATTAAAAAAAAAACTGGTAAATACATTTTTTTTTAATAAAATACAGTATTTAGAACAATTGCTTTATTTACTTATCAATTTGTGGTCACGTCACGTCATTAATTTTGAACTGTTTTCGATTATTGGGGTTTTTAGAGTTTGCTTCCGTATTGGACGAGTTATTTTTGTTTGAAAGTCGCCGTGTTTTTTGCGAAGCACACATCATCATTTATCAACATCATGATCAGCCATTAAAGATAGGTCTCCTTCATAGACTGCCACAAGGAACGGTCCTCAGCCACTTGCACCCCTGATTTTCTATACAACATTTGACGTCGTCACTCCATCTAGTGAGGGGTTGTCCTACGATATACACGATCACACGTCTTGAATTCAAATGTTTTCAATACAATCTATCTACGAAACAATTTGCTCTTTTTTGCGGGGCAAAATTGATTACAGGCTATATCATCATATCAGCCGTTACCTGTCCACTGTTGGACATAGGCCTCCTCATATGGGGAGTTTTGCCAGTAGTTGCCACGCTTGGCAGGCGGGTTCGTGTACGGTAAGTCACAATACGAGTACAACTCACGACAGATGTTCGTCTCGGGCGTGCGTGGGCGAGCCGCAGGCGGCTTTGTTCGACCGGAAACATAAACTGACCCGCTTGCATCAGCTGCGTACGCGCACACTGATTGTTGCTTACGTTATTTATGGGGACGCTCGTTTGTTTACATTATATTAAATGGGAAATAAATGTGACAGATAGATACACATATATCAAACTGATGGATTGTACCTTCTGAGTTTGTTATCTGATATTCGATGAAGGTAATGAGCATACAGCCCGCCTGATGGTGACCAGTTGAATGAAAACCACGTTTTGAATAGAACAGAAATATTTTTTATTCAAATAGACTTGTTTACAAGCTCTAATAAATGGGCATTTTTTATAATTCTATTGCTGATTTCGGAATGCAATACTCTTCTTAGAAGAATCTGCAATTTTTAATTTTGAAGAAGGTATTCAATATGAATTTCGATGGATGTAAAGGAGACAATGAAAGAGGACGTGGCTCCATCCACGTCTTCTTTCACTGTATGAAAGATGACTAATGCAAATATAAAATTCCATAAAATTTTTAAGTTTTAATTTGCTGTTTGCCATTCCAAGTTGTATAAAAAAAAAAAAAAGAATTAAGCTAGTTTTATATAGTGCATTAATCTAGAAACGAGATTTTTATATTCAAAGAGAACAAATATAAAAACACATAAATTGTAATACAAACAATTTACAGAAACTCTATCTACTAATCACTACAGTACACACAAACTGGCCGCCCATTAATAAACCAATGTTTGTGCGTCTGTCAGTAATGAGCTCCAAAACTGGCCACCGTCCGGACCCCTTATCTGATGTGCCGAGTCTGGGTGGTTTAAAATTACCAAAATGGTGCCTGTTTATTGAATAATTTACACAACTATTCTATCTATACTTATAATAAATCTGTAGAGAGGTCAATTCTGTACATGAAATATATTTCCAAAATAACTATCAGCGGGTGATTAGTGATCGATACTGATGCCAAAAATGCAATCAGTAAAATTTTTGTCTCTCTGTCTGCATGTTCGTTATAGAAACAAAAACTACTCGACGGATTTTAACGAAACTTGGTACAATTATTCTTCATACTCCTGGGCAGGTTATAGTATACTTTTCATCACGCTACAATCAATAGGAGCAGAGCAGTGAAGGGAAATGTTGGGAAAACGGGAGAAGTTACTCTATTTTTAAGCTTCCATCGCGTGTGCAGCCTTAATGGGCACTTTTTAAAATGTAAAAATGTCCACCCGTGTGAAGCCGGGACGGGCCGCTAGTTGAGAATAGTGTTATTTCCCACGTTTAAATAACTTTAGAGTTTAAAAGTATTATTTAAATGACTGTTATATATTTACAGTGTATAAATTTTATTACTTAAAAATATTTCATACTATCTTTTACCTGCGACTTCCTCCGTGTACCACGTAACATATCTTTATTTATGCAACTTAGAATAGCAAACAAACTGACGGCCCACTTAATGGAAAGTGGTAACCGTCACCTATAGACATGAGCAATACCATGGACATAACAGATATAACATTTGCCCATGATACCACCCATGCGTTACCGTTCCTGAGGACTAAGGTGTTATTACCTCTGTACCCTGTAAATTCACTGTTATGGGATATAGCAGTGAATATTGGTCAAGGTGAACTAACGAGTCCATTTTCATCCTCGCCTCTCATCCCTCATTGATGCCTTACTATTATATGTACCACAAGCAGGGTTACCATTCTATTATTTATTCTATATAAACTGCAACTGCGATTCATTGGCAGGTATGCGCACGAATCTACTGGGCACGGCTTATCCAGAGCCAGGGTACTACAGATATCTTAAACCGCTGGATGACGTTAAGGTAACATATAGGATCTATGAAATGATGGTATAAGCCAGGGGGAAGCACAAAAGATCCCTACGGGTCGACGTCCAACGGCTTAGTTGACCTCATATGCGAAAATAAGATAGGATAAGATGATCTATCTGTTTTCCTTTAACTAAAGGTTGTCTGAGAGATCGCCCTAGCGATAAGACCGTCTTTTGTACCTTTATGTGTATATTTTATTCTGTACTCCATGCTATTGTATTTCAATTGAATTGTTTATATGTCATTGTTTATTTTTATGTTTTTGGTGCAACGAAGAGTTAAATAAATAATAAATAAATAATCCTATAAAAAAAATTGAACGTGTTCGACTACTATTTCGTTTAATTAAACTTGACTTCAAAATCAATACAAAATATGAAACCACAGTGCGCGTACGCATAGACAAGTGTTGACTCTACAATTAACCTCGAATTGTTTGCTGATGGTACACTTGAGGCTTCCAGTGTCGAACATTCTAGAGGCTTGAAGCGTTGGAACATACAAATCATTAAAAAAACAATGACGCCCGTGATAAATGGTTTTGTTCGAAACAGTAAATTAGTAATAACAAGCACTTCATTGTAGCACAGTTTCTTAGAATTCTCGTTTGATATATAATATAAGTTCAAATTAACATTTTTGCGTTTGGGAATCAACCACTTTTTGGTATCAATTTCCAACAGCGGTATTTCCGAACCGATACGACATTCATTCATATTCCTTTTTGAAAGGCCGGCAGTACACCTGCAATGCCTCTGGGCGGTGGTGGTCACTTACCATCAGGTGTCCGTTTGTTCGTTTGTTCCGCATGTTCGTTTGTCCCCATGTTCGTTTGCCCCGTTTATTACTGTCGTGTTATAAAAAAAAAATAGGAATGCCCAATTTTGACAGTTAGATTAGGTATGTAGGTTGTATATATAGATAATGGCAGATGATGATGGGACGCTGCTGCCCACCCCTCACCCTCCCTTAGTCGCCTCTTAAGACATTTTCTGGAAAGGAAGGGGTGGCCTATATATACGACAGATTTTGATTCTCTAAAAGACAGATAGATGGGTTCCTATAATAAAATACAATGATATTGATTACATAAATCAGCCATCGAAGCACATAAACAAACAAATAATAAATATCGAATCAAATATTCGTGCTGTCGTGCTCAGATAAAACCGAATTTTGCGCTCGTCGGTAAAATACCACCAATAAATAATCATTATATATCTATGTTGATATTTACAGGTGAACTTGATTTATACTTTTAAGTGGACAGAGGAATGAGAATAAATCATTGTTGGACAACGTAATCTCTCACACTTAAGGTTCAAACTGAAACAAATGTTTTATTACTAAGATATACATATATTTCCTCACTCACATGTTTATTAAAAGTACATATTTATTACATGCACATGTATGTACATGTAATGTACATGTTTATTTGTTTAAATTATTTGTTTATACTTATTGATGTGTTCAATGAGACAATGATGTTTTATAGTTCTTTTTTATAACTTTATAATTAAAAGCGATTTAAACTAAGTAAGTATTAATCGAGAAGAAAGATTCGACTTTGTTGTTTCTATCGGATAGACATAAAAAGAACTTAACCGATTTAAAAAAAAAATCTTTCTAAAAATAGATAGTTACGTTATCAGTGAATAACACGGATTGAATGGATATTTATTAAAAAAAAATCTTTGTATGGAGGGAAGTAATTATCTTGCTCGAAAGGACCAATGTTTAAGTAATGTATGAAATTATGGTACCGGCATAGAATAGGCCACTTCTTTCTTTCCCGTAGGTGGATAGAAGCGACTCTTAAAATATCACCAAAAGCCTAACTGCGGTTGCCAACCTGTCTGGCAAGCATAACAACTACTGGCAAAGTGGTGGAAAGGGATTGTTAGCAATGGATTTTGACAGCTCCATTACTTGCAATATGCTCTATTAGGTCGACCTCCACGTAGTTCCCCATTGGAAACCATCGTGAACAATTCTTGTTGAATTCGTCACGATGGGCTAACTGACCTGCTTCATCCTCACCTATCACCCTTCACTGGTGCCCCGCCGGTGTATACCGATAGACGGGCCATTCCATTAACACCCATTAAAAAAAATACTGGCAAAATCCCCTTTATAGGTGAAACCTATATTCAGCAATGGATAGTTAACAGCCGATATGACGACGACGAAGGTAATGATAAAGTACATTTATTTATTAGAATTACCTGTTACATGTCATCAACACCTAATAGGATCAATTTAAATAATTTAATTTTCAAATTGACTTATGAAACGGCTCGGTTACAAGATTATCGAGTTAAGATCACAATTTATTGCTTTAAAAGGGCACAATTTAAGTGCGATAAATTCGAATTTAATATCACAATAAGTTATGGGCGCATTGCAATTATATCGTGTGACATTAGTAAAACTAGTATATCGGAGATTGTGTAAAAGCCGCCTGTATGGGTACCATTGTCTCATTCGTGTCGCTGTAGCAATGAAATTGTACCTGAGCAACTATATTTTATTTTCAAGGTTGGGAAGTTACTGTGTACAGTGAGGGGGGGGGGGGTTGTTAGTAATGCGGACTACCAGTCCTGTTCCTGAGGGAACTGCGTGGTTTTCAATCTGACAGTGTATATTGCTAGCAATGGAATTGTTACATCTTCATTTACTAACAATCCCTTCCCCCCAGAGTACTGACCTGACAATAAACAGTGTAAAAAATGTGTTAAAATTTACACACGAATGGTTTGCGTGCACAAATATGTAGTTTATATAAATAAACATAAATAAATGATGTTTATAGCTTGATTGAAGTTGCACTCGTGTTGTTTATTATACGGTAGCAATATCTGTTCGTATGTCACATAAGAACTAGCAGTGAAGCAATCACAATCCTCCATAGAGTCTGCAGTTTACGACCACTGCGCATGTTCCGTTTTTCTGATAGGATTCTATGCTATTTATTTATAAAAAACTAAAACTTTATACATACTTATTTTCAACTGTTACACTGTTTTGTCACTTTCTTCCAAATAGGCAATTTAGTATAAGAGAAAGAGACAAAACATTTCAATAGCTAAAATATGTGTAGGTGTAATGTAAATATATGTAAGAGACGTTTGTTTTTAAAACACTGTCGTATATGACTAGCAAAATCGTTGGCTTTACTTACATTAGAAACTTCAAAGTTTTTATTTTAATATCTAAAAGTTTTATTATATACTAGCGGCCGGTCCCAGCGTCGCACGGGTGGACGTTTTTAACGTTTTCCTTCACTGCTCTGCTCCTATTGATCGTAGCGTGATGAAAAGTATACTATAACCTGCCCAGGAGTATAAAGAATAATTGCACCAAGTTTCGTTAAAATCCGTCAAGTAGTTTTTGTTTCTATAACGAACATACAGATAGACAGACAAAAATTTTACTGATTGCATTTTTGGCATCAGTATCGATCACTAATCACCCGCTGATAGTTATTTTGGAAATATATTTCATGTACGGAATTGACCTCTCTACAGATTTATTATAAGTATAGATTTTGATTCGCCATAAACTTCATAATTTCACTTTCCATCAGGTGGGCCGTCAGCTTGTTTACCGTTCTAAGTTGCATAAAAAAAATTAGTTTACATCGATAAGACATAAATGTTTGAAAATTATACAACGCCATCTAGTAACATTTTAGGTGAACTAAATCAATACAAATCTATACACGGCTTGACTGATTTAAATGAAATTCGGTACAGAGTTAGACCATATACTAAATTATCTCATGGAGTACTTCAATCCTAATTTACACGAACAAAACCGCAGGATATATTACTATTTTTCTAATAAATATTGAATTAAAGTCGATGCATATAGAAAGCGGGGTCAATGCTTTACCGGTATGCGTTGTTATTGTACGTACGCATATCACAGCATGCATATAAAGTCTTCCATCGAATTTACGACAATCAAGCATAGATTTAAATGCAAAAATATTTTGTGTCATTAAACAAGCATCGCATGAATAATTTACGAGTCATATCATCTCTATGAATATGTATAATATTTCAAAGGAATAAATGTCGACACGAGGAATTTATGACTTAATTGATATTTTTATTTGTAACGGAATCTATCGGAATCTATTTAATTAATTAGATATAATTAGTTGTATCGTTAGGCGAAATTATGGCGATTTTAAATGAAGTCGTTTATTGGTATTTATTTATTTATTTGTTCTTTATTGCACAATTAAACTTTGTACAAGTGGCGTGCAATATGGCATTCTCTACCAGCTAAACATTAGGTAAAAACAGAAAGCGTATGAAGGGCAGATGTGGTGAAAAATATGTGACACAATTATAGCAACATACTGAAATACATAAGAAATAAACATATAACACATAAATACTACTATATATATATATATATATATATATATATATATATATGTAAATATTACGGGATATAGTAACTATTGAGTAACCTGTAACTATATATTCTGTTGAGGTCGTCGTGATGTGACTTGCTTATTAGTACAGCTTATAATTTTATTACATAACTTTTTTTTTTAATAGATGATAATGGAATGGTAACCCCACTCGCGCTATCGGTATACACCGGCGGGGCACCAGTGAAGGATGATAGGTGAGGATGTAGTATGTCAGTTAGCCCATCGTGATGAATTCAACAAGAATTGTTCACGATGGTTTCCAGGGGGAACCACGTGGAGGTCGACCTAATAAGGCATATTGCTAGCAATGGGGCTGTCAAACTCCATTACTAACAATCCCTTTCCCCCCTTATTACATGATTTTGAATTTACCTACTTAGATGAAAATTTTATGAGATAGAATGCATTATACATTATATATCCGTCCTTAATAAATGTCTATATTTTAGAACAATGAATTTATTTCCTCATCATCATCATCATCATCTCGGCTGTTGTCCGTCCACTGCTGAACATAGGCTTCCCCCATAGACTGCCATAACGAACGGTCCCGAGCCAACTGCATTTATATTTTCTCATACAACAGTTTAAATATTTTTACAGACTATCTAAATAACTGTGAGCCCCGTTTCCAAATTTGCCACGTGATTTAGAAATGAGCAAAGAAACTATTTTGAAATGTAATAAGTATTCAATTTTAACAAGAATTGTTTTAAATATAAATAGATAGATTAAAATGTACTCAAAATATTCTTACAGATCGATCTCATAAAATTTATAACCAATATGTAAGTATTATTTTTCTCTGTAATTAGTAGTTGTTTCTTTTATTGTAACATATTTATGAAGGTAATATGTACACTGTGGTGTGTGTGTGTATGTGTGTGCGCGTGTGTGCGTGAGTGCGTGCGTGCGTGTGTGTATGTGTGCGTGCATGTGCGTGTGCGTGTGCGTATGTGCATGTGCGTGTGCGTGTGTGTGTGTGCGCGTGCACGTGCACGTGAGTGCGTGCACACATATATATATATATATATATATATATATATATATATATATATGATTATCCATGTGTTTGTATATTTACCTTTATAATTGTTAATGTATAAGTTAAATAATTTTTTTGTTGTATAAATTATATTGTGTTTACAGACTTGTTTAGCTGTGTGTTTTATGTTTTGATCACGCTGTGTACGCATATTTTCGGAGGATTAGCTTGAACAAAACATTATTGTACTGTATAAATTAATGTGACCATGTTAATTCTCTGTAATGTGTACCTATTGAAATAAAATAAAATATCCTTTTAGATAAAAAAAGAATTTTCTACTTGGGCCTTAAACTGACGAAGTTATGAGGTAACAAACATAAAATTACATACTTTCTCTTCCTTCTTCTCAAAGTCGGTTGAAAAAGAATGTTAAAACGATTGGAAGGATTCAAATTTTTTCTCGTAAAGCTAAAGGAACGTCTCAACCAATTATTTGTGGCTCAAAATTGGAATAACGGTATGAACAATAAATTTTATAACAATAATTGCCCACCTCCACCCGCCCACACATTATCTCTCGACAGATATACAGCCGAATACTTTCGGCTGTTCTTTAATATTGTATACCCCACATTAATCTTCACTCTTAAAGTTTTTTTTTTGATGGGTGAAAATGGTATGGTAACCCCGCCTGCGCCAGGGGGGGGGAAGGGATTGTTAGTAATGGAGACTGAGAATCCCATTGCTAGCAATATACCCAACCAGGTCGACCTCCTCGCGGTTCCCCCTGTAAACTATCATGGTTGATTCCTGATGAATTCATCATAATAGGCTAACTGGCCTGTTTTCATTGTTTTTTTTTTGGATGAAAATGGAATGATAACCCCGCCTGCGCTAACGGGATACGCTAGCGGGGCACCAGTGAAGGGTGATTGATGAGAATGAAAACAGGCCAGTTAGCCCATCATGATGAATTCATCTGGAATTAATCATGATAGTTTCCAGAGGGAACCGCGAGGAGGTCGACCTGGTTGGGTATATTGCTAGCAATGGGATTCTCAGTCTCCATTACTAACAATTCCTTTCCCCCCACTCTTAGGGTTACGAAGTAGGGTTTGCGATTTTTGTATCTCTTTGTATTTTACGTCAGTTCTTAGTGATCGTCATACCAGCCTTTAACTATTTACTGCTGAATATAAGCCTTCCCCTTGGTGGGTTGTGCCAGTAATTGCCAAGTTTGGCAGGCGGATTGGCAACTGCAATTAAGCTTTGAAAATGTTTTAAGAAGGACGCTGCTGCTCATCCCTCGTCCTGCCTTAGTCGCCTTTTACGACATCCACGAGAAAGGAAGAGTTGGCCCATTCTAGCCGGGACCTACATATCGAAGAAAAGAGAATATTCCTTCTTAAAAGACCGGCAACACGTCTGCAATTTTTGTAATGTTACAGGTGCCTATGGTATTGTATGGACGGTAATCACTTACCATCAGGTGAGTCGCATGTTCGTTTGGCTTTTATTTTATCAAGTTATTATTATTATTTCGTTTCTATACCTTTGTTCAAAATAGATAGATAAATAAACACTTTATTTGAGCCATTTATTTATTATTTATAAATTTATACAATCTGATTATTTGCATTTTTTCAAATATAAAACAAAAGATGAATATTGGAGATATGTTTTCACCAAGTGTTCCAACCGTGAAGCAGTTGTGTTTGCATGGCTGTGTTTCGGTTTGAAGGGTGGGATATGGCGTGAATTTACTGGGTACAGAGGAATAACAGCTGAGTCCTCAGGAATGGCAACGCATGTGGGGTATCTCTGTTATGTCCATGGTACTGCTCATGTCTATAGGCGACGGTTACCACTTTCCATCAGGTGGGCCGTCAGCTTGTTTGCCATTCTATGTTCTATAAAAAAAAAAAAAAAAAAAGTGTGTCGCAGTGACCCAAAAAGGCTACAGCTCAGTGATAGTTTTGCTTAAAAGCAAATAATGATTGATATTCTTTTTTCGATGGATGAAAACGAAATGGTAACTTCGCCTATGTTCGTTTAACTTCGTGTATACCCTGGCAGCGTCCAGTGACAGAGAATGATAGGTAAGAATAAAGCATAAACATTTGAATTCACCGAATCTTCTACGGGACTCGGAAGTAATGTAATCGCGCGGCTATCGAAGCTAGTACGTAATATGTTCACTTGAAATGCAACAATTCTAATATGAATAGATTACGAATGAGGTGTGGGAACATAACGGGATAGTAATACAAAAACCAAACGCTAATATGAGTGTTTAGAGAACAATTCAACTGAACTAAGACATATAATTCGAGTATTCTGACACTTCCCTATGGTTGACTGGGACAGAATGCTTTAGCATTAAGTCCGCTATGTACTCATATTTGTACTAATGAATAAATAAAATATAATTACCACAATATTATGTTACCTGTAGTTTATGGATACGTACCTAATATGATAGTTGGAGAGGGGAGGGATGCTAGTAATGCGGACTACCAGTCCTATTGCTAGCAATAGGACCCTCTCAGGTCGACCTCCACGTGGTCCCCCCTGGAAACCATCGTGCTGAATTCCAGGTGTACTCATCACGATGGTTTAACTGACTTGTCTTTTCATTCTCATCATCCTTTACTGGTGCTCTGTCGGCATGTACCGTTAGCGCAGGCGGAGTTACCATTCCATTATCATCCATTAAGAAAGATGATACTTTACAAACATATTTTGAGTCGTTTTATTGAACATTTTATTAATACTCTATTAAAGTAATAGTAAGTTATTATTTTCAATAGTAGTAAACCCTTTTTTGTGGATCGTATTCAATAATGCAAAATTATAAGAATAAAAACCGCGAATCGACAAGTGTAGTGTGGGATAACCTGCGACTAGATGGAGCGACGATGTACGTATGATTGTGGCTAATAACTGGGAACGAATATTCGTTGTATACCCCACATTAATCTTCACTCTTAAAGTTTTTTTTTGATGGGTGAAAATGGTATGGTAACCCCGAAGATCGTGCTCAGCGGCGTGCATGAGAGAGTTTTATGTCCAACCGTCGCTGCGGTAGGCTGACTGTGATGATGGTACAAAGAATTTACTTGTAGATGTAGACACACAAATCCGTGTTCTAAATTCAAATAGAATTCAGAATACGCATTTTAAATTAAAATAGATTTCAGAATGGGCATTCTAAATTCAAATAGAATTCAGAATGCGCATTCTAAATTCAAATAGAATTCAGAATAGGCATTCTAAATTCAAATAGAACTTAGAACGCGCATTCTAAATTCAAACAGAATTAGGAATGGACATTCTGAATACAAAGAGAATTCAGAATGCGCATTCTAAATTCAAATAAAATTAAGAATGCTGAATCATTTATAATGAAAAGCAACTCTACGAAACATATCATCATTTATCAGTACGTTTTATCACGTTTGATAGCACTTTCTCTTATGAAGCGCAAAGTACTTGTTAATAGTATAAAAACAAGACATTTAGCGCCTACAAAAAACACAATACCATTATATGTGAAGTTGAGTAAGCAGCCGGAACAACTTGTTTGTACAGCGACGTCTGTGACACATTAAACACGCCTCAAGTGGGAAATCACGACGCGACACACAAACAGTAAACACAATACATAATCATATCAATTCATATTCAATTTCACGCCTGTCCATGTTTTTTAGAGGTACACGCTCTGTGTAATGTAAATGGAATGCATAAAATGATTTATTTGAAAATTTATTTTACCAGACTTTGTACAAAAGTCGTTTGCTTGGGTACCTCTGTCCCCTTCATGTTTCAACCGTAAAGCAGTTGTGTTTGCATGGCTGTGTTTCGGTTTGAAGGGTGGGATATGGCGTGAATTTACAGGATATAGAGGAATAACTTCTGAGTTCTCAGGAATGGCAACGCATGGGGGCGTTGGAGAGTGATCTCATCATGGGAGAAACAGTACAGTACCATAGCGAATCTACGAGTGTTTTTTTTTATGCAACTTAGAATGGCAAACAAGCTGACGGCCCACCTGATGAAAAGTGGTAACCGTCGCCTAAAGACATGAGCAGTACCATGGACATAACAGAGTATTGTGTTTCGCCCATGATACCCCCCATGCGTTGCCATTCCTGAGGACTCAGGTGTTATTCCTATGTACCCTGTAAATTTACTGCCATATGTCCACCCTTTAAACCGAAACACAGCCATGTAAACACAACTGCTTCACGGTTGAAACACGAATGGGACAGAGGTATCCAAGTAATCCGAATATATTACAAAAAATATTTAAAGAAAATAAAACAAATTTTATAATCCAATTAATGTATCCAAATTAGAGCTTAAATTTATACGCAAAGTAAGCAAATGCAGGTGCGACATCTGTTCATTTTAATATTTATCGTAAATTCTAATGCAGTAGTGAAGTACGTATATTCTTGTCTATCTATCCTATTTAAGAGCTGCGCTCTTGTCGATGGAGCTCTTGCCACTCACTACGATTTTCAGCGAGTCTCTTCACCTCTTGATACGACACGACACCAACTCCTTCCTTCTATTATAATGTTCATAAGTTCGTCGTGTCGTATCAAGTGTCCCAACATTTTTCCCCTTCTGTCCTCAATAGTTCTAATAATATGTCTTTTTTCCTTAACCCTAAGCTGGACCTCATTGCTAATTCGATCCCTAACTAAATTATGAACGTTATAGAAAAAAAAATAATGAACACCCATAAGTTATAGACACTGTTCAGTTATAATAATTTAACATGTCAGAAATTGTGACACAAATATTATGAATGACACAGCTTGGTAATTCGAAAAGGTGACCGTTATTTTAAAATACCACCAGTCTGGTATCACTTTTTAATTATATTTTTATTTATGTGACAAGCGTAACTTTGCGTATTACATCTGATTAATGCATAAGGTTTTTGAAATTATTATCTAAAACTGTATTTTGGTAAGTCTGTATTAAAATATATGATATTTTTAATTTAAAATTTGCTTTTGAGTGTACCGATCAATTTATCTTGATAACATCAAGGCTAACCCTTGATGAATGACCTTACTTCATCCTTATTCTTTCTTTCTTAAATGTTGCCCCACTATCTTATTTTTTTTTTTATATCGATCACATTACAAAAAAAAATGGTACAAAATGTAGACTTAATGGTATTCGTTATTACAATAAGAATAGTGCCTATTCATTCTTCCATCTTCATCATCAACCATTCACTGCTGAACAGTCAGAGGCAGAAGAGGGACGCTGCTGCCCATCCCAAGAGGCTATTGTCTCTTATGACACCCGCGGAAAAGGAAGGGGTGGCCTATTCTATGCCGGGATCATATGATTATGACCATGTAATTCCGCTAATTTATCTAGAAACCACGAAAACCTAGTTCAATATTACCATGACGTCGATGCATTCTATGCCCCGCATTGAATGGTACAGTTGTACCACTGTATCTGATTAATAAGAACAATGCCTTTTGTATGTGACCTGGTGGGGACGAGTTTTCCCATTACACTACTGTAATATGTAGAATATGTCATTGTAATACCATATCCAGAAACACTAACAAATTGTCTATGCTACTCGTTTCATTTACTAGTATAGACAGTGCCTTTATACTTTCATATTTCTTTTCTTTTAATTAATTTTTAAGTAATTACTTAAAGTCGATGGTTATAAAATGTATTTCTTGTGTATATGTATGAATGTATAGCCAAATCCGCCTGCCTAGTATGGCAACTACTGTCAAAACCCCTAAGGGGGAGGTTTAAGTTCAGCAGTGGACAGTTAAAGGCTGATATGATGATAACGAGAATCATTACAATTGCAAATAATAAATCTTAATATCGTCGTTAAGTTTAAAAGAAAATTCATCGCGAGTTTAACAATAAGTGGAGTTAAGTTGCTTACTTGGTTTCATAACGTGGGCTCCACATTACCTTAGATATAACTTGATCTGAATATTTGAAAATGACATTTATCAGTACAAATTATGGGTTAATATTGCACGTCGTGTTAAAGGTACTATAAACGATTTGAAATGCTCATTCAATTTGGAGTATGTTGTATAATTAATTTGTTTGGTTTGGAGAGAGCCGAGTCGTGAGTGTGCCATACGAGTGTGGTGTTATGGTAGACACTTAGATGTAATAGGACATTATGGTGAATTTGTTTTGATGTAGTTTTAAAGTAACTTTGTTTGAATAATAATTTTAAAAGATTTACGTCTTACGTATATGTATTTATACTTAATAGAATTATGTATAAATGATAAATCCTAGAGTTTGTACAAAAGTCGATTGCTTGGGTACCTCTGTCCCATTCGTGTTTCAACCGTGAAGCTGCTGTGTTTGCATGGCTGTGTTTCGGTTTGAAGGGTGGGATATGGCGTGAATTTATTGGGTACAGAGGAATAACACCTGAGTCCTCAGGAATGGCAATGCATGGGGGTATTATGGGCGAAACAGTATACTCAGTTATGTCCATGGTAGGTACTGCTAATGTCTATAGGCGACGGTTACAACTTTCCATCAGGTGAGCCGTCAGCTTGTTTGCCATTCTAAGTTGTATAAAAAAATACATTTAAATGCATTTAAATGTAGTAACCAGATTCATTTACGTGTATTTTAGTCGGGAATTCTTGACTAGTTTCAGGATCATTAGAGACCCTTAGTCACGAGCGGCCCTAAAAACACGCAAATGAATCACGTAAGCCAAATCAGTGGGATAATAACATAATTTTAACAATTCTGACGTAATTGGAGCGACAGCGTTGAAATAAGCAAGACAAATGGCGGGAAGCGATCAGTGAACACACAAATCCGTGGGAAAATACACTACTAGTTTTGAATTTAGTCGATTGTTGACAAACTGAAGTAGCCGTAATGAAATCGGTACTCGCAGTAACTTACTAACAGTCGACGAGAGCTATCAGTGTTACCATGAAGGAATAGTGGTTTAAAACAATGACATATACAGTGAAATATATAGCGTTACTCGTTTTCATTTTAAAAGGTAGCATTTATTTTAATGTCATTATACCAGAGGGAGACTCTGTACAAAAGTTGATTGCTTGGGTACCTCTGTCCCATTCGTGTTTCAGCCGTGAAGCAGTTGTGTTTGCATGGCTGTGTTTCGGTTTGAAGGGTGGGATATGGCGTGAATTTACTGGGTACGGAGGAATAGCACTTGAGTCCTCAAGAATGGCAACACATGGGGGGTATCATGGGCGAAACAGTATACTCTGTTATGTCCATGGTACTGCTCGTGTCTATAGGCGACGGTTACCACTTTCCATCAGATGGGCCGTCAGTTTGTTTGCCATTCTAAGTTGTATAAAAAAAAAAGACCGCTGACTCGGTTTTGGTAAAACTTCCATGAGACCAATCTGAAAGTATTATATATACTTTACTATCAGATAAAAGAATACATTTCCATATTGATTTATAAGTGATGAATTTATGAGGTAATAAATATAAAAAAAAAATACCGTCAAATAAAGAACCTCTTCTTTTTGTAGTTGGTTAAAAACAAAGTTATTGTCCGCGTATCCGTTATTCTGCTTACTTTTAAACCATGTTTTTTGATATAGGTTTCACTGTAATTTTTTATGTAAGACTAGCTGCTCGTCCCGGCATCGCACGGGTGGACATTTTTACATTTTAAAAAGTGGTTATTGTGACATAACGATAATAGTTGGACATACAGTATTTTGTAGTTATTGATCATTAAGGCTGTACACGCGACGGAAGCATAATAAAAATCGGTAAAAAAACTTTTAAGTTAAACGGTTTTATTTTATGTGCACTGAAAAGTACAAAATAAATAAATAGTTACTTACCTATCAACCTACGTAGGTGATCTCGGTCATTAATATCTCTGATGGTAGTGGTTGTCATAACATGAACCATGTCAGCGGCCGAAAGGCAGTTCATGAGAGAACACTAACACCAGGGTTTGCTTGGTAGGTAAACTAAGCAGCCCACACTATAACAAGTAGGTATTTTGACCTTCTAGTTCAGAAATATTTTAGTACTAGGCAGAATAGCTTTTAGGCATATTAGACTAAAATAAAAACGTGGGGCCCATTAACTATTTCTGTATTACTTTCTACTATACTAAGTGTGGATTGCATCGACTTATTATAATCGTCATCATCATCATCCTAGCGGTTTATCCCGGTCGCATCCGAAACCTCATAGCTCCGGAGTCCAGGGTCCGCTGAATCGACTTACTATAATCGTTACTGGAGGTTTTGACCATTAATAACCAGCCGTTACGGCTTCACCAGCGAACGCCGAGCTCATGATCTACCAAAGTATAAGATATGCTCTGCTATAGGTATGATTTCAGAGGGGCCCCACGTTTTTATTTTAGTCTAATATGCCTAAAAGCTATTCTGCCTAGTACTAAAATATTTCTGAACTAGAAGGTCAAAATACCTACTTGTTATAGTGTGGGCTGCTTAGTTTACCTACCAAGCAAACCCTGGTGTTAGTGTTCTCTCATGAACTGCCTTTCGGCCGCTGACATGGTTCATGTTATGACAACCATTACCATCAGAGATATTAATGACCGAGATCACCTACGTAGGTTGATAGGTAAGTAACTATTTATTTATTTTGTACTTTTCAGTGCACATAAAATAAAACCGTTTAACTTAAAAGTTTTTTTACCGATTTTTATTTTCTTGTTTTTAGTATTTAGTGAAATTGTTTACCGAATATTCCTCATTCTATTTAATTCATTCAGTGCATCATTATAACATGGTTTCTTACCTGATAATTTAGTACAATCTAATTCCTCAATACATAGCCCTTCCAGAGACTTGACTCGACTTAGAGCCACGTATGCTTGTCCTTCCTCAAACCATTTTGAGCCCAAATATACTACTGCATGGTCGACGGTGCTGCCCTGCATTTTATGGACGGTGAATGCCCATGACAAAACTAAGGGCAACATCCTTTTTTCAGCCGTACCATTATTGAATTTAGCTGGAAACTGTATGGCTTTAACGTGCATGCCGTCTGTGCCAAAGTCAATTAAAACTGATGATATATCTGTTTCGTACATTTGGGTTCGACGGAACTGAGGCCAAACAATTTCTGTAATGTGGCCTATAGCGTCATTTACCAATCCTTTTGTAACGTCAATGTCGGATCGCAACATTACTTTTGCACCTACAAATATTTCAAGTACTGATGGTAAGCCTCCAGTCTTATTTATATTTGTTGGTATGTTTTGTTTATTGTTACCATGTTGTTACCACGATTAAGGGGCATTTTGACGGTCGACCCCCCCCCCCGCAGTCCAGTAAAGGGGCAAGGCTTAATATACAACAAGATGCGTCCAATCTTGAGGGGGAAGCGCTTACGACATTACATTTTTATCCATCCTAATGCCATACAGTCCTCGGCACGTTTTAACCTATTACCTTAACTTGGGTGGTATAACTACCGCTTACTAACGAGGTATCTAATTACCTATTTTTTTTATCTGCCCCTCTAACGTCACACAATCTTAGACGCAACTGTTCTCGATACGACTAATCATGCCCCCACCTAATACGCCATTTTGTAACAGGGTTCATCTTGAATTTGAAATTTTGACATAATGACAGTATTCTGCAGTGTAGTCCTATTATTTGATACCCATATTGTGGTGGTTGTGGAAAAATATGTACCTAGTCCGCCATATTGGAACGGCGTCCATCTTGAATTTTAAATTTTGACATAATCATCGTGTTTTACTAGTGTAGCCCTTTCATTTGATACCCATATTGCGGGGGTTAAGGAAAAATATGTAATCCGCCATTTTGTATCGGCGGCTATCTTAGATTTATAATGTTATTGATTTTATTATATTGTATTGTCATCTAAATTAAATGTGTGTACCAAATTTCAGATCAATCTGACAACGGGAAGGTGCTTAAATTCCAATTTCTAATTTTGACCCAAATAAATAAATACCGTACAGGTCGAGCTAATTAAAACCGTTTAATTTAAAGCAATTGTGAATAGGCTATTCTCGGGTCCACAAGTTTAGTCTAAGACCACATCATCACCATCCATCTGGTGAGATGTGTGTCTAGTGTCTGAGTGTCTTGTGTCTCAGTGTCTAGTGTTTAGTGTCTGAGTGTCGAGTGTCGAGTGTCGAGTGTCGAGTGTCGAGTGTCGAGTGTCCGAGTGTCTAGTGTCTGGGTGTCTGAGAGTCTAGTGTCTGAGTGTCTTGTATCCGAGTGTCTAGTGTCTGTATATCTAGTGTCTGGGTGTCTGATTGTCTAGTGTCTGAGTGTCTAGTGTTTGAGTGTCTAGTGCCTGAGTGTCTAGTGTCTAGTGTCTGAGTGTCTGAGTGTCTAGTGTCGAGTGTCTGAGTGTCTAGTGTCTGACTGTCGAGTGTCGAGTGTCGAGTGTCAAATGTCGAGTGTCGAGTATCGAGTGTCGAGTGTCTAGTGTCAGAGTATCTAGTGTCTGGGTGTCTGAGTGTCAAGTGTCTGAGAGTCTAGTGTCTGAGTGTCTTGTATCCGAGTGTCTAGTGTCTGAGTGTCTAGTGTCTGGGTGTCTGAGTGTCTAGTGTCTAAGTGTCGAGTGTCGAGTGTCTAGTGTCTGAGTGTCTGAGTGTCTGAGTGTCTAGTGTCGAGTGTCTGAGTGTCTAGTGTCTGAGTGTCGAGTGTCGAGTGTCAAATGTCGAGTGTCGAGTGTCGAGTGTCGAGTGTCGAGTGTCGAGTGTCTAGTGTCAGAGTATCTAGTGTCTGGGTGTCTGAGTGTCAAGTGTCTGAGAGTCTAGTGTCTGAGTGTCTTGTATCCGAGTGTCTAGTGTCTGAGTGTCTAGTGTCTGGGTGTCTGAGTGTCTAGTGTCTAAGTGTCGAGTGTCGAGTGTTGAGTGTCGAGTGTCTAGTGTCTGAGTGTCTGAGTGTCTAGTGTCGAGTGTCTGAGTGTCTAGTGTCTGAGTGTCGAGTGTCGAGTGTCGAGTGTCAAATGTCGAGTGTCGAGTATCGAGTGTCTAGTGTCAGAGTATCTAGTGTCTGGGTGTCTGAGTGTCAAGTGTCTGAGAGTCTAGTGTCTGAGTGTCTTGTATCCGAGTGTCTAGTGTCTGGGTGTCTGAGTGTCTAGTGTCTAGTGTCTAAGTGTCGAGTGTCGAGTGTCGAGTGTCAAGTGTCAAGTGTCGAGTGTCGAGTGTCGAGTGTCTAGTGTCTGAGTGTCTAACGTCTGGGTGTCTGAGTGTCAAGTGTCTGAGAGTCTAGTGTCAAGTGTCTGAGTGTCTGAGTGTCTAGTGTCGAGTGTCTGAGTGTCTAGTGTCTGAGTGTCGAGTGTCGAGTGTCGAGTGTCGAGTGTCGAGTGTCAAATGTCGAGTGTCGAGTATCGAGTGTCGAGTGTCGAGTGTCGAGTGTCGAGTGTCTAGTGTCAGAGTATCTAGTGTCTGGGTGTCTGAGTGTCAAGTGTCTGAGAGTCTAGTGTCTGAGTGTCTTGTATCCGAGTGTCTAGTGTCTGAGTGTCTAATGTCTGGGTGTCTGAGTGTCTAGTGTCTAAGTGTCGAGTGTCGAGTGTCTAGTGTCTGAGTGTCTAGTGTCTAAGTGTCGAGTGTCGAGTGTCTAGTGTCTGAGTGTCTGAGTGTCTGAGTGTCTAGTGTCGAGTGTCTGAGTGTCTAGTGTCTGAGTGTCGAGTGTCGAGTGTCAAATGTCGAGTGTCGAGTGTCGAGTGTCGAGTGTCTAGTGTCGAGTGTCTAGTGTCAGAGTATCTAGTGTCTGGGTGTCTGAGTGTCAAGTGTCTGAGAGTCTAGTGTCTGAGTGTCTTGTATCCGAGTGTCTAGTGTCTGAGTGTCTAGTGTCTGGGTGTCTGAGTGTCTAGTGTCTAAGTGTCGAGTGTCGAGTGTCGAGTGTCAAGTATCGAGTGTCGAGTGTCGAGTGTCTAGTGTCAGAGTATCTAGTGTCTGGGTGTCTGAGTGTCAAGTGTCTGAGAGTCTAGTGTCTGAGTGTCTTGTATCCGAGTGTCTAGTGTCTGAGTGTCTAGTGTCTGGGTGTCTGAGTGTCTAGTGTCTAAGTGTCGAGTGTCGAGTGTCGAGTGTCAAGTGTCGAGTGTCGAGTGTCTAGTGTCTGAGTGTCTAACGTATGGGTGTCTGAGTGTCAAGTGTCTGAGAGTCTAGTGTCTAAGTGTCAAGTGTCGAGTGTCGAGTGTCTGAGTGTCTGAGTGTCTGAGTGTCTGAGTGTCTGAGTGTCTAGTGTCGAGTGTCTGAGTGTCTAGTGTCTGAGTGTCAAGTGTCTGAGAGTCTAGTGTCTAAGTGTCAAGTGTCGAGTGTCGAGTGTCGAGTGTCGAGTGTCGAGTGTCGAGTGTCGAGTGTCGAGTGTCAAGTGTCGAGTGTCGAGTGTCGAGTTTCGAGTGTCTAGTGTCTGAGTGTCTAGTGTCTGGGTGTCTGAGTGTCAAGTGTCTGAGAGTCTAGTGTCTGAGTGTCTTGTATCCGAGTGTCGGAGTGTCTAGTGTCTAGTGTTTAGTATCTGAGTGTCGAGTGTCGAGTGTCTAGTGTCTAAGTGTCGAGTGTCGAGTGTCGAGTGTCAAGTATCGAGTGTCGAGTGTCGAGTGTCTAGTGTCAGAGTATCTAGTGTCTGGGTGTCTGAGTGTCAAGTGTCTGAGAGTCTAGTGTCTGAGTGTCTTGTATCCGAGTGTCTAGTGTCTGAGTGTCTAGTGTCTGGGTGTCTGAGTGTCTAGTGTCTAAGTGTCGAGTGTCGAGTGTCGAGTGTCAAGTGTCGAGTGTCGAGTGTCTAGTGTCTGAGTGTCTAACGTATGGGTGTCTGAGTGTCAAGTGTCTGAGAGTCTAGTGTCTAAGTGTCAAGTGTCGAGTGTCGAGTGTCTGAGTGTCTGAGTGTCTGAGTGTCTGAGTGTCTGAGTGTCTAGTGTCGAGTGTCTGAGTGTCTAGTGTCTGAGTGTCAAGTGTCTGAGAGTCTAGTGTCTAAGTGTCAAGTGTCGAGTGTCGAGTGTCGAGTGTCGAGTGTCGAGTGTCGAGTGTCGAGTGTCGAGTGTCAAGTGTCGAGTGTCGAGTGTCGAGTTTCGAGTGTCTAGTGTCTGAGTGTCTAGTGTCTGGGTGTCTGAGTGTCAAGTGTCTGAGAGTCTAGTGTCTGAGTGTCTTGTATCCGAGTGTCGGAGTGTCTAGTGTCTAGTGTTTAGTATCTGAGTGTCGAGTGTCGAGTGTCTAGTGTCTGAGTGTCGAGTGTCTGAGTGTCTAGTGTTTAGTGTCTGAGTGTCGAGTGTCGAGTGTTGAGTGTCGAGTGTCGAGTGTCTAGTGTCTAGTGTCTGAGTGTCTTGTATCCGAGTGTCTAGTGTCTGGTGTTTAGTGTCTGAGTGTCGAGTGTCGAGTGTCTAGTGTCTGAGTGTCTAGTGTCCGAGTGTCTAGTGTCTGAGTGTCTTGTATCCGAGTGTCTAGTGTCTGTGTGTCTAGGGTTTGGGTGTCTCAGTGTCTAGTGTCTGAGGGTCTAGCGTCTGAGTGTCTAGTGTCCGAGTGTCTAGTGTCTGGGTGTCTCAGTGTAGTCCTATTATTTGATACCCATATTGTGGTGGTTGTGGAAAAATATGTACCTAGTCCGCCATATTGGAACGGCGTCCATCTTGAATTTTAAATTTTGACATAACCATCGTGTTTTACTAGTGTAGCCCTTTCATTTGATACCCATATTGCGGGGGTTAAGGAAAAATATGTAATCCGCCATTTTGTATCGGCGGCCATCTTAGATTTATAATGTTATTGATTTTATTATATTGTATTGTCATCTAAATTAAATGTGTGTACCAAATTTCAGATCAATCTGACAACGGGAAGGTGCTTAAATTCCAATTTCTAATTTTGACCCAAATAAATAAATACCGTACAGGTCGAGCTAAATAAAACCGTTTAATAAAAATGGAGTAAGTTCTAGCGTTTTCCCAACATTTCCCTTCACTGCTCTGCTCCTATTGATCGTAGCGTGATGAAAAGTATACTATAACCTGCCCAGGAGTATGAAGAATAATTGTACCAAGTTTCGTTAAAATCCGTCGAGTAGTTTTTATTTCTATAACGAACATACAGATAGACAGACAATTAATTTACTGATTGCATTTTTGGCACCAGTATCGATCACTAATCACCCGCTGATAGTTATTTTGGAAATATATTTCATGTGCAGAATTGACCTCTCTACAGATTTATTATAAGTATAAATTTGCTTCTTTTCGTGTGTTTTTGTTCTATAACCGTGTAAAGAACAGTGGTCTAATCTATTTGGCAGTTGGCAGGGGGGGGGGGGAAAGGGATTGTTAGTAATGGAGACTGAAAATCCTATTGCTAGCAATATACCCAACCAGGTCGACCTCCTCGCGGTTCTACCTGGAGACACTATCATGGTTAATTCCTGATGAATTCATCATGATGGGCTAACTGGCCTGTTTTCATTCTCATCTATCACCCTTCACTGGTGCTCCGCCAGCGTATCCCGTTAGCGCAGGCGGGGTTACAATATCATTTACACCCATCAAAAAAAAATCTGTTAGGCATGTCCCGAATAATTACCTGACAAATCGGGTATCGTACTGTTTAAACATGCCTAATGGATGATAGCTAGGAAGTAGTTCTTCGAACTGGTTCTATAATTTGTTCTACAGTAGAACAGATGTTTATCTTATTAATGCTATTAATTTAAGGGCAGCCATGTTTGTGTTTGGACTGGGACCGAATACGCTGTTCGGTGGACAAGAGCCAGTCGACGCCGGAGGGCATGTCGCCTGATATTGGAAGATTCCCATGGTTGGGCGTAATACAGCATAGTTTCTGTAAGATTTTAGTGACTTCTATTTTTAAGCATTTATCTCTATCTATCTATGTACCTGCCATATTACCAGAAAATTCCTCACTTCGTCTACTATTACATCTTCCTTCTCTTTCTATCCTTTCTTTGTATCATACTTGGTTAAATCCCGTATGGATGAATAAACCTCCTTCCATATATGTAAAAGAGAAAGAAAACAAAAAAAAAACATAACACTAATAATATGTATTTATTTATTTATTTATGTACACTTTTTTGCACCATTTATAAAATAGTAAACACATTTAACTGCAATAAGAAATGATACAAAAGGCGGCCTTATCGCTAAGCAATCTCTTCCAGACAACCTTTGGGTAGAGAACATTGAGAAAAGAAAGAAAAACAAAAAAAGTAATATGTATAGTATGTATATGTATAAGTGTGTATATGTATGTATGTATATATTTTGCATATATAAAAACCGATCAATTGTGTCATTACGCAAATGTGAAACCGATTCATGGCTTAACAAAGACATAAATTTGATTATGTATTGACTGTAATTCAGCTGTATGTTTTCCAAAAAATAAATTTATAAATAAATAAATAATATTTAAAAGTTATATTGCTCTATATTTATACAACCAGTTTCTAGAAGGAACCCTATTATCATGTTTAGGATAATAATAACACGCTTAATGCCCCATCGTTAACGACCTTGAAACAAAAAAAAGTTGAAATTTATGCTCGAACGACGTTCCAGGTAATTGAGAAATTTTTTTTAGTTAAAAATTGGGGGCAATCATGTTGGGGCGCGACTCCTAATAACATTTTAATGTGATGCGTGAAGATGTATTAGAAATGGAATTATTAAGTTTGTTGTATTAATTTTTTTTCTCTTTAAAAAGAATTGAATGTATTGTAAATAGGTTAATAAACGCTACTAATATTATAAATGTGAAAATGAATTTGTTTGTTACCTTATAGCGCACTAACGGCTTAACAATTTATTATGATTTTTTTTTAATGGATGGAAATGGAATGGTCGCCACGCCTGCGCTATCGGGATATGCTGGCGGGGCACCAGTGAGGAATGATTAGCGAGGATGAAGCAGGTCAGTTGGCCCATCCTGATAAATTTATCAAAAATTAACCACGATGGTCTCCAGGGGGTACCGCGTGGAGGTCGACCAGTCAGGGTATATTGCTAGTAATGTGTGTGTTGGATCTCACTATTAACAATCCCTGCAACCCCTTTATTATGAAATTAGGTATATACGTATTATATGGGATGGGGAAAAATAAAGGGTATTTTTCATGGCGGTTAGTATAATATAGATTTCAGTCATTGCGACGAAGTCGCGGGTAAAAGCTAGTAATCAATAATTTTAAAAGAATTGAATATGTATGTATACACCTCTGTCCCATTTGTGTTTCTATCAGAGGGAGACTGTACAAAAGTCGTTTGCTCGGGCACCTCTGTCCCATTCGTGTTTCTACTGTGAAGCAGTTGTGTTTGCATGGCTGTATTTCAGTTTGAAGGATAGAATATGATAATGAATTAACAGGGTACAGAGGAATAACACCTGAATCCTCAGGAATGGCAACGCATGGGGGGTATCATGGTCGAAACAACATACTCTCTTATGCCCATGCTATTGCTCATGTCTATAGGCGACGGTTACCATTTTTAATCAAGTGGGCCATGCGCTTGTTTGCCATTTTAAGTTACATAAAAAAATATAAATACAATACGTATAATACTAGTTTTTACACACGATTTCGTCCGCATGACCAGGTTACTTTTACGGGTTATAATTACGGACTGGGATAAAAAAACCTTTATCTTTCTCCAACCCATATAGTGCGCTAAGAGGTAGATAGATAGATAGATAGATAATTTATTTACATTACTTACAGCACACAAATTACAACATATATAGATATATATAAAAAGCGAGATAACATAAATTATTAAAAAATAAAATAACAAACAAAAAACAAAATTTACTTTCACATGTATCATCGTCGTCTTCCTACCCTTATCCTAATTATTATATGGGGTCGGCGTAATATGGTTTTATCCATATTACAAAAAGATTTGGCTTATAGTTTTACGACCGGTCACCTGCCTGACGTGCCAACCCTCTTTGGGAATGCATTTGTTGGTGGTTTCACATTAATAAAGATGGTTTTTATTTATTTTGTACAATAGACAAAGTAATAACTAAAAACTAACTTTACTAACTTAAGTCTAGTTCGTTTTGTTTGTAAATTGTCACAATATTGTACACCGCTCTACCCGCTGACATTGATGCTCCTTTTCATATTTGGTGTTGCTAGAAGAGAAATCTTTTAGAGTTAAGCTCGCTTTTTAAAATTAACTTCCATCTGTTATATTTTTATGTACTATCAGTGTGTACGACAAAGTATAAATATATAAATAAATAAATAAATAAACCTTCTCATTATCTTGAAAAAAGATAATGTTACTTATTATATAGTACAAAAATATAAGAACCAAGATAAAGAAGCGACAATGGGTGGCCATAGACAACTTTAGTGACATAGATAACAATGTATATTTATTTGTATTCTCCATCTACGCTTCCGGCTTTGTTGAACTTTGAAATTTAATCATAGACAGTACTAGTGGGTAGCTTTGAAAGCTCACCCACGCAATGTCTTTCTTAAAAGATTTGTAGATACTTTCTCGGTACAAAATTTAATATTGAGATTATTTATTTATTAAGATTATGTTTATCAAAAGAAAATCCACTTCAATTGTAACAAAACTAAGTTTTTTGATTTAAAAACTAAGCCACTGAACCGATTTTGATAAAATCTCTATGGGACCAAAATATAAGTATATCCATCTTTATCCAGATAAAAAAAAATTCCAAATCGGTTTACAACTGATGGAGTCATGTGCTTACAAACAAAAAACGTACAACCGAATTACGATAACGTCCTTCTTTTTGAAGTCTGTTTTGAAAATTACAATGGTTAGGATAGAATACAACTGTTATAAATTTCTAAATTAGATTAAAAAATACAGGGCATTTGCAATAGAAGATTCATTTTTTATTCCTGAATTTAGCCTTACGAGAACCTTTTTTTTATGCAACTTAAAATGGCATACAAGTTGACGACCCACCTGATGGAAAGCGGTAACCGTCGCCTATAGACATGAGCAGTACCGTGGACATAACAGAGTATACTGTTTCGCCCATGATACCCCCCATGCGTTGCCATTCCTGAGGATTAGCTCATGTTTGAGTGTTTCGGGTTGTGCCCTCAGAAGTTCGTTGTCTGGTTCTCATAACATTAGGTATCTTGATTGAGGAGCAGTTTTTTTTTCTCCTATATAATAATAATAATAAATAATAATAATTTTATTCAAGTGAGATACAGTACAATTTACAATTTTTACAATTTATTAAATCGCATCTCAAGTTTGTGGTAGCAAATAAACACAAGTGTACGCCAAGAACATAGGTGAGAAAATCAGCATAACAAGTAAATAAAATAAAAAAAAAAAACCTTGAGCACCAGTCAATTGATGCGGTTGTGTGGCATTTATTTATTAATTTCGAAATACTCGCCATTTACAGATCTAATGTTCCATAATACACTACTGGGAATATTATCATTAAATAAGTAATAGATGAAGATTTTATTGTACACATGTATTTAAAAAAAATGAGGTCATTACACTGAAATGCCAATGATCATTACAAGATCGCATTAGACAAAAAAAAAAATCAATGAGATCATTGGGAGATCATTTTGTAATCGTACTAGTTTTTTTTAGATTCGAATGAAATGCATTTGATTCGGCTGTTAGTGGGCGGTACGATTTTTTTCACTGCATGGGTAATGGTAGTTAGTTTGCGCGGATTCTGGCTCACTCGGCGGCTGCCTCCCAAAAAAAGCTCATTCGACAAGATTCGTTCCAATTGAAGGCGGATTCTATTGGAATACGGAGAGTAGTTGGTTTGCGCGGATTCTGTCTCACTCGGCGGCTGCCTCCCAAATAAAGCTCATTCGACAAGATTCGTTCCAATTGAAGGCGGATTGTATTGGAGTACGGAGAGTAGTTGGTTTGCGTGGATTCTGGCTTACTCAGCGGCTGCCTCCCAAAAAAAGGACTACTTTTTTCTACCCGAATCGTTGGAATTTCTAACGACTAATATCACCCCAAAAAAAGGGATATGTCAAAATCAGGAATGTTAATTTTCACATAAGAATAAAAACCGACCATATTCGTGTTTCAACTTGTTCGTCCAGCCGACTCTATAACAGTCGTTTCACCATTTTAAATGTATCACAAGAATAAGAATTGCTGTACTAAGTGTACGGTTCTCGTGTGTTACGTTAACTCTGAACAATAATGGAGGTGAGTTTTTGAACATAGACAAATTGATTTTTTTATAAATCTAGTCATCGTCAAAAGCCTAAAGTTGTGACGTTTTGTAACTTAGGTCAATTTAATTTTAGATGCTAAATAATTAAGAATTGTCTAATTATGTAGTCTAATTTGTTCTCACTCTGCAATAATTATATCATACAATAACGTATTGTGTTGTGTGTTCATCTATTCGCATTTGTTTCAGCTTACTATAAACGAAGACACGGTGGATTACACATTTAAAAATTATTATTATCCCAAAATAAGTAATGACGAGCGGCAAGATGAAAAGCAAGAAAAACTCTACATTGAAGCGGGCTAACAACAGTATTGGGTATTTATTTGAAAAGCCGAAGAAAAAAAAGAAAGCAGTTCTGTATTTAAATTATAATTTTTTTTTTAATTATTGTAGTTTATTAGTATTGCAGTTGGTTGCTAGATATGGCACAATGTCTTCGTTGATGTAACTAGCTACCATACGTTTTAAATGTCTGTTTTGGGATCCTGCAATGAGGAGGAGGGCGTTGATATTCGCGACACAGTTTCATGCTTCTGCGGATGTCATCGTTTTTCAATAATATTATAACCAATGTTTTTGTTCCAAATAAAGAATTATTATTATTAAAAAAAGTATTTCTTTGAAAAAACCGAAGAAAAAAAGAAGGCAGTTCTCGGATCGTCGGTAAGTCAATCGAAACAGAATGCAATGCCTTATAAGACGCTCCACTCTGATTCTGATCGATATATATATATATCCATATGTGTAGAAAACCAAGCGAGTCATCTAATCTCGTCTGACTGTCTACGGTCTTAGTGCCTAGTGTCTGAATGTCTAGTGTCCGAGTGTCTAGTGTCTGAGTGTCTAGTGTCCAGTGTCTAGCGTCTAGTGTCCGAGTGTCTAGTGTCTGAGTGTCTGAGTGTCTAGTGTCTAGTGTCTAGTGTCCGAGTGTCTAGTGTCCGGGTGTCTGAGTGTCTAGT
Organism: Galleria mellonella; assembly: GCF_026898425.1. Lineage (NCBI taxonomy): Eukaryota > Metazoa > Arthropoda > Insecta > Lepidoptera > Pyralidae > Galleria > Galleria mellonella. Next base: position 3,741,455 of record NW_026442061.1, read on the forward strand.
GTCCGAGTGTCTAGTGTCCGAGTGTCTAGAGTCCGAGTGTCTAGTGTCTGAGTGTCTAGTGTCTGAGTGTCTAGTGTCCGAGTGTCTAGTGTCTGAGTGTCTGAGTGTCTAGTGTCCGAGTGTCTAGTGTCTGAGTGTCTAGTGTCTGAGTGTCTAGTGTCTGAGTGTCTAGTGCCTGAGTGTCTAGTGTCCGAGTGTCTAGTGTCTAGTATCTGAGTGTCTGAGTGTCTAGTGTCCGAGTGTCTAGTGTCTAGTGTCTAGTGTCTGAGTGTCCGAGTGTCTAGTGTCCGAGTGTCTAGTGTCTGAGTGTCTAGTGTCCGAGTGTCTAGTGTCTAGTATCTGAGTGTCTGAGTGTCTAGTATCCGAGTGTCTAGTGTCTGAGTGTCTAGTGTCCGAGTGTCTAGTGTCTGAGTGTCTAGTGTCCGAGTGTCTAGTGTCTGAGTGTCTATTGTCTGAGTGTCTAGTGTCCGAGTGTCTAGTGTCTGAGTGTCTAGTGTCTGAGTGTCTAGTGTCTGAGTGTCTAGTGCCTGAGTGTCTAGTGTCCGAGTGTCTAGTGTCTAGTATCTGAGTGTCTGAGTGTCTAGTGTCCGAGTGTCTAGTGTCTAGTGTCTGAGTGTCCGAGTGTCTAGTGTCCGAGTGTCTAGTGTCCGAGTGTCTAGTGTCTGAGTGTCTAGTATCCGAGTGTCTAGTGTCTGAGTGTCTAGTGTCTGAGTGTCTAGTGTCTGAGTGTCTAGTGTCTGAGTGTCTAGTGTCTGAGTGTCTAGTGTCTGAGTGTCTAGTGTCTGAGTGTCTGAGTGTCTGAGTGTCTGAGTGTCTAGTGTCTGAGTGTCTAGTGTCCGAGTGTCTAGTGTCTGAGTGTCTAGTGTCTGAGTGTCTAGTGTCCGAGTTACTAGTGTCTGAGTGTCTAGTGTCTGAGTGTCTGAGTGTCTAGTGTCTGAGTGTCTGAGTGTCTAGTGTCTGAGTGTCTAGTGTCCGAGTGTCTAGTCTCTGAGTGTCTAGTGTCCGAGTGTCTAGTGTCTAGTGTCTGAGTGTCGGAGTGTCTAGTGTCCGAGTGTCTAGTCTCTGAGTGTCTAGTGTCCGAGTGTCTAGTGTCTAGTGTCTGAGTGTCGGAGTGTCTAGTGTCCGAGTGTCTTGTGTCTGAGTGTCTAGTGTCTGAGTGTCTAGTATCTGAGTGTCTGAGTGTCGTGAGTGTGTTGGAGTGTCTAGTGTCCGAGTGTCTAGTGTCTAGTGTCACACAGACACTCAGACACTAGACACTCGGATACTAGACACTCGGACACTAGACACTCCGACACTAGACACTCAGACACTAGTAACTCGGACACTAGACACTCAGTACTGCCTTTGCCTTCTCTTTACCTGTTAGAAATGTGTATTTTTGTTAAGAAACACTCACAATTATTTAAAAAACAGATATTATAAGCCGCAGTAACAGACGTAAAAATAAATTATATGTACCTACACAACGACTAAATGTATTGAGTACTAACGCTTACTGCATGGCAATACGGATATATAATCATTTGCCTGAAAGTATCAGAAATTGTAATAATTTTTCTATTACAAAAAAAAGCTCTTCAAGCTATTTATGGATAAATGTTATTACTCAGTAAATGAGTTTTTAAATGATAAAATATTTATAAATGATTAGATAAGTGTTCACTTTGTGTTGTGTATATTTTTAATGATTAATTTTTAATATTACAATGAATTGACATGAATAGATACAGAAAGTGACAAAATATTATTGGAAATGTTTATGTTATTATGATAAAATTATTTTAATGTTTTGTTTAATAAGTTTTTATATTTGCACGCCTACAGTGTGGCAGAATAAGATTGGACTATTTTTCTTGTATAGTAACACCTAAAAATGTACCTTATTCCAGCAAATAAATGATTTCAATTTCAATTTCAATTTCAGACACTAGACACTCAGACACTCAGACAATGGACACTCAGACACTAGTAACTCGGACACTAGACACTCAGACACTCAGACACTAGACACTCGGACACTAGACACTCAGACACTAGACACTCAGACACTCAGACACTAGACACTCAGACACTAGACACTCAGACACTAGACACTCAGATACTAGACACTCGGATACTAGACACTCAGACACTCAGATACTAGACACTAGACACTCGGACACTAGACACTCAGACACTAGACACTCGGACACTAGACATTCAGACACTAGACACTCAGACACTAGACACTCGGACACTAGACACTCAGACACTCAGACACTAGACACTCAGACACTCAGACACTAGACACTCAGACACTAGACACTCAGACACTAGACACTCAGACACTAGACACTCAGACACTCAGACACTAGACACTCAGACACTAGACACTCAGACACTAGACACTCAGACACTCAGACACTAGACACTCAGACACTAGACACTCAGACACTAGACACTCAGACACTAGACACTCAGACACTCAGACACTAGACACTCAGACACTAGACACTCAGACACTAGACACTCGGATACTAGACACTAGACACTCGGATACTAGACACTCAGACACTCAGATATTAGACACTAGACACTCGGACACTAGACACTCGGACACTAGACACTCAGACACTAGACACTCGGACACTAGACACTCAGACACTAGACACTCGGATACTAGACACTCAGACACTCAGATACTAGACACTAGACACTCGGACACTAGACACTCAGACACTATACACTCAGACACTCAGACACTAGACACTCAGACACTAGACACTCAGACACTAGACACTCAGACACTAGACACTCGGATACTAGACACTCAGACACTCAGATACTAGACACTAGACACTCAGACACTAGACACTCAGACACTAGACACTCAGACACTCAGACACTAGACACTCAGACACTAGACACTCAGACACTAGACACTCGGATACTAGACACTAGACACTCGGATACTAGACACTCAGACACTCAGATATTAGACACTAGACACTCGGACACTAGACACTCGGACACTAGACACTCAGACACTAGACACTCGGACACTAGACACTCAGACACTAGACACTCGGATACTAGACACTCAGACACTCAGATACTAGACACTAGACACTCGGACACTAGACACTCAGACACTATACACTCAGACACTCAGACACTAGACACTCAGACACTAGACACTCAGACACTAGACACTCAGACACTAGACACTCGGATACTAGACACTCAGACACTCAGATACTAGACACTAGACACTCGGACACTAGACACTCAGACACTAGACACTCGGATACTGGACACTCAGACACTCAGATACTAGACACTAGACACTCGGACACTAGACACTCAGACACTAGACACTCGGACTCTAGACACTCGGACACTAGACACTCAGACACTAGACACTCAGACACTAGACACTAGACACTCGGACACTAGACACTCAGACACTCAGACACTAGACTCAGACACTAGACACTCAGACACTAGTAACTCGGACACTAGACACTCAGACACTCAGACATTAGACACTCAGACACTAGACACTCGGACACTAGACACTCAGACACTAGTAACTCGGACACTAGACACTCAGACACTCAGACACTAGACACTCAGACACGAGACACTCGGACACTAGACACTCAGACACTCAGACACTAGACACTCAGACACTAGTAACTCGGACACTAGACACTCAGACACTCAGACATTAGACACTCAGACACTAGACACTCGGACACTAGACACTCAGACACTAGTAACTCGGACACTAGACACTCAGACACTCAGACACTAGACACTCAGACACGAGACACTCGGACACTAGACACTCAGACACTAGACACTCAGACACGAGACACTCGGACACTAGACACTCGGACACTAGACACTCAGACACTAGACACTCAGACACTCAGACACTAGACACTCGGATACTAGACTAGGATAATATATATATATATATATATATATATATATATATATATATATATATATACCATGTATACCATGCATACTTACCATGTATACCACCATATATATTACATAACCATGATTTTAACAATCTGCCTTCTTTTTTTTTTCGGTTTTTCAAAGAAATACTTTTTTTAATAATAATAGTTCTATATTTGGAACAAAAACCTTGGTTATAATACGAGTATTATTGAAAAACTACTCTCTGTATTCCAATAGAAACCGCCCTTCAATTGGAACGAATCTTGTTGAATGAGCTTTTTTTGGGAGGCAGCCGCCGAGTGAGCCAGAATCCGCGCAAACCAACTACTGGTAACAACAAAGCAGTGATTTTTTTATGAAAGCTATGGTTTAGCTTAACGATATATGTGTTGATGATGATGATATCAGCAGTTAACTGGTTACTAGTGAACTAACCTTTCCCTTGAGGATTTTGCTAGTAGGTGCCTCGCTTGGCAGGCAGATTGGCAACCGCAGTTAGGCTTTGGTGATATTTTAAGAAGGACGCAGCCGTTCATCCCTTTACCATTAAGTTCGCTTAGTCACCTCTTGTGATGCCTACGGGAAAGGGAATGGTGGCCTATTCTATGCCGGGACTACACGGGACTGTATATAGGTATTTACTTGACTAAGAGTAGGTATGTTGTAAATGTATTTTTTGCTCATCTGGTAGAATTATAGGTTGCAGCTCGCCTGGGGGAGCAATTGCTATTATTAATGAATGATGATGCGATGAAATACTAATCAGTGCATAATAATATGTTTTATTCTGAAGTAATAGAATAGAATAGAATAGAATAGAATTTTATTGCTAACTGTGTACATACATATAGCAGTAACTATTGCTTTGAATTTGACATCAGTATCAACAGTTATACCCTATCGGGCATGCAACAATTTGAGAACAGGTAATTATATTAACATCGAAACATTCAATACTATTACCATTACTTGATTACAAATAAATATGAAATATTATACAATACAATTAACAAGACAAAGAATAATCATAACCAAATTAAAATAAAATAACAATAATTTCGCTTACATGTCAATTATTATTAATTATTAATTTAATTAGTTTTAAGATTGAAGTATTCATTTAAATTATAAAAAACATTATCAAAAAGCCAGGCTTTGAGTTTAATTTTAAACATATGCTTATCCTGACATTTAATGTTTAAGGGAAGATGATTAAATATATTATATATATATATATATATATATATATATATATATATTAAATAGTACGATCCTTAACATAAAGAATGTACGTTAGTCTCCTAGAGTAACAATATAGGTTAAAGTTTAATGTATAAATGTGAATTTAAACCAAAAAAGATATGTGTACTTACAAATTGATCTTATGAAATTATTTTCTAAATCGGCTGAGTTGAGATTTTTTGAGGAAGTTTCTCAATTAATAGAAATTTTATCAAAATTCATTCAGTGGTTTATTTTTTAAATCAAACTATTTGTTCCATATGATTAAAGTGGGTATTCTTTTTGTGGAACAAAATCTTAGTTTATAATGAATATTCCATGGTGTTTATGGTTTTTTTTAGACATCGGCGGCGCTGTACGATTCGCAGTGACAGCCGGTGTTCTGGTCCACCCAGCGTACGCCATTGCACCAGCCGAGGACATAGCCAAGATACTGCCGGAGACCATAATGTGAGTTGGTATATCAACCGCTAACTGTCCACTGCAGACACTGAAATCCCTATGATGTTTTCTTAGCATGGCATTTTACGGCAACCGTATTTTTTTTATACAACTTGAATGGCAAACAAGCTGACGGCCCACCTGATGTAAAGTGGTAACCGTCGCTTATAGACATGAGCAGTACCATGGACATAACAGAGTATACTGTTTCGTCTATGATACCCCCCATGCGTTGCCATTCCTGAGGACTCGGGTGTTATTCCTCTATACCCTGTAAAATCACGCCATATCCCTCCCTTCAAACCGAAACACAGCCATGCAAACACAACTGCTTCACGGTAGAAACACGAATGTAAAATTATTCCATATGTAAAATTTTTATTAGTATTTTTTCAGCATATAATATCCTATTATCGATATTATACTAACATTTCAAGTACTTTTTGTACAAATTTCAAATACAAGTTACTTTCTATCAATATTAATTCCCCCGTAATACTAAAGGAGTTTGGGGCTGTGGCTCCTTAACACGGGTTATTATATAACCTATTTGGAAGTCCAGTTCTAAAACCACAATTATTGTACCCTTTTAAAACTATAATATTAATATTAGTTAACTTAAGAAAGTACAGTTAAGTTTTTATGAATAAATCTCACTACATTTTAAGAGCGTATTCCAGAAAAAGTGTCTCTAGTAAGCTGGAGGATAATGGTATAGCTAATATTTAAGAAGAATGTATAACTATTTTTTTTATTGGATGAAAATGGAATGGTATCCCCGCCTGCACTAACGGGATACGCTGGTGGGGCACCAGTGAAGGGTGATAGATGAGAATGAAAACAGGCCAGTTAGCCCATCATGATGAATTCATCAGGAATTAACCATGATAGTTTCTAGGCAGAACCGCGAGGAGGTCGACCTGGTTGGGTATATTGCTAGCAATGGGATTCTCAGTCTCCATTACTAACAATCCCTTTCCCCCCAGAATGTATAACTCTAAGAATTTTTATGGGCATACATTCTTCTTTTATACTTATTACCAGCCAGTATTGCGTTGACCTCAAATACATAATTGGGATAAGGTCAGGAAGATGATGATGAAATATTCTTCATCAGGAACAACACGAAGTTCATATTGTGGTACAGCGACTCGCTCAAGTACTCGATCGACGTGAAGGATTACGTGCTTCACCCGGACTACCAGAAGGTGACTCAGGCCACGATCGCCGTCCTCGAACTGAACACTCACGGGGAGACGGGACTTAGCGATAACAGCCGTACGTCCACTTTTTTTTTAATAGATGATAATTGAATAGTGACCCCGCTGGCGCTATCGATATACACTGGCGAGGCACCAGTGAGAGATGATAAGTGAAGATGAAGCAGGTCAGTTAGCCCATCGTGACAAATTCACTAATGAATCATTCACGATGGTTTCCAGGGGGAACCGCGAGGAGGTGGCAGGTCCACCAGGTCATAAGGTGTTTTGTTACTTATAGGGTTACTAACTAATCCCCATTTCTAACAACCCCTTTCCCAACAACCCCCTTTCCCCCTAAGTACGTCCACATTTATCATCTTAATAATTACTAATGTCCCACTTTGGGGGATTGTTAGTAATTGGGATTAGTAGCCCCATTGCTAGCAATATACTATATCAGGTTGAGCACCTCGTGGTTCGTCCTAGAAACCATCGCGATTGATTTATTGTTAGATTTATCACGGTGGGCTAACTGACCTGCTTCATCCACACCTGTCATCCCTCACTGATGCCCCGCGCATGTATACCAATAGCGCAGGCGGGGTTACCATTCCATTGTCAGCCATTAAAAAAAAATGTCCAACTTCTCGGCATTTGGGGAAGGGGGCCAGCAGTTTCCAATACTAGTTTTTTAATGGATGAAAATAGAATAGTGCTCACCAATAGTGGCAGGACACCAATGAAGTATGTGACGATGAAGATGAAGCCAGGTCTGTTAGACCATAGTGGCAAATTAATTAGGGATTAAAACGACTGTTTCCAGAGAAGATCGTCTGGAGTTTGACCTGACCTATATTGCTAGCAATGTGAACTAAGCTCCTCATTACTGACAATCTTTTTATCACAAGTTACAATATAAGCTATCCGTGAATAAAAATTTCATTCAAATCCGACCAACTTTAACTTGTTACTCATGCAAACATCCAAACAGGATAAAAAATTTAAAAGACATTTTATTCTAGAGCCGGTGTTGCCAGTGTGTATGCCGGTGCGGGGGGCCGGTACTTTCTCGGATTTGTATGCGGTGAAGATGACAGATGGTATGAAAAAGTTGCCATTTGCAATCATTATGCATAACAAATAATTTCATAACATTTCACATAAAAATAATGTAAATTAACATCATATTTAATTTAAACTTATACAATATTTTAAATAATAACACTAACAATTGATTATAAATAGTCTCCCAACGCACCACACCGAGGCAGCGTATCCAAGATACTGGTAGCATTACCTGTTTGGATTGCTAAACTTATCTTTTGGGCAAAGTAGCTCCCGGCTCTCGGGTCACCAATAACCTCAAAAATAATCTAAACAAATTTAGCATATCAATGAACGCAAATTGTTACTAAATGTTACTAAAATAAATGTGCCAATAATATTAGTTTTTTACCACATGGATCGATTTACTGAAATATCTTTTATAATTTACTGTTTTTGTTGTGATTTCTTGATAGAACGGTATTATTAACTACATAATAATATTCAAAATACTTGTACAATATAATCTTGATTATCCGAAAATCGATTATCCGAATATTCGATTATCCGGACTTATTTTTCCCGGCTCTAATTACTTATTTCGAAATGGTATTTTATATTAATAAGGTTATTAGGTATTATTTAATCCATTATCTTTATAGCTCGGATTTTTTTAAATAATATTATCTAAACGATGTACCATATGTAAAGCACTTTACATAATAAAAAAATATTAAAATTTAATTCCTGTTTGTTTTGGGTTTGAAATCGATTATCCGGATTTTCGATTATATGGAATACCCGTGGTTTTATTTGTTTCGGATTCTACTGTATTTTGTCATATTGTCTTTAATTAAATGTTGTTATTATTAAAATATTGTAATTTTTATATAAATCGCACAATCACCTGAATAATTTCGCGTTAAATCTTCTAAATTTGTTTTATTATTTATTTCTGTGATTTAATTTGATAAGTTATTTAATTTAATGATTAGTATCAATGTCAGAAATGTATGTTGGTATATTAAAATTTTTTCAAATACGTTTTCACCATGCTCAATTATCAACCACACCACAATAGTTTCCATGCGCATACGCAAATGAGAAAATAATTACTAGAAAACTCACTGATTACATCTCACTCGGTAAGAACTAGAAGATAATCGACTATTGTCATTTCAGAGTCTGGTGAGCTACAAAAAGAGATCCGCCAGATGAGTTTCGTTAACAGCCAAGATTGCGCGGAATTTTATTATAAAGCCAATGTAAGATTCCAATGTAAAGTAAAGTCCAATGTAAGATTTATCAGATTCCATGCATGCATTACCGTAGATCAGGGTTGTCCAAACTAGATTGGATCTAGGCCCAATAAAGATGAGTAAATTCATTGGGGGACCCCAAAATTTTGTTAAAACAAAATGCAGCTATAATTTAATTATTTTGTTATTGTATTACTTTATCATTAATTTATCTTTTACAATTTTATCAACATTAATATCAGTCGAATAATCCAAAGGAATTGTTCAGTCGAATAATTAGTAGTTAGATTAGTACAGTCGTGCATCGCTACGTTAAACGAATATTTCGAGGTCTTATTATTTTTAAACAGCCTGCGATCATCTAGTATGGGAGCGTCCTACATTCCGTTTGCCGGTAGGGTGTTGCCACTCTATTTTGTTTATTTTTAAATCAAGAAACAACGTGGAGGTCGACCTAATAAGGCATGTTGCTAGCAATGGGGCTGTCAAACTCCATCGCTAACAATCCCTTTCCTCCCAGGTCCAGATGTTGTCCGCCATTACATCTACGAGTACAAGCACGTTACGTGATGTCGTTCGCTGATTTAATGTCTAATTGTAATTCTAGACGGCGGCGGGAGCGATTGTGTAACCTCAACATTGCGATTTACCAACTCTATTGAATAATAGTTTTTATAATACTTCATTTAATATATTTTATTGTTTTATTTGATTGAAACATGGCATATATCTGATTGACACCATTTTAGTGCTTATACTTTTTATTATTTTTTTTATTGTTAAATGTTTTTGTTTTAATTATTATTATGTGTTTTTTAATGTGCACTGAATAAATATATATCTTTTTTTTTATACAACTTAGAATGGCAAACAAGCTGACGGCCCACCTGATGAAAAGTAGTAACCGTCGCCTATAGATATGAATAGTACCGTGGACATAATAGAGTATACTGTTTCGCCCATGATATCTCCCATGCGTTGCCATTCCTGAGGACTCAGGTGTTATTTTCTGTACTCTGTAAATTCTCTGTCATATGCCACCCTTCAAACCGAAACACAGCTATGCGAACACAACTGCTTCACGGTAGAAACACGAATGGGACAGAGGTACCCAAGCAATCGACTTTTGTACAAAATCTCCCTCTGGTATCTTTCTTTCTAATTTCATTTTTCGTGCATTCATCTACACTTATATATTATAAAGAGGAAAGATTTGTATTTTTATGTGTATGTATGTTTGTAATGAATAAACTCAAAAACTACTTTGTGGATTTCAAAAATTCTTTCACCATTAGTAAGATACATTCACCCTGAGTAACATAAGTTATATTTATTGCCAGAAAAGATCAGGGATCCTTACTAAAACTTTAGTAACGTAACTCAAGGTGTAAAAAAATCTATAAAATATCTTTGGTCGCGTGCGCTGCGGAAACTATTGGTGATAGAACAAAAGTATGTTCTACAATATTGAAGAAAATATCAATAAGTACAAAAAACTTTGCGATACTGTATGTTCAACTATTATCGTTAGGTCACAATAACCACTTTTTACATTTTAAAAGTTGATAGAAATACCGACTAAAATTAAACCATATTATTCATATAATAGGATACCTTGTTATTCATGAAATAGGTAGCTAGGTAGGATCAAATAAAAATATAAAATGTTGTAAATATGTCCACCCGTGCGAAGCCGGAACGGGCCGCTAGTATTTTAATAAACCTTTTAACATTAAATTTAAGTATTTTTTACAGTTAATAATTTTTTTTAATATTATTTCAAATGATTTTTAAATATTTTTTCCTCACCAGCTCTCGTACAAAATGATGGCACCTACAAACCCTATCTGCGCAGCGTCACTCATGCAAACGGATTCTTGTATTTGGGACGGCGGGGTTGCCCTTATTTCTCGGCAGTCCTGGGGCTACTGGAAACTGGTGAGCTATGTAACGTTCAGGTATATAATATATTTACAGGGGAAAGGGATAACAGTGACTAGTAAAGGAAAGGGTTTGTTAGCAATGGAGTTTGACAGCCCCATTGCTAACAATATCCCTTATTAGGTCGATCTCCACGTGCATCTCCCTGGAAACCATCGTCAACAATTCTTGTTGAATTCGTCGCGATGGGCTAACTGACCTGCTTCATCCTCACCTATTATCCTTCACTGGTGCCCCGTCGGTATATACCGATAGCGCGGGTGGGGTTACCATTCCATTATCATCCATTAAAAAAAACTAGCGTATTAGCTATTCAAAGTTTTATAAAAAATATTATTTACATTTCTCAGTTGGGTTTTGGAGTGAGAGGCCCAGGATGTGGAGCTCCAGCTCGGTTCATTAACATACATGACTATCTGTTTTGGATCGACGAAGTCGTCTCCAATTTAAGCCCAGACGACATGACTGACATGCATAAAATCTACTTTAGAAGACTGTCGCCGTATAAACTTATGATGTACAAAGGTTAGAGGAACAAATGTTTGTTTTCAAACAGTAAGACTTGGGGGGAAAGGGATTGTTAGTAATGGAGACTGAGAATCCCATTGCTAGCAATATACCCAACCAGGTCGACCTCCTCGCGGTTCTGCCTAGAAACTATCATGGTTAATTCCTGATGAATTCATCATGATGGGCTAACTGGCCCGTTTTCATTCTCATCTATCACCCTTCACTGGTGCTCCGCCAGCGTATCCCGTTAGCGCAGGCGGGGTTACCATACCATTTTCACCCATTGAAAAAAAGCAGTAAGACTTATGTTAAAGTCTGTAGATTTGTCTGCAAGAATAATCTATATCCCGCGTCTTCGCCTGCGTGAATCAGTAAATAGTCTCCTCTGTGCTAAGTGTATTACAAATTCGTTTAGTAGTTTTTGTGTTAAAGACTAATAAACATCTATCTATTCACATGACACTGACATTTTTTTTATACAACTTAGAATGGCAAACAAGCTGACGGCCCACCTGATGGAAAGTGGTAACCGTCGCCTATAGACATGAGCAGTACCATGGACATAACAGAGTATACTGTTTCGCCCATGGGGTACCATGCGTTGCCATTCCTGAGGACTCAGGTGTTATTCCTCTGTACCCTGTAAATTCACGCCCCTATCCCACCGTTCAAACCGAAACACAGCCATGCAAACACAACTGCTTCACGGTTGAAACACAAATAGGACAGAGCTACCCAAGCAATCGACTTTTGTACAAAGTCTCCCTCTGACATGCTGATTTTAATTACTATATATTTTTCTTTACTAACATTGTTATAACAATATTTTTCTTTATTAACACATGAGGGGTACTATGGGCATCGTAGTGTATACTAGGATGTCCAAGTTTGTTTACGGTCATCATATTGGTGGTGTTAAGTATAAAAAAATATAATAAGCATAAAACAAAACTTTGGTTTGTTCAGGTGACACCATCATACCCACGGAGCACGGATACTGCGAGCGAGGCAAACGTGGCGGTGTGCTGTACAAGGACACGTCTGAGATCGTGATGACCAAGAACTTCGGGCAGGGGTTCTATTTTGTAACTATCCACAGTTTAAATCTGGCCATGTTCGCGCGTGTTTCTTTAATTTTATATATTTTTCGTAATAATATTATTATAAATTTATTCTTATTAATAATGATTTTTATGCTAAATCAATAATAATAATAATAATAGGTACCTAGTGCTAAATTAATTTCCCTTGATCCTATCCTATCCAATCACCGTCATCGTCTTTACCTCCGAGTTACAACAACCAATGAGGACGCTGGAGGATTATAAGAAACTTCAGAGCTGTCTTCAATCTTAACCGTCAATGTGACCTCCGCAATCAACGAGCAATTACGTATAAAAAATACTAATAACAGTGTTGTACTGTAAATGTGGTTACCGCTTTCCATAATTTGAAGTGCTGTGTTTGTAGACAATATTGTGTGTGTACATTGGTGACAAAGTGACGGAAGGAATCAAGGCGCCCGCACAAGACATCATATAATAGCCCACGTCAAGACGGCGAGTCCTTACATCCTTTCGTTATTCCTGCCACACCTCGATTTGTCTCCTATAAAACCCACCAGGTGAACACAATTTTTTTTTATTTATCAAGTCAATTTAAGGAATACAGAAGTTAAGACATCAAAAAATGTCAAAGGATTATATTATTACGAATATATTATACTTGTATAAATATATTTTGAGTTCTAAATATTTTCTTTTTTCTAAAATAAGTTTTTGCTTTCTCATCATACGTGTGGATTTTGGTCAGCTAGTTAGCCAACTGACCTGCTTCCTCCTCACATATCATCTCTCAATGGTGTCCCGCCAGTGTATACCGATAGCGCAGGCAGGTTACCATTCCATTATCACACATTAAAACATAAAAAATATATTAATTCACTCTTGCGCCACCTACCCACTTCTATCTGTTCTCCAAAGGTTGTCTGTAAGAGATTGCCCTAGCGATAAGACCGCCTTTTGTACCTTTATGTGTATACTTCAATGTGTATTTATGTTACTGTATTTCACTTGAATTATTCACTTGTCATTGTATATTTTTATTTATGGTGCAATAAGAGTTAAATAAATAAATAAAACGCTAATTACGAATATACCCCATTAAGTATAAAAGTGTTTTTAATTTGAGGTTTCGCCTTGGAAAGAATCTATTTTATTTGCAGGTGGCAGTATCACAGATAGCGGGCTTCCTGTGCGCAATAGTGAACGTGGAGACGACCGCGCGTTCCAACGCAGCCGTCTGGGTGGAACACCACTGTCACAGAGACGTGTCGGGCCTGATGCATGGCATGAACGAGGGCCCCGATTATAGAAGGTCAAACTTTATTTGGGAATTATGATATATTGCCATGCGGTCCCGGCATAGAATAGGACACCCCTTCCTTTCCCGTGGGTGTCGTAAGAGACGACTAAGGGAGGGCGAGGAATGGGCAGCAGCGTCGCTACAAAAACATCTTATTTTACAAAGATATCTTTGTATTATTCTTTAATTACTGCAATAAAGAGTAAATAAATAAATAAATCATTTAAAAGGTTTGGTATACATGCACTATATTTATAGATTGCAAAAGTACGTCGTTTACTTTTTATCTCGTCTAGTTAACATATTTTGGTTATGCGGACAAAGTCACTGGTCGAAGCTATTTATACTGAGTTCACGGGAGTCTCGAGTGTGAATGTATTTAATTTTTCCCCTAAAACACTATTTAAGAGACCTCCACCGTGCGTTTTTCAAGGCACTTTCTTCCACGCACAACCACCCTTTGGAATCAACTTTCAGCAGCAGTATTTCCGAACCGATATGACATCGTAACTGACTTCTTATGGAATTCCAACAGGATCCAATGTTTCCTGTATTTCAAATCGACCGCGTTTATCGAGTTCCGATTCTACTTCTCGTTCCGGGCCACCATCGAGCTGACGCTATACGGTAAGGAGGAGCGCCCCAGAAAGATTCCGAACCCTTTCCACCGCACGGAGACCACAGACGAATGGGAGCCGACCAACAGAATCATCAGGTGGGCGAATTTCGTACCTTATTACAAATGGTGGTACTGGATGTAATTTTAGATTACATAAATAGGGCTGACTGTCAAACTGTGACGTGATCGTCTTTTTTTATCAGTCTCTTGACGTATTATTTAATATATAAAATGAGTGTTTACGCATTAAAAAGATGCAGAAATTATAAAGCAAAATAAATATAGCAGTTCCATCAGGTGGGCCGTCAGCTTGTTTGCCGTTCTAAGTTTTATAAAAAAAAAAGATGTTTCACTCTCAACAAATTAAATAAATAATCAAATTAAATTATTAAATAAAACATTAATTTATTTATTTGTTTACTTTAAAAACTTAGTTGAAATAGTTCCTAATTATTATTATTTTTTACATTAATTTATTTTATTGTCCGTTTTATTTAAACAAAAAAAAATGGCAAGATTGTTTATTAAATTAATAAAAGTATTTTAAAGTGTGTTATTGTTATTTAATACTACCTGTATCCCGCGGCTCTGGCCGCATGTACCAGTATAAAAAGTATCCTATAAGTCAAGTTAGGATATAACCTACTTATGTACCAAATTCTATTCAAATCCGTTCTGTAGTTTTTCCGTGAAAGAGCAACAAACATTCATTAATTCATGGTTACAAACTTTTGTATTTATTACATTAATAGTATTATGTTATATCAATGAAGTAAATTTTTAATCATAATAAATATAAATTTATTTAGATGCCTTAACTGCCCGCTGGTAATTAATACTCCTTTCCACTCAGGGTTTGCTGGAAGAGAACTCTTACAGAGTTAAACACGCTTATTGTACATCTTTATTTTATATAAATTACGTTTGTAATTTTTTGTGTACAATTTATTTATTTATTTACAGCAAGGCAACAGATTACAAATTAATGCATTAATAAAATAAATATCACATAAAACATAAATTTGCACTCTAACTGCTCTGCATAACATTCGATATTATATACATTAAAAGAATGACGGCTATAAATTTAAAGTAACAAATTGGCAGCCTCAATGTAACATTGCAAGTAGAGAATACGATCCCGACTGGTTTTTTTAATCCCGGGATTTCGGGATTACTGAAAGATAATACCGGGATCGATCCCGGGACCAATTTAGGAATGCAGTAGCAATAAAAAGTCAGTAAATTATTTTCAATCATTCTATTTTTATTTTGGTAATAGATAATAGTTTCATTTTAAGGCTATATTAAACAAAATTATGTTTCTAATTTCGTTAAAGACTAATATTTGCAGTTTACAAATTGTAATACATATTTACTAAAAATTAGAGAAAATCAACTTTGTTAGACTCAGAGAAACCTAGAAAAATAATTAACAATACGTATTTTGTTTTATTCCAGAGAGATCAGTAATCACGTTTTATATTTAAAATAGACTACTTATGTATTGCAAAAATAAAATCTTAAAAATAATAACGCGTCCAATGTCTCCAAGCCTGCTTCTGAGTTTGTTGGACATATATGCAGAAGCTGAGAAAGCGCGTTCAGGCTCGATTGAAGTTGGAGGAATTGTCAATAAATAATATAAGTATAGGCTTGTTCCAAATTGTAGTCTCGAATGAAACTTGCCTCAAGTAGATTTATTTCTTTCTTAATAATTTTAAAAATGTCGTTACCCTGTTTTTCGACTACGAAATGACTCCACACAAACCATTTTTTTTGTGTCTGATAGAAAAACTTTCTTTAGACAGCAATATTTTAGTAGCCTAAAACAGAAAGAAAAATTAAGACCTCCAATAACAAAGAGGATTCAAGAAATTAAATAAGATTAGGCTGTATGGATTTTAGTCCCCTACTCTACGCCTTTCACTATGGAATAAATTTAATAAGAACAACATAACCTAGGAAATGAATATTTGTTATTTTTAACATGTTTTCATTAAATTACTCTTTATTCTTTCATAATACAACATTGTTTCTCTAATTATCACCATAATAATATAGTTTAATAATACTTACATACACACAACGCCGTGAAGACGAACTTTTGTACACATTCACACACAACGCCGTCGCAAAGTAATTCAATCAATGAGCTGTTTATCCAAGATGACCAATAAATATCAAATAGACAATAAATGCATTTTATTTCACGCAAAAAAATTAAATATATTAATTCGTAAAAATTTTTGTTAATCCCGAAAATCCCAGGATTCGTTATATAAAATCCCGAGATTTTCGGGACCGAAATTTCGACCGGGATCCCGGGATCCCGGTTTCGAGATCCCGGGATCGAGTCCTCTAATTGCAAGGATTGTTAAAAAATATCAAGCTCCTTGCATACATTGTTTTATTTTCTGCACATGCGGATAATTGGATTGTGATACGATACATTATTATTACAAATGGGTATATAAAATAATTTTTGTATTCTTTTATTACCTGTACGAAATGAAACAAGGCTCAACAATGTGCTAGTGTCCCATTTATAGTTTATTATTCTATAGAGAGCAATGAAATCAGACATAGATCTTCTATTTATAAGAGAATTAATGTTAAAATGATTAAGTCTTAATTCATACGAATGAAGTTTCCTTCTCAGACCAAACCTAGTGCTTAAGAATCTAACAAAGCGTTTTTGAATTGCTTCTATTCTGTCAATGTGGTTCTGATAAAAGGGAGACTACATAACAGAACAGTAATAAATAGAATAAAGCATAAAATATGCTTTTGTACATTTACTTATAGTATACATATTAGGTTATTACAAAAATGTACACAGGCGGACTTTTCTCTTAAAGGGATTTCTTCCAGTCAACTTTGTACAAAAGTCGATTGCTTGGGCACCTCTGTCCCATTCGTGTTTCAACCATGAAGCAGTTGTTTGCATGGCTGTGTTTCGGTTTGAAGGGTGGAATATGGCGTGAATTTACTGGGTACAGAGAAATATCATCTGAGTCCTCAGGAATGGCAACGCATGGGGGTTATCATGGGCGAAACAGTATACTCAGTTATGTCCACGGTACTGCTCATGTCTATAGGTGACGGTTACCGCTTTCCATCAGGTGGGCCGTCAGCTTGTTTGTCATTCTGAGTTGTATAAAAAAAAAACTTTGAGAACCAGAAAGGAGAAAGTGTATAACAAAGTATAGATAAATAAAATTATAAATATCTAACAATAATAGTTTATTGTGATTAAAAAATTACAAATTACAATCGAGAACTACTCGAACGCAGTCGCGGAAAGAAAAAATAGCTAACAAAGTTAATATATTACTTGGTATTAAACCGGACAGCGTCCAGACAGTTCAGTACCGCCGCAAGAGCTTATGTGGTCCCTTTATGGACCCATTGTCTATGCTTTATGGAGATCCCGCATGGAATTTTATGCAGGTTTATTTTTAACTTCATTTGGTAGCTGGTAGCTGGGTAGACAGACAGGTAGCAATATCACGTGCAGTCACGATTCTCTTATAAGCTAGCTAAATTCCTTGACTTCGCACGAGTTTAGTTTTTTAATTTTCAAAGACTTTCTTTGATACAAACCTTGTTCTGAAAATGACAAATACTACAAAAAAAATTAAATAATTAACTAAATTGGTCCAAGCCATTCTAAAATAATGCATTTATATACTTGTAAGTTACCATTTGAGAAAGATATTTCTTTTAATGGATGAAATAAATGGTTACCACGCCTGCGCTGTCAGTATACGCTGACAGGGCACCAGTGAGGGGTGATAGATGAGAATGAAAAAGGAAGTCGGTTTTTTTTAATGGGTGATAATGGGATGGTAACCCCACCTGTGCTATTGGTATACACCGGCGGGGCCCCAGTGAAGGATGATAGGTGAGGATGAAGCAGGTCAGTTAGCCCATCGTGACGAATTCAACAAGAATTGTTCACGGTGGTTTCCAGGGGGAACCACGTGAAGGTCGACCTAATAGGGCATATTGCTAGCTATGGGGCTGTCAAACTCCATTATTAACAATCCTTTTCCCCCCAGACAGGTCAGTTAATCATGATTATGGTAATCCGCATAACTGACTGTGTATAGATACATACACAAATTTATTGGTTTGTTTTGAATTTTTTTCATTCATCACAAATTTTAATATTGTATTTTAATGTTTAACTCCTACATCAAATTTGCATGCCTACAATTTTAAGGTAATTAAACAAATGCCAAAAAGTTCTGTCACATGGCTTTTATTAGGTATGTTAAATTTCTGTTTATAGCAAATAATTTTTTTATATCATTTCATGGGACCAAGCTGTATGTGAAGGGATATTGGATAGAACAAAAAAATAGAAAATACTGAATAAAGATATATTATATCTTTCCCTAGTACAATAATAGTGATGTTTAAAAATGACGTGCTTTAAATAAACAAAATATTCATTGACAGAAAAAGAAAATAAATAAATTCTATTTTTAAAAGTAATATAAATAAAACCTCAACACTGTACGTATTATAATATCATATCAGATAAAAAATTTTTTTTCAAATCGGTCTACAACTGACGGAGTTATGAAGTAATAAATAGAAGTCGCTTGACAATTCGAATACACAGCACTATACATGCTGCCGACTGTACCTTGTTGGGGGGAAAGGGATTGTTGGTAATGGAGACTAAGAATCGCATTGCTAGCAATATACCCAACCAGGTCGACCTCCTCGCGGTTCCTCCTGGAAACTATCATGGTTAATTCTTGTTGAATTCACCATGATGGGCTAACTGGCCTGTTTTCATTCTCATCTATCACCCTTCACTGGTGCTCCGCCAGCGTATCCCGTTAGCGCAGGCGGGGTTACCATACCATTTTCACCCATTAACATAAAAAAAAAAACTGTACCTTATTATGATCATTAAAGATATATGAATAGCACTGTGCGAACTAACAATTAATTTAAAAACATAGATTAATTATAACCAGTAGCCTCTCGCAGTCTGTGACATCCTGAGCGCATGTGAATTGGAAAACAAGTGAAACGGGTCGATGACCGGCCGATAGTGAATTTTATAGCGAGATTCCAAGATAGGACACTGCGGAGCTGTTAGTTTTTTAATTAGAAAACACATATTTTAATTAACACAAAATAATCCATGCACTAAAATTAAAAATGTAAAAGGCTGTTTGTTTAAGTGTTCTGTGCCTTGAAAAGAAAAACGGACACCTTATGGGATCACTTTATTATCCGACTGTCTTCTCCATTTATCAAGATCCTTTTCCCCAGAAACGTTAAGGTAACATAGCTGAAATTAATATCAATTAGTCAAGCCTGCAAATTCACGACATTGTAAAAAAAAAACTAACTTTTGAGTCAATGCAATCAATTAATATTTTTCTTAATATCTTCCTTTATACGTATTTTAAAAAACAGCGCATCTAAATAAAGCTATTGTATCATAAATTTACTTTGATAAAGATTAATTATTTTAATATTTAATGTATTTATAACTTTTTTTAAATAAATATATATATAATAACTAGCGGACTCGGTAAACGTTGTTTTACCATATACATTATTTCTAGAACTATACATGAAAATATATTATACTACAATGATTATATTCGATTGCCATCTTGCAACCCTATTGCGGACTATAAAAATTGCGATTAAACAACAGGGGTTGATCGTAAAAGCGTGAAAATTTGAATTTGTAAGTATTTTTCAATGCTAAATCATTATAAAATAAAAATTTAAAAAATTGTCAAAAAAATAACAAAAAAATATTTAGGGGTGGGTCACCCCTATCATTGTGGGGTATGAAAAATAGATGTTGGCCGATTCTCAGTCCTACCCGATATGCACATAAAATTTCCTAAAAATCGGTAAAGCCGTTTCGGAGTAGTTTGGTAACAAACACCGTGACACAAGAATTTTATATATTAGATAATACTGCGAATAGTAGTGTATGTAAAGTACACGACTGTCACTTGTCTGCGATATTATAGCGGGCCTGATTATCTACGTTGCTACACGATACGACGGCGGACGGCCAAGCAATTAATTTGTAAAGAATACATTCTGTGATACCGATTTGCCGGCCGAGATAACTCGCTGATGACGCATGTAAGATAAAGGGATCTTAAAATTTATTATAGCAGAGTTAACATTGTTATTTATTAATATTAATTAAAGGAAATATCTTATATCAGTCGTTGTTAGTCCACTGCTTATAAGATCTCCCCCATGAGAAGGGTTCTACCAATGGTTGCCACGCTTGGCAGGCGGATTGGCAACCGCAGTTAGGCTTTGCTGTTTTAACACTTTGCTCATCGGGAATTCCGTTATGGTTGACATTTTTGGTATTAAACTAAAAATGTGATAAAAAACTAAATACAAAGAAAAGTACAAGTTTTACCAGTGAGAGACTTTGTACAAAAGTCGATTGCTTGGGTACCTCTGTTCCATTCGTGTTTCTACCGTGAAACAGTTGTTTGCATGGCTGTGTTTCGGTTTGAAGGGTGGGATATGGCGTGAAGTTACTGGGTACAGGGGAATAACACCTGAGTCCTCAGGAATGGCAACGCATGGGGGGTATCATGGGCGACACAGTATACTCTGTTATGTCCATGGTACTGCTCATGTCTATAGGCGACGATGACCACTTTCCATCAGGTGGGCCGTCAGCTTGTTTGCCAATCTAAGTTGTATAAAAAAAAGTAATGTTTTAGTTTCTTAAGAACGCTTTGTAATCCAAACGGTGTTGCCCGTCGTAGGAGGACATACCTACACATTAGTGCAATGACGAGTTTACTCGTCACCTGTCAACAAAGTGTTAAGAGAGACGTTGCTGTCCATCCTTAGACCATTACGTTCTCTTAGCTCTCTCTTACGATACCTACGGGAATGGAAAGCGTTGCTTATTCTATGCCGGGACCATAGCAATAAATAACGGCCTTGGAATAATGCATAATTTTATTGATTCCCCCCAATCCTAAGGTCTGGAAGATCTCGGTATTTAGCGATAAGGCCGCCCATTGTTGCCTCTATCTTGCTTTTTATGTGATTAAGTATACATTTTATTTGTTTACATATTGTTGTAGCTAATTATACAATATTGTTCATAAAGATACATAAAGGATTTTTTTTTATACAACTTAGAATGGCAAACAAGCTGACGGCCCACCTGATGGAAAGTGGTTACCGTCGCCTACAGACATGAGCAGTACCATGCACATAACAGAGTATACTGTTTCGCCCGCGATACCCCCCATGCGTTGCCATTCCTGAGGACTCAGGTGTTATTCCTCTGTACCCTGTAAATTCACGCCAATATGAAATAAATTATATACTTGTATAATGTAACGATTTCGGGTATCTGTAAAGTTACTAGGGACATTTAATTCCTTCAAACCGAAACACAGCCATGCAAACCAGTTGGTTAAAGAAAAAGGCTTGAAGCAAATTCTACAATATTCGATTTTTATTGAAAAATAAATACAAGACTGCTAGAATCAATTATAAGGAAATATATTGAAGCCATAATATGTCTGCAGGATTGTGGTCGGCTATAAATATATCAAAGTACTTATAACGTAACTTAAGAACATACTGGATTTTAATATTAAACGCTCATGCTATAAAATGTATGTACATTGTAAACCTTGGTACCTAAGATTAAAATGCCTCTAACCCTTTGTCTTAAGGGTGAATTTGCTTTGACAAATATTTTTTTATGTAACTGAGGAATTTTTAATCCTTCTACAGATAAGACAAAATCAACTTTATTTCTTTGAAACAAAGATGTCTTTGTATGAATAAAATTGAAAAGTTACATGTGTGAAGTTAGTATTGAAATGCAACGACAATGTTTAATGGAGAATAGGGTTGTCAATCTCCTTATATTATTTTTTAATATATTTTATTTAAAAGGTTACAATCAATAATACTTTAAACGTTTATATAAAGATAATAGTATAAACTGAGACCCAGCCAGATGTACACACAGGGGAACCGCGAGGAGGTCGACCTGGTTGGGTATATTGCTAGCAATGGAATTCTCAGTCTCCATTACTAACAATCCCTTTCCCCCCATTAATGTGCATGTTTCATGCTACGAATTATACTAAATACTATATATATATATATATATATATATATATATATATATATATATATATATATATATATATATATATATATATTTCTAAGACAAATTGTATGTCAGTCCGGAGAATCAACAAATTGAAGTTTAAGAAAAATCATTAACCTATGACGAAAAAAGGTTTCCTCGTATACATACGTTATTTTAATATAGGACGCTCGGGGGGAAAGGGATTGTTAGTAATGGAGACTGAGAATCTCGACCTCTTCGCGGTTCCCCCTGGAAACTATCATGGTTAATTCATGATGAATTCATCATGATGGGCTAACTGGCCTGTTTTCATTCTCATCGATCACCCTTCACTGGTGCTCCGCCAGCGTATCCTGTTAGCGCTGGCGGGGTTACCACATCATTTTCACCCATCAAAAAAAAAATATAGGACGCCTCACTAGACGAAGTGCAGTCACTCAAAATGTATTCCATGATATATATGGATGTAGATTACCACCACCTTGCGGTTCCTTGACGAAATCTTTAGAAATCTATGTCCAACAACGGATGATGAATGGCTGAAATGATGATGTTTATATTCAGTAACAATAGCACAAAACTAAGAAAAAAAATATTAGAAAAAAAATATTACTTCACTATATCTAGTTGACAACCATATTTTAAATACACAATCGGGACTTAACGCGATGAAAAAGCCTTTACAAAAAAAAAAAAAACTAAAAATTAACTAGTCGACAACCCTAGCGGTGTGACATTTTCATGGCTTCATATCGAAAGGTTCGAAGCAAAAAGACGAGAAACATGGCGGCGCGGCGACACTCGCGCCAAGTGCGAAACGTCTTTCAAAGTCGTTAAACGGACGACGAGATTAAAGATAATTATATAAAACTAGCGGCCCGCCCCGGCTTCGCACGGGTGGACTTTTTTACAATATGAATAACATGGTATCCTATTATATGAATAACATGATTTAATTTTGGTCGGTATTTCTATCAACTTTTAAAATGTAAAAGTGATTATTGTGACACAACGATAATAGTTGGACATATAGTATCGCGAAGTTTTTTTGTAGTTATTGATATTTTCTTCAATATTGTAGAACATACTTTTGTTCTATCACCAATAGTTTCCGCAGCGTACGCTACGAAAGACGTTTTATAGCTTTTTTTTACACCTTGAGTTACATTATTAAAGTTTTAGTAAGGATCTCTGATCTTTTCTGGCAATAAATATAGCCTATGTTACTCAGGGTGAATGTAACTTTCTAATGGTGAAAGAATTTTTGAAATCGGCAAAGTAGTTTTTGTGTTTATTCATTACAAACACGTATGTATGTTTGTAATATAAATGTTGAGACTTTGTACAAAAGTCGATTGCTTGGGTACCTTTGTCCCATTCGTGTTTCAACCGTAAAGCAGTTGTGTTTGCATGGCTGTGTTTCGGTTTGAAGGGTGGGATATGGCGTGAATTTACAGGGTACAGAGGAATAAACATCTGAGTCCTCAGGAATGGCAACGCATGGGGGGTATCATGGGCGAAACAGTACACTCTGTTATGTCCATGGCACTGCTCATGTCTATAGGCGACGGTTACCACTTTCCATCAGGTGGACCGTCATCTTGTTTGTCATTCTAAGTTGTATAAAAAAAATACACACAAAAATACAAATCTTTCCTCTTTATAATATTAGTGTAGATGTAGATGTACTTGCACCGCGCCAGAATGTTGTCGCCGTTTGAAACGATGACACTGTCGCAGAGAAAATAACTCGAGATCATTTGTCTATTTTAAAGTTGATAGTAACAATTTATTAATGACTTGGTCCTATAAGAAAAACATTTCAGAGTTATACCAGTGTATTGTAGTCTATAGCCAGAGGGTTAATAGGGTTGTTTATCAAGATTGTTTTACGAATGTATATATATATATATATATATATATATATATATATATATATATATATATATATATATATATATATTTAATGGTTGACAATAGAATACTCTGAATCACTATGAATGAATGAATGGTTTATTTTCTCTTCACAAAAGCTAGTATAAAGTGACAACTTGAGGTACAATTTGATATGAAGACCAATTTTGTGAGAGGCTGGTGCTTGCGGTAGGTTTAGAAGAACCTGTGTCACAAGTCACCAGTGCCCCATCTCCATGGACTACACAAACAAAAGGCAACCAATTAGTGTTATAATACACAGGTAACAATAATGAGATATCAAGTGCAAAAATATACTTAACATTAAAACTTATTTCTAATATATAACTTGGGCAAAGTTAATTACAAAATACAGACTACGTGTGCGTGTGCGTAATAGTGGTAACATCAGAAAGTAGAATGGTACTGTTCTTGTACTATTCTACTCTCTGATGTTATCACTCTTGTACTTGGGTTTTTTCACAGACTTTGTACAAAATTCTTTTGCTTGGGCACCTCTATTCCATTCGTGTTTCTACTATAAAGCAGTTGTATTTACATGGCTATGTTTCGGTTTGAAGAGTGGTATATGGCGTAATCTCTGATACTAATGGTATAATAATAATAGGCGATTAGATTCACTATGAATGAGCATAAATTAGCATAGAATATATTGCTTCATTTCATATTATCTTTGTTATTAGGAAACAATAAATTAAATAATTTAATATGAGCATACATTCATTCATTGGGCTTGAATAGTAATAATTTTCTCTAATGACTATTTTATGTAAATTGGTTTAGTAGAAATACATATTTCTTGACTAAATAAATAACTAATAACTAAGTAAATAAAAACTTATGTAACCATTTAGATAATTGACGTACGTCAGCAATTTGAGAACTCCGCCTCAACTATTAAAAAATACTTTTAAAATTGCACTAAGAGTCTATATATATATATATATATATATATATATATATATGTTTATGACAGGTTTTAGTCTATGATAGGTAGACCTTAGTAGACCTCCGAACGTTAGGTTTTTTATTTATTTATTATTTTAAAAGGAAAGCTTAGAGCTATAATAACTTAATAATATATATATATATATATATATATATATATATATATATATATATATATATATATATATATATATAAACTTTAAGGCACAGTAAAATTCTATTTACTACGTACACTATGTACACTAGAGGAAAAATAAAGTAATACTTGATAAATTCATATAATATAAATATACATATAATATATTAAATAAATATATACATACAATAAATAAATACATAAAATATTACTATATAAAACAGTTAAATAAAACAACTGCAATAGAAGAGCAAATAGTAATCTATGACTCAAACAGAGTAACCAGCTGGAATACCTTGAAGGGAAAGTGATTCTTCTAAGAAATAGGTGCGCAATTTCTGTTTAAACGCTGGTTTGCTTAGGGTAGATCTTTGTTACCTCATTATGTATATATATCACCATCACCATCGTATTAGCTTTTAACTGTCCACTGCTAAATATATGTCTCCTTCTTGAGGGGGTTTGTTCGTAGTTGCCACGCTTGGCAGGCGAATTGGCATTGGTTAAGTTTTAGAGATGTTTTAACCCTTTTAGTGCCATTGATTTTTACTCATATCTACTTAAAAATGCCAAAGAAATCTTTTTCGTGTTGATGTCATTTACCCTTGTCTCTAAAAAAAAACTGTATCTCCTCCAAAAATTATCCAATTTTATTATTTTTTTTACAGCAAGTTAAACAGCGACTGATTTCACGAGCGCTATGACGCTCGTGGCACTTTTGGTTGCAATGCGCACGAGCGCGATGGCGCTTGTCGGCACTCGAAGGGTTAAGAGGGACGCTGCTGTCCATCCCTCGCCTACCCTTAGTCGCTCGCGACACCCACAGGAAAGAAAGGGGTGGCTTATTCTATGTATATATTTATATATAAATATACGATATTTATCAACCAACTGCGAAAAGGAGTTTTTCAATTTGATTGTATCTTTTTGACGTTTGCTACCGTCAAAATTCCGTCAGTTTTAAACTTCTCTCTTTATATAAAAGGGTATACTTATAGTTTGCTCTCGTAGAAATATTATCAAACCGGTTCAATAGTTTAGTTTAATTTCATCATCATCATCATCATCAGCCATTAACTGTCCACTGCTGAACATATGCTTCATCCTTGGGGTTTTGCCAGTAGTCGCCATGTTTGGCACACGGGTTGACAACTGCAATTAGGTTTTGGCGATGTTGTAAAAGGAACCCTGCTGTCCATCCTTCGACCATTAATAGAGTATTATTTATTATTTTATACCCGAGGTTTACATTGTTTGGGCTAAAAAGTACCTCATGTCTTTCTCCATCTCAAATACTACTACAGGGGGAAAGGGATTGTTAGTAATGAGGTCTAATAGCCCCATTGCTAGCAATATACCCTCTCGGGTCGACCTCCACGCGGTTCCCCCTGGAAACCATTATGGTTAATTCTTGTCGAATTCATCACGGTGGGCCAACTGACCTGCATCCGTTCTCACCTATCATCTTCCACTGG
The DNA here is from genome assembly GCF_026898425.1 of Galleria mellonella. Classification (NCBI taxonomy): domain Eukaryota; kingdom Metazoa; phylum Arthropoda; class Insecta; order Lepidoptera; family Pyralidae; genus Galleria; species Galleria mellonella. The sequence goes on from NW_026442061.1 coordinate 3,768,671, forward strand.
TGCCTCGTCGGTGTATACTGATCGCGCGGGCGGGGTTACCATTCCATTTTCACCCATTAAAAAAATATTACTACAAACAATGGCTGGTTAAATCTTATTAAAGAAAGAATTAATTCTTCCACGCACAACCATTCTTTGGAATCAACTTCCAGCAGCAGTATTTCCGAACCGATACGACAACATAACCTTCAAGGAAAGAGTATATTCCTTTTAAAAAGGCCGGCAGCACACCTGCAATGCCGCTGGTGTTGTGTGTGATCATGGGCGGCGGTAGTCACTTACTATTAGGTGAGCCGCATGCTCGTTTGCCTTCTGTGTTGTAAAAAAAAAACACAAACAAACAAACAGATTCATATTAATTATATTGATAGGGACATAAGGATTTATGTTAACATTTAATTCGATTCGGAATAAACACATTTCAAGGTCCATTTTCGATCTCAATCGATCCGGTCATAATATTAGACTGGCCGTGAACAATGGCCGGTTAATAGTGTCAGATATCTGTACAGTTTCCGAGCCACACCGCACCAGACGGACACATACCGATGCTATCTCGGTAAAGATATCAACGCGCCTCGCAATAAACACGCTACGGACTTGAGTTCTAACGCGTCGCGTTTTCTTTCGATTTTACTGGATACACTGCGTTATCTGTGTGGGTTATATTTTATTAATCGGATTTAGATTATACTAGCTATATTCCACGGTTTTGACTGTGTGAATCTGTACATAAAGTATCTTTTGTGCTAAGTTAAGGTACAACCTATTCGTGTATGAAATTTCATTTAAATCCGTTCGGTAGTTTTTGCGTGAAAGAGTAACAAATATCCTTTCATTCATCGTTATAAACTTTTACGTTTATTATATTAATAGGGTTTGTTGCGTGTGGGCGCGCGCGCACGCGCGTGCGCGTGAGTGTGTTGCGTGTGCGTATGTGTTTGCGTGTGCGTGTGTGTGTTTGCGTGTGCGTGTGCGTATGTGTTTGCGTGTACGTGTGTGTGTGTGTGTTACGCGATTCATCGTTGATTATGAATGATTTTGTTGCATCTTTTTAAAACGAAAGATGTAGGGAAGGGATTGATAGTAATGCGGACTCTCAGTATACCCTGTCAGGTTGACCTTCACGAGCTCTTGGTAACCATCGTGTTGAATTCCAGGTGTATACGTCACGATGGGCTAACTGACCTGACTTTACATTCTCACCTATCATCCCATACTGGTGCCCCGCCAGGGTATACCGATAGCGCAAGCTTATCGTTCCATTGCCATCCATTAAAAAATAATGTTTAATTTATTAAACTATGTACATAGGTATTTAAGTAAAATTATATATTCACACCCATACCTATCTGTAGATTTATGCAGACACTATTTAAAATCGGTAATTTGTCAGTTTAATTTAGTCTCAGATAATGAATTAGTAATAAATTTAATAAACAACAGAAAAAACATAAAAACAACACATATAAACATTATTTATATTAAACTGATGTCAAACACTTTTACACGGGGGGGGGGGTGGAGGGGGGAAGGGATTATTAATAATGGAGACTAAGAATCCCATTGCTAGCAATATACTCAACCAGGTCGACCTCGCAGTTCCCCCTGGAAACTATCATGGTTAATTCTTGTTGAATTCACCATGATGGGCTAACTGGCCTGTTTTCATTCTCATCTATCACCGTTCACTGGTGCTCAACCAGCGTATCCTGTTAGCGGAGGCGGGGTTACCATACCATTTTCACCCATAAAAAAAAAAACTTTTACACGATTGGCCAAAAAAGGCGTGTAATGTTTTTAGGGTTCATGTAAATAAGTAAAAAAAAAACAATATGGCGGCTGGGTGGCGTTATTTTCAAATGTAAAAAAATTACTTTGGAAATCATATTTAATTTTTATTTTATTAATTAATTAATAATAAAAATCACTTCTCAAATTGTCACTGTTATGATTCTATCATTGGATTCGCAATACTGCTATTTTTTTTTTGTTGAATGAAAATGGATTGGTAACCCCGCCTGCGCTAACGGGATACGCTGGCGGAGCACCAGTGAAGGGTGATAGATGAGAATGAAAACAGGCCAGATAGCCCATCATGATGAATTCATCAGGAATTAACCATGATAGTTTCCAGGGGGAACCGCGTGGAGGTCAGCCTGGTTAGGTATATTGCTAGCAATGAGATTTTTAATCTCCGTTACTAACAATCCCTTTCCTCCCCCCGCAATACTGCTATTGCTATCTCGTTCCCGGTAGAATTTGCTAGAAAATTGATGTTCTTCAAATGAATTTAATTAGATATAATAACTGTTACAAAGACAATATTAATAGGTTCTCAGATTTATGTAAAACAAAAAACAAAATTGTAAATAGTTGATAAAATTTTTATCTTATGTATTTTTCAAAATATTGTCAGTGTATACCCGGGGCGGTAAATATGAATGTAATTGTGAACAAACCTATTCACATATGGTAAATAGCAATCGTTCACGAGTATGACGGGTGAGCTATGAACTAGCCATCTGTGTTCCACCGTATTTCAAGGAATCTAACCTTTAAATTACTCTACTTACGTATAAATTTTTCAATTAAATTAATTAGTTAAAGTGACATATATATAAAAACATAAACATATAAAATAAAAAAAAAGAAACTACGATGCAATTGCTATCATACACATATCAACATATTAAAGTGTACAAAAATATAATACAGCGAGACCTCACCTTGAATAAATCCAATTATTATCGTTACGCCAAACAAAAACGGCACAAAATACTTCGGCACATCCGACAGGCTTTAAACAATGCACTTCATCCATCGGCGACAAAAAAAATCACACATTTTCCACTAAACCACTGTTTCACATAACACAAAATTTTTCCTCTATGCCACTTTCAACATGCACACAAATATTCAAGCTCACAGAACAACGCAACAATTTTCCAATAAGAAAAAACAATATTTTGATGGCAAAAAAAAATCAATAAACACAGCAAGTGCGCTCGCGAGTTTGCCGTCAACTGACACGGCGCGGCGCCACAGGCGGTTGCGCGCGCGCAACTTCACGTACGCCTCGCTCTGTCCCACTCGCGCTTATATGTCAGCTGCTTCTCACCTGAAAGAGACAAAAGTATGATTAATCGATGCAACTTCGATGACGGGAGCGAAAGCTTTCGGTCAAAAAAATTGATTCGTAATTTTATAAGGAGGTTGGTATTTGCAATCGAGGGCCAATCGCCGTGTGATAATTTAGCTTTCTGACGGTTTACTATACGTATATTATAGTATAGACGTATTATATATATATTTATAACATGTATTCTATATAAATTGTGTAAAAACAACAGTGGTATCGAAATTAAATGTACGTACCTACATTACGTAGGTGATAGATGAGAATGAAAACAGGCCAGTTAGCCTATTATGATGAATTCATCAGGAATTAACCATGATAGGTGCCAGAGGGGACCGCGAGGAGGTCGACCCGGTTGGGTATATTGCTAGCAATGGGATCTTTAGTCTCCATTACTAACAATCCCTTCCCCCCAATAAGTGTTCAGTTAGTCCAGCGTGATGAATACACCTGGAATTCAGCACGATGGTTTCCAGGGGGGATCACGTGGAGGTAGAGGGTGTATTGCTAGCAATGGGACGGATAGACCGCATTACTAACAATTACTCCTCTCCATCCAAAGGTTGCCTGGAAGAGATCGCTCTTAGCGACAAGGTCACCCATTGTTTTCTCACAGTGATTATTTCTTGTAATTGTTTATATCTATAATAAGTTTACTATTGTAATCTTTTATTTATTTATTTATTTATAGGATTACCAACATAAGATACAGCTAAACATTTTAGTACAATACACTGGTAGATTAGATCTAACTGTTCTTACATTTATAGGTAACCACAGCATGCCTTGTGTTTGATAAACATTAAAATAGAATTAAATTATTAAATGTCATTATATGAGTAAAAATATTAACAATATGAATAATAATATAATATAAATAATGGAAATTGTATTTAAATTATTATAAATTATAAATAAATATTAATAATAATTATAGTTTTGGAGGAAACAATAAAGAGTATCTATCTATCTGTCTATCTATCCCTTCCCCCCATTACTGCAATATTTGTATAACTAGTATGAACACAAATTAGACTCAAATTTCGTTTTTGTATAAAAATCGGTGGCTACAAACTAGCTCATTATACTATTTGTTGAAGGGAAAAATTGCAGTTATAGATCCGTGAAACCGTTGGATTCATAAAAAAAACAAAATTGCCACAGTTCTTTAAGGTAATTGGTTGGAAACGGGAGCTTGAAAAAAGCTAAGCAAACTGCGACAATGACGGCCGATCGTTTAGTTGTCTCGTGGGCAACGCAGTAAATCACTCAATTTTAAACGGCTTACGGTTCATCCAGATTGAACGATTGCGAGAGAATTATAATTTATTATAATTATTAAAACAAACATCTTGTTAACGTAACAAATGCAACATCTTATCTACAATGTTTCTGACAAATAAATTTCATTCCTTTCCATTCCGTTCCGTTCCGTTCCGTTCTATTCTATTTCATTTCAAAACATTCTTAACACAATGGATGAGGGATGGATAGCAGCGTCCTTCTTATTTTTGTAATGTGTGAGAATGATATGGTAACCCCGTCTGCGCTATCGGTATACACTGGCAGGGCACCAGTGATAGATGACTGATGAGGATGAAAGCAGGTCAGTTAGCCCATCCTGACGAATTCCACGAGAAGTAACCACGTTAGTGGTTTCCAGGGGGAACCACATGCAGGTATATATATATATATATATATATATATATATATATATATATATATATATATATATATATATATATATATATATATGGGGGAAAGGAATTGTAAGCGATGGGGTCTAACAGCCCTAATGCTAGCAATGTTACTAATGTAGAAATTATCGTGGTTACTTCTCGTGGAATTCTTCACGATGGGCCGACTGACTTGCCTTCATCCTCGTCTATCATCTATCACTGGTGCCTCGCCAGCGTATACCCTTAGCGCAGGCGGGGTTACTATTGCATTATCACCCATTAAAAAAAAACCCTCTTATATGGGGGTAGCCTCTGTTCACCAGTGGACTGTTAACGAATGATATGGTGATGATGATGATGAATATTAAAATATGTTCCTTTGTTTATTTACCCAGTGGCGTAACAATAGGGTGGTGGGGCTGGCAAATTGCCATGGGCCCCCGACCCCAAAAAGACCCCGGCTCAAGAGGCCGCGAGGTTAGAATTTGTTTTTTACATTGTACCTGAGTATTTTATTTTACCTAAGTGAAAAGTTTTTTTTTTATTGATAGGGCCCCATCAAAAGAATTTGCCACAAGCCCCAAATGGTATAGTTACGCCACTATATTTACCTCGAGTTTAAACGACTTAAATAATCCTTATGGAATTTAGCACAAATATAAAAAATATACAAAGAAAGACAGACCAATTTATATTCCTATCAATTATTCTGACCCAATCACGCGAATAAAGTCGCGGGCACAACTGATGCGTATATAAAGTTAATTTTAAAATGTGATCGCTCACTGTGAATAGGCCTGGACTTCTGCAAATAGCTAACGTTAAATACTTCGAATAAAAGCACGCGAAAGCCTAATGTTCTTATTCAATTGGACATTAAGAAGTCTTGAGAATCGTCAATCGGTAATTGCTCTTATGGGGCATGACTATTTATAATTCTGTTTAATTCAAGCCGCTTCCAAAAGGACTAAGGATTTTTCTATGTAATACGATTACGCCGCCAATTCTAAACATATGTTGATGATTCTTTTTGCAAACGAATTATTCTTGTGACGATTGAATCCGATTGGAGAGAGAGGGAGACTTTGTACAAAAGTCGATTGCTTGGGTACCTCTGTTCCATTCGTGATTCAACCGTGAAGCAGTTGTGTTTGCATGGCTGTGTTTCGGTTTGAAGGATGGGATATGGCGTAAATTTACTGGGTACGGAGGAATAACACCTGAGTCCTCAGCAATGGCAACGCATGCGAGGTATCATGGGCGAAACAGTATACTCTGTTATGTCCATGGTACTGCTCATGTCTATAGGCGACGGTTACCACTTTCCATCAGGTGGGCCGTCAGCTTGTTTGCCATTCTAAGTTGTATAAAAAAAAATTATCGTCCGTTGTGAAGTACTTACAATTACATAAAGGTGGTCTCTCAGTCAATCTTATAAAAAAGGACCGTACAAGAGTACACTGCCACATATCCATATAATAACTTATTATCCATCATAAGTATGCGCAGGCGCATTGCGGCTAGCTTTTATGTCGGATGTGGCGAGCGGGCATTTCACGTTGCATTGTCTCGAGGGTCGTGTATTTTAGTTTTATTATTATAACCCGCCGCGGTTCTATATTAGTTATTTCCTCATTACTGCTGTTATTTACACTTTTACGAATATATTATAATATACGTATATCATGCCAATCCTTCATTTTATATACGAGCTAGAGTAGATTTGTCAAAATGTAGGAAAATTTCAATTCAACAGTATTTAAAATTGGGTCACCGCGACACGCATCGCAAAAACATATTTTTGTATTTTATCTTTTGTGATTTATTTTACAATTATGTAAATTATTTAATTTTGCATGAATATAGTTGTAAATTTACATGTGTCATTGAGAACTTAAGTAAATTGTCTATATATCTATCTATGTATTTATTATGAAAATGTAAAAATTATATACCAATAATAATTAATAGATTAAAAAAGAAACAATTTCCACACAGGCCGGTGATAATATTTTTCGAAAAAAAAAATTAATCACTTAATAATTATTATAAAATCGTATTAAAAATTTTCATATGTGGATATTTTCAAGTACAAGCAAATGCGACTTCTATCTTATTTCGGTGAACATTACAACTGTGCCTTCAATTAAGAGTTCCCAGAAAAGTCAATACCCTCGAAATATAGAAGGAATCTTTTATAAAATACTTTATGTGTGCAAGTTTTTATTTATTTATGTATTAATGTTATATTAATTCATTCATGTACTTTTATTATTTACATATGTAGGTATATAGAGCTGTTTTTATGGCTTTATATATTCAATTTTTTACTGGGTATTATTTAGTTTATCTTTAATTGTACGGTTATTACCCTTATAAATTAAATTCTATAGTTTTCTTTCAGCTTCTCAAAGGTTGACTGTAAGAGATCCCTTTATGGGATAAGTCCGCCGTTGTATATTAAATCATTTATCAGTGCTCAATTTGAATTATGTACAATAAAGACTTTACAATACAATACAATACAACTTCTTTGAAGACTCGAAACCAAAAAAGTCCACCGCAATTAGACAGAAACTATCTTAGTGTTGAAAATTAAATATGATAATATAAACAGTATCTAGAAATATAGACAGTATCTGACTTACTGAAAGTCGCCCATTTTAAAAATATTTCCATATGAATTATGCAATTATATAGTAAATTGCCAAGTGTCTAATCAGAAATAAAAATATTTTAATTATTATTTTGGTGCAAAAAAAAAAAAAGACTTCTAAATATTATTCAAAATTATGAATAATATAGATACACTACTGACCTTTGCCCCAATTAAAGCCAAAAATTCACAAATAAAGTACATGCAAATTAATTCCACGTTTGTGCCCTGAATACACACGCAACTATGGCACCAATTCGTGTACTTGGTATTGAATGGATTAAACGCCGTTCTCGTCAATCGATCGACAAAGTTAACAAGAGAATCGTGCTTAAGTGGACCTGTCGCCAAGTTAGTCGACCTCCTAACTACCTCCTTATTGATCAGCCTCCTTCGTACAGACATGATTTTATTGTCATGTTTTGTATTGGTTTTGAAATGACTCATGTTACATTATAAAATAAATCTATTAATCTATTGTCTTTACAGGATAGTTTATAAGACATGGGCATTTTTTTACAACACAGGAGGCAAATGAGCATGCGACTCACCTGATGGTAAGTGACTACCGCCGCCCATGATCATCCACAATACCAACGGCATTGCAAATGTGCTGCCGGCCTTTTAAAAAGGAATATGCTCTTTTAGGTAAATTGTAACCGACTAGGGGGAAGGGATTGTTAGTAACGCTGATTACTAGTCCCATTGCTAGCAATATTCCCTAAAGATCTATGTCCACGTGGTCTCCCTAGGAAGCCATCGTCTTGAATTCCAGACGTATCCATCACGATGGGCTAACTGACCTGCCTTTTTATTCTCAACTATCATCCTTCACTGGTGCCCCGTCAGTGTATACTGTTAGCGTAGGCGGGGTTACCATTCCGTTATCATCCATAAAAAAAAAACTGGTAAATTAAAAACTGGTTAGAAGAGGATTGGAAGACGGTGATTTTTTCAGTGAAGTTTTTGAGTTTTTTTTTGAGTTGAAGTGAGTTTTTTTTTGAGTTGAAGTGAGTTTTTGTGTGAAATAATCTTAAATATTTATTTTATTTTTATTTTTAATGAATAAATAATTACAACAGTATGCTAGTAAATTCCGTAAATTTATTCTCCGTAAATGCACGATTTACAAGCAATGTTACTATAATTCTAATTAGTTAGGTGTTGCTATTAAAAAAAAGGACAAATAAAGTAGTTATATAATAGAAATAATAACTGATATGTAATTTTGTTAATATCGAATCTTATTTATCATAAAATTATTTAATAAAACTATAAAAAAATCGAATCTAAATAACAGATACATTATAAATCTGTTTTTAATATAAACATTTATCTAAGCTGTACTAATCTTTCTTAGTTTTACTGCATAAACCTAGCCTTAATGTTAAAAAAAGGTTCCTTTTTAATCGCCTATGTATATGTACCTATAATAAAACATAAAAAAATACTAAATTATTTGTTATAATTCGTTACTTATGCAGCCTTTAAGTACTTATTCAATAATAAAATTTAAATACACTTTATACATTTTCCGTCATATAGTGTACCGATACAACTGAACTTAAATAACTTACTTAAGTAGAATTATACTTAGATGTCATTAGACAAGAGCACGCTCAAAGTTGAATGTAATGACAACAATTACGGCACTGAAACGGTCTACACCTTTTCTAAATAGACTTCACATTTTTACAATAAACACAATTAAATTATCATTATTTTTAACCAGCCAGTGTTAAAACATTCTTTTGTCAATTCAGTTATCAAAAAAACTAATGGCTGTTTATTTTACTGCCTTTAACTAGCTTCTTACAAAAAAAAATATATATTTGAGAATGGCAACACCACTTTTAACACTTCACAGATAAATTAGTCGCACTTTAAATCAATTTTCAATTGTTTATTCTTTAAATTGATTATGACCAAAAACAAGGGGTCGAGAGGTCACAGATTAAAAATACATCAATAAAAACGCGGCACTATTAAAAAATGGCGGCCAATAGAAAAACGATTTCCATAGACACGGATGAAGTCGTTATAGCCCGCTGTGATTTAATTACCGATCATTATTGCCATAATTAATTCGGATAAGTATTTAGGTACTACGACCACCCGCTGGTTGCTTCTAATTTTTTTTTTTAATATGCTTGTCTTGTTTACCCACTTGCCAAATATTTTATATTCAATGAATCATATACATTTAGATAGAGTGACAAAGGCAAAAAAATGGCACAGATGACGGTTAGACAAATTTTGACAAATATTCAATATTATAGCAGAGTTTAAAAATGTTTGAGTATATAAAATATAATCTTAATTATTCTTCTAGTAAAAGTGTGAAATTAGCAAATATTTGTTGGGATATTCTATCTAGACAATTTTACGTTTCCTAAACAATTTTTATAGTTTATAAGGTATAAAATTTATTAAATTACCGTGTGATCACGGCATAGAATGGGCCACACCTTTCTTTCTTGTGAATGTCGTAAAATGCGACTAAGAGAATTAATAGTCGAGGAATGGGCAGTAGCGACTCTTAAAACATCAAAACCTAACTGTCAACCCATCTGCCAAGCATGCTTATGCTAAGCCGTGGTCAGTTAAAGAATGACATGATTTTTTTTATACAACTTAGAATGGCAACCAAGCTAACGGCCCACCTGATGGAAAGTGGTAACCGTCGCCTATAGACATGAGCAGTACCATGGACATAACAGAGTATACTGTTTCGCCCATGATACCCCCCATGCGTTGCCATTCCTGAGGACTCAGGTGTTATTACTCTGTACCCTGTAAATTCACGCCAATATGTAATAAATCATATACTAGTATAATGTAACGATTTCAGGTATCTGTAAAATTACTAGGGACACATAATGAGATATGTGTTTATATATATAAATACATAATATGAATATTATGGTAAAACCGCCAGCTGTGATAATTCCGTTGACAGAGGGTGCTAAAGGTCGCTTCATGCATACCATGATAATGTTGTGATCCGTAATTATAGTCAATTCAATAGATAGCAAATACCTATAAGAGTGTTAACAACCTCTCTCGTGTTGCAAGTATTAATGGAGAGGGTTGTTACCTCCATCAGGTGGACGGTCTGCTTGATTGCCTTCATTTCGATCAGATATTTTTTTAACTACTTAGAGTGTGGATTATTGTGATATATATATATGTAAATTGTAAATGTACTATATATATATATATATATATATATATATATATATATATATATATATATATTGTTAGATGCGACATAAATAACAACGGTTAATGCAGTTATACTTTATTCTTTGATATTTTGAAAATCTTACAAATCTTGTATATAAGAAGTAATAGTATATGTTTTTCTTTAATCTACCAGTACAAAGAATAGTTTAATTTATGTAAATAAGTAGCTAGGTCATTTATATTAATATTCAGTACTTTAATGTAGATATAACAATGTGTAAATAGCAAATAAATCACGGTTACAAAGGTATATTTAGTTAATATTTAGGAGTTATTATTTATGTCGCATCTAACAATGTATATAGTTTTATATTCATATATTATTAGTGTTTTATAGTTGCTTCTGTATCTATATTGTTGATTTTATTACTTTTTTCTCTGTTTCAATTTTATATTCCCTTTTATATTAATACCCGCCCACTATGTACTTTTTATTATAACACATTGTGATTTGTTAATCTTTGTCTGGTGCCCACGATACAGGTTCGCCTAGTGTGGGGCCCATTGTATCTTGTATTTGTAACTTTGTGTTTTTTGTCAAATAATAATGAAAAAAAAAAATCTTGTAAGTTTTTATTTAAACCTTTTTTTTGTTAGTACAAACGTACAGTTTTATTCATTTATTCATTTATTTATTACTATTACATGTTGTAACAATATTGATCTTAATTTACTAAAAGTATAGAATCAAACATGAACATTTTAAAGTTATTATTGTTAGTTTACCATAAAGTTGACTCGTTTTTGTGACTCTATGTTCTATCTATATAAAATATTAATGTATTTGTTACCTAATCGATTATCAACAATAATAAATACCTAAATTGAATCATAAATCATTTCTTTTTAGATGACAATACATTTTTTCCCAAAGATAAAGCCCACCCAAACACAAATAAAACCAACATAAAACGACCACCATATCTATGTTAATAGCCACGATATACTCACAAACTACACGTATGTAATAGCAATTATTTCCTTTCATGTTTATTTGATTTTTTTTTTCTGGTTGTTTGGAACGAATGTCTTTATTTTAACACTTCACATACATATTATTTGTTAATTAATATATCTAGCTATTATTTTACAATAATACAGTTGGAGTAGTGTATATTGTAACTTTACAAGTTAACGTATGTAATGAATTAAATATTTGGAGAGATTCTTTCGGTAGAGTTAATTATTGTGTCATTGTACTTATTTATATTATTATATAAATATATATAATAATATAAATAAATAATCTTTATTTCACTTTTTGTTACAATATAGTTTGAAGTCCCTAACTCCTGAGGTAGGTATGAAAAAACTTGTGTTTCAGGAGTAAGTGCCCTCTTCCATATGTTGTTGTTTTACATTTTTAGTGAAACAATATGAAACAGAGAAGTAACAAATACAAAAACAAAAATTACAATGGAGCCCATAATTTTAGAGAAACAATAATTTATGGGTTCAGTGAAATTGTGATAAAAATGTATGCGCGCTCGCGCGCGCGCGCGTGTGTGTGTGTGTGTGTGTGTGTGTGTGTGTGTGTGTGTGCGCGCGTGCGCGCGTGCGTGTGCGAGCGTGTGCGCGTGCGCGTTAGTGTGCGCGTGCGCGTTAGTGTGCGCGTGCGTGCGTGCGTGCGTGCGTGCGTGTTGGGTGCGTGCGTGCGTGCGTGCGTGCGTGTGAGTGTGCGTGCATGCGTGCGTGCGTGTGAGTGTGCATGTGTGTAATAAATTTTGAAGTAGAATATTTGTATGAATAGATCATACAAATATTCTCTTTCTTTCCCGTGGGTGTCGTAAGCGGTGACTAAAGGAGCTTAATAATAGAGGAACGGGTAGCAGCGTCCCTTTTAAAACATCTCTAAAAGCCTAACTGCGGTTGCCAACCCGCCTGCCACGCATGACAACTACTGGCAAAATTGCTCTTATGGGGAAAGCTTATGTTCAGCAGTGGACAGTTAATGGCTGAAATGATGAAATAATGATTCATACAAATTTATAGTATGTAAAATACAAATTTTGTTGGAAAAGATCAACAGCTCAGTTTTTTACCCATTCTTCTTAGCTGAAGTTTCGTTCCAAAATTGTCCTTGGAATCATACAAAAATCACTATTCAAGAATGTTTATAATTATGTTTATGTAAATAAAAATTGTTACCACGTCTACTTCGATGTTTTCGTATGATATAGATAAAATAAAAACTGAAGTATTGCCATGGTGTTACTTCCCATCATCACTCGTAATCTACAAAAAAGATCAAGCTAATTGTCATTTATTTAATTTATGATTGAAAACGTCATCGTCCTTCTTTCATACAAAAATAGTTGAGGGCAATAAATAACATCAGCTTTATTAAAATTCGTCCATTTGTAAATTAGTGAGCTATATTTTTCTTCACACGACTACGTTTATGATGTACAATTAAACTTTATATTTAAACAATCATTTAAAATATGCAAATAATTTTAAGCAATAAATATTAATATATCTATGTATCCAATATATCCAATTATATATATATATATATACATACATATACAAAATTAGTCACGCACAGGAGGCAAGCCCCCACGAGCGTGCTCCTTGTAATATGTTGTTTTATAACATTCAGTATAACGTGTGGGTCTCTAGTGTGGGATACGTGGGGAGAAAGGATTGTTAGTAATGGGGATAATTAGTCACATTGCTAGCAATATACCATGGCAGGTCCGCCTCCTCGCGGTCTAGAAACTATCGTGTTCAGTTCTAAGTGATCATTACTCATCACGATGGGCTAACTGACCTGTCTTTTCATTCTCACCTATCATCCTTTACTGGTGCCCCGCAAGCGTATACCGTTAGCGTAGGCGGGGTTACCATTCCATTAACATCAATTAAAAAAAGACTTAAAAGCCGATAAGAATACAACTGGCAAAATTTCATTCGTAATCCCGCGTACGGGGCAATCCCACGATCGAGAAGAATTGCTACTATTGTTAGGAGTCGGCCCCATTTTTAACAATACTTATTAACAAATTAGAATCAAATTATTCTAATTTATTAATAATTTCATATAGTATATTTTAGATCACAACGAAACTGGTACTGGTGATTTTTTTTCTTGACAAATTCATCATAATAGACCATAACTATTTGACCTCATCTTCACCTATCATCCCTCATTGGTATCCCACTAATAATAATATAATAATAATAAACTCTTTATTGCGCACAGTAGAGGTGTATACCTACAAGGAGTGTTTATACAGAATGTGCATATACAAAGGGTGACCTTATCGCTAAAAGCAATCTCTTACAGACAACCTGGCATAAATAATAGATAAGTACAGAGAGAAAGGTAGATGGCGCTAGTCAAACACAGTAAATGCATAAAAGGAATCAGACATAATGCAAAAAATTCTAAATATAAAAATAAGATTACAATATATAAACATACATATATAAATATACAAAATAGATCAAAGTAAATCACACGTAGTAAACATTAAAGCAAATAGATGAAAAAAAAAAGAAAAAATCGGCGTAATCCCGCATGTGGGGTAATCCCGCATACGGATCCTAATGTGCATGACTACAAATACACCCTATTAATAATCACTAGGTTCACAGTAAACTAATACAAATCTTAATATCATCTACACAATGTTTTTTTTAATCGGAGAAGATAAATATCAAATAAAAGCGACGAAAGCTTATAAACTTTAGGGCGCGGTGTCAAATTTCATAATTTAAAAGCCCGGTAGGTCTGTATGTCAGGGATTAAGTCGTCAGATATCTTTCATTCCCAACTTATGCCTAACTACCGCGTTGACAGCAATGACTGTCAAATTAATGAATTATGACAGGTGACGTAACAAAGTATTTGTCACGGAGTTCTTTTTTTTCTTCAATGGCAATCGGTCTTTATTTTTACGACCATTTCTGCCAACATCAAGTATTTTAATTTTAGCTTCGTTCCTCACAATATCACCAAGTTTAACGTTTCCCGCCTTTTTAGATCACTATACTATACACTCAACGATTACTATGTTGAATCAACGAAAATCAAAATAGTAATTTATTTCTTATCGCACATTAGAGATACCTATCACGGAGTTATATGAGATTTTATGAAGTTTAAGATTTTTTATACGCGTTACAAAAGTATGTCAAAGCTCGCTGCAGTAGATTTATAAAAAATGACATTTTAAAAGTGTTTGTAAACAAGTCTATTTAAATAAAGATGATTTGAATTCAAGATATGTGTAGGTAACATCTCTAGCTCTCGAATTAATTTAACTAATACAATTTATTGGTATAAATAAAGTTTATTGCTTAAATTTCGTGGACCTGAATTGGAAGTAAATAATAATATATATAATATACAAAACAATTCCCTTTTCATTAATAAAATAATTTCGATCATTTATTGCAGTTTCAAAATGTTGTCCCTTCGATTATATTTGTTGTGTGCGTCATCATCGACAATTCTGGGTGAATTATGTTGATTTTTTATTAATCGAGTTTTATCCTATACGATTTTTTATTAAGATTTAAGTGATTTTTTTATAAAACAATTAATACCTGCTTCTTTACGTTTTGAAAAAAAAATAATAGCTAAGTTCCTTGCCCCTTCTTCTTGACTGAAACTGCGTTCCAAATGGGCGATAACGAAAAGTATTACTATTCAAAAATTATTAAAACTAAGTTTACTTCAATAAAAATATTTCTTTGTTTTCTTTCTTTCTTTCTTTCTCTACATGAATAACTGAATACAGTTTAAGCTAAATACTTACATCAAAGTCAAATATACAGAAGATCATAATACACATTGCAAATACAAAGAAATCATTATTAAAGTACTAACATTTTTATTAACAAGTTGTCAAGCTGGATCCACTAGCTATTACCGGCCAGTATCGATGTATGGAGAGAGCTGTTCTGAGAATCATACATACGGATCGCATTCTATTTGCTATATTAGAGCGGGCCGGGATGTCTGGCATAGCTAGGAGATGACCATGTCGCTAGATAATCCGACAGTAAGATTGCAGGCGTGGGAGATAATGAAATTCTTTTTGTTATTATAAATGTGAAAGTGAGTTTATGATTTTATAACCTCTCGGCGCCTGAATTGCTCAGTAAATGGCCATGAAATTTGGTATATATAAACATTAGTAGTATTTGGGTTAAAGAAAACCGTAGGCTTCTACTATATTATTAATTTTTACCTGCGACTTTGTTCGCATGATTGATCAGCCGGGATAAAAATTTTGCCTACGTCATTTTGTATCTGAAATGATATTTATGTATAACACTCATCATGATTCAATCATCGTAGAATGATTAACTATAGCACAGATACTAGTACTGTATTAATAACACTTGGCTCCGAGTAGAGATATATTTTTTTGCCTAAAGATGCCTCATTCAGAGGTGACATATGTGTCGCAAAACGTGCGTGGACGAAATTGCGGTTGGAGATTGATAGCTTATATAATATGACAGTGGAATATGATGATGGTCAAACTTCGAGCGTTTGTAGTCACCGCATGCTAATATTAACTGAATTAAGGAAAGTGGTTCTAATTAAATAAGCAGTGATATGGAATTCCGCAAAATAACAACTAGTTCAGTAAAATTTATGCATATGCTAAATTTTATGCAGTGAATTGTCAAATAGTAACAAACAAACATATTTACATTTATAATATAAATTCATAACTTAATATAAAGCCAAGTCTAAAATTTCATGTATTCACATTCGTTTTTTTTTTTATTTCAAGATTTACCTATCAAATCTAAAATTAAATTCACACAACAAAGTATATATAAAGAGATACATGAATGCATAAAATATCAATAAATATCATGTCTCACAGTTTACTGCAAACAACTTTCGCAATGAAATATGGTATGACCGTTGACCCATAGATCGCGAGTCGCACTGCGGAATTCGCATGTAATAGATAATTGTACAGAGTACCTATTAACGATCTTTGTTTTATCTGAAAGCGCGGGAAATTTGTTAATCAATCGAGATTCGATTAGTAACTTACCATAGATAAAAAAAAAAACAATCTCTACATATCGGTAAAGTCTAAAAAAAACTATTGTCAATTCAATGATTAAATTCTGTATCTTATTTAAGTTATAATTTTTAATAGAGACCAAAGATAGGTACTTCCGAGTGCCTCTGCGCGGCTTCGCGTTTCATCCATAGTCAAAGCTGAAGAGTTCGTGTTGAAAGGTGACATTTTAAGTATTGTATGTACACGACAGCTTACCAACACAGTCAGCGACAATACTACACGGCAGATGAAGAAGAAAATTTTCGTACGCTGTTTTTCTTATCTGTGACGGTGCCGCGAACATCTAGAGCTCAGCTGAGCGGGCCGAGGCGTGCAGTAAAATTCTATGGCCCCTGTGTTGTAAAAAAAAGTTAATTCAAAGTATAATTCTAAAGACGGTTTTAACACTGAATAATTCCCACATAACCCTGCCACCTCACGGTGGTCGTGATGTAATTAATTACGGTCGACACCACCTCACACAGATTACCGATCCTAAATTAGAAGCAATCATTTATATCCGAATTTCATTAGCCACGATTAGCTTAGGTTACTTCTCCCCGACATATTACGAGATCGCCTACCGGGTTTTACATTCCTCATGCGTTATGCTGTCAAATTATTTTTTTATTTATATTTTTCTAACGAAACACACCGTATTAAATCCTTATTAATATTATAAATGTGATAGTGAGTTTGTTGGATGCCTTATAGTGCCTTAACGGCTTAACCGGTTGTATGAAAAAGTCGATAAGGTCGCGTATTGTTTTTTGCATTGTGATTATTTCTTGTAATTGTTCATATTTATAATAAGTTTATTATTGTAATCTTTTGAAAAAAACAATAAAGAGTATCTATCTATGTTTTTTTTTATTTTTTTATAGGTGAAAATAAAATAATGACGCCGCCTGCGTTATCGGTATACACTGGCGGGGCACCACCGAGAGATGATATATAATTTTTTTTTATACAACTTAGAATGGCAAACAAGCATACGGCCCACCTGATGGAAAGTGGTAACCGTCGCCTATAGACATGATCAGTACTATGGACATAACAGAGTATACTGTTTCGCCCATGATACCCCCCATGCGTTGCCATTCCTGAGGACTCAGGTGTTACTCCTCTGTGCCCTGTAAATTCACGCCATATCCCACCCTTCAGACCGAAACACAGCCATGCAAACACAACTGCTTCACGGTTGAAACACGAATGGGATAGAGGTACCCAAGCAATCGACTTTTGTACAAAGTCTCCCTCTGATAGGTGAGGATGAAGTAGATCAGTCGGCTATGGTGACGAATTCAACCACGATAATTTCCAAGAGAAACCGCGTGAAAGTCGACCTGATAGGGTAAATTGATAACAAGGGGCAGTTATGTAGATCCCACTACTAAAATCACATTAAATTACTAACGCGTGGAGGTCGAGCTGACAGGGTATATTGCTAGTAATGGGGCTATTTGACACCATTACTAACAATCCCTTTCCCTTTTATATATATATATATATATATATATATATATATATATATATATATATATATATTTATTTCCTTTTAAAATAATAAATAAATATATAAAAAAACCTAACGTTTCATATGTCGGAGGTCTACTAATGTCTACCTATCATAGACTAAAACCTGTCATAAACATCATAAGACATCCTTTTCGTTGCAAAATTACAAACGTTTCCATAGTATTTTATGGCAGCCTTAGAATTGCAATGCAGTCGTTTCATCCAAGCACTATTATCATACAAGTCGGAGCTCCATCGATCATTAGCGATCTTTTGGTGAACCGGTCTTTGTATGTTTACGCGGAAATTAACCGAATTGAACAGCTATGGTATTGAGCGCTGTGCAGCTTGTATTTTGTATGAGAATGACAATAACAAATTAGCTACCTCCGTGGCGTTGTAGTGAGCGTGCTGCTTTGCGTAAACGAGATCCCCGGTTTGATTCCCGATAGGGTCAATTTAGAAAATGAACTAGTTTGAATTTTTTTTTTTATAAAATGGTAATGGAATGGTAACCCCGCTTATGATAACGGTATACACTGGCGGGGCATCAGTGAGGTATGATGATGAAAAGGCAGGTCAGTTAGCTCATCGTGACGAGTTCAACGATAAATTAGTCACGATGGTTTCCAGGTGGAACCGTATGGAGGTCGACCTGATATCAATATACCTTATATTAATAGCGATGGGCACTAACCTCCCCATTACTAACAATCCCTTCCCCCCTACTGGGGGGTTTTGTCTGTGGTTGCCAAGCGTGGCAGACGTTTTTTTTAATATTCCATGGGAATAGGTGTGTACGTATTGCGCGGGGCGCGTAGTCCCTTTCCAGTACGAGTATAACATGTTTCTGTGTCGCCGCCCGTTTCGACTGGTTGCGTTCGCATAAAATTGGCCAATTAAAGACTTTCCGATATGTTAAGTTATTATCTCGGATGGAATGGCCCAATCAAAGATCACAAACAATGATTGTTATACGCCGTGTCTACAGTTACTCGATTACAATTTACATTTGAGACTTTGCTGTATAGAAACTATTCTAAATAGTTTTTAGAATTATTTTCAGTTTGTAAGATATGAGAAATATGATTTTTTTTTAAAGAGTAAAAATGCCATTATCATCCAATAAAAACACAAGCCTCTCCTGTGTAAAAAAGGGGATTTGCCAGAAGTTGCCACGCTTGGCAGGCGAATTGGCAATCGTAGTTAGGCTTGGATGACATTTAAAGAGAGACGCTGCGGCCCATTTCTCGATCATTAAGTTCCCTTAGTCGCCTCTTACGACACTCACTGGAATCAAAGAGTTGCCATTCCATCATTATCCATTAAAAAAATATACCTTTATAAGAAACTAGCGCTACGCCCCGGCTTCGCACGGGTGCACATTACATCACATCACGATAGAAACGTCTAAAATTATCTATATTTCTCTATTATATTATGCATGTATTATACATATAAACGTTCCTTTCGAATCGATCTATCTATTAAAAAAATCGCATCAAAATCCGTTGCATAGTTTTAAAGATCTAATATTTCAAAAAAAAAGTTCCCGAACGGTTACGACATTATAACCTTCAAGAAAAGAGCATATTCCTTTTTAAAAGGCCGGCAGCACACCTGCAATGCCGTTATTGTTGCGGGTGATCATGGGCGGCGGTAGTCACTTACCATCAGGTGAGCGGTATGCTCATTTGCTTCTGTGTTGAAAAAAATCTAAGCATATATAGAGACAGACAGACTGGAAGCTATTTTGTTTTATAATATCTAGTAATGATTATACAATTCTTAGAAAAATATAATATATATGGATCCTGCTAAAACGTCATTCCAAGAGGTATAATCGATTCTCACATTCGCCACGCACTCGGTTCGTCGTACTAGCATAATTTATGGCCCATTAAATAGGTTAGCCATAATTTTGAGAAAAATAACTTGTTTGCATAATATTTTTATGGAAATATAGAAAAAGAACTCTGTATCTAATGGTGTTAGGTAAAAAATTATTTAATATATTGCTTAGCTATAAAAAGTTCGCACTCACAGTCCGAGGCATACCTTTGTTTTCGATATTACTTACGTATTAGTACGGATTTAGATCTTATTTTTATGCTAAATAAGGTTTGATTTACCAATTCCACATTTTACCTATACGGTCGGCGACCTTGTATAGTGACATCTCTATAGCTCAATTCAAGACCTCGTATTGTGTCTGTGTAGAATCTTTATATATTCATAAATAAAGGAGCGGATGCCATCTGTTCAGATTATTTTTAATATATACAAATAGGTACATATAATTTAATACGATTAAGTAATAAAATTATTTTAAGTATAGATTTAAGTTTGTCTAGGGCCTTTGAAAATTTTCACAATATTGTACACTGCTCTACCCGCTGACATTGATGCTCCTTCCCACTTTGGGTGTTGCTGGAGGAGAACTCTTTTAGAGTTTTAGAGCTTTTATACATTTAATTACCTCTGTCATATTTTTATGTATAATTAGTGTGTACAATAAAGTGTTAAATAAATAAATAATAAAAGAAGATTTAATCATTACAAATGATTAGTGAGATTCGCCAAGTGATCCCGGTATAGAATAGGCCACCCCTTCCTTTCCCGTGGGTGTCGTAGGAGGCGACTAAGGGAGGGCAAGGAATAGGCAGCAGTGTTCCTCTTAAAACATCTCCAAAGCCTAACTGCGGTTGCCAATCCGCCTGCCAAGCGTGGCAACTACTGGAAAAATTTCCCTGGGGGGAAATTAATGATCGAGGGATGTTCGACCAATCCCTCGACCATTATGTTTTTTAGTCGCATCTTACGATTGTCTATTATTGAGTACAAATTTATCTTCCATTTATGAATCACTAAAGAAGACATCTTTCAACCAAAATGACTACATTTCGCCAATAAAACCTATGTAGGTACGTCTAATATTGCCGTGTCATTGACACAATTCGAGTGAAAACATGCTGTTTATTCAATAAAGAGAGAAAAGTTCGCTAAGATTTTGGCGGGAGATAATATTAATGGCGTACAACCGCCATTTTGTTCATTATTAATTCCTTTAAAATTCATAAATTCATAGTATCTTTATAGTAAATCGACGTAAGTATAATTTAAGATCTTAGATTATATAGATAGAGCATAGAGTCTCAAAAACAGGACTTTTTATGAGCTAATCGTCAAATTAGCTGACTAGTTTTTTTTATCAGTGTTCTATATACTTACGCACATCTTGATGAATCTATATTCAATTTTATATTTAAATAAAATGAGTTTTTATGCATTAAATAGATGTAAAAATTATAAAACAAAATAAATATAGAAGTTATAAAGTAAAAACTCATAACTATTTATCACGCAAAATTGTATGAACTTTACTCTTTATTTTAAACATAATAGTGCACAAAGGCGAGCTTATCTCCAAAAGAGATTTCTTCCATTTCGATTTCGACCAAAAAACCGCCTCCAATTGTGAAATTGAAGTCGGTTTTTTGTGGAACATAGTTATTGGGAATCGCTTAAAATGTTTGCTATTTCTTTTTTTTTTTTATTATATAACTAACGGCTTACATCGGGTTTTCCCCTTGTATTTCGCGTATAAAGAATTATATTTTAAAGCATATAAAGTTTGAGGGCATTTTTTAAAAGCACTGTGTGTAATAGTTAAATATTTATTTATTCATTAAAAATAATTACAACAGCAAAAGCCAAATCAATGTTATAAACCTAGTGTGCTAACATACAAAATTATAATAAAAGTATTTAAACCGACTCCAGAAGATATCTTTAGCCTGTCTATTATATTTATCAAATGTGTTTTAAATGTATTACCACCGTTTTCCTACTTGATTACCTATGTGCTGAAGAGAGTGTGCTTGTATCTTAATGGATCAAAATGTTCACATATTTTACTGTCAACCGTACAAAGTATTTATACTCGGTCAACGGTAAAATATGTAAAAACTATTTGAAAATATTTTAAAACTCGTAACATGATCTTGCCTTAGATTATGTAGATACGAGCCTCGAGCCTCAAAAACGGGTCAACTTTTTGTCAGCTAATTGTCAAATTAGTTGACTCGTTCAGCGTTCTATATATTTACGCATACAATATAATGTATAGACGTATTATTTAATAAATAAAATGAGTATTTAAAAAGATGCAGAAAATATAAGACAAAATAAATATATGTAGAAGTTATAAAGGAATCACTCATAACTTTTTTACACGCAAAATTGTATGAAAAAGTTGACTCGCTTCTTTCGAAATATTTGTATGGAAACATTTGTATGGTATACACTGGCGGGGCATCAGTGAGTGATGATAGGCGAGAATGAAAAGGCAGGTCAGTTAGCCCATCGTGATGAATACACCTGGAATTCAGTACGATCTTATGTTATATTCGCATATGGGGTCAGCTAAGCTGTTGCACGTCGACCCATACGAATCTTTTGTGCTTCCCCCTGCCTTATACCATCATTTTATTGATCCTTTGTGTTACCTTAACGATATCCCGCGGTTTAAGATATCTGTAGTCCCCTGGCTTTGGATAAGATTCAATACGATGGTTTCCAGGGGGACCACCAGAAGGTCGACCTGTCAGGGTATATTGCTAGCAATGGAACTGGTTGTCCGCATTACTAATAATCCCTTCCCTCTAATGTAATAAAAAGTTGAAGTGCCATGTCAACATAGACATTCTACACATAGACACTCGTACATAACGTCCCATCTAGATAACGCACAAGTTATATTAAGCAACAGATAGTTATGGCATTTTTACGGTTGTTACACACTAAAATCGATAGGGACATATCGGGTATGTGTAGGTGTACAGTTATGTGTGTTTTGGACGCGGTGTGTGTGTGTGGGCAAACAAAAAGCGGCACCGAAACTTGCGCACGCGCAGGTGACCGTTAACGCGACGCGCGACGTTCGAAAGCGGTCACTTAGCGATGTAATACAAGTCTTTAATTTTATTTTCACAAAGTTTATATTTACAATCCTACTATTAATTAATAAAAATACGAAAGCTCATGGGAATATATGTATATTCCACTATTTTCCTGTGTTCTCTCTTCGTTTTCCTTCGTAATTTTTTTTTCTGTTGTATGTGTGCTGTTAAGTATGTGTATGTTATGTATATATTTAATTGTGTATTTATTATATATGTATGTGTATGTATGTATGTATGTATGTATGTATGTATGTATGTATATATGTTTGCATATGATAATATTTATATAATAGTGCGCCACCTACCCTTTGTCTTTTTCTCAATGTCCTCTACCCAAAGGTTGTCTGGAAGAGATTGCTTAGCGATAAGGCCGCCTTTTGTATCACTTCTCGTTAATATTTACTGTATTTGTTATTTCTCTTTTTACTTGGTGCAATAAAGTGTAAATAAATAAATAAATAAATATATGGATGAATGTTTGTTACTCTTTTACTCAAAAACTGCTGAACAGATTTTTTTATGAAAATTGAAAGGCAAATAAGCGGCCAATTCGATGGAAAGTAGTAACCGTCGCTTATGGGAGGAAAGGGACCTAATTGACCTATAGCGAGCAATACACCCTATCAGGTCTACCAATACGCGGTTTTCCTCGGAAATCATCGTGGTTAATTCTAGCGGAATTCGTCACGATGGGCTAACTGACCAGCACTTCATCCTCACCTATCATCTCTCACTGGTGCCCCGTCAGCTTACACCGATAGCGCAGACTGGGTTATCATTCCATTTTCAAATTTAAAAAAAAATACTGACCTAACCTAGTAACGAAAATATCCTAAAATATGCATACGATATAAATTGCATCGTATTGTCCCCCAGTCCTCTTGGCACGTAATTTATGCGGTGTAGCTATGCTGGGGCTTGGAATCCTAAATTATGGCCGGTTTATGTCTTCATTTACAATAGTGTGAGTTACCGGCTTTTACGATTTTTATGTCTCAACATTAATAGCTGTTTTACGATTTTAGAAAATTACCTCTGATTGGAACCGCATATAAATTGGATGTTTCAACTTTTATACTCGATGACAGATAAGAGTATTGGTTAGAAACATTGTCACAAACATAAATTAACTGCATTCTATTACTATACTATTTCCCGTTACTTCTAATAATAATACATGATTTATACTTTATTGCACACAATACCAGAGGAAGAACGTACAAAATTCGTTTGCTTGGGCACTTCTGTTCCATTTGTGATTCTACCGTGAAACAGTTGTGTTTGCATGGCTGTGTTTCGGTTTCAAGGGTGGGATATGGCAGTGTATTTACAGTGTACAGAGGAATAACATCTGAGTACTCAGGAATGGCAACGCATGGGGGGTATCATGGGCGAAACAGTATACTCTGTTATGTCCATGGTACTGCTTATGTTTATAGGCGACGGTTACCACTTTCCATCAGGCGGACCGTCAGTTTGTTTGCCATTCTAAGTTGCATAAAAAAATACATTGTTATAATTTATATTAAATGAAGATGTACAACAGGCGAGCTTAACTCTGTAAGAGTTCTCTTCCAGCAAACCCTGAGTGGAAAGGAGCATTAATTACCAGCGGGCAGTGTGCGTACAATAAGAAGTAGATACAGTATGGTACTAGTACTTACTTATTATTATATATTTATTATTTCTTAGTACTACTTATTAGTACTAAGAAACAACAAATGTGCCTACCTAAATACAAAGTAAAAAGAGGGAAAGGGATTGTTAGCAATAGAGTTTGACAGCCCTATTGCTAGCAATATGCCCTATTAGGTCGACCTCCACGTGGTTCCTCCTGGGAACCATCGTGAACAATTCTTGTTAAATTCGTCACGATGGGCTAACTGACCTGCTTCATCCTCAACAATCATCCTTCACTAGTGCCCCGCCGGTGTATACCGATAGCGCGGATGGGATTACCATTCCATTATCACCCATTAAAAAAATACAATGTAACTTATATAATAAATACATAATAATCCTAAAACATCAACAATATTTCATTAAATTCCTGCAATATATTTGAGATTATCATTCCATCTTGAAGATCTACACTGTCGAGAGCCTATCTTTTATGCGGAGTTGCGTCAGGATAGATCTCGTCCTTTTACGAACCCCGCTTGTTGTAATCTTGACAAATGCAATCTACAATGTTTCCGGCTAATAAATTTCATTTCATTTCATTTATCGAGTCTAAATTTCCCAGACGTAGAACACGAGTAAAGATTAAATTCCTCATAAAAATATTATACAAGTAGAATATATTTATTACATAACTATATCAGGACAACTTAAATTTAAATATTACAATGTATGCAAATCCACGACCACGCATAGGTTTACGGCGGCAGATAATACTGAATTGTTACAATAATCCTTCTTGATATTCTGTTTACAATGAATGTGAAGAATATAATATCTAATGTTATACTATAATAATATGATAAAATATAATCATTACAATATAATAAATGTATAATGTGTGGCCTCGGCATAGAGTAGGCTACCATTTTCTATGGGTACCGTAAGAAGCGACTATGGCAACATAATGATCGAAATATGGACGGCAACGTCCCTATTAAAACATCACCAAAAGTCCACCTACGCTAACGGGATACGCTGGCGGAGCACCAGTCCCTTTCTCCCCCCACAGCAATTAGGTTTTTGGAGAAGTTTAAAGAGGAATACTGCTGCCCATCCAATGATCATTAAGTTCCCTTAGTCGTCTCTTATGACACCTTCGGGGAAAGAAGAGGTAGTCTATTCTATGCCGGGATCACACAGCGTTAATACAAACATGGAATACAATTTATTTAATAACATTAAAGTCAATAATAGACAGAGTAATATCCAGAGACCCCAGGGATCACTGATGTCTTCATCATCATCACTCAGCCATTATCCGTCCACTGCTGAATATAGGCCTCCCCCATAGACTACCATAAATAATAGTCCTGAGCCACCCGCATCCAATGACTCCCTGCAATGCATGCTGTCTTACTATCAAGTAAATGCTTAAAAATAGGGGGGAAAGGGATTGCTAGTAATAGAGACTGAGAATCCCATTGCTAGCAATATACCCAACCAGGTCGACCTCCTCGCGGTTCCCCCTGGAAACTATCATGGTTAATTCCTGATGAATTTATCATGATGGGCTAACTGGCCTGTTTTCATTCTTATCTATCACCCTTCACTGGTGCTCCGCCAGCGTATCCCGTTAGCGCAGGCGGGGTTACCATACCATTTTCACCCATAAAAAAAAATGCTTAAAAATAATATTTTTTTTTCATTTTTGATTAGTGAAATGTGCTAGTACACTTGGACGTCATTAAATCTTGTATTAGAAACGAATGTAATGGATGACAGACCAGTGTCTTATCTGCAATTAGCGTTCCACCCACATAATTGGTAAGCATATAACAGCTTGTTAAGTCTCATTTGCATTATAAACCAGTTCTACTGAACAATGTACCAACCACAACACAGTGGACACTGCTCCCACGATACATTTGATAATGAAAGCGTTTTAATTAGTAAAATGTTAGTACATAACAACAACTGTTGTTTGGGCCACGCCATTTTGTTTCTGTGTACCCACAGTTAAAATACAATAAGTTAAGAGGTGGGGGGTAGATAAAATAATAATAATGAGGAATCTCAGCATGTCGCCATCCCGGTAAGTCACTAAGACGTGCTTTCGGGTTGTTCAGCTCTTGCCAACATTGAGTACTTGCACAGACACAACCAGGTAGCCAAAATACGCCATCAAGAGCTAGCTCTGAAGTACGGCCTCGCGAATGAGAGGTTGCCGTACTATAAGTACGAGCCCTGTCGGTCCTCGATAGCGACAGCGTCAGGCTCTATTGGAACCGATCCATCATCACGGACAGGACAGTTCTTGCGAACAAATCTGATATCGTGGTGATAGATCGGGCACTCTCGAGGGTGTTTTTGGTGGATAATACCATACCGCATGACGAGAACGTCGTGAAAGCCGAAACCGAAAAAAGAGAAAATATCTCGACTTGGCTCACGAGGTGATCGAAATGTGAGGGGTTGTATCCATCGAAATCATTCTAATCGTTCTGTCGGTGAACGGTCTTATCCCAACTAGTCTGGAACAACATTTCAGACGGTTACATTGTTTTCCCTTAGGCCAAAAATATAGGAGGGAAATCAACAACTTATCTAATTCTAAATAGCATAGACGCCATGATAATTTTGTTATATAACTTAGAATGGTAAACAAGCTGACGGCCCATCTGATGGGAAGTGGTAACTATCGCTTATAGACATGAGCAGTACCATGGACATTGGACATAACAGAGTATATTGTTTCGCCTGTGATACCCCTCATGCATTATCGTTCCTCAGGTGTTATTCCTCTGTACCCTGATAATGTAAATGATGCGAGTGTAAATCCAGCCCGTTTTAATATTTAATTCGATTATACAATATTTTATTTGTCATGCTGATGTAAAATTCTTACCTACCACTTCACTAGTCGTCCGTTATGTTTCCCTAAAAAAAGTATTTACCACTATCTAAACACAATACATTTATTCTTATGACAACACTATGCTATTTGTCTATGCTTTAAAAATGATTCAGCATATATATATTTGGAATTATTTACCAAGTATAATGGAACAACAATAATTGTCAGTCAATATGTCCATCCAATATGTAATCACAACAATACGAGAAAGTGAACATATTCTATGGTTAGATAAACGTTTAAAATCTATAATTAATCTATGCTTTCTATGTGTACAGTCTATGATTAGAGATGACTATCAACATGGCGTAATAACACATACATGGTACATGTGAACAAACAACTTGATAGCTGCAAAGAGAGAATGCGTCTGCAAATGAAAATTAACTGGTTAAGAAACGAAGTGGCGTTTATACGACGAGATTGTTGTAAAGATACGCGTGTAGTGGTGTCAGATAATCGATTGTCGATTAATCGATTATGTTCATCTAGAATAATCTAAATATCGACTGGCACATCAATAGTATCAACATAAATTGTATGCAATTGAATTAATTATAACCGATGGCTAATTCAAAACAGCACTTCCGATTATTTTATAAACTAGATATTTGCCCGTTACTTCGTACGCGAGAAATTTAGATGTAGAATAACTAATGAATCACTCACAAATTTTTAGGTTAGTTTTTAAAGGACATAACGGTGAAGTTACGTGATACCGGAACAAACAAATAGACTGTTAGACAGATAAATAAAAATTCTAAAAATTATTGTTTAAACATCTATTGAAACCCCTCATATAATTTTTTTCTAAAATATCTTTCATGTACAGACATCTTTTAGTTACAATTTTATATTAGTAACGTAATCGAATCAAATCCAAATCATCTTTATTCGAATAAATTTTACAAGCTTTTAAATCGACACCTTTATAATTCTACTATTTATAATTATTTGCTATAAATATTCTCGGTTATATCATACATATATGTCACGTCCATCTCCCATGGGGGTAGGAGGAAATAATGAAACGCCAAATACTCTGATTCAAACAAACCTCTCGCTTCCTCCACATCGATTAATGTATTAAACATACATACGCACATATCTGTCACGCTTGTCTCTCATTAGGGTAGACAGAAACAATGGAACACTAAATGCTTCGATTCAAACAAGCCTCTTCATTAATGTAATATATGTACTCTTAGAAGCTCGACAGTCTTTTCTAACAAGTTATGAACTTTCTGTCACATCAACCATCAATTGTTACAGATTATATCGTAACGCTGACAATATGATCGATTATTAGAGATTATCATTAGATTATTTGTGTCTCCAGTGGAACAATCGATTATTGATCGATACCTAACGATGTTTGATCCACACTAGCGTGTAGGTACTCGTGAGAAGAAGCCGTTAATGCAACACTGCGTTCGGATAATAGCTAATGATCTTTATCAACACAATTATCAACACTTGTTCCAACAGCACGAAAATTGAAAATATTATCAAAAACGTTGTCATTTCGTAATTAAAAAAGTTACCTATTCCCCATTTACATTAAAAATACTCAACAAGCATTAAATATAACACACACACACACACACACACGCATACGTATACGCACACGCATATGCACATCCATAGAAAAACCCCCCAAAGGGGAGGCTTACTCAGCAGTGGACAGTTAAAAGCTGATATCATGATGATGATGATGATATTATTACTCGAAATCTTTGATTATTATACACGCAACAAATCAAATAACTAAAAATTTAAAAAAAACTAAAGCTTTCATTTTGGGTGTTGCTGGAAGAGATTTCTTTTAGAGTTAAGCTTGCCTTTGTACATTTGCTTGTGTCTGTCATAATTTTTATGTAATATTAGTGTGTACAATAAAGTAAAAACAAATAAAATAAAAGTAATACATATAAATGCAAATATCCGGTTGGTGTGAGCTACTCTATAATTTTGTACAATTGCCAACATTCAAATGTTGACATAAATGGCACAGAGACATCACCAGGGGCATAGATACAGAAATTAGAGGACATAATGTTGAGATTCTATGTAAAAAAAAAGCTTCAAGTAATTTTTGTTATATTCTTACCAATTATGAGCTGACTTTCAAGGATATTTTTGATTAAAATGTTTTAGTTTCAGAATGGCTCTATCTATGCCAATTTTGCTAGAATTGAACGCGGTTTTCAGTCAAAAATATTTATTATAATAATATTCAGATAAATTTAGAATTCAGTGTAATATTGAATTCTAATGTTTACTTTTGTACTAAAGGACTTTTTTTAATGGATGACAATGGAATAGTTACCTCGCCTGCGCTATCGGTACACGTTGATGGAGCACCAGGGAAAACTTTGCTTCTCATATAATCACAAATATTTTCCTGTGTATTATTATGGTTAACCTTGAGCAAAAGCAATAGTTAGTTGGTTGTATAATTATGTATTATGTATACTTATATAGTTACTTTAATATATGTTTTAATTTTAATTTCCATAATATTTCAATGTCAGTAGGTACTGCGTAATGCTCATTTCATTTAGTTGCAAGCTTTATAAAATTAATTGACTGTAAACTCTCAGCTGGGTATTTAAAATAGGACCTCCTTTACACGTATCTACATAAAAGCCGTAGAGGAAGACGGACGTGAGTAGATATGCATCAGTAATGCATCAGATAATGTGCGCGTGCCCCTCTAACTATCCATTCGCAGCGTCCACGCCCCGGGCCGCGGGCGCGAATGATATAGCTACGGACCCGAGGATGCTATGGGCACAGATAATGTAATACTATACTAGTGACATGGTATTATTAAGCTACAGATTTCAATGATTGAAATTAATACTATAAATAAGAAAGTTAGTAAAATTATGCTCTATAAGAGACGGGAATTACTACGATCATTTAGCTAAATTATGGAAATTTATCTTAATTATTATTAATTGTACATAATTTATTCGTATTGGATATTGGATTGACTGGAAGAGATCTCTGCCAGAGATAAGTCCACCCTTGCTCACAATATTTGTAAATGCATAACATTATATGTAACTTACAAGTGCAATAAACAATATATAATATTAATTTACATTGGACACATTAAAAGATTTAATATACAATGGCTGACTTATCACATAGAGGGATCTCTTACAGTCAACCTTTTGAGAAGTTGAAAGAAAACAATAGAATATTTAAGTGTAAAAACCGTATAGCTAAAGATAACCTCAGTAATACCTAGTTACAATTGAACATATAATACAATAAAAAGTAACTGTATACACCTATATATGTAAATAATAATAATACATAAATAATAAAGCACAGTAATGCACAAATAAATAATAATAATAATACCTACATACATAAATACACACGCACACACACACACACACACACATTTCACACACAACTCACACAATAAATATGTTCACAATTGGCTCAATGAAATAGATAATTTTAGAATTATTAATATAACTATTGAGGTAAATAACCATACTTTAACTAAATAATTGCATACATTCCTATTTTTTACAAAATTCTGATTCTACAATAAAAAAAAAACTACTTTAATTGTAGCAAAACCGTAACCATAGAAACTTTATCAAAATTGGTTATGTAGTTTAGTTTTTAAAATCAAAATAATAGGATTTTTCACGAATGAAGTAGATTTTATTTGTGGAACATAATTTTAAATTATTGTATATTCTCAAAACATCGTGCGCAAAGGAATGCGGGTTGCCAGTTTACTACAAAGAATTCGCTATTACTTTTCAATACATACAATTTTCGTCATACAAACCTTACTTACTTCCCAGTCATTATCAGTGCTCCCAAATCTTTTCCAAATTGAATGATTAGCTCAAAATTCCGCCACAGTTATCTTTTTTGTTTCCGGCCAGCTCGTTCTCGTATTAACATTCGTGACTCGGCGTATTCCGTAAGGCTGAATACTCACTGTGGAATGGTATCAGCTGGTATTGTCACGGTCACGCGATATTTTGTCACGTCACATCAGTGTTGCCAGATTGATAATTTTTTTCGCAACTTTCAGTAAAAATTTTAATATTCATGAAATTTTGATGAAAACTATGTTCAATGAATGGTATATGTTTCCTAACGTGGGGAACTAACACCTTCTATTTTATCTATTACATTATTTTGTCACTTTTATTTAAATTGGGAATTTTAGATAAGAGAAAGAGACAACAATACAATTCAATAGATATAATAGGTTTATAAGAGGAATGACGTTTTTATGAATAAGGGAGTATGTCATTTTTCATTCCATACAATATCTATATATCAAATTTCATAATGATTGATCAAGTCATCAAGGTAATAAAGAAACAAATGCACTTTAACATTTATAATATTAATTTACTTATGCTCAGGGTACTTAATCAATATTAATAATAAATTAGTAGGGATTTAGGTAGAAATCAAAATTTACATCTGGCAATACTGTGTCGCAGTATCCGCACGTAAGGTGCGGTCACGATTTGTATTGGCGCGCGTATCCTATGCCATTCAATTGGGTATTTTTTTGTTAATCTATAAATGAGAGTTTTATAGACGAAAAAGAAACTGTAATAAATGGTGACTGATGAAATTCTGGGAAAGGAAATTATTTTGTTAATTGATGTATGTATGCTCATGTCTATAGGCGACGGTTATCACTTTCCATCAGGTGGGCCGACAGCTTGTTTGCCATTCTAAGTTGTATAAAAAAAAAAACCAGTTGACTTTAGAAGAACGAGATTCTTAAACATCCTACCTATATTTTTTTATGCGTATATGTTACAGGATTCTACGACAATTTTAATTAATTTTTATAATTAACTGTTTGAAATGAAATGAAATGAAATTTATTTGCCAGAAACATTGTAGATAACATGTTGCATTTGTCAAGTTTACAAGATGTGCATTATGTATGTTGCAATTGATAGAGTTTTATTTATTTATTGTTACCCTATTCCCTTTGGCCGCAACAGAATATCAGTGCTTTGCTCTTTTGAGGGCGAAGCAATAAACTGTGTTGTGGCCATTTTGTATTGCTATGGCACACTCACAAACGAAAATTGTATTTAGCTCTGTGTATTTTTTTTTTGTCATTTATGTTATCTCGCTTTTTTTTGTGTATCTATGTTGTAATTTGTGTGCTGTAAGTAAGTAATGCAAATAAATTATCTATCTATCTCTCTTTTTATTTATTATTATTATAATACATTCATGTACATAATATACAGTTGTTACAATATTCTTATGAAGAGTAAGTTTATTTCCGTATTGGTTCTATAATAATTAAAATTCGCCGATCTTAAGTAAGAGGCAATTACAGTTGTACCGATTTGCATTTTTGTTGTATTTTATTAAGGGTGTGACTGGCTAAAAAACCAGCGCTGTGCAACTGTACACACTGCACTGGGACACTCACAGCATCAGCTGAGCTAGATTCTTTTGCCTAATATGAAACACTTCTTATATATATAATTTCTGTTGTAATTGTGTTTTTTCTGGCAATAAATATTTTCTATTCTATTATATTCTATCTTTTGCAGAATATAACCTTAAATTATTTTATAATAATACATTTATCAATAAATTGACGTAATATTTGCATCGATTTATAAATTAATAACTAAACGTGACAGCTACAAATAACACGATAGTTAAATTTGGAAAATCCTTATTAATTCAAATAAATTACTAATTTATATCAGTTCTCGTTATTGAGTACCGGAAGGAAAAAATGTTGCGACACTTGATACGACACGACGAATTTCTGAACATTAAAATAGAAGGTAAGATAGAAGGAAGGAGGGGAAGAGGGAGACCAAGGCATAGTTACATAAGACAGATCAAGGAAGGAGTTGGTGTCGTGTCGTATCAAGAGGTGAGGAGACTCGCTGAAAATCGTAGTGAGTGGCAAGAGCTCCACCGACAAGAGCGCAGTTCTTAAATAGGATAGATAGATCGTTATTAATTTGCAAGCCTTGTTAAACGGAGACTAAAGAATCGTCTTACTCTGGACTATCTATATAACATTGTTGGTAGAACAAGCAACATACATGATACCATAGCTAGCATAGCACAGATACGAGAGCTACAGTGCCTCCATATGGACATCTCGGATGATACTGTCTGCGAAACAATTTATGCTTCTTAGTCTGTGACCATATAAATCGGTCTATATGCTCTTTGATTGCAAATAGACTGCCTATAAGTATGGAGTTATGAAGTAATAAATATAAAAAAAAAATATATATACAACCGATTTGAGACCCGAATTTTGACGTCGGTTGGAAACTAAAGCCTTGACTAGAACATTAACTACTGACTATGTTTACTATTCGGCCCCTTCTTCAAAGGTTCACAACGTACCTCTGTATACCTCGATAGATGGGGTTGATCATAGAGGACTTATATTGTTTTTACCATCCATTGTTACCTATGTATCACAAAATAAATAAATAAATAAATAAAGTACCCATTGTAAATACTCTATAAATTTACTATAGCACGAACCATATTGAAACTTAACATATATTTCCATAACTAATAACGCAACTTTTAAAATATTTGTACTCTAGTATTATTTAATACCTTATAATTGTTTACTTCATTTCATACTGTATAATTATGTTAAAGTAAATGCTGTGAACACCTTTAATAGGCGTGTGCATTAATATTGTATTGTGTTTGATGTTTGTTATATGTGGTATAACGCAATAGGCTGTTGGTGTTCCTTTAAATAAATAAATAAACTAACATCAGTGAGGCTGGGGGGAAAGGGATTGTTAGTAATGGAGACTGAGAATCCCGTTGCTAGCAATATACCCAAACAGGTCGACCTCCTCGTGATTCCCCCTGGAAACTATCATGGTTAATTCCTGATGAATTCATCACGATGGGCTAACTGGCCTGTTTTCATTCTCATCTATCGGCCTTTACTGATGCTCCGCCAGTGTATCCCGTTAGCGCAGGCGGGGTTGCCATACCATTTTCACCCATCAAAAAAAAACATCAGTGAGTCCACAGCTTAACTTACCCAACCGCGTACAGAGTGGGTGTTATTATGTAATTGCATCCGAAATTGATGGGTCCGTATGTAATGAGATACCTATAGACATTACACCAGTAATTATCTGAGGATAATTGCATTATTATCAGATATATTACAATAGATACACATCGAGACATATGGTAGTTATTTAGAAATTGTTACAAGGAATTTACCGATGTTCAGACAAAGGTTTGGACCTTAGATTATATAGATAGAGTGTCTCCATACAAATGCTTCGAGAGTTTCGTGATAAATAGTTATGGGTGGAGGAAAGGGATTGTTAGCAATGGAGTTCGACATTGCTAGCAATATGCCATATCAGGTTGACCTCCACGTGGTTACCCCTGGAAATCATCGTGAACAATTCTTGTTGAATTCGTCACGATGGGCTAACTGACCTGCTTTATCCTCATCTATCATCCCTGACTAGTGCCCCGCCGGTGTATACCAATAGCGCAAGTGGGGCTACCATTCCATTATCATCCATTAAAAAAAAAGTTATGGGTGATTCCTTTATATTTCATTTTTTTCTTTAAATAATACGTCAAGATACATTGTATGCGTAAGTATTTAGATCGTTGATAAAAAAAACGAGTCGGCTAATTTGACAATTAGCTGACAAAAAGGTGACCTGTTTTTGAGACTCGATATATATATAATGGATATATACAGTACAGTACAGGCACCAGTGAAGGGTGTCAACTGAGGTTAAAAGCGAGTCAGTTGGCCCATAGTAACCAATCAAACAAGAATTAACCACTATGATTTCCAGGGGGAACCGCGTGGAGGTCGACCTGATAAGGTGTATTGCTACCAATGGGGCTGTTAAATCTCATCGCTAACCTTTTCCCCCTCAGGTTATATTATGCGATGATAATGGAATGATAACTCAACCTGCGCTATTTATATACGCTGGCGGAGTACCAGTGGGAAATGATAAGGACGGGGATGAAATCAGCTCAGTTAATGCATAGTGACGAATTCACAAAAATTAACCATGGTATTTTCTAAGGTGAATTGTGTGTAAGTCGATCTGACAGGGTATGTTGCTAAAAAAAACTATGTACAAATTATTATTGCAATAGGAGATAAAATAAAAAATAATAACCCCATAAACTTTAAGCCTACGGTTTAACCAGTTTCTGTTACTGGCAGATGTCATTTTGCAAGTGTATTTTTTGTTAAAAACCAGGTTTTGTGTTTGTCCGTGCGCGTACACAACTATACAAAGTTAATACATTCCTGTGTTCCCCTACGGTCAGGTAAGCATGGGGAAATATTTCTGGAACGTTCTTAATAAGCTATTAATTTTTGACCCGGATTAAGGCACAAGCGAAAGCGTATTTAAATCGATGGGAGAATAATCTTGATCATTGCTGTCAACATCTGAACTGTAGCAACATGGATTTTAATTATTTTATATGTCAATTAACCTGACTTTATGGACACTCATTATTATGCTTGTATTTTTTTTTGATAGGTGAAAAGGTAACCCCGCCTGCGCTAACGGGATACGCTGGCGGTGCACCAGTGAAGGGTGATGAATTCATCAGGAATTAAACATGATAGACACACAGAGAGACAAAAATTTTACTGATTGCATTTTTTGCTAATTGCATTTTTGGCATCAGTATCGATCACTAATCACCCGCTGATAGTTATTTTGGAAATATATTTCATGTACAGAATTGACTTCTCTACAGATTTATTATAAGTATAGATTATTTAAAAAAACTAAATTAAAAAAAATTAAATTACTATGAAATTTACATTG
This sequence comes from Galleria mellonella, assembly GCF_026898425.1. Classification (NCBI taxonomy): domain Eukaryota; kingdom Metazoa; phylum Arthropoda; class Insecta; order Lepidoptera; family Pyralidae; genus Galleria; species Galleria mellonella. The sequence continues at coordinate 3,805,309 of NW_026442061.1, forward strand.
AAGGAAACCTTATGTATACAATAAATTTAGTACAATTAATCACCTCCTTTAAATTATGTATATAGTTACTTTATATCAATTTACATTAAAAAAAAAGTGCAATATCAGAAAATATCAATGGTTTTCAATCACGAATATTTTGTAAAACTATTTAATTGAGTACAACCACCGCTTCTATTTGTAACTTGCACTGCGCCCGTTTTCAAGATGCTCTGTTACCTTCCCAGGTACGTGGTCGTACCCTCGGGCTATTCCCTCCTCACTATCGTACAATGCCGAGGTTTCTATCTTGCACCCTATCCATCACTGCGCACTGTACATATTCTTATCCGGCGATTTATATCCAGTCTCGTCAGGTAAAATATTTTAAATACTCAATCGAGCTTTAACGCGATGAAAGAACTTTTAGAGGTAAATAGTACTTACATATTTTTTGTTATACAACTTAAAATGGCAAACAAGCTGACGGCCCACCTGATGGAAAGTGGTAACCGTCGCCTATAGACATGAGCAGTACCGTGGACATAACATAGCATAACAGAGACCTGATATAGTACATTGCTAGCAATGTACTATATCAGGTCGACCTCCTCGTGGTTCCCCCTGGAAACCATCGTGATTGATTTATTGTTAGATATGTCACGGTGGGCTTACTGGCCTGCTTCATCCTCACCTGTCATCTCTCATTGGTGCCCCGCACGTGTATACCGATAGCGCAGACGAGGTTGCCATTCAATTATTATCCATTAAAAAAAACCGCAGATAGGCTTTGGAAATGTTTTAAGAGGGACGCTGCTGCCCATCCCTCGCCCTCCCTTAGTCGCCTCTTACGACACCCGCGGGAAAGGAAGTTGTGGCCTTTTATATCGGGACCACACGGCAATTATATATTTAAGTATTAAAATTGTAATTGTTTATTTTCAGCAATCTAATATACATGAATAGTAGCTGCAAAATCATCTCTATCTACTCTGTTTAGGAGTAATGTCGTAATGATATTTGAATACATGTTGAGAGGGGCAGGAATTGTTAATACTGAGGAGTTTAGCCCCTATTGCTAGCAATAAATCCCATTAGATTTAGCTTTAATACGATTTTTCTGAAATCGTGGTTAGATCTTGATGACTTCGTCACGATGTGATAATTTATCTTCATCTTCACCTATCATCATCACCCCGACAGCGACCTACCTACCGATAGTGCAGGAGGGGTTACTATTTCATAAAAAAAAATGTATAAAAAAGTATAAGAATTCTATGTAACCAGTTATAGAAGCAATGAATATCGTGCACTTGTTTTCCATCGCTTTAAACGTTACGTGTTCAAGGAAGGAGACTAAAACAATAGGTCGCTTCGGTTCAAGAACTGGTTTCAGTCCCGGAGACTGATGGTGTAACAACCAAAAGTCTTTGTAAAAGGATATTACTTAATTAAGCCTTAATCGTATCGCCGAATGCCGACCTGTCGAGCTCCATATGGAGTTCTTGGAACGAAGTGAGTTTTAATAAATTATATAAAAAAATTGATTTTGTATTTTGACATACCTCAATCATAATGTTGTAAAACATTAGATGTGCTTTGCACGCTTAAATAACTTTTCTTTATAATAAAAAAAACCGCTTATAAAATGAATATGCACTTTTATTGAAGGACGCCATGACGGACAAGCTTCATTACATTTTCCAGTGTTGCCAACCTTAGATACAATAATTTCTAATATACTACAATATGTATGTAATTTTTTGCTGGGTTTTTTGACTAATCGGATTGCCTCAGCGAATAAGCGTGTTATTATATCAATTATTACACCACCATGTCCACTGCTGAATATAGACCTCCAGTAATAAGTTGACGTGTTCCATAGAGAAAATGTTTCAATCGTGACAAAATAAAATATTTTTATTGAAAAACTCCAGTTATTTTAATTTAAAAACTAAACTAATCAATCGATTTTGACAAAATTTGTATGGGATCATGCTGAAAGTATATCCTATCAGATAAAAAAAGAATTTTCAGATTCTGTCCAAACGTGGTCGAGTAATCGAGAAACAAAAAAAAAAATTAAACATTCCAACAAATTGAGTTGACCACCTTTTTTGAAGTCACTTTAAGAAGGAGATACGCATTTTTTTAATTTACCACCAACATCAATATTTCTAGTAAGTAAAATAACAACCAACTTCACCGAAACCAAAACGTCGAAGCCGGCAAAAAGCAGTACTGGTAAATAAAACAGGACGCATATCTTAAAATTGCCGACTGAATGGATTGAAATGCGCCGGCGCGGGTCGTCGACCGCGTGCAATTCGTCAGGATGGGCAGATGTCCCCGTAACATTGGTAACATACGGCCCAAAATGTCGCCGATCAGGTTGCCGCGAATTTATGGTCTATAATTTAATATTAAGTTCTTCCTTTGCAATACATTTTGAAGACTAGTATACGGCAAGTAATCACTACGCTATTTAAGAGTCAGCACTGCCGTTATATTTACATAACAGGAATATAAATCTGTGCAACCACATACAAACATCAATACAATAAAATAAATCATAATTCAGAGTATTAGCTTTTAAATTCCCGCGCTGCTTGTTTTATGTTTTATAAGAGACGAGAATTAACACAGCCATTTAGGTAAACAGTGATAAATTTACATGAAGATAATTCAGTTAAATTATCATAATTTTATCTGAATGATCGTGATAATTCCCATCTCTTGTGAGACATAAAATTCACAATATTTACAGTTATTTATTATATAACTAGCTGTATACTGCGACTTCGCTCACGTGAATGAGTACATAAACTATCCTGTGTACTAAGTTAGGATTATAACTTACCCGTATATCAAATTTCATTAGTTTTTGGGTGAAAGAGTAACAAATATCCTTTCATCCATCCATCTTTACAAACTTTCGTTTTAAAAATATAAATATGATATGGGCCCCCGTCTGAAATATCGATATCGATGGAAATAATCTGTTTCACTACGACACATTTACATTAATAAAAAGTATTGTTGAAATTTACAGAAAGATTTTAAATAAAAATAGTCACCAATTAAATCATTCAATCGATTTTTCATTTATATTACTGGACATCAGTTGACTGTCTTATTTATAAGTAGAGTTAATTATTTAAATTTTCATTGTTCTATATTTTATGTGTAACCATTGATATTTATTTTTATTAAAGTATAAACCCATTTTTTTTTCAAAGGTTGAAAATGGTATGGTAACTTCGCCTGCGCTAACGGGATACGCTGGCGGAGCACCAGTGAAGGGTGATAGATGAGAATGAAAGCAGGCCAGTTAGCCCATCATGATGAATTCATCAGGAATTAACCATGATAGTTTCCAGGGGGAACCGCGAGGAGGTCGACCTGGTTGGGTATATTGCTAGCAATGGGATTCTCAGTCTCTATTACTAACAATCCCTTTCCCCCCAGTACAAACCCATTTACTCACAAAAACTTCAAACCTATTTCACTTACTGAAGTGTTCTTTTGTTTTGCATTGATTTTTCAATTCGAAAGAAAGGGACAAAACATTCTAATAATTAAAATAGGCTTTTGAGAATATTCACGTTGTTATGAGTAAGGTGGGTTAGTACTTTGGTTTGTAGGACGCTTTAGTTTTTATAAATAAGTGGTTTAATAAATAAGTATATGCAAAATCACGGTCAAAAACTGCTAATCAACAATATCTTGGTATTATTTCCCATTGCAATGCGATCAGAAAAGATTTTCACATACATCCATCACTTCATTAAACGCAGATAGAATTAATGGCATAGCGTTCACTTCGGCGTCAGATCTGTACCAGGAGATAAGGAGAAATGAGGATACTGTCTGTCAAGCCCTTCATTAGACGTGGAGTCTTTGGAATTGATTACGCTTATAATAGGCAATGGCATTTTAATATAGTTGGTATAATTAAATTATTATTTATAATTACTTTAGAGTATAAAACAAGTTTGTCAAGTTTATACTTAGTACTTATTTATCTAATATTTTTCGAAACTCAAACAGATATTAACTATAAATATTTTTTTTTCAACCACAGAGGCGTCAAATAAGTATAACTCACCTAATGGCAATTGGTTACCGTAGCCTATGAACGCTTCAATATCAGGGGTACCGCAGTTTCAAATAATTAAAAATAAATAATAATGTTTGATCGTGGGCACACGTGGTTGGTTTATTCTAGTATTATACAAAAACTACTGCACTAAATTGAATGCAGTTTTCATAGTTGTGTTCCTGAAGATGTAACTTGAAATTTCGTATATGCTTAACCTTGTTACGCCATCTAGAAGTAATATGTCAGTTTTACTACTGAAATACACGTGTACGAACTAGCGCGCGAAAAGCTAGTGTAGTAATGTTTACAAAATGGCCTCCGGCACAAGATGGCGGATGGTGTGAATATTATTAATCCTCTTAATATGGATATTAAATGAAAGGACTTGAAGTGTGGGCCGCTGCCTAATGTGATTGAATATTAGATTTATATGTATGTTTATTTTATGAATGTTTGTATGTATGTAATTACCATTTTATACTAATATTTTAATATAAATAATTTTATTTTTTAAACCGCCATCGAATATCTCTACACATCCTAAAGGTCGACTGGTAGAGAATGCCTATAGCATTAAGTCCACTTTTGTACCACATTTTATTGGTCTTCTTCTTTTCATTTAAGAATTTTCTCTTGTCGGTGCAACTAATTCATGCATCTTCTTCCAGCCAGTTCTATCCCAGGCCATATCCTTGTCCTCCCTATACGATATGACACCTAGTGTTTCTTTTATCTGTCCCATGTAGTTATTCCTCGGTCTTCCTCTTCCACTTTTGCCCTCAATTTTTCCTTCTACTATACTCTTTAAAAAATCGTCATATCGTATAAGATGGCCCAGCATTTTGCCTCTTCTATTCTTTATTATTTTTTTGGTCATTTTATTGGTCAATAAAGTTTAAATAAATAAATAAAAATGATATATTTTTCAAAGACCCGCAGTTACAAAATGGCGGAATACATTACAAAAGTTTGTACTTAAAAGTCTTTAAACACACTTGTTCGAAGCCGCTAAAGACTCGAGCTATCTTCGAGTTACATGCTGCACCCAGTTGCAGTTTTCAATTACTCTCCAAGCTGAAGTTATGGCTGGCTATCAACATGTTTGCCCACTTACTAACTCATTATCCCGTCGCGTCCACCCATCTGTGGGGTTCATTTGCAGCCGATAATTCATTGTACTAGGAGCGATAGTTTAGATGACTATAACCACTACAGACGGAGTAGCTAATCACAGCTCTATGTCAGAACTGACGTGAAATTATTACGCGCTTGACTGACTGTGATTGACTGATATAGGTATGTATTTTAATTTGCAGTTTCGTACTTTTTTTCTTTTTTATAAGTTATGTACTATACTCGTATATTCCGTCACTAGTTTCTTGTAAACTATGGTAAAAATTACCTTACTTTCGATATTAATTTGGTTCTTCAAATATGTGTGACTGTAAGCCTAACTGCGATTGCCAATCCACATGCCAAGCATGGCAACTACTGGCAAACCCACCTTCACTCTCAAGGAGGAAACTAACGTTTCGCAGCGGACAGTTAAAGACTAATATAATGATGATGATGATGATGACATGTAACTGATTAAAAAAAAAGATAAAACAATAATGCAAATTTGTTCGAAAAAACATAACATTTTCAACTACTATCCATATTTATTTTTAAAAATTTTTATAAGACATCACTTATCACTAATCAATACTTATTCCTTTTTATTGAATTATTGCCGATGTTCTCAAATCATAATGACTGAAAAAAAATTGAATTAAATTACTCAACATAGAATAGAAAATCGAATCTCTTAATCTTAAGCCACATTGCCTGTGACTATTTTTAAGAAACAAAAAGCAGTAATCCTTTTCGATGGCTTGTTAAAACCAAATTGTTATTCCACGGAATGTATTAAGAACTAGTCCAGAAGTTGTTTATGGTACATTAGTAGATGTCGAGATAGGTTTTTTTGTGGTGTTATTTACGAGTGGGCGGTACGGCGGCTCTAGCGCAGCGTCGTCATTAATAAGGGACCACGTTTGTCGAGGATATGTGACTTTTAAAATAAATGCCACCAGAGGGAGACTTTGGACAAAAGTTGTTTGCTTGGTTACCTCTGTTCCATTCGTGTTTCAACCGTGAAGCAGTTGTGTTTCCATGGCTGTGTTTCGGTTTCAAGGGTGTGGAATATGGCAGTGAATTTACAGGGTACAGAGGAATAACACCTGAGTCCTCAGTAATGGCAACGCATGGGTGGTATCATGGGCGAAACTGTATACTCTGCTATGTCCATGGTACTGTTCATGTCTATAGGCGACGGTTATCACTTTCCATCAGGTGGGCCGTCAGCTTGTTTGCCATTCTAAGTTGCATAAAAATAAAAATAGATGCGACCCATCTCACTTCGCGGAAAAGCGTTATCGCTGTTTAGGTGACATTTTGTGATGGAATGGATTTAAAGTAAAAAAAAATAACCGCCTACACTCAATAAATACCGTTATCTATTTATTACAGTAAAGAACTTGATTTTGATATTAATTTAAATAACTCTTGTGCTGAGTTATTTAAATTAATATTTACTATATAATAATAATAATAATAATTATAAATTCACTAGTTTTTTTTGTGCAACTTTGCCAACAAGCTGACGGCCCACCTGATGTAAAGTGGTAACCGTTGCCTATAGACATGAGCAGTACCGTGGACATAACAGAGTATACTATTTCGCCCATGATACCCCCCATGCGTTGCCATTCCTGAGGACTCAGGAGTTATTCCTCTGTACCCTGTAAATTCACACCATATTCCAGCCTTTAAACCGAAACACAGCCATGGAAACACAACTGCTTTACGGTAGAAACACGAACGGAACAAAGGTACCCAAGCAAACGAATTTTGTACAGTCTCCCTCTGATAAACCTCTGGTAGTTTGTATTGACACAAATTTATAATTGTAAAATTAACTTTCGTTGAAAAAAGCAACAGTTTAGTTTCTTGAGAATTTAGGAAAGAATTCAGGGTATATACAGTCGACCTCTATGCATTTCCCCCTGGAAACCACCATGGTTAATTCTTGTGAAATTCGTCACAATTGACTAAATAGGCTAACAGGCCTGCTTTCATCCTCACCCATCATCTCTCACAGGTAGGGTTACCTTACCATTTTTACTCGTTAAAAAACAAATATTCATCCGTTCCCACAATATTTCGCAATTATAATATCACTAGATTATATGTAGTTTAATGTTTATTATAATAATTAAACACTTTCATGATGCCTTGTCTTAATCCCATTATTTAAATTGGGGCCGGTCGGACCAAATTGGAGTCATTACGATTTCCTTTCCTATTGATGTCTATCGGCCGTCACACCCGAGTCAACGCACATCATCGTCGCATTCCAATCTTTTCTTAAGTCATCTTGTCACATTAAAATAGTATCAGGGAACATGATTAATAACTCTTTATTTTATACCAAGTGATCTGTGTTATTGTTAGTAATGAGATAGACAGGTTATTTTATATTATTATGATATCTGTGGTAATAAATCTATGTCTTTTTTTAATCTCGTATTCGTGTATATATGCACCAGAGGGAGACTTTGTACAAAAGTCGATTGCTTAGGTACCTCTGTCCCATTCGTGTTTCAACCGTGAAGCAGTTGTGTTTGCATGGCTGCGTTTCGGTTTGAAGGGTGGGATATGGCGTGAATTTACAGGGTACAGAGGAATAACACCTAACGTCCTCAGGAATGGCAACGCATGGGGGGTATCATGGGCGGAACAGTATACTCTGTTATGTCCATGGTACTGCTCGTGTCTATAGGCGACGGTTACCACTTTCCATCAGATGAGCCGTCAGCTTGTTTGCCATTCTAAGTTGTATATATATATATATATATATATATATATATATATATATATATATATATATATAAACAAAATTTCATATTCATAATATTAATAAATTAGTTTATTATATGTACACCGTTTTCTACAAGCACATCTGTTCTGATAAAATGTCCATCAATTTTATTTGCTAGTTTATATATGTAATATATGATTTTGTCTAATAAAAATACCATAAGAGTCATTACTAAAACCTTAAATCATAAATCTATAAAAATGACATGTCGAAAAATACTTATTAAACAGTATAACATAATGGTATGTGCTTACAAAATTCCTTACGATATCCATCTTGTTAAGTATCTATTGAGTTATATTAAAATATTATAAAATGCTTGGTAAATATTACAATAATGTATGTTAGTTGTAATATATTTGAGAATATCAATCAAAAATAAACATCTGTTCAACAAAATATCAGAATAAAGTATCAGAATAATAAATTATGTATTCTGAGTATACCATAATATATTAAACATTTACATTACAAATATCTCATTTGAAAATGTTGAAATTACCATATTTTTTGATATTATAAATTCTCAATGTAAATCCCATAACTAGGGTATACAGTGCTTGTCGCGAACTCCTTAGTTATTTTTAAAGGTTTTATTTCTATTGTATTTTTATAATTTTGTTTCCACCAATTGTCACTTTTGCTCTTTGCTGTCGTAGTCTATCTTTCGTAGGTAGTTTTCTTTATTATAGTTTGTTTTCCTTTTAAACCCATTGTTTGATTACATCATAAACATCAATATACAGTCCATAATATCGCCCACAGTGCTATCAAAATGATTCAAAAGATAATAGCTTCAGTTCTGAGAGGTTATCTTATTATTTTAATTTTAGAAATACGCATAGGGAGCTATCTTTAAAATTTAAATTCTATAATGACATTTCATGTCAAGTACGAGTATAATGTTACAGATCTTCATGTAAATCAGTTCTGACTCGAACGAGTTCTAAGAATAACGATATCATTGTCGAATTAAAATCTTGGTACTTAATAGAGGAAATTTAAACTCATGGATAAATACATCGTATATAATCTAAAAGAGAAATCAAGAGACTGAAAGTATTTCTTTTTTAAATGGATGATAATGGAATGGTAACCCCACCCGCGCTATCGGTATACACCGGCAGGGCACCAGTGAAGGATGATAGGTGAGGATGAAGCAGGTCAGTTAGCCCAACGTGGCGAATTCAACAAGAATTATTCACGATGGTTTCCAGGGGGAACCACGTGGAGGTCGACCTAATAAGGTAAATTACTAGCAATAGGGCTGTCAAACTCCATTGCTAACAATCCTTTTCCCCCCGACTGAAAGTATTTATAAAAATAAATTAAGCAATAGATATAAATATGTAAGGATAGAGATCTGGGAAAAGATTTAGCGTCTGTATTCAGTGAAATAAAAGTTTTTTGTGAACCTTATCGTTACTGCATCTACTCATGTGAGGATAAGACATAAAAAAGGAAGTAGTGTATACATAAAAAAAGTACATACAAATTAATTAGAGTCCCTACCTTCTTTTATACTTTGTTAAAACGCACTTAAAATTTAACAAGAGACAAAGCTTAATTCCTTTCAAGGAAGAGCCAGATGCCTTTAACGGCGAGTCACGACTCCAGTGCACCATTTTAACAGTTAATCTATTGTTTACCGATACCTATCTCTCTGTATCGATAAACATTTCCTAGTTGTTCGATAATTGTGACTTCGTACGTCGAGAATCAAAGATTTAGATCTGTACTATACGAGAGTGGTAATTAGATTGATACATCTACGGACATTTTAAAATGATTGGACTGCAATGTCAAACAAACTGACGGTCTACCTGATGAACGACAGCTCTTTTAAAGTTAATAATATTATAAACTAGCTTTTGCTCGCGACTTTGTTCGCTTAAAATATTAGTAAGGATATGAAAGTGAGTTTTTGTTACATCTTAGCACCATAACGACTTAACCAGTAACTATGAGGAGGGGAAGGGATTGTTAGTAATGCTGAATACCAGTCACATTGCTAGCAATTAGCGTCGAACTCCACGTGATCCGTCCTGGAAACCATCATACCATCAGCATCATAGCTGCGCTTATTCTGAAGTGGGCATCAGACAATCCCCGGGTGGGCATAGTACATCCAGCTCCCCTCTACATACGGCTATGTCAATATTTACAAGTATGTCAGATGTTTAATATTCATTACACAAGCTCGGATTAATTTAAGACAAGACGATAATATTCAATAAAGTGATTTTTTTATGCAACTTAGAATGACAAACAAGCTGACACGGCTCACCTGACGGAAAGTGTTAACCGTCGCCTATAGACATGAGTAGTACCATGGACATAACAGAGTATACTGTTTCGCCCATGATATCCTTGCCATTCCTGAGGTGTTATTCCTCTGTATTCTATAAATTCACTGCCATATCCCACCCTTCAAACCGAAACACAGCCATGCAAACACAACTGCTTCACTGCTGGTTGAAACCTCTAGCGAACAGAAGGCTGGCCTATGTAATGGTTAACGTATCTTAATAGTTATGCAGCGAAGCAATGCGGCATGCGTCTTAGATACCCTACCAGTTAGCAGTGACTTCAAAGAAATCTTTTACCTCTAATATTAATTAGAGGTAAAAGATTTCCTTTACCTTTAATTAATGTAAAAGGAAGGAAGGAATTAATAAAAAAGGAAGAAGAATTAACCTTAAAACATTAGTTTTAAGGTTTTTCTTTCTTTGAATATTAGATTAATCTATAAATAGAGGTAATTTTACAAATATATTATGAGAATTGTAAGAAAATATGTAAAAGATTAATTTTATTTCTGTATTAGTACAGTGTAATTATTTCGATTACTTCGGCCACTATTAACATACGTCGTAATTCGTTTGGAACCGAATCAGTGACAGTATCAATAATGCTGTGTAGTCACGCGACATCAATAGCTAGCAGTCCCCGCCTGTTCTATTCTAGAATCCGTTTAGATTGTGGATGCGTCGACACATGTATTTCCCTCACGGAATCTTTAATTATTACTGAAAATATAATTAATTAAAATTTTAATTGTTACGTTTATCGTAACGGCAAGTCGACAAATGAATGAATGAATGAATAAAAACTCTTTATTGTTGAAATTATACAATTTAATTATAAAGATTAACAACATGTACACAAACTTTTTTTTTATACAACTTAGAATGGTAAACATTCTGACGGCCCACATGATGGAAAGTGGTAACCGTCGCCTATAGACATGAGCAGTACTATGGACATAACAGAGTATACTGTTTCGCCCATGATACCCCCCATGCGTTGACATTCCTGAGGACTCAGGTGTTATTCCTCTGTACCCAGTAAATTCACGCCATATCCCACCCCTCAAACCGAAACACAGCCATGCAAACACAACTGCTTCACGGTAGAAACACGAATAGGACAGAGGTGCCCAAGCAAACGACTTTTGTACAAAGTCTCCCTCTGGTAAATATTATATTAATAAAGTAAGAGTTTTACTTTTACAATTCCAAACATTTCTTTCAAACGAAAACAATCGACAGAAAATGCTTGATATTTTATATTTTCTCCTCAGTCACTCATTTTCTTAATGATGGTGCCTCCAAATTCGGCAATTAAAAGATGGCCGAGCTACAATTAAAATACAACATTAGTCCGAATTCAACCGTTGCCATTGTTCTTGACTCGCACTGCATAACATCTCTTTCAAACCGCAGAGTACAACTTGATAAATGTGTCGAAACGCCTTTGTGATATTTCGCCTGTAGAACGTTCCCCGGGGCGGTATTATAATTCGTTGTTAATTTCTCAATAACAAATGACAGTCGGCCATTAATAACGATTTTTTTTTTGTAACTGCCCGGTAATGATACCTGCAGATGTATACAGGTATGTATGTATGAAATCGAAATTTTATTATTACAACTTTGGTTGAAGTCTGTCAGGTAAGTACACATTCTATTTAAGTGTAATTTGATCGAGAATGTTCGAATAGTTTCTGGACCTATCGAGGCCCTTAATCTTCGGGATCAGGAACTTTAATGTTTACGTCACAGCTGCTCAAGATTTCAGGTCCTGAATGATCCAGAAACTAGTTCAGCTTTCTCGACCAAATAACAAGTGAGTTAAACCATTATATAATATTATGCCATTTGTTTTTATTTGAGGAAAACAAAAACAAAAGGATATCAAATGGTCTGATTTAAACAAATCAGTAGTGATGAACGGCTCTCAAGTGGTGGACTTGTACAAGCAAATGCAGTGCAGGCATTCTTAAACCGATAATGATTGATCCATTAACATGAATATTTTGTAAGCAGATCCTTTCAATTAGAAAGAAATCATGCAAATTAGCCTAGAAATGGAGAGATTCAGATATTTATTTATCCAAGTCTATAAAATACGAATTTATGAGCTCCTCCATTTTGGAAATCGGTTAATAAATAACACATCTTATTCCCACTACTTGCTACAATGTGTTCCACATTGCATTGGCCAGGCCACAAACAGAATTTCTCACGTTCAAGTAATTTAGGAACTTTCTTTTTAACCGCAGACTAATTGGCGTAACAGAAGTGGTTAAGATTATCTGATAACTTAATCTTTTTGTTCACATAAAAACCAAAATAAATATTATAATATATATTTTAAAAAATCTGGGATATTTCTACAGGGTCAGATGCAATAGATGTAAAGTAGATTCATGTAACTGATTTTTTTATACGACTTAGAATGGCAAACAAGCTGACGGCCCACCTGATGGAAAGTGATAACCATCGCCTATAGACATGAGCAGTACCATGGACATAACGTATACTGTTTCGCCCATGATACTCCCCATGCGTTGCCATTCCTGAGGACTCGGGTATTATTCCTCTGTACCCTGTAAATTCACGCCATATCCCACCCTTCAAATCGAAACACAGCCATGCAAACAACTGCTTTACAATGGGACAGAGGTACCCAAGTAAATGACTTTCGTACAGTCTCCCTCTGGTACCCTCCCTCATATATATATATATATATATATATATATATATATATATATATATATATATATATATATATATACATACATAAACATACACAAACTCAAAAGCACACATACAACAGGAGAGAGTGACACTGGAAGATAAAGACAACATGGAAAATTAGTACTCAAGAGAGTTGCGTAATAAATATCATGTGACATTTAAGATCATGCGTGGCAAGTATGGCAACACAAGTGCGGTTTGCAGGGTGGCGATGTCGATCCACGATCCAGTCACAGACCACTGCCGCACCGACAGAAACATGATACACAGGTGTGCGGAAACCTATCAATTATACGACACTTCTGCGTTGTTATATACACGGTGAAATCGTATTAATAGTGACCTTTAAGGGCTTAGCGAGGAAACTTAATAACTTTCCAAAATAAACAGGTAAAAACTGTTTCGTCCATGATATTCCCCCATGCGTTGCCATTGCTGAGGACTCAGGTGTTATTCCTCTGTACTCTGTAAATTCACTGCCATATCCCACCATATAAACCGAAACACAACCATACAAACACGACTGTTTCACGGTTGAAACACGAATAGGACAGAGGGGCTCAAGCAAACGACTTTTATACAGTCTCCCTCCAATGTATTGGTAGTTTTATAGATATATAGAATGTAGATACAAAATCTCTATCTCTTAATATGTAGGTTGAGATTTTGCTTTCAAAAATCAACTTCAATTGTGTCAAAATTAATAATATAGGATAGATACGGTTTTGTCTATTAGAAAAAGAATCATCAAAATCTGTAGAAAATTATCATCTTGCTAATTCCAAATTGCATTTTTTTTACAACACGGGGGGCAAACGAGCTTGCGCCTCACCTGATGGTAAGTGACTACCGCCGCCCATGATCACCCACAACACCAGCGGCATTGCAGGTGTGCTGCCGGCCTTTTAAAAAGGAATATACTCTTTTCTTGAAGGTTATGATGTCACATAACACGCACACACACACAAATACAGACACAAAGAATGATGAGTGATTGATGATGAATGACTAAGATGGAATGTTACATCACCTATCTATGCTGATAGTGTGCAATGGCAGAGCCCCAGGGGAGTGTGAAATGATGGAAGCCAAGTCAATGAATTTGGCATATCATTGCAAATTCACTATAAATTAAATCGAGATCTCGCGAGATGACTACACGGTCTATTTGACGGGAAATATAGCTAACCATGAGAGCACTAGTCTCAATTACTAACAATCCCTTCCCCCTGATTATTATATTACGTGAATTCCTCAACTGGAAATTTATCTAGAACGCATTCAGAGAGCTCGAAATTTGTAGCGTTTATCTCAAACGCTTCGGGCTAGGCGGTTTCTTTCATTGCAATCCGTTCGTACTTATATATGTTTCATTCCTCGAGGCTAGCAACACTGCACCATTCAATTATCATAAAAACAGCAGAGAATGGTTTCCAGATACCAAATAACTAGTAACGTAACAAGCTGAAGCTAGACAAGTGGTATTGAGTTTTGAAACGTGACTTGACTTTTATAAATCTACCTTTACAAAGTAAGCGATAATACTGACACTGTGAAGGGGAAGGGATTGTTAGTAATGGGGACTATCTTCCCCATTGTAATCAGTATGCCTTATCAGGTCGACCTCCACGCGGTTCCCCCTGGAAACCATTGTGATTATTTATCGTCAAATTCGTCGCTATGCGCCAACTGAGCTGACTTCGTCCTCATCTAGCATCTCTTACTGATACCCTGTCAGTGTATACCGATAGTACGGACAAGGCTATAATATACCCTATTGCTAGCAATGGGGATTAACGTCCCCATTACTAACAAACCTTCTCCACCCTGTTAAAAGTCTGTTATCCGAAAAATAATATTGAATAACAGACTTTTAACATATTCGAAAATAGATATCCGAACGATATTTTTTTATGCAACTTAGAATGGCAAACAAGCTGACGGCCAACCTGATGAAAAGTATTAACCGTCGCCTATAGACACGAGCAGTACCATGGACATAACAGAGTATACTGTTCCGCCCATGATATCCTTATGCGTTACCATTCCTGAGGACTCAGGTGTTATTCCTCTGTACCCTGTAAATTCACTGTCATATCCCACCCTTCAAATTGTAACACAACCATGCAAACACAACTGCTTCACGGTTGAAACACGAATGAGACAGAGGTGCCCGAGCAAACGACTTTTGTACAAAGTCTCCCTCTGGTATGGATGATATTGAAATGGGCGATGACCTTTTTTCTACCATAAATGTCCAGAGAAACCCAACATATAGATATCGGATAGATTACCTATTAACATTGGATGCCTATTAACAAGTACGCGATTTATTTTTCACGGGTCGATTTCACGGCTTCTCCGTGGCGGCGACGCTTCCGTGGGCTCCACGTGCAAATTAATGCCAGTTCGGTTATAATAATGCCACTATTATGTGTCGTTGGGTGCTAATCTCGGGTATAATAACACTACGCGGTCTAGTAACGTCACATATTTCGCATAATAGGTTTTGTAACCGCGTTTGATAATTGAGAGATTCATTATTTTCCCGGCGCCGTTCGAGCAAGTGCTGGAAGAAAAATGGATATCCGAAATCCGGCGACAGTATTATTCGAATCACAAATACGTGTTTAGAATTTTTGGAAGTATCAACAATTCTTCTAAAATTGTATAAACTGTTATAATGACCCCCCCCCCCCACTAGATGGAGTGACGGCCTCAAATACATTGCAGGGAGTCAGTGGATGCAGGTGGTTCAGGAGCGTTCCTTGTGGCAGTCTCGGGGGGAGCCGTATATCCAGCAGTGGACGGATAATGGCTGAAACGATGATGTATAAAATGTGAAAGTTTGTGAGAATGAATGAATGTTCTGGTATTTGTCATTCATTACTGCATTCTAACGTGAAGAATATTTTTTAGCAAGTCAAAATGGCAAATATGCTGACAATTTACCTGATGGCAATGTCAACCTTCGATAAACTTTAGTTACACCATGCTTGCAATTAGCATGGAGACGTGGATTCAGAATATATATAGTAATACGCATGGTACCCTTGCTGTGTGGGGGAAAAGGAATTGCTAGTGATTGGATCTAACAGTCCTATTGCTAGCAACATACTCTATCAGGCCGACATCCACGTGGTTCACCCTGAAAACCATCGTGGTTAATTCTTGTAGTATTCGTCACGATAGGCTAACTGACCTGCTTTCATCTTCACCTATCATCCCTTACTGGAGCCTCACCGGCGTTTACTGTTAACGCAGGCGTAGGTTCTTTCACCATTCCATTCTCATCCATTAAAAAAAGGCCTTACTGTGTGTCATTCTCGAAGACTAAAATTTTACCTTTATTAATTTAAATTACTGTCAACAGTAAAATTAAATTTTACTGTTGACAGTAAACAGTCAAGCAAGCATAAAATGACTTGTCAGTCATAAACGAGTAGGATAGAGGTATCCATGGTGGTTTTGTAGCGTAATGAGTGTGAAGCATATGGGTAAAGTTTGCACACAGCGTATTCCTATAGGTCATTGTTAATTCAAACAGAACCTTCACCGTAACGACATTAAATTATCAAAACATCTGATGCGGACGTGGATGGTATAATTTAGTTGAAAATACCAATATAAATCGTATATTTTAATAGAGTTCTGTACAAATAAAGCCATATACACACAAGTGTCGTGATCGTGGCGCGGCGAGATGGTCGCGCGTGACAACCAGCCTGTATCGATCGTGTGCCAGGGGCATAACCCCTGCTCTTTGTGTAGGGTTGTCTGGTCTACAAACAGCTATGGTGTAATCTTAGACTATCTGCAGAGAACACAATTCGCCATATGATCAGTAAAATCGATCGGTGGTGTCCCTACAAATTGGCGTGTCAATAGAACAAGTTTTACAAGCGAAGGAGTTCTATTCAGACACTTCCTTACTCGTCCTTCAAGTTCATAGACAACTTTACAACTACATTTATTTTTTCATTACAAGTTTTCGGTTAAATTCGCTGTGTATGCCCCTACATAGAATGGGCCACCCCTTCCTTTCCCGTGGGTGTCATAAGAGGGGACTAAAGAGGGCGAGGTATGGGCAGCAACATCCCTCTTAAATTTATATATTTAAAAAAAAAATAAATAAATATTCTCAGTTAAAATACAGATATATCAATAGTCCAGAATAGAAGGATGTTGCAAAAAACAGCGACAGAAAACAAACTTTTATATAAAAAAAAACCATCCCTCTTAAAACATCTCTAAAAGCCTAACTGTGGTTGCCAACCCGCCTGCCAAGCGTAGCAACTATTGGCAAAACTCCCCTTATGGGGAAAACTTATGTCCAGCAGTGGACAGTTAACGGCTGAAATACAGTATTATACACGATGGATCAATGTTGGAGTACGTTTGCCTAGAAAATATTAAAAATAAGTATTACTTATATGTACAGATTTTTTTAATAGATGATAATGGAATGGTAACTTCGCCTGCGCTATCGGTATACACTTGCGGGGCACCAGTGAGAGATGATAAACAAAAATGAAGCAGGCCAGTTTTATCTGTTTCGCCCATGATTCCCCCCATGCGTTGCCATTCCTGAGGACTCAGGTGTTATTCCTTTGTATTTTATAAATTCACTGCTATATTCCACCCTTCAAACCGAAACAAAGCCATGTAAACTTTAAAATTAATGATGTCGCCTTATGGTATAAATGTTTTGACAAGATTTTAACTTTAGCCGAGTGTGGTGGACGCGGTTGCCTAGGCAACGGAAAATACTTCTAAAACAGTATAGTCGATTTTTCATACAAATATATACGTTATGTAATCTAAAATGTTTTCATTTGGAGAGCAAAGTTAAACACTATATAAATAACTTAATACTTTTTTTTTATATTTGTGATATTTTTGTTTGATAACACAAGAAAACACATGTTTTTTTCCTTATAAATTAATATTTACATTTATTTACAATTAGTTTATATAAGTTTCTTGAAAAAGTATCTAATTAATATTATGATTTAAAGGTACATACCCAATTAATGATACCATGAATCCAAGCGCATTTTTTTTTATAGATTACAGAAAAAAACACTTCATAACACAACACTATTAACTAAAAAAAAAATAAGTGCACCACGACTCGTCCGCCACAGATGAAATAACGTTTTTAATCATAGACAACAAATAAAAGCCCCTATTTACCGTGACCGTTTTGAAAAAGAAAAAAGAAAATTCGAATTTCGAATCGTTCGAAAGCACTCGTGCGTCCCCGCCGGCCGCGAAGCGACTGCACGACTTTGAAATCAAACCTGCGACCTCCGTTGTCCCTTTCTTTCATACAATAGAGTAATGAGAACTTGATCGATTCTTATCTTTGAAAATACTTTTTTTATTGCAAAGTTATTAACTAGTTTTCCAATAGAAGAGATGATATTTTTTGTTATCTTTTCAAATAATTTTATTATAAAGTAATATAAACAAATAACTTTTTTTATACCACTAAAGTGTCAAATAACCATACGGTCCGCCTGATGGTAATTGTTATTGTAATATTTTGCAGTATCTAATACCTACCATTCATACCTGTTTATTATAAAAACCTCTGCAGGGAGATCAACTGCAGGACGCAATTGATAAAATATTTTAAATTTATACTTATTAAATTTGTATTGGCCGTAAACTGTCCACGGCTGGACATAGGCCTCCTCCATAAGGGGGAAGCTGCTAATAGTTGCCATGCTTGGCAGACGGGTTATAGGGTTTTCTGTAATGTCTATGGTACTATTCAAGTCTATAGGCGACGGTTACCACTTCCCATCAGGTGGGCCGTCAGCTTGTTTGCCATTCTAAGTTGCATAAAAAACATACATACGAATACAAATGTTTGCATTTTTTTTATACAACTTAGAATGGCAAACAAGCTGATGGCGCCCCTGATGGAAAGTAACTGTCGCCTATACACCTGAGCAGTACCATGGACATAACAGAGTATACTGTTTCGCCCATGATACCCCCCATGCGTTGCCATTCCTGAGGACTCAGGTATTATTCCTCTGTACTCTGTAAATTCACTGCCATATTCCACCCTTCAAACCGAAATACAGCCATGCAAACACAATTGCTTCACAGTAGAAACACGAATGGTACAGAGGTGCTCAAGCAATCGACTTTTGTACAAAGTCTCCCTCTGGTATTGTATATTGGATAATAGAAATTTAACATATTCGTTATTGGGTAAATCGTGTACGTAGATATTCTTCTATATTTACCACCCCTATATACCCCTACAAGTTAAAGTGCTAATGAAGCATCACAGTTAAAGCTATAGGGCTCTTCACAACTCAAACTTTCCAAGAGCTTCATTAGCGACCTGTCAAACTACGAGTGCTTCACTTGTTGATTACGTAGTATTTCAAATATTTTTGTCCATGTTCTCTGATTAGAGCTAGCTACGAATGTACTGAAAAATTAATAACTAGCTCCTTGAGACTCTGATCACGTTATAAAGGTTTTTGTAAGGTATGAAAATAGAATTAATTCCAATTTCGTCCATTAAAACAACAGACAGTTTAATTTTATTCCAAATGGCAATGGTGATCCAGTATATATCAATTCATTCACGCTGTCGATATTCGCCATTAATGTTGAGATTCCATGCCTACTTGTATATGAGATGTTACATGACCATTATTTTTCCTTTACCTACGATCTCGCAAATAATTATCGTATTGGGCAGCAATAAAAGTGATTTTAATAATTACATGTCTACTGCCGCTGACACTGATGCTCCTTTCCACTTTGGGTCTGCTGGAAGAGAAGTCTTGTAGAGTTAAGCTCGCCCTTGTACATTTGTTTTCTACTGTTATATTTCTGTATGTATTATTGATGTGTACAATGAAGTATAAATAAATAAATACTACCTTTTTATGGGGCGAAGGGATTGTTAGTAATGGAGACTGAAAAACCCATTGCTGGCAATATACCCAACCCAACCCAAAAAAAGGTCGACCTCCTCGCGGTTCTCCCAGGAAACTATCATGGTTAATCCCTGATGAATTCATCATGATGCGCTAACTGGCCTGTTTTCATTCTCATCGATCACCCTTCACTGGTGCTCCGCCGGCGTATCCCGTTAGCGTTGGCGGGGTTACCATTCCATTTTCACTCATAAAAAAAAAAACTACCTTTTTATGCGTACGCAAATACATTTCAATAGTCCCTGTTCAATTTGCGAATCAATAAAGTATTCCATACCATAAAGCAATCCAACAATTCATTGGAGTTCAAAGCATTCAATTGTACTCGTTGAAACTTTTTTGGCAAAGCAAATCCGACTGAGTCGAGATATGCAAGATAAGTGCGCATGCGTCGACGTTAACATGGGTACACGCGGCGAAATAAAAGACTCCGCCATTTTGAAATATGGCGGCGCGTCCGTTGTGATAGCGCGGGAAATTAATGAGATGCACGGATCGAGCGTCGCCGGGATGCGAATGTTGTGTTTATTGTGACCAAGATTAAGGTTTTATTTTATTAATTTTGTTCCATAAAAATTAATCCACTTATTCATAAAAACTTAAAGCTGAAACAAACCAATTTTAGCTATTACAGTAATCGATTTGATTTCGAATAAGTCGTCGAAACGTTCCTAATAAGTCAATATCATTAATATCTTCTAAGTCTTACAATAACAGCCATTTTTCGTCTAGACACAAAAGCGAAGTAAATTAACAAAAAAGAATTTTGACCTTTTGGAGGTTAATACAACAATTAACTAGGGCTATGAAGAAATATCTTTAGAGCATAGACGATCCACGATTTAGTGATAATTTTTTTTTTAATAAGAATTAGTATTAACTCTAGTCTCACTTTAGTCTTTATTTTGTAATAAGACAGAAAGAGTTTATGGCTAAAGTTTATGGTAAATACTCTATACTGCTTACAGACTTTTAGCTTATGAGCTAAGGTGAACAAGAGAAGTAAAGAACAGAGCTCCTATATTCTTTCTATTTACATACCTTAAAACACAATTGGCAAATTAAAATCCAAAACTTTGAGCAATACGAATAAAAACATACTACGTCGACAGGAAGATGAGCAATTGGCTCAGCCAATGGCTATCCACATAATGACAATTTTTTTGGTAGTGTATTAAAATTTTTTTTTCTCTATTTTTTTTAATAATAAATGTTAATGTCTAAAAAAAATCAGTAAAAGTAGTTAGTGTAATACATTTTCAATACTAAAGAACCATAGACCACAGGTAAAGAACTTCCGAGATACATTTAGAAATATACGTAGACATATAAATGAAGCCCTTTTATCATACTACCCTTTATAACGCATACAATGCATATCCTGCATTCGCAAATTGATTTACATAGGACGGGTCAGAGATTACAAAATATTTATGTCGACACAATACAATTTAATGAAATATCAGCCATTAATCGCCCACAGCTGAACATAAGCCTCCTCTTTAGGGGGGTTTTGCCAGTAGTTGCCACGCTTGGCAGGCGGATTGATAACCGCAGTTAGGCTTTAAAGATAGTTTAAGAGGAACGCTGCTGTCCTACTTTCGCCCTCCCTTAGTTGCCTCTTATGACACTCACGGGAAAGAAAGGGGTGGCCCATTCTATGCCGGGACCACTAGCGCGTATCATTCCATAACATCTTCTAAAAAAGACCTGCCACTATAAGTTTTCCAATTTATCGTCGTTTCATCAAACTACGAGTATTTTAACTTTCTTGTTTTGAGGGCGTTGTAATTATTAAAATACGCTAGGATCTATCACTGAACATGTTCTTGACTCGCGACTTGCGTCGCGTTCTGTCAGTGTGAATGCACATAATATGCATACGCATTATTATTTCTGCATCTGAATAGGTACAATGCGCCACGGGGCTACCATTCTACAAGTTGGCTTTGACTCAACGTTTAATTAATTGGCTCGCGCCTGAACACGACAGGGCGTCGATTTTGAAGTGGCAGCAATTGTCATGAAAGTCATTTTGAGCATGATTTATAAATGTCTTGGCACTTTCTTTTTAATTAGGAATGACAAATAAGCCGACTTATATATATATATATATATATATATATATATATATATATATATATATATATATATATATATATATATATATATAGCTTCCAAATTGATAACTTTGACACTTAAAGTCGATATTTTTAATTTTGTCTTTTTCTCCTCTACCTTTATCTGGAAGAATACCTTAATATTTACTGCATTTATTATTTTTTAAATGGTGCAATAGTTTAAATAGATAAATAAATAATTTCAGCAAAATCTTAAATTATAAAAATATTGTTTTTATATACTTTTTTTTTTTTTATAATGATCATATCGCTCTATTTCGCTGTCGTAGTCTGTCTTCTGTAATTGTCTTTATTATTGAGATTTTAAACGCATTGTTTGATTATAGGCTCTAAACATATTAACATACAGTCCATATTGCCTATATGTTACCTTTTCAAGGTTTACAATTTTAAAGTAACCTCATACCTAAAGTCTATCATTATCTTCCTACCCTTAACCCTATTATTATTTGGGGTCGGCGTGATCTGGTTTTATCCAAATGATTTGGCTTATGGTTTTCCAACCGGTCGCCTGCTTGATGTCAACTCTCTTTGGGATACCCTAAGTCTATATCACATCAAAATCTTTATAACTGATTAGCCATAAAAACCATAAGATCGATGAGCAGTGGCTTTCATATTTATAAAATAGGTACAAATGTTTACCAGAGGGAGACTTTGTACAAAAGTCGTTTGCTTAGACACCTCTGTTCCATTCGTGTTTCAACCCTGAAGCAGTTGTGTTTACATGGCTGTGTTTCGGTTTATAAGGTGGGATATGGCAGTGAATTTACAGGGTACAAAGGAATAACTCCTGAGTCCTCAGGAATGGCAACGCATGGAGGGTATCATGGGCGAAACAGTATACTCTGTTATGTCCGTGGTACTGCTCATGTCTATAGGCGACGGTTACCACTTTCTATCAGGTGGGTCGTCAGCTTGTATGCCATTCTAAATTGTATAAAAAAAATTAGGCGATATACGTTTATATATAAAATGTTTACTACAGGAAGTCTTTGTACAAAACTCGTTTGCTTGGACACCTGTGTTCCATTCGTGTTTCAACCGTGAAACACTTGTGTTTGCATGGCTGTATTTCGGTTTGAAGGGTGGGATATGGCAGTGAACTTACAGGGTACAGAGGCTTACACCTTATTCCTTAAGAATGGCAACGTATGAGGGGTATCATGGGTGAAACGGTATACTCTGTTATGTCCATGGTATTGCTCACGTCTATAGGCGATGGTTACAGCTTTCCATTAGTTGCATAAAAAAAAATGTTTTTTAAGCCGAGTCACATATTCGACAAGTGACATTCATCCGACATGCAGTCAAATAGAGCCGCCTCTAAAAGCGAGTTTAATCAGTTAAGCCATGCGCACATCGATGTTAATGAGGAAGTCAAGGTTTGACTTTATCATTAACTTAACTCTCGCAGTGCCGTTATTAAATAAAGCCTGCCAAAGATATTGGAAGCGGCTCACACATATCTGGAGTCGAGTTAAATACTTTTATTATAATTTTGTATGTTAGCACGCTAGGTTTATAACATGGATTTGGCTTTTGCTGTCATAATGTTGTAATTATTTTTAAAGAATAAATAAATAAATTATCCCGCATATGTCATTTGGCGTTTATTAATATTTTGGTAGGTGACTACTCGCAGATATTTTTTTATGATGTATGGTAATGCTGCGTTTTTTTTTTTAATGGATGATAATGGAATGGTAACCCCGTCTGCGCTAATGGTATACGTTGGCGGAGCACCAGTGACGGATGATAGGTGAGTATGAAAAGGCAGGTCAGTTAGCCTACTGTGATGAATACACCTGGAATTCAGCACGATGATTTTCAGGGGGGGGCACGTGGAGGTCAGTCTGACAGGCTATATTACTAGCAATGGGACAGGGAAAAACCAAATGAACTAGACAAACTTAAATGTACATAATAACCAACTTATTATAACCATATATATATATATATATATATTGTACAAAGTCTCCCTCACTACATAGTATAAAACAAAATCGCTGTCGCTATCTGTTCGTCCCTGTGTATGCTTAAATTTTTAAAACTACGCAACGAACTTCGAAGCGGTTTTTTTTTAATAGATGGAGTGATTAAAGAGGAAGGTTTATATGTATAATACATGCATAATATTGTAGAGAAACACTGATAATTTTAGAGGTTTTTAACGTAATATGGTGTGCACCCGTGCGAAGCCGGGGCGGGTTGCTAGTATATAACATAATACGACAAGTACCACAGTACCAAGTCGATTGCTTGGGTACCTCTATCCCATTCGTGTTTCAACCGTGAAGCAGTTGTGTTTGCGTGGCTGTGTTTCAGTTTGAAGGGTGGGATAAGGCGTAAATTTACTGGGTACAGAGGAATAACACCTGAGTCCTCAGGAATGGCAACGCATGGGGGTGTCATGGGCGAAACAGTATACTATGTTATGTCCATGGTACTGCTCGTGTCTATAGGCAACGGTTACCACTTTCCATCAAGTGGGCCGTCAGCTTGTTTGCCATTCTAAGTTGTATAAAAAAAAAGCCATCCTAATTATGACAAAATTAAAATCCGTAACTTTTTCGGAAACAAAAATTAGCCGCTATTCTCAAAATCAGAACTGCCCTTGAAAGCATTTCAGTTGCAATGGTCTATCTGTAGGTACATACCTAGATTATGGCCTCGACAAACTATTGTCAAACATTCAAGGTTACATCAGCAGGCGTGGGAATGAGGTTCATTTCCCACGTCGGGTCACCGAGGAGCGCCGAATTGTTCTTTGAAACATATAAATGTATCTGCTTTTATAGCACTAAATACTTTTTATAGATTAAATGCAATGACTATATGGAATACGTGATTTATTAACATTAATATTGTTGGATCTAAAAGATACGCTTTTTACCAGAGGGAGACTTTGTACAAAAGTCGATTGCTTGGGTACCTCTGTCCTATTCGTGTTTCAACCGTGAAGCAGTTGTGTTTGCATGGCTGTGTTTCGGTTTGAAGGGTGGGATATGGCGTGAATTTACTGAGTACAGAGAAATAACACCTGAGTTCTCAAGAGTGACAACGCATGGGGTGTATCATGGGCGAAACAGTATACTCTGTTATGTCCATGGTACTGCTCATGTGTATAGGCGACGGTTACCACTTTCCATCAGATGGGCAGTCAGCTTGTTTGCTATTCTAAGTTGTATAAAAAAAATCATCTTGTCCACTGCTGGACATAGGCCTCCCCATAGACTGCCATAAGGAACGGTCTTGAGCCACCTGCATCCACTGACTTCAATGCTTGCAATGCTTTTGAGGTTGTCACTCTATCAAGTGGGAGGATATTTCTAGATATTTGTATAGATAGAATTTGCCCGTACGGGCCACTCAAGATCCATTTTCCCCCATCCGTTGTCGGTTCTAAGCTATGTGACCCGCCCATTGCCCCTTCAGCTTGTTTACTTTTTGGACTATGTTGATCACTTTGGGTTTTTTGCAAATATCCTCATTTTGAATTTTGTCACGCAAAATCATCAAAAAACCATAGCCTAACTGCGGTTGCTAACCCTTCTGCTAAACATGGCCACTATCAGTACCATCCTTCTTTTATGGGAGGCATATGTCCAGAAATGGACACTTAACGGCTGATATAATAATGGTAATAAATACATACATACATACATACATACATACATATCTGTCACGCCTGTCTCCCATTAGGGTAGGCAGAAACAATGCAACGCCAAATGCTTCGATTCAAACATACCTCTTTCGCTTCTTCCACATTCATCAATCTTTTCATGCACGCTCGCCGGTTACGGGTACTTTAATAAATAGTAAAGTTAATAATGAATTTCAACAATAAACTAAGAAAAATTACAGATATCGAATTAGTTTTCCACTTATTGTGGCATGCCTCGAAGCCTAAAGTTCATACACCTCAAACTCGAATGGCTAGAAGTAGCAAACAATAGCTGGCTCTTATTGCCAGGAATATATAGCACTCGAAAGCTCTGATTAAGGGGATAACAGAAAATTACTCTTAAGAAATAAATTCTATTTATTTATTTATTTAAGGAACACCAACAGCATATTGCATTATAACATATAGGTATAACAACATTAAATACAATACAATATTAATGCACATGCCTATTATAGGTATTCACAGCATTCACTTTAACATAATTATACAGTGTAAGAAATTTAAGTAAATAACAAAAATAAACATGTAATCTAAGTTGTGAGTAAATACAATATGTGTGTATTAACAAGGGCTCTGACTGGCCACTGTAAACTAAACGAGCATATGGCCCAACTAGGCTTAGGTATTCCCAAAAAGGATTTGCAGATTTTGTCACAATGAGGAAGAAACGCCGCAGCACTGGATGTGTGGCTGTAGCCCACTCATACATAAACGATATATCTCCTTTGGAAAACACACTCTATATCCTGAGGAGACAACGAGCACTAAAGATCATGGAAAGGTAGCAGTGTCACAGGTTTTACTACCAAAAAAAAGTCTTTCAATAATAACAGTAATAGTTTTCTACCTACGTAAACAATATAACCAGTTATCCATATTGTAGAGAATAATTCAACCCAAAAATGGCAGCGCTGCAAACCCCACCGTGCCCTATATGGCGATCGCATGACATTGTGCTATTCAGACGACATAACAAAATTTATTTCGACGCAGTTTGCTCTAATATATTTTCTGAATCAATGACATATTCATAGGTATATACTACAAATAAGTAACGTGCGTGCATTGCATTGGTAATACATAACGTGTCTGGAATTGGAATTGAAAATATTCATTTTAGAAAGACATAAAGAGATTTAGAAAGAAAGCCTTAAATATTATATACCTCAATATTTACTCTATAAATAAATAATTACTTATAATTATATTTATAATTATAAAGAAATGTTTTTTTTTTATGCAACTTAGAATGGCAAACATGCTGACGGCCCACCTGATGGAAAGTGGTAACCGTCGCCTATAGACATGAGCAGTATCATGGACATGCCAAAGTATACTGTTTCGCCCATGATACCCCCCATGCGTTGCCATTCCTGAGGACTCAGGTGTTATTCCTCTGTACCTTATAAATTCACGCCATATCCCACCCTCCACACCGAAACACAGCCATGCAAACTGCTTTACGGTTGAAACACGAATAGAATAGAGGTACCCAAGCAAACGACTTTTGCACAAAGTCTCTCTCTGATAACGTAGAAACTTTATCAAAATCGGTGCAGTAGTTTAGCTTTAAAAATTACTGGTTTTGCCGTTTTTTTTGTTTTTTGTCTTTTTGTCGTTTTTTGTTTTGTGGAACCCAATCTTATACTTAATAGTAAATCTTCTCTCGTTACAATTTATCGATTCAATTTAAGCAGACATGTTAAAATTTAAAAGTACCGAGTTAATTGTTTATGCAAATAAAAAGTGAATTATGTAGACGCAACTCGCAATTTCGCCGTCCAACCGCGGACGATGGCGAAACTGAATGCCTTATGCAAAAAATAAGTTTTAAATTAAATTATTAACATGCCGACAGTAATTGACTTAGCTTTCAACTTGGTTGCCTAAAGTTAGGGTAAAAAAAATGTCGACTTTATTACAGATACAAACACGAACACGAACGCGAACAAAAACACGAACGCGAACACGAACGCGAACACGAACACGAACACAAACACAAATGTCTTTATTGTGGATTATATGTCAAATTAAGGTATTACATCAGTTAAATAGTATGTCCTTCTATAAAAGCGTACAATTTATGGAACACTTATAAATCAAGTACATGCATTATTTAACAATACATAAAACATTATTAGGAGTGTATATTAGATTCTATTGGTAGTGTGTTAGTAAAGTAGAAAGGTTCTTGAGTGATGACACCGTACAGGCAAACGCAGTGTAGTACGACCCCTACTAGAGATAGTGACGAGCTCAAATGCAGGGAGTCGGTGGATGCAGGTGGCTCAGGACTGTTCCTTATGGCGGTCTATGGGGGAGGCTTATGTCCAGCAGTGGACGGATAACAGTTGAGATGATGACGATGATGAGTAAGTAGTGTCACCTCTTGATGCTTTAGTGGATTAATCGATCATTTTGTATGACATACATGTACCGATTAATATACATATCCTGATGACACGAACCAAGTCGCGGGTAAAAGCTAGTAAGACATAAGGCGAGCACGGCTGGGGTGAAGGGATTCTTAATAATGGGCTCTAACAACCTTATTACTAGCAATGTACACTATCGGGTCGACCTCTACACTGTTCTCTCTGGAAACCATCGTGATTAATTCCCATGTAATTCTTCACGATGGGCTAACTGGCCTATTTGAGGGGAACAGGGATTGTTAGTAATGAGGTCTAACTGACCCATTGCCAGCACTACACCCTATCAGGTCGACATCCACGTAGTTCCCCCCAGAAACTGTCGTGATTAATTCTAGTGCAATTTGTCACGACGGGCTAACTGACCGGCTTTCATCATCACCTATCATTCCTCACTGGTGCACCGCTAGTGTATACCGTTAGCGTAAGCGGAGTGACCATTTCATTATCACCCATTTAAAAAAAAAACTGGCCTGTTTTCATCCTCTCCTATCATTTCTCACTGATGCCCCGCCAGTTTATAGCGATAACGCAAGCGGGGTTACCATTCTATTATCATCCATTAAAAAAAAAGCGACCTCGGCACATCACTAAAGTGGCTATAGACAAAAGCTCTATCATCTGTGTCGGTTCCATGTAAATCAGGTCTCAGATAATTTATTGTAAAGTGAAATGCGTTCCAAAATCTTATCACGCGTTATTAATTTTATTTATGTAACGACCGCATATTAATATATGATGGATTGCCGTACAACGGGACTAAGTCCGGTCGGGCTATATTTTACCTTGTTATTTAATCACATTTATTATAAGCACTTTTTTTCTAAAAAGTAATGAGATAATGAACGCTATGTACTTATAATCTAGCCATTAGACAAATCAAACAAACCAACTCACTTTTATAAGGGGGTAGGTGTCATAAATATATAACTAAGAACAAGGAATTACATAGGAGTGATATAATTGACAATTCATAGCACGCTATAGTGTATAGAAAATGTTATACAGCCGTATAACCCTACCAAATTCAGATACAATCCGCTTGCATACTTACTACATAAACTGTGTCGAATATATAATCTAGTAATGTAAAATTTGTTATTGTCAAATAATTGACATATCAAACAATTTCTATACACTAGCCTACTATGAATTGAGAAAAATAGCAACTGATGGTGTATCTTTCGTCCTCTTTTTACTAATTAAAGGAGCCAACCATATGATTTACAGTTTTTATTTTATCATTCCTTCTATGTAATTCCTTGTTCTTAGGTATACAATATGTACACGCAACAGTAACTGCATATAATTAAAAAAAAAGGATAGATCAATGTCCAAGATGTCAGTCAGTCAGTCACCGCATACTCGTCCTAAAAATAATTCTCCCGCGTAACTCCTCTTGCTCATTTTCTATAAATAAATTAAATTGTAAGCGTAAAACCTTATGTTAAATAATAAAACACCAAGTCGTAATAATATCTTTTAGTGTGGGATTCACTACGAAATTAAGTGAATACTCTGTCCAACAGAAAGGCTTTTTGACTACCAGTTTCATTACTAGCAATATTCTCCGTCAGATCGGCCTCCACGTGGACCTTCTTAGAAACTATTGTGCTGAATTTCAGGTGTATTCATCACGATGGGCTAACTGACCTTTTCATTCTCACCTATCACCCCTTACTGGTGCCCCGCCAGCGTATACCGTTAGCGCTTTCTCTAAATGCGAATCACGCTGTGTACACATATTTTTGAGTTGTATCCTAGTATAAAAACCATAATTATCTATATATATATATAAACCTAATATGGTTATAATTTGTTGTGTGCTTCATTAAAATAAATAAATAAAATATATAATTTTTCAACCTGCCTTTTTATCCTCACCTAACATCCCTCACTGGAGTCCCGCCAGCGTATACCGTTAGCGCGGACGGGGTAACCATTCCATTATCATCCATTAAAAAAAAAAACTTACTTTTATACTACAAACTTAAGGTAAACACTAAGAACAAGGACGGATCAAATATTATGAGCAAAATATCTTTGAGCAAACAAAATATTAATAACTCATAAATGTCAAATTGATTAATTTATAATCAACAACGATTTCCGTTCGACATTTGTAATGTCGAAAATACCTATGTATGGTAAAATTGTACCCATTTATTTACATGTTATTATGGATATGTGAATCGTAAAATCCATAGTGATATTATAAATCTGTAAGCGAGTTTGTACTTCCTGGCGCTTTTATGGCTTGACTGATCGTATTTTTTTTAATGGATGATAATGGAATGGTAACCCCACCCGCGCTATCGGTATACACCGGCGGGGCACCAGTGAAGGATGATAGATGAGGATGAAGTAGGTCAGTTAGCCCATCGTGACGAATTCAACAAGAATTGTTCACGATGGTTTCCAGAGGGAACCACGTGGAGGTCGACCTAATAGGGCATATTTTAGGCGTGGTTTGTTTATACTCATTTGGCGTGAATTTATAGGGCACAGAGGAATAACACCTGAGTCCTCAGGAAAGGCAACGCATGGGGGGTATCATGAGCGAAACAGTATACTCTGTTATGTCCATAGTACTATTTATGTCTATAGGCGACGGTTATCACTTTCCATCAGGTGAGCCGTCAGCTTGTTTGCCATTCAAAGTTGTATAAAAAAATATATTGCTAGCAATAGGACTATCAGACTCCATTGCTTACAATCCCTTTCCCCCCGAATAGTACCACTATTACATTTCTAACACGGCGGTTCTAGTTATCAAACGGCCAACCGCTAACTTGCATATTACTGTACGTTTTAATTTACTAGCCGACGGCAATCTGGTTTGGTAGATTGAGACACGTAAGACACTTTTCATACTAAACGAAGCACGCATTTTTTGCATCGCAAAGTCGTCAAATAAACATACAGGGGGGAAAGGGATTGTTGGCAATGGAGTTTGACAGCCCCATTGCTAGCAATATGCCCTAATAGGTCGACCTCCACGTGGTTCCCCATTGGAAATCATCGTGAACAATTCTCGTTGAATTCGTCACGATGGGCTAACTGGCCTGCTTCATACTCACCTATCATCCTTCACTGGTGCCCCGCCGGTGTATACCGATAGCGCGGGTGGGGTTACAATTCCATTATCACCCATTAAAAAAAAATAAACATACGACCTATCTGATGGTAAATAATCATTGTAGTCTCAATTATTATTAAATATTATTACTTGCATGCAGTTATTGAAACACGTAACTTCCGCTTCGATTAATTAGTTAGTTTTTCAATTTGTTTTAATTATATACTTATTACTATCTCTTGCATTGAAACTACTCAATGATATTTTGAGCCAGTATCCGCAATTGGATGTATTTGCCTCCAACTTGCTGGAGTTTCGTCGGGTGACCACAGAGTATTTGTGTTCAGACGTTTTTGTTTAAGTCTTTTTATATTATTCTTGTTATATTAGTGTAATATTCCTTTTTTTATATATTGTTGTATTCATGCTTTCCTGGGTGGGCGTATTGGGAGACTGTAAGGCTCACCCAGTGGATGTAATAAATAAATAAATATATTTTAAATTTTATGATCTGATACCGCTTAGTAGTTTTTATTCGCACAAATTTATTAAATAAAAAATATAAGTAGTTAAACTTTTTGAAAAAAAAGCAACAGCTGAAGTTCTTGCTTTTCCTTCTTGGCTAAAATTGCATTCCGAATAGGCGGTAATGAAAAATTACTATACGAAAATGCTTAAATCTAAGTTTACTTAAACAAAAATTATTTTTTTCTTTCTTTCATTAACTAAAATTCACAAATGTAAAGATATTCATATCCCTTTCAGACCCAAGATTTTTTTTTTCTTTCATATTAAATATATTTTCGTGTTTTGGAGCCAAGCCATCTTGCCGGCACGTACGAGACTACTGCACCACCTAACCGCTAAAATAATTTCTTATTGGCTAGTTTAGAATCTCAATATCATGTTATTTCAGCTTCGTGCGTAAACATGAATTGCGCGCGGTTTTAGAATTTTTTAAAGTTACAACTCACGCCCGTGTCGTTCAGGTCTGAAAGGGGTATACGAGTACCTATCTTCTGCAGAAAATACGCTTGCAACAGATTTTAAAGATACTTAACAACAAAATACGGTAAATGGGGACTTTTAAAGAATAAATAACAAGTTTACAAATCTATCGCTGCACAATTTCAAAAGGGACGACCACTATCTGCGAGGGGAAAAGGGATTGTTAGTTATGAGGTCTAACTGCCCCGTTGCGAGCAATACACCCTATCAGGTCGACCTCCACGTGGTTCCCCCTGGAAACCATCGTGGTAAATTTTAGTGCAATTCATCATGATGGGCTAACTGACCTGCTTTCATCGTCACCTATCATCCCCCACTAGTGCCCCGCCAGCGTATACCGTTAGCGCAGGCGGGGTAACTATTTCATTATCATCCATTAAAAAAAAAAAAGACCACTATCTGCGCATACTACAACAAATATATTAATCCTTGACGATATAAATTTTCTATAAACATTTCTGAAACCAAATAATACTTATTTTATCATATAATACAATAATTTGTATATTATGTATGCGCCTATAATTTATAGAATCTCACATCAAGAATTGAGGCTTATAAAATCAAAGGCAGCTCAACGCCATAAAATCGATTTCATTTTCACTCTGTACTCAAATATTTCTCTTAATTAAAAGTTCTATTAATTAAATTAAATAAACTGGTTTAAAATATAGAATATCGTTACATATTCTTGACAAAATGTTAGTTTTTTGTAGAGTCTTGAACATTTGACAGACTTGGATTTATAGCTGTATTTGATTTTATTGAATTTATGAATGAATTGATGTAACATGATATTTCCAGTATACATAATAGTGTTATATTTATCACTACATTGTTCATATATTGTCTAATGCTAGTTACATAAAAATAATGTGTTATATGTGTATTTCTTATGTATTATTATGTATAATTATTTCAGTACGTTGCTATAATTGTGTCACATATTTTTCACCACATCTGCCCTTCATACGCTTTCTGTTTTTCCCTAATGGTTAGCCGGTAGAGAATGCCATATGGCATTAAGCTCACCACTTGTACAAAGTTTTATTGTGCAATAAAGAATAAATAAATAAATATATTCACCGTGTAGGTCCCGGCATAGAATAGACCATCCCCTCCTTTCCCGTGGGTGTCGTAAGAGGCGACTAAGGGAGCTTATGGTGGGGGAATTGGCAGCAGCGTTCCTCTTAAAATATCTGTAAAAAACTAACTGCGATTGTCAATCCGCCTGCCAACCGTGGCAACTACTGGCAAAACTCCCTTTATGAGGAAGGCTTATGTTCAGCAGTGGACAGTTAATGGCTAAAATAGTAATAATAAAAAAATATACAAATATTGATAAATAAAATACACCAAAATCATTCAAATTAATGAAGTCGGTAACCGTCCAATGTAAATGTTTCTTTAGAAAACGTTAACGAAGGCAATGTATATCTTCATCCCTTTTACAAAGTGAAGTGAGCAGTAAACATCAAATGTAAATTAACAAACGAACCGCGCGCCGTTATCGGACCGCAGTTAAATGTAAAACTGCACAGTCGGCCGGCTTACTGGATGATTACACGAATTAAAATAACTATATTATCATTAGGTTTGCACGGGACGTTCCAGATTCCTTAGTTACTTTACATTCTTTTATTTTGAAGTAATTTAGCAGTGTATTTATTGTAATATTTACACACATTATTCATATTTATATATTTATTAATATTTTTAAGTTATACAATGTATTAGAGGCGACATATTTCTTTTCTTACAATTACCAGACAGCAACCAGTTTTTTTTTTATTTATTGTGACTTTGACGAAAACCATCAGCCAATTCCAGACAAATTATCATATTGAAGACTAGGCAGCATGGTCTCCGACCTTAGCCTGTTCCACAACGGAACAGACGTACTAAAAGAAAGCCATCAGCCAAAAAGTAACAATTACAAGGTAACAGCAACCAGAGAGTATCACTATACATACATCAAACATAGACTATTAAAGTTGCCATATTAAGAAATGTGTGGATTGCTTTCTCAGCACATTCTATAGTGTTAAACTTCGAACTGGCCATCTGTAAACTATTATGTAGATGATATAAAATATAGAGGTTGTCATTGGAATGCTCAAAGAATTAGTGTTGTTTTTTTATACAACTTGAAATGGCAAACAAGCTGATGGCCCATCTGATAAAAAGTGGTAACCGTCGCCTAGACATGAGCAGTATCATGGACATAACAGAGTATACTATTTCGCCCATGATACCTCCCATGTGTTGCCATTCCTGAGGACTCAGGTGTTATTTCTCTGTACTCTGTAAATTCACTGCCGTATCCAACCCTTCAAACCGAAATACAGCCATGCAAACACAACCTTAAAAAGGCAGAAACACGAAAACGGCTTCACGGTAGAAACATGAATTGGACAAAGGTGCCCAAACAAACGACTTTTGTACAAAGTCTCAAACACTCCTAACGTTGCAAACGTTAATGCTCTTCTTTCTTTTATCTATAATTCTAAACAACTCCTAATATTTGGTAGTATTAAATAAAATAAACTTTAATATATTTGTACAATTTAATATAAAGATATAATATTAACATAAAAAATCTTACATAGAAACGAATAACGTGATATTTACATAACATAGCTACGGACTATAGTAGTGAGTTTTCTAATCAAACTATTTGTTGCAGTTAGATCAATATGTACAATATGCTTACTAGACAAAACGCTGGCATCATTATGTACTAACGCTTTTGTTAACAATTTCACACTTTCACTATTCTTCGATGACACTGCGCTTTTGTTCACTAAGACCAACATTTGCTTTTTTGTTAACATCTTAATACATCTTTTAGACAATATCGTGTATATATCTAAATATGATATAACATCGTCCAATTCTAAACAATTCGTATATTGCAACAGTGTATATAAATTAATCATTAAATCATATTCCAAGTCTTTATTGATTTTTAACTCCCCAAATGTCTTTACATTTCTAGATGCACTTATATTTTTGTAATACGCATTTAATATAATACTTTCTAACATATTTCTAATTAGAGCCATCAGTCCTTTTAATAAAGATCTATCTTCTCTGTCTATCTGGTTTACAGCAAAATGCAACCACGACATGAAACCGTAACCGCTAACTAATATTTCCATGGCCCTCGGTATAGCTGTTAAAGAACTTAATACGCCCAAAATTTTCTCTTGCGTCTTACGATCGCTCAATACAGAAGAGTAAAAGTCCATGATCATTTTCAAACACATGGTTTTGAAGACAATATTCACATCGGTCATGGTTTTTAAACCGTCTCTGATAACTTCTAGAATCCAAATTCTCCTATCTGCCGATTCGACGTCACTGTCGTGGAAAAGATTTAAGAAGTCCGGGACTACAGTTAAATCGATTAGTTGTTTTGCTATGAAGAAATTGTTGACCGGTTTGTATAGTGGGTCAAAGGGCGCAGTAGATACCATAAGCGCTTTCGCCAAATAAAGAGCATCTACTGCAGGCAGTCTAGGATTCTTTAGATCTCCGACAATATTGTCCGCAACATTTCCATTATTGATGGCAGTAGACAAACTCTGACGCAGTGTGTTGATGAAATCAGTGAGAAATAATTTGTCATTTTTATGTCGCCTGAAAAATTAAATTTACATACATTTAATTTTAGATACACTTTTAAACTGTTAATTTGTTTTATTATTTCACTAACGAAGGTCAGTAAAAAATATTGGCAATAAATTCTGTTGCACTTATTAAACAAATGTGTGAATAATGATACATAGACAAACTAATATTTTAAATTTTAATTATATTAGTTGAAATTGGCTTCATTATTT
Organism: Galleria mellonella; assembly: GCF_026898425.1. Lineage (NCBI taxonomy): Eukaryota > Metazoa > Arthropoda > Insecta > Lepidoptera > Pyralidae > Galleria > Galleria mellonella. The sequence goes on from NW_026442061.1 coordinate 3,841,521, forward strand.
AAATTTGCGAGAAGTTGAAGACCGTGCAAAATAGAATAACATCATAAGAGAGGCAACAGACACCTTTGAAGGACACGACCTTCAGTAATGAAGTGGACGAAGAGGGAGTGATTTAAATTTGAAAGTAAAAATTGATACTTACGTTTCAGTTTCAAGTAACATGCAGAACCTGTGAAGTACGTGATACGCTGCTGCTCTCATTGACGGACAATGGGAACTCAACGCCATTACTGGTAAAGACAAGAGGCCAGTCCGCAATATCTTGAAACATGAAGCTACAGACCCTGGGGCGAGGAGGTGGCTTAGGAGTGGAAACAAGAAAACTGGATCATATATACTGTCATCATCGTCTACATGGGATACCGATGTTACGTCATCTTTAGTGTCAACCATCACCTTGTCGTGCAAACCTTTTAAAATTAAATCTTTAATTGCTCCTTCATTATCCTTAACCGTTTTAGTTTTAAAAACGCCGTCAACATACATTTCTAACAGAGCATTTTTCAAAGATATACCAAGCGATGATTCATAATTATAATTAATATTTGCAGGTAACTTATATTCGTATTCTAGTTTTTGTGTCACTGGAAAATTCTTCACAGTTGTCTCTATTATTTCTTTATCAAATAAATTCAAAACCCTGTTAGGTGTAGGGTGCCCCCATAATGTAGAAGATCTATTTTTGCGGACCGCATAATAATTTGCTGCTGAATCGCCAAAAACGTAGGGTTTATATTCATTAACAGGTTGACCATTACTTTCATAAAAATGCAATATTGCCAGTATAACTCTATCACAGGGACTTCTGGTGGCATGATATGCACTTAAATACACAGGTATTTGAGGAGCTTTCATTACGCTTTTGTTTAATTGTATCAGCGTATATAGGAATTCAGCTAATCTCGATTTTATCTCGGAACTGTGGTGACTAAGCATCACATTCAAAAACTCCGAGTGTGATGTAACCATGTCAAACAACAACACAATATCTTGATGATCTGGTGGATACAACAACTTTACTAGAGTACTTAGTAAAAACAAGAGGTGAGGTCCGCCTGTGCTTTCTTGGTCTACCGTTTTAATTTTCAAAGAATCTTTCAAAACGGCTTTACAAAAGTTTTGCCAAGTTGAACTCTCCACAATCTTCTGGAATTCTGTCTTTCCTCCTAAATTAAAAACTGTAATGGATTTAGATATCTGAATAACATTGTAAATACTAGATACAATATTGATTAAAATATTGCTTTCTTTATTTTCTTTTAATGCCACTATCATTATTTGCAGCATTGACAAGAGATAGTTAATAAAATAATCCTTGTTATGTCCTTCATTATATAGACACATTTTGAAAAACACAGTCTGAAATAAATTTATGTGACTTAATTCGACGACTTCAAATTTATGACACTTTGCATACATATTTTTACAATCTTCAATATCCATACACTCTATTACTAATTTCGTAATGAACTGCGAACAGTTAATATAGACTTGGCCTGATTTGTGAGGTTTTTCTAAAAACTTATTAATATTAGATTTGTATTCTTTAAAAATTGTTGTCAGAAAATCTTTATTATCAATTAAAAACTGTTTGTGATTCAAAACAGCGTTACCTAAAGGTAATGTCAATTCTCTTTGGCTTAATATTTCTTGTCGAGTGACACTTTCTTTAAAACTATTACAGAATTTCGGATTGTACTGAAGTAACAAAGAAGCAAGTTGCGACGTTGATTTCCTAATAGTACTTGCATGAAAGAATTTTTTAAAGACATCTTCCGGTAAACGAGTAGCTTCGTAAGGTTTGTTTTCCAAATAAGAAATTATTGAATTTTCCAATTTCGTAAGATTTATAACAACTTCTTTGTTTATCAGCAATTCAGTATATAATTTAATACATTTCCGTAAAATATGCTCTTGAAGTTCCAAAGTAACTGATTTTGAATATTTATCGATCAAGGCTTGTAACATTTCTATTACAAAACTAGGTTCTTTGTCATCTCTTATACAATTATTTACATCTGTGCAAAAGATTTTATTAAAAATAAGCACATCTTCTTCATATGACATACCAATTATTTCTAACACTTTTAAAGTATGTTCACTGTTCACGTTTTTTCTTTTGTTAATTTTAATAAATGCTTTAACTAGTTCATTATAATTCTTTTGCTGGTAGGACTTTAATATTTTATGTTTCTTTTCTAAATTCTCCACTATATCACTATGATGTATTATAATTTGAATAAGAAATTGTGTTGCTAGTAAATCCGAAATATTATTCTTCAAATCCAATGGTTTATAAATTTTTAAAACATACGGATTTTTGAATAACGACAGTATAATATTCTGACAAACATCAATCATATGCCGTTTTTTTGCAACATCAATCAAAATTTGAAAGTAATTTGTTATTTTTTTCTGTTGAGTCTCTTTCAACTGTCCCATGTTCGATAATCTCACAGTACAAAATATTAAATACTTTGCCCACATCATAATTTCAGAATTATCTATATTTTTCTCTGTATTAACCATATAACAAACGTTATCTATAATTATTCCATTTTCGCCTGGACTTATTTCTTCAATAAATGTGAATATGTCTGTTAAAGCAACATTTTCATCATCCAATATGGATTTAGATAAATTACTTAATGTATTACCTGATTCAACAATTGAGTTCGGTATAGGCACAGGTTGAGAGACCCAGCTAGTAACATAATTCCTAACATCCAATTTAGAGTCACCAAGCAAAACTTCCGTCAGCTCAGGAGAGTAATTGCAATGAAATAAATTTGCCACATATAAAGATAGAAAATGTTTCAAACATTTCTTTGCTCCTTTATTTGTTTGTATGTACTGTATACATCCTACAATAAATGGCGTTGGAGTTTTATTTTCCAAAAACACACTATCTTCCGTATTTTTATTCTCCATCAAATCATTAAACAATTTGTCTAAAGACAATTCACTGCTTTCATCCAAAATTTCAAAATGGACTACTTGTTTCCTCACATAATCAGTTAAGTCTTTTAGATTTAATAAAATATATTCTACAATATCACCAATTAATGAAATTGGATTAATTTTAGAATTACGCAGTGAGTATAATATTAAATGAATTTCATCTTCGTCTCCTTCAAAAATTGAGGTATTTCTAAAAAAATTATACAGTGTTTGCTTTGCTTCGATCCAAGTATTATCATTATGACATGTATAAACTTCTAACATAATAAGAAATAATTCCTTAAACATTGCATTTTTTATTGATACAACAGAATTGTCTATAATTAACCATAGAGAAACAACTTTAAATTTCAGAAGTGCTACATTTTCAGATTCTAGAGTCATCGTAAACTCTAAAATGTTTTTCATATCAATACTATCTTCTAGTGTTTCAAAGAAGGCAGGTTTAATTTCATTGTAAAGAATCAGTAAATCCAAGAGATATATTAATGATTCAGTTTTATTCAGTTTAGGGAGTCTGTAGTCTTTTAATTGTTCTTCAGTATCCTTTTCATTTATTATGTCATTAATTAAAGTCACTATGATAGCAGGAGCTGGTAAGTGTTTTGGGAAAAAATAATCTAATCTGTTTTTTAAATCCATCAAATGTGATTGTGAATCATCCATTCCCAAAATTTGCAAGTACCTATTCAATGTTTGTAGCATTTTTACTAGAATTTTAATACAATACAAAGATACTGTTAGGTCTTTACCAAGATTTGTTTGGATTATTCTTAACAATGGCACAGGTAATGTCACAAATCTAACAAAATTTGAAACTTGCAAGGCAGTCAATGTTTTAATTTTTGATACCATAGTTTCTGGTTTTAATCTGTCTAGTAATTTTATTACAAACTCGGTGGCTCTTAACCAAATCGGTGAATGTTGTGCCTCAAAACTTTGCTCAATAATATTAATTACAGCTCTGTGTAAATCTGGACATTTATATACAATATCTAAAATAGTTTCACATTCTTTATCATCCTCCCAAGGCCTTTTCAACGTAAGTATTGCTTTATATAAATTCTGGTTTTTATTAGCATCAGCAGTCCCTAAAGAGTTATCAATAAAATATAGACCAAGTTTATGAGAAGTGAATAGAGTCAATATAATATCTGACAAGAGGGTCACTATTTCAGATCGTAATTCATTTCGAACTTCCTGGTTTAATTCTTGAGGCCCTTTCCATGAGAACACTTTAAAAATATTATGCAATACTTGGTGACTGAATGTTTTTAGTTTTAAACTTTTGGATAAAAATGTGTTGTCTATAACATTCTTTTTTAAAATATTCAAAAATATCAACACCGCTTCTCCCTTATCATGGATTAGACCAGGTATAACAAGTGCTAGGAGACCCTGTTTTTCTAACAGAGCTTTAACCAATGGTAAATGTCCATCAACTAGGAATGATGTCATAAAATGTACAAATGCTGTTCTCACATTATCTTTCTCTTTATAGTTTGGCTTTTCAGTGATGTATTGCAGGTGTTTAGGTGTTAAAGGAGCCTGGCTCAGTACTTCGATACCAAGATCTGAATTCAATGTGACCATTGAAGTTAGTAGCTTAAGGACTATTTTTCTATGTCGGGGTCCAGAATTCTCACTAATCATTATTTCTACAGTTGACATGAAATTATTTAGAAAATACCTGCATGCTTCTTCCGTTATTGCTATCATGTGAGGCAAGGCTGATTGAACTTTAAGGATGATGAGGTGGAAAAGGTGAAACGCGGGGGTTGCAAGGGCCAGGTTTTTCTTACTTTCCTGATTCACTTGACGGAGAATCTCATGGGAATTGCCACCAGTCTTCAAATATTCCAACAGATAGTCAACTTCATTGTCGGGGTTTAGACACACTTGTAAAAACTGTGTCAACACTGGAAAATAAAAGTTTTGTTTAAAAATTGGTGTTTCACTTATATGACTTTTATATGTATTTTTTTTGTAATAGCCTTTTTAAATATACTTGAACTTACATACATATGAATACTTCTTATGTTCAGCATAATGTTTAAAACACCTTGCTTTTTTAAATAGTTTCATAATAAGTTTAGAGTTACACACAGTTACTTTATTTTTATCTTTATATACAGTCAAGGAACTTGCACATTGGTACCCAACTTCATCCGAAAAGTAAGTGATGTCTGACATTAAATTTAATATTAGAATTTTTGGAACTAATACATGATACCTACATGCGTGAAATAAAACTGTCCATATTGTAACTCTTGTAACTATCATATGAACTCTTTAACTATCAGTAAATTATATTATGGTTATTTCTATAATAGTAATAATGGTAATTCATCTAATAAAACACCAATGTGCTATTCAATAATAAACTCCGACATAGACAAATTTTAACTATTTGCAAATATTTTTAACACATAACCCTGCATTTAGGAATCCTGAATTATGGGATAGTAGAATAATAGCTGGGAAAACACTCAGCTAAAATAGCAGGAAGATGCAGTTTCAAACGGCTCTGAATAGAACTCTATTTTATATTTTATTGATAACTATCAATAGATACTTTTTAATATATGTATTTACAATTTGATTTTTATCTATTATATCTTATATACAATAAGAAGACTAGTTCATACTAGAAAAATCTATATAGAAATAAAATTTCTTAATTTATAATATGTCAAAAACTCTTAAACCCTTCTGCTCTTGGTCTAATTTTGGTTTGTAGATATTAGTAGACTAAAACAGGATTTTTAGAGGAAAGTTTCCAAATGACTAAAGTGGGGATTAATAAATTTGATTATTTTATCAATTCTTTAAATCTATTATATAAATTTAAATCCACTATATTTGCCTGAAATGGATTGCGAATCTGTATAATAGATGCAAATAGGACCTTATAGTTTAAAGAAAATTAATAGTAGTAATTAGTCATTTTAACACCAAAACTTACCCATAGTCTGTCCAGTCTTCGAAGCAAGCTCTTTCCTAAAGTGTTTTATGTCAAAACCTCCTATTTTTTTAGATTTGGGCATTTTATCATCAACATGTTGCTGTTTTTGAGGTTGGCCTATTTCTACATGGCCATTTACAAGTTCTTCGCTTTGCTCTGGTCTTTTAACCTTTTTTACCGCGCCCTCTTCTTCAGGGCTATACTTTCGTTTACCCATTTTAAGTAAATTAATTTTATAATAACATTAATTAAGAAAATAAAGAAAAAAACACCAACACCGAATTCAAAATCAAACACGTGAGTTTGTTATGACAATTTCAATTTAGGTGACATTGACACTTGATACAGCATAAGAGTAAAAACCATAAAACGGGGTGAATAGGCAGAAAATTGACCTTCACACTTAAATTTCTTCATTTTTTTTAGACCAATTGTCAATTATTTACTTATTCTAAGTATCTCTGGTTCTTTAAACAATACGATAAAATATAAAAAAATCTAAAAGTAGACAGTAGTTAATTATTTATAGCAAAATATTCGTATCCCTATTTATACTGGAACCGAGGTTACCTAAACAGAAGCGGGGTGAATAGGGAAAATGACATAGCATTGTCTAAATATGTTTTAAGTATAAACAATAATTAAATGAAATTTATTTAACAACTAGCTGATGCCCGTGACTTTATCCGCGTAGTATTTGTTATTTCTTGAATGAAATGTTTTAAGAGGGACGTTCCTTTTTTTTTAATGGGTGATAATGGAATGGTACCTAACCCCTGGCGGGGCACCAATAAAGAATGATAGGTGACAATGAAAGCAGGTCAGTTAGTCCATCATGACGAAATCCACTAGAATTAACCACGACAGTTTCCAGAGGGAACCGCGTGGAGGTCGACCTGATTGATTAAAAAAAATTTATGACATTAGTAAGGATTATGTTTTACACAATGCACTCTATAGCGGGCCTCATGGTCAGTGTAGTGATTGCCAATTTATTGCTATAACAACATACAACTATATATTATAGGCGGGAAAGAATTGTTAGTAATGCGGACTACCAGTCCCATTGCTAGCAATATGTCCTGTCTCTGTAGTTATTCCTGAATACCATTGTCCTGAATTTCAGGTGCACTATAATGAACTAACTGACCAGTCTCGGGGGAGGAGGGATTGTTAATAATGAATACTTAGGGTCCCATTGCTAGCAATTTACCCAACTAGGTCGACCTCCACGTGCTCCCCCCTGGAAATCATCGTGCTGAATTCAAAGTGTATTCATTACAATGGGCTAACAGAGCTGTCTTATCATTCTCACCCATCACCTCTCACTAGTGTCCTGTTAGCGTATACCGTTAGTGCAGGCGGGGTTACCATTCCATTATTTTAAAAAAAATATATATTAGAGTCGATTTACATTGAAATTACAGCCACAGGGTAAGTTGGTTACACTCCGAGTTTGTTGTACGCATCCGTGTAGCCTAACTTCAGGCTGCAACTGAAAATCAGTGCTTTGCTTTTAAGCAAAACTAACACTGAGCTGTAGCCTATTTGGGTCATTGCGTCACAACATGGCGAAACCATATTTTCGTATTTTATCTTTTGTATTATATTTAAAAAAGTGTAACTAATCTGATTGTATAAACTCATTTGTAAATTTACGTGCGTCATAAATGGCTCAAATAAAAAGTTTATCTATCTATGAACAGACGTTCTCGATAATAAATCATGATTATAAATCATCATTTCAGCCATTATCTGTCCACTGCTGGGCATAGGCCTCTCCCGATACCCTATGTTATACTTCAAATTATTTTTCATACTACAACACGCTGAAGCTAAACTTCACTACCATCTTGAGATCACTTGATTTTAAGCGTATAATATAAAAAATATATATATATATTTTTTTTTATACAACTTAGAATGGCAAACAAGCTGACGGCCCACCTGATGGAAAGTGGTAACCGTCGCCTATAGACATGAGCAGTACCATGGACATAACAGAGTATACTGTTTCGCCCATGTTACCCCCCATGCGTTGCCATTCCTGAGGATTCAGGTGTTATTCCTCTGTACCCAGTAAATTCACGCCATATCCCACCCTTCAAACCGACAGCCACTGGGGACAAATAAAATAAAAATTAAGAAAAATATCCATTTATTATCAAAATTCTGCTTAATAGTACAATTATTTTTCATATTACAATATTAGATTTAAAAAAAAAATTAATTAACCTTACGTTATTAGTCTTTGACACATTTTTAAAAATTAAAAATTATCATAATAGGATTTATTGCTATTAATGGCGTTGTTTGCCTCGATACTAACAATCCCTTCCCCCCAAATACATAACATTTATAATTGCTACTAAGAACGGATTGTGCTCAGAGGAATTATTCAATATGATGCCTACGGCCACTTTCTATCATCGTACGGCTCGCCATCGACAGCGAGTTCACCCTCATACCCTACAGCCTAAATGGTCGCGTACAACGCGGTTTCAGAGATGCTTTCTCCCACGAACACTCAGGTTATGGAATGAGCTCCCTGCCGAGGTTTTCCCGAGAGACTATAGCATGGGGTTCTTCAAAAGGGGAGTAAAGAGGTTTCTTCAGGGTCGGCAACGCGCGCGTAAAACCTCTGGTATTGCAGGCGTTCATAGACTACGGTAACCGCTTACCATCAGGTGGGCCGTATGCTTGTTTGCCACCTAAGTGGTATAAAAAAAAAACATTAAAAAAACACCTATAAACTAGTATAACAAACACAGGGGAAGATTGTTTGCAACGGAGACTAGCCAGCAATACACCCTGTTCGGACGACCTTCACAAGGTGACCCTTGGAAATCATTGTGGTTTCTTGCATACTTCACGATGGGCCAACTGTCCAAAAAGATCTACCATGAAATGAAATCGAATTTTCGGATTCAATTTAGTATTTTTGTTCGTACTGTAAACGATCCAGTGAATGGAGCTTCACATTTCGTTCGGTACAAATCCTACCACAAAAAACTAAAGAAACGATATTTTAACATTTTAAATACTTTTAATGTTTGTAATTATACCAGAGGGAGACTTTGTACAAAAGTCGATTGCTTAGGTACCTCTGTTCCATTCGTGTTTCAACCGTGAAGCAGTTGTTTGCATGACTGTGTTTCGGTTCGAAGGGTGGGATATGGCGTGAATTTACTGGATACAGGGGAATAACATCTGAGTCCTCAGGAATGGCAACGCGTGGGAGGTATCATGGGCGAAACAATATACTTTGTCATGTCCATGGTACTGCTCATGCCTAAAGGCGACAGTTACCACTTTCCATCAGGTGGGCCGTCAGCTTGTTTGCCATTCTAAGTTGTATAAAAAAAAAAATATAACATGAAATATGTGTTTAGTTCAGGCTCGAAATTTCGAAACAACTTTTCATGGTAGACCTTCTCCTTTTATGCTCACATTAAATCACAGATTAGAGAGACTTTGTCTCTATCATCCCTCACTGGTACCCTGTCAGCGTATACCGTTAGTGCGAGAGGATTACTACGACTCTATTTCCATGCATAAAAAAATATAATACGCACAACCTATGTCTATGACTTATATGAAAGTTTTTATCACCATACCAGCCTTTAACTGTCCACTGCTGAACATAAGCCTACCCTTAGGGGGTTTGCCAGTAGTTGCCACGTTTGGCAACCGCTTTGTAGAGGTTTTAAGAGGGACGCTGCTGTCCATCCCTCGCCATATCTTAGTCGCCTCATACGATACCCACGGGAAAGGAAGGGGTGGCCTATTCTATGCTGGGACCACACGGGTAGTTTTTATACCATGATAAAAATGGAGGAAACTGTGTCTAAACACAAGTGAATATACAGAATGTATGCTTATACTAAGTTGGTGGTATAAAAAAAATGGTAAAAATACTTTGTACAATATTTTGAACTGCAGCGGCCAGCAACTGAGACATTGATGGACAAACGTGCAAATGTGGACCGAGGCGTAGCCAAGGCACACATATGCGAGTCCATCAATGCCTAATTGTGGCCAAGGCTTGTATAGTACTTTTCTCAAACAATGCGCGGAAATCAAAAACACAATTTTACTTTTTAAGTTCAATGACGAATAACGAACAATAATAATTTTTCACGCGCCATAATGTTCCTTTGTTTTTTTTTTCAATAAACAGCTTTCCAGTTGCAAGCCAATTCGAAATTTAAATAAAACCTTTTATCAGTTACTTCCTTGGTAGCCATATTTCGAAGTAAAAGGTCATTCCATTTTTAAATTAAAGGACAGATATGAGTTTACATAGTAATTTATCTAGCACCAAAACACGACAGATATGGATTTTCATACAACTTTTGCCGGTCGCTGCCCGCATGTATCTGGCCAGTACGGCAATTTTGATTTATCTCGAAGAAGATTGTCCAAATAATGCTCACATTTCCAAGCATGTTTGAGAAAAAATATTACACGGATATGTTAGATGCTATTAAATTAAAAAAAAAAAAATATATATATATATATATATATAAAATACGAGTAGTAACCTAATGACTAGGCTAAAATGCCACTGGTCAATATTTACCCACTTCTAATAACCCCACTGGCTGATTACATATAAAACATATTTTAACGTAACAACTATCAGTTTAACTTACGTGTAATTAGGTTGAGAAAGCTCGACTTGTTTCGGAACCATTTGGGATCTTTAATCGTGAGCAGCTGAACTGTAGACGTTCGGTGGTACTTATATAAATTAACAATTCACGAAGTATGACTGTCACTTTTTTGCAACATGAAATGACAAGCTGAGGGGATGTTAAAATATTACGGTAACACATTTTTTAATTTTTGCCCCTCCCTGCCCCCCAGTAAGAATAGTATATATCTAAAAACGTTTAACATTTCTTTAGGTGGGAAAATATGCCGCGCCGCATTCGTTTTAAAATGGCATCCCCGCCCCTGTTTCAAAATGGCGTTCCCGCCCTCATCATGTCATTTTGCTCTCTCATTGTTATTAAATCACATAATCGTTCAGCACCAGAAACAATCGTTACATTATAATTGTTGCGTACGTAACCTAATAACTGTAATTACTGCAGGCGAATATTCTCGAAATTGGGCTCCAATTCCCTTATCTTGTCGAGTAAAACATCTGCCAAGTTGAGATCTGGATTCGTATCTGTAAAGAGAAATATTTGTGTAAATGCGTACAATGTAGTAACATAGTAGTTTGTCAAATAGAAAGTGATATTACTTATTTGTATGTGGGAGGGGAGTTTGATCCATAATTGGGCAGCTCGATAACGACAAAAAGTTTAGTCATCTTGTATTGAACTTGAGAGGAGCGTTTATGACGAACTTCCCATCAGGTGAGCCGTCAGCTTGTTTGCCATTCGAAGTTGCACAAAAAAGGTTTCATAATAAAATTGAATAAAACTAACTGTCAAAGTAGACCAGCTCGCACTTATCGTGGCAGTCGTGACTCTTGCTGATGATGGAGCGCAGCATCGTGCAGAAGTCGTTCACCACTTCCTCCACGTCGATGTTCTTCAGCTCTGTGAACAAAGTATGCAACTGTGTCGTGTGAAAGAGTTTGGAGAGCGCTCAGGTCGCTAAGGATGATTTCCAGCAGCAGACATTAGCGACAGCCGATAACTGCACGACGTTTACTGTCAAACTTCATTTCTTACATTTCGTTGGTGCTGCCTCTACAGAACAATTTAGGAACTAAAATTACTGAAGTTGCGCCTGCGTCACAACCGCTCATGAATAAGGATCACGATTAATCCCGAAACTAGTCGAGCCTTCTCGATCCAATTACACGTAAGTTTAAAGGATAGTTATTAGATTAAAAACTAAAATTACTGTTATGAAATAGTTCTGTCTCTTATGCGACTCGATCGCAAATGTCACTCTTTGTCGCAGATAAGTACATTTAACTCATCTATTGATTGCCAGTCGTGATATATAATACCATTTTTATAAATTTAGCAATCGTTTGCCAAATATCAGCACAGTGTTGGTAGTGTTTGCAATTATAGGGAATAAGAGAGCACACACACACACCCACAGTCGAAACATTTTGCCAAAATTAATAAAAAAATCATGCAATATTTGAAAACGCAACGAGTATGCGATGAAGCGAGTATCTAAGGAACTGCATATATCAAAAAGGGTATATTAAGGTTTCTTCAGGGTCGGCGACGCGCACGTGACACCCATAGTGTTGCAAGCGTCCAAAGGCTACAATGACCGTTTACCATCAAACGGACTGCAGGCATCCAAAGACTACATTAATTATTTACAATCAGACAGACTGAATGTTTGTTTGCCACCATGGTAGTAGCCACATTTATCAGTGATGTGAATGGTGCGATGTCTCGTACCTTCGAAGAGTGCCCGCTTCTGCAGCACGAGGTGCAGCGTGTGCAGCGGGGTGGCGCACTCGGCCGCCAGGTACACGGGGTCGCTGCCCGGCCGGTGGATCTTGTACGCAGAGTTGCGGTATGTGCGGTTCTTCACACCGGCTACGTCCTTCTCCACATCAGATAACGACTGGAATGTTAATAAACGTTCATTAACCGCGAATAGTATTGTAGACTAACAATACACCCTGTCAAGTCGACCTCCACGTGGTTCCCCCTAGAAACCAGTGATTAAATTTTGACAAATTCATCACCATGGGCCAACTGACCTACTTCATCTTCACCTAACACCAGTGGTGCCTCGCCAGCGTATACCGATAGCACAGGCGGAATTACCATTCCATTATCATCCATAAAAAAATACACTCACTTCACAGGCCTCTAGCCGAGCCAGGTCGGTCCTGTTGGGCTTGTTGAACTGCTTGAGGTCCGGCGGGCAGTACATCGACTTGGTGATGATTATGAACAGCTTCTTCACGGGGAACACGACGCCCTGGTTCGCCTCGTATATGGCGATGTTCTCCGCGAAGCCCACGAACCTCGCCCCGTCGCTGGGCAGCACGTGCGTTAGGTAGCCTTCGAAGAAGCTGCACGCCATACCGATGCCGTATCTAATGCTTGTCGGTGAATGCTCCTGGAATATGATTAATTATTGCAAAAAAAAAAAATAGTTATAATATTAATACAGTAAGTATATTAGGCAAATTTACCCGAGGGAGACTTTGTACAAAAGTCGTTTGCTTGGGTACCACTGTCCCATTCGTGTTTCAACCGTAAAGCAGTTGTGTTTGCATGGCTGTGTTTCGGTTTGACGGGTTTTTAAACGCATGGGGGATATCATGGGCGAAACAGTATATTCTGTTATGTCCATGGTACTGCTCATGTCTATAGGCGACTGTTACCACTTTCCATCAGGTGGGCCGTCAGCTTGTTTGCCATTCTAAGTTGTATAAAAAAAAAATTCGGAGATGTTTTAAGAGGGACGCTGCTGGCCATCCCTCTTCCTCCATTAGTCGTCGCTTACGACACCCACGGGAAAGGTAGGGGCGGCCTATTCTATGCCGGGACCATACAGGAATATCAGTATTTACAAGTATAATACAATAATTAAAAAAACAACACAGCACTTCCAAACATTTAAAAACACTTACCATGTTCAAATATTTCTCAATAAATTGAGCCGCGAACAAGAAGAAAAAGTCTTCTCTGAACAAGCTCTCCCTATTATATATTAACACGGCGAGCGATGCGCCAAATATGTACATGGACGTCTTATGTTTTTGTATAATCCTTTGTAAATCTATTGTTACATTCCAATAGTGAATCTTGTAGATCAACACAATAGCTGCTTGAGACCCACGTATGAAGAAAAGGTAGAAGATGTAACGTACTGTAACAAATTAGACATTCTACTAACAATAGGAGGCGAGAGGCAAAGGGATGTTAGTGAGGGGATAGGAGGCCGCTTTGTTAGAGATATAGCTTATGTGATCGACCTCGACGCGGTCTCCTGGTAACAATGGTGGTTATGAATGTATAATAATTAAGTTAACGTGGTAATTATGTGTCAATTTTCAAAAATAATTGATAATTTTCAATATTTCTGATCGATTGTTTAAAAAGTGCACCACGAGCAAATTAAAAGTTGTATAAAAATATATAAAAAAATTGTAATAATAATAGTCTGTTTTTTGTTAAAAAAAAAACTATATTCATAATCATCATCATCTTCCTACCCTTATCCCAATTATTATTTGGGGTCGGCGTAATATGGTTTTATCCATATTACGAAAGGATTTAGCTTATAGTTTTACGATGGGCGCCTGCCTGACGTCAACCCTCTTTGGGAAAAAAACTATATTATTAGACAAAAAATAATAATATAAATTTACTTCATCATTTCATCCATTATACATCCACTGCTGGGCATAGACCTCCCCATATTATATACCTCTTATACAGTACTATATACTGACATAGGAAACGGTCCTGAGCCACTTGCATCCACCCCGCAATGCATTTGAAGTCGTCACTCCTATACGTACGTCATATATATATATATATATTATGATAGATGTGTTCACTAACCGGGAGAAAAAGTAGCTTATAACAGTTTCCAGGTGTCCCTGGATTTTGGACATGTTGCTTGGAATTATAAATGTCAATCTATTCCTACACCATAATCCAAAATACAGCGGTTTACACGTGAAATAGTAACACACAAAAAAACAAACTCACATTCCCATTTATAATAACAAACGACCCATTGTATCGGCTCACAGTCAGCCAAATGGACGGATTTTTATACTCTGCCAGAGTCGCTTAGGTCACGTATGGTATGCAATATGTGTTCAACTATTTATTTGTAACCAGTTACAGACAAAGACAAAATTGATTTAGGAAAGACAGAGATAGCAAATAAGAAATATGTTAGGGGTCTTGACATAACTTTACCCATTCGTGTTTCTATCGTGAAGCAGTTGTGTTTGCATGGCTGTGTTTCGGTTTGAAGGGTGGGATATGGCGTGAATTTACAGGGTACAGAGGAATAACATCTGAGTCCTCAGGAATGGCAACGTATGGGGGTATCATGGGCGAAACAGTATACTCTGTTATGGCCATGGTACTGCTCATGTCTATAGGCGACGGTTACCACTTTCCATCAGGTGGGCCGTCAGCTTGTTTGCCATTGTAAGTTATATAAAAAAAAATACTTCAGGAGAATTTTTAAAGTCAAGTGAATTTACTATTATGTTTTATCCTCTATCTTGTTTCTTTTATTTGTTTTCCCTTTTCTTCCCCATCCAAATCCTTTTCCAGTTATAACGGTTTTTGTACCTCTGGATTTTAGATTATATAGATAGAGCGTCTCCACGCAAATGCTTCGAAAAAAGCGGGTCAACTTTTTCATACAATTTTGCGTGATTCCTTTATAACTTCTATATTTATTTTGTCTCATTAATTTCTGCATCTTTTTAATGCTACAAACAGTACATTATATAATTATATGCAATATACATTACATGTTATGCCAATTCATTAATAATATGAAATAGATGAAAAATTATTTTAAAAAATAATCCCACCATTTAATTAAAAAAAAAAAAAGCAAAGCACGTTTAAATAGAATTTAACGAAAATGTATATAACGAATTTAACAAATTTTTACCCACTATGACTTTTAGGGGATCCCCGAAGAGGTCAATTTGATATTTATATAACAATCCCTTTGCCCCTCTACTGAACACTTGATAACTGTATTGAAAAATAAACACAGTTGCGGTAGATTTTTTTATGCAATAACAATGATAGTAGCAACTCACCTTAGGGGACCAACCAAAAAACAACTCTGTTTAAAAATGATGGCGAATCGCATAAAACCTCGCTTTTCACTTAAAACCTCGCTTTTAAGTGAAAAGCGAGGTTTTATGCGATTCGCCATCTTGCGGCGACGCGTATTGTATTCTTTTTTAATAGATGAATGGAATGGCAACCCCGCCCGCGCTATCGGTATACAGCGGAGGGGCACCAGTGACGGTTGACAGGTGAGGATGAAAGACCAGGTTAGTTAAGGTTACTATTCCATTATAATACCCATTTAAAAAAACCCGTCACCTATAGATATGAGCAGTAACGTGGACGGACATAACAGACAAAACATATCTTAATATATAATAAAAATTTCAAAGAAATATACATATACATATATATATGACTTACCTACAGTTGTCAGCAACTTCTGTGTGTCATGAACGTTGACATTGCCCGAACCTGGCAAAAGATAAAAGGCTAATATCAGAACAAACAAAATATAGTGATATTTGTGAGTGAAATAGTTTTTGTAAAACGACATGGCGGTCAGGAGAGAACCGTCAACTACGGGAGTCGATGTTTGAATGCCCGAGAAAGCCGAGTACAAACTAATGTGAGTAGGGGAGTTGTGTGTACTATGTTTGTTTGATAAGCAAACACGTGAGCAAATGCGAATATGATCCGGCAGTTTTTTTTGACGATCTCAGCGGTGTGGTTGACAGGCTGGGCTTTATCTTTCTGTAGTTGCAAGTTCGATCACCGCTCAATACGTAGATTTGTGTTTTTTTCATTGGTGAAAATGAAATGGTAACCACGCCTAAGCTAACGGTACACCAGTGGCACTGGCGAGACACCAGTGAAGGGTGATCGATGAAAATGAAAACAGGCCAGTTAGCCCATCATGATGAATTCATCAGGAATTAACCATGATAGTTTCCAGGGGGAACCGCGTGGAGGTCGTCCTGGCTGGGTATATTGCTAGTAATGGGATTCTTAGTCTCCATTACTAACAATCCCTTTCCCCCCCGTAGATTTGTATTCGTAAGGCGGTTCGGGGAGCAATGGGCAGCAACGTCCCTCTTAAAACATCTCTAAAGCCTGACTGCGGTTGCCAATCCGCATGCTAAACGTGACAACTACTGGCAAAATCCCCCAAGGGAAGGCTTATGTTCAGCTGTGGAGAGTTAAAGGCTGATATGATGATGATGATGATGATGATGAAGTCGGTTCCACGTTTTCTATGGTATATTTACAAAAAAAAAAGTATTTTAAAGTATGGCTATCAGTTAAATGGTACTTCTCGTAAAAACTTTACTTAGATTGAATCTATATGAGCGTCAAGCTATTTTTTTTATTTGTCTATGATTTTTTTGAAAAATATCTTCCAGTGTTTTTTTTTTATTCAACTTAGAATGGCAAACAAGCTGACGGCCCACCTGACGGAAAGTGGTAACCGTCGCCTATAGACATTAGCAGTACCGTCGACATAACAGAGCATACTGTTTCGCCCATAATACCCCCCATGCGTTGCCATTCCTGAGGACTCATGAAAAAACTGCAATAGCTAGTCATACTATTCACTTTCTATCTATCAGCACAGTTAGTGTATAATAATAAAACAACAAAAAACCAATAGAATTCATTCATTTCTGGTCATAGTGATCAGGACAGTAAAAGATAGAAATAGTACATTACTGCAGCGGCCGGCAAGAGAGGCATTGATGGACGAACGTGTGAATGTGGGCCGAGGGGAACCCGAGGCACACATACGTGAGTCCATCAATGCCTAGTTGCGGCCAAGGCTTGCATAGTACTTTTCTCAAATAATGCGCGGAAATTATTCAAATTCACGTTATGTTTCATTAAAATTGTGCATTTTAGCATTGAATAGATGACCGAATGAGATTCGCCGAAATAAGCTAGAAAAACATTTTCGGATAAGGATTTCGATTTTCTTTCATTCTTCCATTGAAGAAAATTTTCATAGATTTTCAAATATTGTTCTTTAGATTTTGGCGGCAACAAGTTTTCTACTACGGCTCTTGCTGCCTCTTGAATTTCAGGTGGCTTTAAAATAATTTCATTACGCTCATTGTCTTCACTTGAACTCATTTTGTCAAATATAAAAGTATTTAAAACCAATGACGAAGTTGACGAACAACTAATAACAATAGTTTTTAACGCGCCAAAGTATTTTTTTCTTTTTCACTAAACAGCTTTCTAAGGGCAAGCCAGTTCGAAATTTAAATTAAACCTTTGATAAGTTACCTCTTTGATCGCCATGTTGCGGAGTAGAAGATCGTTCCATTTTTAAATTACACGACAAATATGATTTTACATAGTAATTTATTTGGCCGCTAAACACGACAGATATGGATTTTCATACAACTATTGCCGGCCGCTGCTCGACCAGTACCGCAAGTTCGATTTATTTCGAAGAAGGTTGTCAAAATAATGCTCAAATTTCCAAGCATGTTTGAGAAAAAAAATTACTTTTCTTTAAAGTAAAGATAACAAGGTATGATATATTTTGTTTCGTATTTTTTTAGAACGGCCATAAGTTGAACTATAAGACGTTTCAAGGTTATCCATTCATTACTGGACACCCTGTATGAAAAAAAAAACTAAAAGAGTTACCTATTTATTGTCAACATTCGACTCACTGGTCGATTACGACTGACGTCACACGTGCCACAACAGTACGGAGTTGTTATTCAACGAATTCTTCGAAACGTATAAACAATTTTTAAGTGGTCATAATAAATAATCTCGGTCAATAAATAAACGAATATTTATTTATACATCACTAGAATATTTATTTATTTATATATTTTTACACACTTGAGAATATGTCTACAGGGCGGAGTTTATGCTTGATGGCATTCTCAACCAGTCAACCAATGGCGGTGCATTGATTTAAAAAAAATGTAAATTAAATAAATATTTTAATTATTATATATCACCAATAGCATATTGCATTTACAATTTAGCTTTTAGCGATAAGGTCGCCCATTGTTTTCTCACTGTGATAATTTCTTGTAATTATTTATATTTATAATAAGTTTACCATTGTAATCTTTTGGAGGAAACAATGAAGAGTATCTATCTATCTATCTACAATATTAATGCAAATGCCTTTTAAATATATTAACAACATTTACTTTAACATAATTATACATATAATACGAAAAGAAATAAAACAATTTTAAGGAATTAGATAATAATAGATTACAAATATTTTAAGTTTCATTGTTTTAAAAATATACAAATAATATAACCGGAGTTATGAATAATATCAGTAAATACGATTATCAATGATTTAAATATGATGAAATTAAATATATATATATATATATATATATATATATATATATATATATATATATATATATATATATATATATATATATATATATAATTCTCCTCGATTGCATAAACTTATATAGTTAGCTGATATTTATTTAAAAATATGTAAAAATACATAAGATATATACCATATCAGCCGTTAATTGGACACTGCTGAACATATGTTCCCCCATTGAAAGGGTTTGCCAATAGTTGCCACGCTTGGCAGGCAGGTTGGCAACCGCAGTTAGACTTTGGTGATGTTTTAACAGGGACACCGCTGAACATCCCTCTACCATTAAATTCTCTTAGTCGCCTCTTAAAGGGAAAGAAAAGAGTTATCTATATATATATATATATATATATATATATATATATATATATATATATATAAATTAATGCCACTTTTCGTTGTAATTTTATAACTCAAGAACGGGCTCACCTATCCAAACCAAATGTTTAGGCTTTGTGTGGACTATTTAGTAGATGGTTTATGTGAAGTTTGCACAAAATCGGTCGAGCGTATAAAATTGTATAAAAATAAATAATAACTTACATTTGGCTTATGCACAATCACGACTTATGAAAATATGAAACCTTATTCAAAGCTATCGCCTTACTCAGAATTACGAGTTCGTGTGAAATGTAGCTTTATTCGTCACTAGCTATATTCTGCGACTTCGCCCGCATAAATCCGTATACATAAGACTTTTTATTTTGGTACAAATGTATTTTCAATAATTAATCACAATAAACGTACCTGATGTCGGCAAACATTCTATAATATAGCGCTGCCTGAACGGTTTGAAATAAAGAAATAAAATCTTCAGTAGAGATCTTCATTACTTTTAGCTTTACAAAAAAGTTCACGACACCATATCATCGTCGTCATCATCTCAGCCATTATGGCACACTCACAAACGATAGTTGCATTTGGTTTTATGTATTTTTTTGCTATTTATGTTATCTCGCTTTTTTTTTTTGTATATGTATGTTGTAATTTGTGTGCTGTAAGTAATGCAAATAAAATTATCTATCTATCTATCTATCTACCCGTCCATTGCTGGACATAAGCCTCCCCGATAGACCGCCATAAAGAACGGTCCTGAGCCACCTGCATCCACTGACTCCCTGCAACGCATTTCAGGTCGCCACTCCATCTACTGCGTTAACACGACACCATATATCTTAATTTAGTACTGTTATGTAATGACTGTTATGTTATGACTAATATGTTGTGCTATGACTGTTATGTTGTGACTAATAAGTCTTTTGCTAAAATGCTAGTTGATAAGTAATATATTGATAGTTGATAAGTAATGACTAACAAGTCTTTGTTACGATAAGTAATGTTTATCTGTAATGTTTATCTATATTTTGGAATGTCTATTTGTATTTGTAAGTACAATGTAATCGCTAACTAAGAAGCCTTTGCCAAAAGCTCCTCTCTGATAAAATACCACTGTCATGAAATCATACACCATTAGCCTTTGTTACAATACCATTAGCTGATGAGTAATATTTATCTGTATTCGCAATTGTGTACCATGAGCATCATGTTATCATTAGTCGAGAACCCCTCTCCGATAAACTCACCTTATATAAATACTGCCTCAAATCAGTTCGAGGACAGTTCCATTTCCGAATTCATATTGTAAACATCTAATTGTACTATTTCTGTGTAAAGTAATAAAGCTAGTTTTTAAAAAACAAATCTTATCATTCGCCACGTAACAAATTTGGCGCAGTCGGTAGGATCTCGCATAAGACGAAGTGCAACGTGCAGTTGATCATCGGGACAGCATCGCCCAGCAGAGCAACGCGCGGTAGCTACAGGCTTTTGAAACACTTCGCCGAACATGCAGCTCCAAATACTTGTATTGTTATGGTGAGTGGTTTGAATTTGTTCGCTCTCTAAATCCTTTAAATCGCATCTATCCTAATTCTTTTTATATATATATATTTATTTTTCTTTTCTTTCCTATATACCTTTCTAATGCCACTAGAAATAAAAAACGAAAGAATGGCTCTAGATATCTCTACATTATTAAAATTAATTCCGACGTTTGACACCAAAGAAAATAACCAACTATATAGATTTGTTCGATCTTGCAATTCTGCCTTTGCTTTAGCCTCTTTAGAACAAGAATCAATCCTCTTAGTATACGTTTTAAATAACATCACTGGCTCAGGTGCCTCCGATGTCCATTGTAAACAATACAAAACATGGATTGAACTCAGATCGTTCCTTATCGAAAAATTCTCGCATGTAAAAACGATTAGCCATCTAAGCCTAGAACTACAGTCTATGTTCCAAAAACCAAACGAAACAATGACTGAATATTTTCACCGGGTAGACCTCTGTAGGAGTAAAATCGTAGAAAAACTAACAGCGGAAATTTTAGATGAGACGCTCGCAGGTCGGTTAGCGACCACAGAAGAAACCGCCTTATCGGTATTTATCAACGGAATTAATTCAGACGTAGGAGCAATGCTGAGAACTAAAAACTTTAGTAATCTCTCCGACGCAGGTCGTTTCGCGCTACAGGAAGACAAAATTCGAGCAATGAATAATGCTAGGCAGGCACTATTTAGAGTATCAGCCGCTAGTAGGACTGTTAATAGTCCTAGACCGCACGTAAAATTTACGATTGACAATCGATCGATGACGCGACCTCCTAATATATACCAACAGAATACATCAAAAACGCCATCATATCAAAACGTTATTTGCAATTACTGTAAGAAACCAGGCCACCTCATCGCCGATTGTAGGAAACGAGCATATAATAATAATATCAGAAACTCGTTACAAGAACAGAACATATCGCCCCAACAAAATTTCCGTGCATTACCTGCCGCTAAAATAAATAATTTAAACCATTTAGCGGCCAGCGAAGCGAGCAGTTCGGTGGAAACCGCTTTAACGTCTTGCTCACCTCATCAAACACAGACATCGACCCAGGAATTAAACCTGGAGGACCTACAAATAGATTCTTAGAAAATAATCAAATTTCGAGGAAGTTTAACGCTTATACGCCGCATTCAGTCCATCGGGGACCGGCTAGTACTAGCTCCATAGTTAAAAATAATCAGGTACAGAACATGTCCTGTTATCAAAAACGATTTTGTGACGCTAGTACGCAAACGAGTAAACTTCCTAACTTTCATCATATTCATCAAAATTCGAATTCTAAATCTTCCATATCTACTCAAACTCACGAAATCATTATAGCCGAAACTAACGGACAGGGTAACCAGCCCCAAACCCTAGGCTTTACACAAAATCCTAAATCCACTAGTATCGATAATTCTAACTCTACAATATTCACTAAATCCAGTCGCAAATCAAAATCTAGGTCAAAAGACAAATCTAAATCCTTGAAAAGAAAAACTCATATCAAATCGTTCGCTATATCTGCATTAAATGACGTGCCACCTGAAAATCTACTACACTGTACTTTTTTCATTAAAGAAACACCCGTCACTCTCTTAATAGACACGGGAGCAGGAATCTCAGTTATCAGAGACGATAAAATAGGTTCAATTGCTTTGGATAAATCCAACATCGTGTCAATTGTAGGTATCTCTAGCACCCAAACTTCGACAATCACATCAGGAACTGCCAACATATCCCTAGATGATTTACCTGAATTCAAATTCCACGTCGCCAACCTTAATATAAAAGCAGACGGTATTCTGGGAAACGACTTCATGACTAAATTTAATTGTAACATTTTTATTCAATCCAAAACGATGAGAATAGGCAGTAAATCGTATAAACTTCATTATATGGGCGAATATCCTGAAAATAATACTATCACTGATAAACGAATAATTAGTAGTCGAACAGAAACCGTAATTACGTGTAACACAAATAGTATCAACTCTGGGACAGCAATAGTCGAAAAACAAACTATAAGCAACGGCGTTATTATTCCTCACGCTATAGTCAACGTTCGAAACAATACATTTTCAATTACTTGTATAAACACTAATAATTCCGATAAAGTCATTAAAACACCAAATATCGAAGTCCAGCATTAACATTGACGAATTAACAAAAAATAACAATAGTCAACCACTTCATAATTTTAACTCGATATCGCAGACCGACAGACAAAAGAAAGTATTGTCCCTTATCAGACGAGACCATTTAAATAAAGAAGAGTCAACATCATTAGATAAAATTATTTCTGAATACAGTGACATATTTTTCCTAGAAGGTGACTCATTGTCATTCAGTAACCATACAAAGCATCAAATCCCTACTACCACTAACGTACCCATTCATGCCAAAACATATCGCTTACCTCAAGTTCACGAAAATGAAATAAAAACCCAAGTAAAGAACATGCTAGACCAGGATATCATTAGACCTAGCAATTCCCCTTGGAGTAGCCCTATTTGGGTAGTACCTAAGAAACTAGATGCTTCCGGGAAACAAAAATGGCGTTTAGTCATAGATTATCGTAAATTAAACGAAGTCACAGTGGGTGATAGTTATCCCCTTCCTAACATTACGGACATACTAGATAAATTAGGACACTCCCAATACTTCACTACGTTAGACCTCGCATCAGGATTCCACCAACTGGAAGTCGACCCCAATGACATCTCTAAAACAGCTTTCAGTACCCCTTACGGCCATTACGAATACAAACGAATGCCTTTCGGGTTAAAAAACGCCCCAGCTACGTTTCAACGAGTAATGGACTCTGTATTATGTGGATTACAAGGAGAAAGATGTTTTGTCTATCTCGACGATATCGTTATCTTTGCCTCTAGCCTCCAAGAACACGAACAAAAACTTCAAGAAGTATTCTCTCGTCTCCGCAAATATCATCTTAAAGTACAACCTGACAAATGCGAATTTCTTAGACGCGAAGTAGCCTATCTAGGTCACATAATATCCAATGAAGGCGTCAAACCGAATCCAGATAAAGTACGTGTTGTTCGAGATTTTCCTATTCCTAAGTCTTGTAAAGATATTAAAGCGTTCCTAGGCCTCACAGGATACTACCGTCGATTCATATCTAACTTCAGTAAACTAACAAAGCCTCTTACGAGCCTGTTAAAAAAGGACGTGCCTTTCGTATGGGGTACGACCCAACAAAATTCATTTGACGAATGTAAACGTCTCCTTACCAATCCTCCTATATTACAATATCCCGATTTCGCTAAGGAATTTATTCTAACCACAGATGCTTCGATTAACGCAATAGGTGCCGTCTTATCTCAAGGCGAAATAGGTAAAGACTTACCTATCGCATACGCCTCGCGCACTCTTAATAAGGCCGAAAGTAACTATTCGACAATTGAACGCGAGTTACTGGCAATTGTTTGGGCTGTTAAACATTTTAGACCTTATCTATTTGGTCGAAAGTTTAAAATCGTGACTGACCATAAGCCCCTAACATGGTTTTTTTCTATTAAAGACCCGGGCAGTCGTTTAGTTCGCTGGCGCCTTAAACTTGAAGAATACGAGTACGAAGTTATCTATAAAGCGGGTAAAAACAATACTAACGCGGACGCACTCTCACGACCTCCTATTCATAACACCAATGTTATCGATAATACTGAAAACGAACCTCCTAACACATGCGAAAACATTCCTGAAGATTATTTACAAATGAATTACGAATACTTCATGCAAAATTCCTCATATAGTTTCGACACTCCAAACCTTCATATTTCCTCAGATCGCCTCTTAGACGACCGTCACAAAAACATATTTATACCCTCTTCATGCGAACTATCCGATAAAAACGACCTTTTTAACGAAGCTATCTCTATGTGTTCTCAAGTAGATCCATATTTAAATAAAATCAAAGAACTCTATGACGTCGATCTCCTAGTCTCAGACAAGAACCAGAACATCATATTTGGTTGTTTAAGACCTACACACTTTGACTCATGGGACTCCGAAAGTTATTTCAAAATTCTCCTTAACTGCTTACAAAATTACAGTTTAAAATCACTTCACATTCCTGACTTAAAAAATGACCCTACTTGTAAACTCAAGGGCAACGAACAACTCCACATCACAGCTTATCTTGCTGATGTATACGAGTGTAAGATTACTATATGTGAAAATAAGGTTAAAAATCCCACATCAGAGGAAATTCCCGAGATCCTGAAAACTTTCCATGATGACCCCTTAGCAGGTCACAGAGGCATAGTAGAAACTACGCGTAAAATTAGAACCGAATATTTCTGGAAAGGAATGTCCGATACTATTAAGAATTATATAGAAAATTGTCAAGTTTGCCAACGAAGTAAAATCCAAAGAAAAACCTACAAAGCCCCTATGGTTATCACTTCTTCTTTCAACGAACCATTTGAACGCGTAACAATCGATTTAGTGTCATACTCAGAAGTAACCAATGATTCAAATAAATACATACTCACGCTACAAGATGATCTGACTAGATTCGTTCAAGCCTATCCTATAATAGACAAACAAGCAACAACGATAGCTAAAGCCTTATTGACCTTCTGTCAACACTACGGCATACCCAAAAGATTCCATTCAGACCAAGGCACCGAGTTTGTTAACAGCGTCGTTAAACAACTTATGAAATTACTCGGATCCAATCATACTGTCAGTACTGCTTACCATCCGCAGACGAACGGTGCTCTCGAACGTTTCCACGCTACTCTGCGTGACCATATAAGAATGTACCATAAGCGAAATCAATCAAATTGGGATCAAATAATACCCTTTGCTGTTATGTGCCATAATACATCAATTAATCAATCAACCGGTCTCACACCTCACGAACTACTATTCGGTTACAAACCTCGATCATTATATTCGTTTAAAGAAAACAACGATTACACAACGCATGATTATTTGCGCGATCTTAACGAACGACTTAAGGTGTCACGAGATATTGCCCGTCGCAACGTACAAAATATGAAAGAAAAAGCTAAAGAACGTTATGATGGTAATATAAGGAATATAGCCAAGTTCAGTATAGGCGACAAGGTTATGTTGAAAGTACCGAATCCAAACAATTTGGAAAATAAATGGGATGGTCCTTACGTCGTAACCCGACTCGGATTCAATGAGAATTACGTCATACAAAAGTCAGGCAAAAATCAAACGGTGCATGCTAATCGCCTAAGGCCATTGTGTGAACCAACTACCGAAAAACTATAACTTTTAATTTTAGATTAAGGTACTAAAGTAAGTCAGAGTATACATATATATATATAAGTTATTCATTTTATTTCAGGGTGCAAACCATGGCACACCCTACAACCTCTCCCGTAGTATATGACGAGGATAGTCTAAAGAAAAAATTAGAACGTTTAATGAATAATCCATATATTAGTTTCGTAATATGTTCTATCATTAAATTAATCTTTTACGTTATCTTATATAAAATATATAAATTTATTAAAGGAAAACTATACAAATAATAACCTTAAAATATATATATATCTTTACAGGTACTCCTCAACTTTTGTTGAAGGGGATACCCGAATACTACCCATACCTTCAAAATCAGGTCTCTATTTTGAAGAAAACGGAGAAATTCTAATCTCTGAAAATTCGTGGAAATTATTAGTGTATAGAGACTTAGAACCACTATTTTTAACTCATGATTCTATAAAAAGACTCACACAAAATTATCAAAATCTCGTCGCTAGACACACGACACTACCGAGCGTAATTACGACAAGTTCTTTCATCAAAGCCAGTTTAAACAAAATAGACTCCAGATTAAGCGAATTAAACTACTATACCGCAGGTAGCTTAAATAACAAACGTAGTAAACGTGAACTTATAGACGGTGTAAGCTCAATATTAAAATGGCTTATCGGAACACCTGACGCCAAAGATGCGAAACACTACAATGAATGTATCGAACAGTTAGAAAGACAACAGATTTCGACTGACGCAATCCTAAGACAACAACTACAGATAATCTCTTCGACAATTAAAAATTTTAACGAAACCTTACTGAAAATCTCTTACGACGAACATTTAATCAACGAAAACATTGCTAAAGTTAATTCTTATTTTAATACCACGAACAAATTAATTTTCAACCTTACCATTTCTGAAGAAATATCCACGCTAGCGATACAAATACTAGAGTCAGTAACATCATTAGAAAAAGACATTGACGACATAATAATAAGCATTTTGTTCATTAAATCAGGAGCCATTCACCCTTCGATTATATCAATTAACCGTCTATATAAAGAATTATTATCCTCAAGTCCCGCTAGAGTGAATAAAAATCTAGTAGCTCCTATAAAGCTATCAAACATACATCAAATCCTCGAATCTGCTTCGATTACATCTTATATCTATATGAATAAAATTATATATATTTTAGAATTCCCTTTAGTTAGAAACGATAGGTTTACCTTATATCACATATACTCTATTCCTATTCTGCATCCCTCATCAACCTTATATTCCACGATCCTCCCAGAGCAAACATTTCTTGCCATGAACAGTAACAGACAGCAATACGTCACAATGAACGACTTGGGAAAATGTAAGAACTTTGTTACGGAAACAAAAGTCTGCAACGATCTCCCAGTATATAACGTGAACACCAGGCCTACCTGTGAAACTGCCATACTTACGACAACAAGACAAGACGTGCCAGAAATTTGTCAAGTTACTACGTTTTCGGCGAATATTAACACACTGCAACCCATCAGAAACAATAAATGGATCTACATCTTACAACATACAACGCCGTATACCCTAGAATGTAAAGATGAAACAAACCACGGTGAAATCTCCGGAGCCGGCATCATATCATTGGAAAATGGCTGTAAAATGTACACTGCCTTCGTTACACTACTAGCTGAAGAAAATCTATCGACAAATATTAGTCACCCTATTGTCACCGTAGATCTGGAACAAATCTGCATTCCTGAAAACTTAAATATTAGAGAACCAGAACTTCTTCCAATAAAATTGAATAACATAGCGTTGGACTCTCTCAACACCATAAAGGAACAAATAAATCAACACTCTAAACTATTAAAAGATAATCAAGCTACTTTTGTTGAAAAATATTCCACAAAACTCTCAATTTCCAGCATAGCTATTGGGTTAGCCATGCTAACGTGTTTGTGTTATAAGTGTCACAAGAGACGTTTTCAATTCACCACAACACAACGTAGAGATGGCTGCATCCAGATTTTTAATAACTGCTTCGATCGCTCTCAACGCCGTCAACACATCGAAATTCCCATGGCATCATTGGAACCGAGAACGACGTCGTGTATATCCGAAGATGAAAGCGATGACGTCGCCACTCCACACCTTCATCAAAGATCGAGTAACAAAACTCAATCTTTATTCTAAGGGGAGGTGTTATGTAATGACTGTTATGTTATGACTAATATGTTGTGCTATGACTGTTATGTTGTGACTAATAAGTCTTTTGCTAAAATGCTAGTTGATAAGTAATATATTGATAGTTGATAAGTAATGACTAACAAGTCTTTGTTACGATAAGTAATGTTTATCTGTAATGTTTATCTATATTTTGGAATGTCTATTTGTATTTGTAAGTACAATGTAATCGCTAACTAAGAAGCCTTTGCCAAAAGCTCCTCTCTGATAAAATACCACTGTCATGAAATCATACACCATTAGCCTTTGTTACAATACCATTAGCTGATGAGTAATATTTATCTGTATTCGCAATTGTGTACCATGAGCATCATGTTATCATTAGTCGAGAACCCCTCTCCGATAAACTCACCTTATATAAATACTGCCTCAAATCAGTTCGAGGACAGTTCCATTTCCGAATTCATATTGTAAACATCTAATTGTACTATTTCTGTGTAAAGTAATAAAGCTAGTTTTTAAAAAACAAATCTTATCATTCGCCACGTAACAGTACCTCGACCAAAAAGACTGTTTTTATGTTAAAAGTAAAATAAATGTAATAAGCCGTTCATTTTAAAATCTTAAACAATATTAATGCAGTACTTTTTCACACCCCAAAATACCAGTTTTGCTAAAATGTATTGAACAGTTTAAGTTACACAAATAAATATTGCACCCGTGCGAAGCCGGGGCGGGTGGATAGTACTACTATATTATAATGTAGACGTGGGTAATATGGATATTAGGGGGGAAAGGGATTGTTAGTAATGGAGACTGAGAATCCCATTGCTAGCAATATACCCAACCAGGTCGACCTCCTCGCGGTTCCCCCTGGAAACTATCATGGTTAATTCCTGATGAATTCATCATGCTGGGCTAACTGGCCTGTATTCATTCTCACGTAAACATACATATATACATAAAAAAATATGGTAAAGATATAATAACTATTAAGAAACCTGTAACTAGAGCTGGTTTTGTTGACTCAACAAATAATTAAAGTCTTCTTTTAAAAATATTTACCAGAGGGAGACTTTGTACAAAAGTCGATTGCTTGGATACCTCTGTCCCATTCGTGTTTCAACTGTGAAGCAGTTGTGTTTGCATGGCTGTGTTTCGGTTTGAAGGGTGGGATATGGCGTGAATTTACTGGGTACAGAGGAATAACACCCGAGCCCTCAGGAATGGCAACGCATGGGGGGTATCATGGGCGAAACAGTATAATCTGTCATGTCCATGGTACTGCTCATGTCATATAGGCGACGGTTACCACTTTCCATCAGGTGGGCCGTCAGCTTGTTTGCCATTCTACGTTGTATAAAAAAAATGGAAATTGTCTTTTTGTGTTTACTGTACTCTTACATAAAAAAAAACTTACGAACTTTCATACTATTTTTTTTTCAATTCCCCGCATGTTATATTTAACGGCGCTGCGTGAATTTGTTTAGGCCACACCTCGAACAGTGAGTGATAAGAATTCGTAGAATACTATTTAGTATTATTATGCATATTTTACTGATGGGCACGGCCAACAAGCGGACGGCCCATCTGATAGTATACGCCTTCTCTAACCCTCCGCCAACCGTATAGGACATTATCGTCCGCGCCAAGTTTGGACCTGATGCATATCTTTGTAAGAAAAAAAAGGACGGGGCCTCGAACCCCTCTGTAAATTTTGAGGGAAGAAGGGATTGTTAATAATGGGGATCAGTAGCCCCATTGCTAGATCCTATCAGGTCGACTTCCTCGCGGTTCCCCCTGGAAACTATTGTATTCTATTCCAAGTGAATTCATCACGATAGGCTAACTGACCTGCCTTTTCATTCTCACCTATCATCTCTCACTGGTGCCCCGCCAGTGTATACCGTTAACGCAGGCGGGGTTACTATTTCATTATCATTTATTAAAAAAAAACCCTATGTAAAAAAACTTACACATGCGTGCATGGCAAGGTTTTGAAAGGCGCTTATATGAAGAATAAATCTCCAAAATATTTCTTCTTAAAACTAATTTATATCCAAGATATCGATTTTTTTTAGGGAAATTTTAGAAATTACGATTTTTGTAGAGATTATAAAATTTTATTTCAATGGGGATAAAGTATTCAAGTTAAAAACAATGGAAACAGAAAAAAGAAATCTAGGACATATTCCCCGATTTTTTTGGAATTTTTCCCTACCTTTAAGTAGGTAAAATTATCGTCTGGGACGATATCGTCCGTGACGGTTGACGGTGTGCAAAAAACACACGGTTGGCGGAGGGTTAATAAACAACAAGATAAAAAAATACATAATATACTGTGACGCCCATAGAACTCTAATGTGTTACAACTGAGAAGACTAAGGAGATATGCCTCCATTATCAGAAATCGATATTTGGCTATCTGACACTTTAGATTGTAATAAAACAAAACTGCGTCAAGGGTTTTATTTTTATTATTGTAGTACATACTTAATAAACTCCAAAAAAATTTAGGTTATCGTCATCACTACATAGTATAAAACAAAGTTGCTGTCGCTGTCTGTCTGTCCCTATGTATGCTTAAAACTTTAAAATTAATCAACGGATTTTGAAGCGAGTTTTTTAAATATTATTATATATATAGGTTCACCAGAGGGAGACTGTACAAAAGTCGATTGCTTGGGTACCTCTGTCCCATTCGTGTTTCGACCGTGAAGCAGTTGTGTTTGCATGGCTGTGTTTCGGTTTGAAGGATGGGATATGCTTATAGATAAAAGGGTGATATATACCACGTTCCATCAGGTGGACCGTCAGCTTGTTTGCCATTCTAAGTTGTATAAAAAAAAATCTAAGAGGGAGACTTATGTTAAGCAGTGGACAGTTAAACGCTGATATCACCATGATGACGCTTTTATTTCACTACGTATATAAATGATCTAATAAAACCAAATGATGTCAGATCTATTTATAATTAGGCATCTAAACTGATTCTGGGAATACCTGTGTTTGTCCCTCGCAAACACTGTTTCATTCGGAACATCACAATCTCTGTTCTCAGAATTGGCAAACGCTGCAAATGCCAGTAGGTAATGCCATACAAGTACTTACATAGATTTTTTTTTATAATACTGAGAAAACAAAAGGAAGCTGACAGAACAGTGTTTCCCGACCTTTTTTGTGCCATGCCCCACTTGAACATTTGTAAATTTTTTATGCCCCCATACATAATTTTTCCCCATAAAGTTTACTTGACTACTCTAATCGCCCAGTTGATATTTTGGTAACGTCAAACGAAATTATATCTAATTTTAAAATTTACAGCATTGTTTTTAATTTACTTTTTTTTTTGTTAAATTTGACACCAATATATACTGGTAGCATTGCATTTAATTTTTTTTATACAACTTAGAATGGCAAACAAGCTGACGGCCTAACTGATTGAAAGTAGTAACCGTCGCCTATAGACATGAGCAATACCATGGGCATAATAGAATATACTGTTTCGCCCATGATACCCCCCATGCGTTGCTATGTATGTACCCCCCATACAACCAGGTCGACCTCCTCGCGGTTCCCCTTGGAAACTATCATAGTTAATTCCTGATGAATTCGTCATGATGGGCTAACTGGCCTATTTTCATTCTCATCTATCACCCTTCACTGGTGCTCCGCCAGCGTATCCTGTTAGCGCAGGCGGAGTTACCATACCATTTTCACCCATCAAAAAAAAATACGAATTAACAATGATAGTTCCAGGGAAATCATGTGGAGGTGTGATAGGGAATATTGCTAGCAATGAGACTTTTAGACCTAATCACTAACACATTCAATGATAGAGGGTTTTTATGGGATGAAAATGAAATAACCACGCCTGCGCGATCGGTAATACCTTGGCGGAATACCAATGCGGGATGCTAATGCATCAGTTAGGCCATCGTGACGAATTCAACATTTTTTTTATACAACTTAAAATGGCAAACAAGCTGACAGCCCACCTGATGGAAAGTGATAACTGTGATAACATGAAATGACCATGACGAGTTCCAAGAAGACTGCGTAGACTAAGTGGACTCGATCTGATGAAGTATGCTGCTAACAATGGGACTATTAGACCCCATTATTGAGTATCTATTCCCGCCCAATGAGATAAAGGTGCCCATTCTTTTTTTTTTTTATTTTATTGAAGTTAACAAACAGTAATACGATATATAATTATAATAAGATTACATTTAAATGTGATTAATAGTACTACCAACAACGTTAACTACAGATTGCTATATAAAGAAAGAAAGTATATAAACATGCAAATATTGGCGAGAAGTGGAGCCGACCATTATATCTATTAATTAAGTTAAATTTATAAATAACATTGACACAACCACGTCACCGGTACCAATTATACAAAACAAACAAACAAAAAAGATATTTAAATATACACATGTATTTTATAATTTACTAATTATGTGCACGCATTACTAAATTCGTGAGAGAGGGAGGAGGTTACTAATTCCATTTTCATTTAATCCAATTTCAAATTGTAGCTTTTCCTTTAAATAAAGTCTGTATTAAAAATACGAAAGTTTGAAACAAGAGATAGATGGATGTTAGTTTGTTATTTTTTACGCAAAAACTACTAAACGGATTTGATAGAAAGATTCGGTACTCGGATAGTTTATATCCTAACTTATGACATAGAGTAAGTAGGATTTTATATAAGGATTCGAGCAGGCGAAGCTGCGGGACACGACTAGTACAAACCAAAGCTTTGAGGGCAAAGCAATAAACTGAGTTGTAATCATTTTTTTTTATACCACTGAGGTGGCAAACAAGCATACGGCCCACCTGATGGTAAGCGGTTACCGTAGCCTAGAAAATATATCTGTGTTACTATAGCACACGCATGAAAGAAGGAAATCGTTATATATATATATATATATATATATATATATATATATATATATATATATATATATTTTTTTTTTTTGTTGCTTTTCATTCCTTTATCTCTTTTACCGTATATATCTGTATTATGTCTATATCTGTATTATGTGTATGTTTGTATTGTTTTATTATGTGCTGTAAATAATGCAAATAAATTATTTATCTATCTACATAAAAATCTTCACTTACCTATAGCAATGATGCTCACGAGTAGTGCGTGGAGGCCGTAAACGTGCAGTTCATTAATTTTTCCGTCTACCATCCTGTAATAAAAAAAAAAAAGTTAAGTGTGCACTCTGTTTGCACAATCGATGGTGAAATCTTACTTATTTATTGTATTTACTTATTTATTTACACATACACTGAACAAACTTTTCATTCAAATAATATTGTTCATTAGATTTAGACACACTCTCTTTTAAAAAAAAAAATATACGTGTTACATAAGACAAAATAACATAAAAATTAAGAATACACAATTATATAATAACATCATTATTTTATTTTAAAATTACAGTAAAACAAGAAAAATACTTTAATAAAATACAAACTAATATAATAAAACTGTAAACTAGACATGGGAGGTATTTAAAAAAAAAGATCGGTCAAATGCGAGTTCAACTCAAACGCAGTGTTCCCTAAACAGGTGGATAAGTTAAATATTACCTTTATTGCTTGTCTTACAGGAAATAGATACCTAATAGTTATTATTATTGATATTTCAATTTGTAATTTATTATTTGGGATCTAAATTTTAGTTAAAAACTGGCAACATAACTAAATAATGTTTTCTTTTTTAGAGGTTTTTTGGCAATTACTTAAAAACAGTGCTAATTACATCTTTTTTTTTTATCTGTAATATTAAGCTATAATTATTTCATTTAAAAAATAAATATATTCAAATATTACTTTTTTTTAAGACTGTCCCTGTTAAAACAACTTAATTACGGTCTAATGTAGTAGGCGGCGATTTTTAACTTTTACCACATTTTTATGTTTAAATTTCTATATTCTAGATTTAGTAGCTCAGGGTGTAAAAAACACAACTCTGTTATCACTATGTTTTACGTTATATTATGAATTTAAAAACAATCAAAGGCCAATAATTTTGCATTAATATTAATTCCATTTATTATTCAAGAGCTCCACCGACAAGAGCGCAGCTCTTAAATGGATAGATAGATAGATTAATTATAGATTAAATCCGATTTTTCAGAATTACAATATTTTTTTTTGTTTAACAATCATTAATTTTAACTCTTAAACAATTCTGTTACATCTTGAAAATTACCACACCCTAAATATATTGAAATACTTTAAATACCTATATATTTATAGATAACTATAACATTACCACATAAATATGTTTCTAACACTTTAATATACTATGTACAATATTGCTTTACTACATCAAATAGTTTTTTCCTAAATATCTTTAATAGGATTTTTTATGCAACTTAGAATGGCAAATAAGCTGACGGCCCATCTGATCGAAAGTGGTAACCGTCGCCTATAGACATGAGCAGTACCATGGACATAACAGAGTATAGTCTTTCGCCCATGATACCCCTCATATGTCGCCATTTGTGAGGACTCAGGTATTATTCCTCTGTACCCTGTAAATTCACTGCCATATCTCTTTCAAATCGAAACACAGCCATGCAAACAACTGCTTCACGGTACAAACACGAATGGAACAGAGGTGCCCAAGCAAACGAATTTTACACAGTCACCCTATAGTAAATAAAAACCTAAAACACTTAGGTAAGTATTTATCTTTAGGTCTATCGGGAAGGCCTTGAATGATTAGATAGTACCTACACTCAAATAAATTCTTTGCACTGAATATCTAGTACCATGTATGAAATAAAACAATATAGATATATTTATTTATATTTAAATTAACTGTTCAAAGTAGCAGATACAGATGACTTAATTTTTTAAACACTTATATGATAACCTTAACTTTAAACACTTATATATAATAAAATAAATAAAATAAAAAAAAAAACAAAAAGTTTTAGTCTGTTATAGGTAATCACAATAATTATGATTGTTTTACAAATTAATAACATCTATAAAAATTAACATTTTACCTTTTTTGTTTATACAACTTAGAATGGCAAACAAGCTGACGGTCCACCTGATGGAAAGTGGTAACCGTCGCCTATAGACATGAGCAGTACCATGGACATAACAGAGTAGACTATACTGTTTCGCCCATGATACCCCCCATGCGTTGCCATTCCTGAGGACTCAGGTGTTATTCCTCTGTACCCAGTAAATTCATGCCATATTCCACCCTTCAAACCGAAACACAGCCATGCAAACACAATTGCTTTACGGTTGAAACACAAATGGGACAGAGGTACCCAAGCAAACGACTTTTGTACAAAGTCTATTAATTTATTGACATTATTATATTATTCTCTGACTGTAAATGTCAATTAAATTCTTTTAATGTATGTGTAATGCAGTGTATGACTCCCCCCCTACTAGATAGAGTGACGACCTGAAATGCATTACAGGGAGTCAGTAATGTAAATATGTAAATGTAAATA
Source organism: Galleria mellonella (assembly GCF_026898425.1). Taxonomy (NCBI): domain Eukaryota; kingdom Metazoa; phylum Arthropoda; class Insecta; order Lepidoptera; family Pyralidae; genus Galleria; species Galleria mellonella. The sequence goes on from NW_026442061.1 coordinate 3,877,368, forward strand.
TTTATTTCTCTCACAAATGACAACATAATACAATTTACAGCTACATAGGTAACAATTTAAAATAATCTTTGTGAGAGACTGGTGTCGGTACTAGGATAACCCGTGTTACAGATCACCAGGTTCCCAAACTCAAGGACAAGGACCAGAGGGACATTTAATAATGCATACGAATAGAAGTTAATTCTAACTACAGTCACAATATCCATGTAAATGTAAAATTATCAGTTGTTTCTTGCAAATTCTCCTCAGCTGATAACAACATCAAGAAACCCGCAGTACAATCATAAAAAATAGACGATTTAAAAGAGGTTTAATAACCTCTTTTATACAGTAATTTAATTTGAATAAAAGTTATTTCTATTCTAACTGGCAATCACTGAATCACTACAAAATAAAAAAAATATATAATACAATAGTACTTACGTGATTTAATTAAATAATATAACGGTTTAATTCGATTTCAGAACACTTTTTAAGAAGTTTAGATTTTCAAAAATTTTAATATCCACATAAAAATGGAATTGGAATTGTTTATTTTGAAATTCAAAAAAGCAAATAATAACAACGTTATAAGAGTAGGCACTGGCTTTATATCAACGGAATGCAGACAAAAAAAAATGTATGTTACCTTTTCAGAGTAACAATGCAATAAAACTTACTATACCTTAATCCAATATATCGATATTGACAATTAGCATACAAAATCTAGCTATTTCATAATGTAACATTTTCAAACAAGTACTTAGATTCAATTTCATATTTTTTTACTTTTCATTATTTTAATTTTTAACCTATTTTTTTAACAAGTGAGCAATGCTTATTTTCTTTGGTACATAAAACAATAATTAGAAGCATTGTGTCGAGCCAAATCACAAATGACAAACACAAATATTCATTTCTAAAGAATATATGTGTACATATAAAAGAATAATTATGCATATAAGACAAGTAGTTCTATTTGTAGTTATAACATTATTTCAATTAGATATATTAAAATCATTTTTATTAAAAGGTAAAATGTTAACGGGAAACAGCATAGTACTAATATAATTAATTAAATGTTCATATATACTTTTAAGTACTGTTTATATTCGTAATATACCATTACTTTTAATTAAATTTCAGTTCATATGGATAAATAGTAGGAACCATGATAAAAACAACATTCAAGAATTTTAGTTAGATTTTACAAATTCAACAAAATTTTTAATATTATATAGAAATTAGCTCCGGTACTATATGAACGAACATAATAATTACTTAGACATTACATGCAAACTTTAATTATACTTAACAATATTAATTATAATTGCTTTACTGTTTACTCAACGAAAAAAAAAATTGAAAATTGAGCTAAAAACGTTTATTCATTGTATTATATAACATTGAACACAGTTTTTTCATATTTTTATTAATTTCTACGTAATTTATTAAAACTAAAACATCAATTATTTTAGTATTAAAAAAAAATATATAAGTGAAGCGCTATTTTTCAAATCGTGCCAAACTTTAACTGTCATGACGCCTATTCAAAAGAGGCATGATTTGTCATGATGATGTTTTTTAATTTGTGTGGTAATATAAAATGATAGAAAAACGTAATTCCAACAAGAATGTTGGAATGTCACAGGTTGGTTTGACTTTACAGCCTTTTTAAAAAAATATGTCTCACGGCTCTGGATGCACGTCCTTAGAAGCCTCTTCTATTTTTTTATTTTTCTTTAAAAGCCTCTTTTTTAAAGTTCGTGTCCTATGAATGTGAATCTTAACCCTGTATTTACAGATTTATTGACATATTTGACAATTGTTTCTAAGCTGATCCCTAAGAACAAGGCATTACATAGAAGGAATGATACAATAAAAACTGTAAATCATATGATTGCCTCCTTTCTTCTTATATAAATATAATTAGTGAAAAGAGGACGTAAGATACACCATTAATTGCTACTTTTCTCTATTAATAGCAAGTTAGTGTATAGAAAATGTTTGATATGTCAATTATTTGTCAATGACAAATTTTATAGTACTAGATTATATATTCGACACTGTTTATATAGAAAGTATGCAAGCAGGTTGTATCTAAATTTGGTAGATTATAAGGCCGTATAACATTTTCTGTATATACCACCAAATTTTATAGTCATTAGTTAAATCGTTAAGGCATTAAAAGGAAACAAACAAATTAACTTTTACATTTATAATATTAGTAAGGACTTTAATAGCATTTTTTAATAAAGCAAGTTATTATTTTAATCTACCCACCAAAATAATGTATTATAAAATATAATTAAGTAAATACTAATATATACTCACAATTGCACATGTTTACTGTATTTTAGTTTTACACTATTCAAAATAAAATAGCACGGCACTTGCGTGTCTAAAAACGATGAAAAATAGGTCGTCAAATTGAATAAATGTTATAGAATAAATTCAAATTTCTTATTGTAGTCGCATTGTAAGGAACGGTCAAAATACGAAACTACGCAGTTATATTTTTACATTTGGTTCTAAGTAAACATTGCATATAAATGTGGCGCATGGGTATTTCCCCTTGAATAAATTTTCTTTTAGATTAGAAGAGGGATTTACGTATTTATGTATCTTCATATTTTCATTCCGTTGACTTTTGACATTGACATGTGAGCAAATGTCACTTTCTCATGCCTCTGTATCAAAGATTTCAGACGATTATTTCAAATATTAATATATATTAATAATAGTTTGTGATTAATATATACTTATTGAAATAAATTTAAGATTGGAAAAATAAATTAAAAATTTAGAATTGTTTAATATTTATATATTAAATAATGAATTGAGAACATTTAAATGTATTGAGTATTAATTTTACAAAGTACATTATATAAGAACAATATAAATAAACATAATGGTTGTATGTAAATATTTTCAACAAGGTTATTGCCGTTACGGTCAGAATTGTAGATTTGAACATGTTTACGGGTCGAAATATTCATATCACGGTAAGTTTACAATATTAATTATATTTCAGTTAATTATCAATTATTTATACAATGGTAAGCATGCCCAGTAATTATTTTAAAAACATCATAGACTCACATTCTCATTCAAATGTTACATCTAAAAGCGTCCTTTTTATGGTAAATATCGTTCTTAGACTTGAATAATACTGCAGCCAGAGATTGCATCGTCTAAAAAAGCTGTTTTCAAAATATTGGTCTAAAATCAATATTGTTTATTACATATTCAACAAAATTCAAGTCGACAGCATTCTTTACTACATTCCATTATAAAAATGCAGCTGAATGGATTTTTATTCACAACTTGGCCACACATGGAGGTTTTTTTTTGATGGGTGAAAATGGTATGATAACCCCGCTTGCACTAACGGGATACGCTGGCGTAACACCAGTGAAGGGTGATAGATGAGAATGAAAACAGGCCAGTTAGCCCATCATGATGAATGGAGGTACATGGAGGTATTATGTGCATAACAGTACACTCTGTTTTGTCCATGGTACTGCCATTTCTATAAGTTGCATAAAAAAAAAAAAAAACTCGGCCTGTTATGATTTGTATTATATGATGAAATAATTAATTTTGTAATTACCTCATGAAATAGTAAAGATTATGTAACCACTTGATTGTATTACTTTCAGCCAATACTCCCGCTTCACAGTCCACTAGTGGTGTAACTGACGAGCAGCTTGTAAACCAAGTGCAATCAGATGTACAGGCTGCACTCAAAGGATCACAGTGGTTGTTATCCAGTTATGCACCGTTTAAGGAGAAACCTGTGTTCCCCGGCATATTGGATCTTTCACCAGAAGAGGCCCGGCTATTAATTTATGAGGCTAAAGCTAACAACACATTAGGCCAAGCTGTAAGTGTATAAATTTTGCTATAGGGTGTAGTGTAAAAAGACCAGCAATTAGAGTGCCTACCTAAAATATTCTTTATTGAGCTAAAACATACATTTATAATAACATATTATTAATAAAGTAAGCAAAGATGCACTTAACTTTAAAAGATATTTTTGCTTGTCAACTTAGCACAGTGGTATAGGAAACAGCGAGTGGACAGTAATTTTTATGCAATTAATAATGATAAATAAGCTGATGGCCCATCTCATGGAAAGTGGTAACCATCGCCATGACATGAGCAATACAATGGACATAACAGAGTATACTGTTCTGTCCGTGATACCTCCCATGTGCTGCCATTCCTGAGGACTCAGGTGTCATTCCTCTGTATCCTGTAAATTCACTGCCATATCCCACCTTTCAAACCGAAACACAACCATGTAAACACAGCTGCTTCATGATAGAAACGAATGGGACAGAAGTAACATTTGTATTTCATAGAGCTTAGTGTGTATTTATTGTATGCTCGTTTCTTTCGTCGATTTTAGTGCGTGCGCCAGTGCGCCAGTTGACCTCACAGAAAAACCTTCCCATTAAGTGGTTAACCTACTTTTTTTTACCTGTATGTCTTATATAATGTCTGTGCTAATGCAGCAATTGTGATGATTTTTAGAATCTAAAAAACAAAATATTGGGCATTGCAACTTATATATATCCACTACATCTAATGCTTTATTGTGCACTGTATGCTCTTCTGCTTAAAAACCCATTAGTGACTTCATAGGTATACACTGTAGTGGCTAATGTGTTTTATGTATTTGATATTTTTGTGCAATATAGGTTTTTGTATTTTATGCACATGAATATTATTAATTCACTTTTGCACCACCCAACCTCTTCTATCGGGGGGAAGGGATTGTTAGTAATAGGGAAGTTAGTCCCCATTGCTATCAATATACTTTATCAGGTCGACTTCCACGCGCTTCCCCCTGGAAACCATCTTGACTAATTTATCATTGAATTTGTCACGATTGGCTAACTGACCTGCCTTTTCATTTTCACCAATTATCCCTCACTGGTGCCCTGCCAGTGTATAACGATAGAGCAAGCGGGGTTACCATTCTATTAATCATTTATTAAAAAAAAACCCTTTTATCTGTTCTCCCTTTACCAAAGGTTGTCTGTAAGAAATTGCCCTAGTTATAAGATCACTCTTTATGCCTTTATGTATATATATTAAACTGTAATTTATGTTACTGTATTTCACTTCAATTGTTTAACTGTTATTGTATATTTTTATGTTTCTATGTCCTCAGGAATGGCAAAGCATGGGGGTTATCATGGGCGAAACAGTATACTCTGTTATGTCCATGGTACTGCTCATGTCTATAGGCGACGGTTACCACTTTCCATAAGGTGGGCCGTTAGCTTGTTTGCCATTCTAAGTAGTATAAAAAAAATAAAGATGTAAATAAATAAATAATCTATAACTATTTCTTTTTCAGATCTCCTATATGAACAATCTTTACAAAGAAACACGACAAAAATATGAGCAACTTCTCCAGCCAACTTCAGCCATCACCAAAGTATTAAGGAGCATATACAAAGGTGAAGCTGTTACTTCTCCCTTTGCAAACACAACTTCAGGATTGAATGCGAACAATCCAAACGCCGCATCCGTTTTCCGAAGTGCCGTACAAAACAACTCGGCATTTGGTACAAATAGTACTGTAACTAATAACACACCATCTATTTTCGGTCAACAATCAAACAGTATTTTTTCACAGAGCCCCGACAACTCGGCTGCAAAGTCAATATTTGCACAGGCAAATCAAAATGTTTTTGGTTCGAGCCAAACAATTTTTGGCCAAAATCCACCGACCAATAATTTTGGTCAAAGTCCGTCAAACACTTTTGGACAAAATCAAATAGCTAATAATCAAGCGACCAGCAATATTTTTGGATCACCACCTTCAGATAATGCAGCTGCAAAATCGATTTTTGCACAAGCTAACCAAAATATTTTTAGCAGTAACCAAACCGCGCAAACTCCGCACAACGTTTTCGGGAGTGCTTCCCAATCAGTGTTTGGGTCGCAACCGTCTTCGCTTCAACAAAATCAGAATGTGTTTGCGACACAAGCGAATGTTTTCCAAGAAGTAAAACCGAGTGTTGGCAACGTGTTTGAGCAGCCAGCACACGATACTGGCGTGTATAGTATGATGGACGACATTTCACCGGAGGATATGGAGGATTTTAAAAGTGATGAGTTTAAACTGGGCCTTATTCCAGAAGTCCCACCACCGAAAGGTCTTTGCTTCTAGTTTTATATTAATACAGTTTTAGCAGTTATTTATGTGTATTTTAGTTTTAAGTATTAAGTTATTTTTTGTTATGTGTCATAAATGTTTTTATTTAGTCATTTTTAAATATTAGTAAATGTAAATCAATAGGCGCTACATGAAGCTTTTAAAACCTAATTACTTTCTTCTAATTAATAGCATTCATAACTTTATCTTACCAAAATGTGGCCAATATCATGATTGATTACAAATTAGTTAATTTTAAACTTTTGCGTTGTTTACACACAATTTTAAATACACAATCGGAACTTAACGCGATGTAAAAGCTTTTACAGGTAAATAATACCTACATACCGAGCCCTCTAGACAAGTGGCAAGCAAATTCGTCGATGGAATCGGCATCGTTACCGAGTCTGTGAGATAGAATGAGATAGCAACGTCGGATGTCTCATTTCAACTCACGGTCTCGCTAGCGATGTCGATTCCATCGACGATCGCTTGCTATTTGTCTAAAGGGCCTGCTTCTTTATTGGCGACGTTTCGACGTGGATTGCACGTCGTGGTCACGACAGGACTGAAGTGGGCGGCGTCTTCGTCTGGCAGCTCGTGCAGTCTCTTCGGATAGCCCTCACAGTCTCACTATTATTTTTCTGCGATCACAGATACTATTTACTTGTATTATCTTTTTCATCCCGAATGTGTATTTAAAAATAATTATATTATAAATTTTCAAAAACAATTGAACATTTTGAAAAATGTTTTTGTTCGATTATTTAAAAAGTGTTCTTGCTAGCAAATTAAAATGTATACATACCCTTAAAATTGATGAATTGTTTTTAAAAACTGACATATAATTACAATGTTGTCACATTTTCGATAAGCTAAATTTAAGAGGGAGACTTTGTACAAAAGTCGATTGCATGGGTACCTCTGTCCCATTCGTGTTTCAACCGTGAAGCAGTTGTGTTTGCATGGCTGTGTTTCGGTTTGAAGGGTGGGATATGCCGTGAATTTACTGGGTACAGAGGAATAACACCTGAGTCCTCAGGAATGGCAACGCATGGGGGGTATCATGGGTGAAACAGTATACTCTGTTATGTCCATGGTACTGCTCATGTCTATAGGCGACGGTTACCACTTTCCATCAGGTGGGCCGTCAGCTTGTTTGCCATTCTAAGTTGTATAAAAAAAAAGGTAAGGATAAAGATATATTTATTTAACAAAGTATGTTTGAATAAGCACAGAATTTATCATCGATTCCTACACTGGGCTGAGCGTGTCCTGTAGGAAACAGGATTCGTGTTATCATATACATGCACACAGATATAAACATAGGCTTTTTAGCAGTACTGATAATTGTTTATCTACTAATTTATGTAATGTAGTTATTTTTATTTAGATCTCACCACTAATACACATGTATGGATAAGTATTATGTATATGCGTGCGTGCGTGCGTGCGTGCGTGCGCGTGCATGCGTGCGTGTGCGTGTGTTTGTATGTATGTGAACAGTATTTTCATTTATATGATTAACAGATATATCTATATATATGCATAATAGAAATTTATATGAACTTTCTATGTTTGTCGTATTCGACAATTGTTTCAACTTCATCCAGAAGTGTTTGCGCTCAAACATGTTATGATTTTTTATTTTGTATATAATGTAAAAGAAAAATCAGTTATGATACTGTTGCGTTATTTTAATATATAAAATACTATTTGTACTAGTATTATAAAGAGGAAAGATTTGATTGTTCGTATGTAATGGAAAAACTCAGAAACTACTCGACCGATTTCAAAAATTGTTTCACCTATAGAAAGCTACATTATCAGTAATTAACATCAGCTATATAATGTTTTCGAAAAATCTACAGGTTTTGACAGATTTACTGTTGCTAGCACTATTTAAAAAACTTATCAACAATGTCAAAAGTGTCTTATCTTTTTCTTTTGCGCTAATTTTTCGATTTGAATTAAAATCAAACACTATATAATGGTTTGTTGATTTAAGTTTTTATAAATAACTCTGTCATTGTATGTCCTTTGATCTCGATCAAGTTAGAAATGTTACCGTGAACATCGCTAAAAATAACATGTTTTTATGTTTATTATTTTGTTTTATTTATAACCATTTTATTTACGCCATTTGGTAATTATTTGTAACGTAGAAAGAAAATGTCCATGAACACTAATACCACCTTTCCATCAGTTGAGTCTATGGCTTCGTATTTCTATTAGTTGCAAAGACGTCTGCATGGGTACTGTTGTCCCAGTTGCACCAGTGATAGATGATAGATAAAGATGAAGGCAGGTCAGTTGGCTCATCGTGAAGAATTCCACAAAAAATAGGTTTCTAGGGGGAACTGCGTGGAGGTTGTAAAAAAAAAAAAAAAAGGTTGATCTGTTAGGGTATATTGCTAGCAATAGGGCTGTTAGACACCATTGCCACATAATAACGGGATACGCTGGCGGAACACCAGTGAAGGGTGATAGATGAGAATGAAAACAGGCCAGTTAGCCCATCATGATGAATTCATCAGGAATTAACCATGATAGTTTCCAGGGGAAACCGCGGGGAGGTCGACCTGGTTGGGTATATTGCTAGCAATGGGATTCTCAGTCTCCATCACTAACAATCCCTTTCCCCCCGAGTATAACTTAGTTGTATACTTCATAATATAAGGTTCCAATCTTTTTTCTGTCGTGAAAAGCTGTTTCAAGTTAAAGAGTGGGATATGGGAATGAAACTACGGGGTATAATAAATACCATAGTCTCTAGGAATGACATTCTAGTACAGAATATTCTGACATAGTGCTGTTCAGTCTATCATTATTATATCAGCCTTTAAATGTCCACTGCTGAATATAAGCTACCCCCTAGGGGGGTTTGCCAGTAGTTGCCATGCTTGGCAGGTGGATTGGCAACCGCAACAGTTACGCCTTGGAGATGTTTTAAAATGGACGCTGCTACACATCCTCCCTTAATCGCCTCTTACGACACTCATAGGAAAGGAACTGGTGGTTAATTCTATGCTGGAACTACACGGGATTTTAGTTCAGTCTACAGACGCCGGTTACCATTTCCATCAGGTGGGTCAACAGTTTTGTTTGTCAATGTAAGCATCCCAAAAAGGTTATATAGGATTAACTCTTGAGGGATTCTGTTACGGTAAAGAAGAATAATTTTAGTATAAAACCTTATTTATTTACTTATATACTACTAATTTATTTATACGTACATTTTAATAAATATTCTATTTGCAAGATTTAATAACAGTAGTACGGGCTCTTGTCTTTTTTTTTTTATACAACTTAGAATGGCAATTAAGCTGACGGCCCACCTGATGGAAAGTGGTAACCGTCGCGTATAGACATGAGCAGTATCATGGACATAACAGAGTATACTGTTTCGCCCATGATACCCCCCATGCGTTGCCATTCCTGTGGACTCAGGTGTTATTCCTCTGTACCCAGTAAATTCACGCCATATCCCACCCTTCAAACCGAAACACAGCCATGCAAACACAAGTGCTTCACGGTTGAAACACGAATGGGACAGAGGTACCCAAGCAATCGACTTTTGTATAAAATAATATGATGTGAAACACGTGCTTTGTGACTCTGTTCTGGGAGGTTAAAGAGCCATTTATGTGAAGGGTGGGATATGACCGTGAATTTACAGGGTACAGAGACAACACCTGAGTTCTCAGGAATGGCAACGCATGGGGGGGTATCATGGGTAAAACAGTATACTCTGTTATGTCCATGGCACTGCTCACGTCTATAGGTGACGGTTACCGCTTTACATCAGGTGGGCCGTCAGCTTGTTTGCCATTCTAAGTTGCATAAAAAAAGTTTAATATAATTAAACGCGCTGAGTTTAATGGGCTCGTACCGAGGGTCTGAAGTTAATGAATTAGCACAGATTCAAAGACGTTTTATAACTAGAGTAATGCGGGTTTTTGACCATAGACAAAACAGGACAGTTTGTAGTCACGTGACCTATTTTTTTTTATACCACTGAAGTGGCAAACAAGCATTACGTCCCTCGTGATGGTAAGCGGTTACCATAGCCTGTGAACGCCTGCAATGCCAGGGGTACACGCGCGCGTTACCGACCCTGAAGAAACCTTTACCCCCCTTTTGAAGAACCCCATGCTGTAAATCTGACAAGTATTTAAAAAAAATGTAATAAGACCTCGAGGTTGTCACGTGCATGCTGCTTATCTTATTCATGTTTACTTGATACATCAATGTTCTATCTCGCCGAGGTATATCTGCTTGTCGCTGGACGCTGACAGCACGATCGGCTCTGTGGGGTGGAAGTGCACGTCGTTGAGTGATCCGTTATGCCCTGGCAGTCGATACAACACTCGTCGCGTCGTAGTGTCCCAAACGTACAGGAACCGGTCTGCAGATCCTGCTGATACCTGTAATGGGGAGGGAAGGGATTGTTAGTATTGGGGATCTAATAGCCTTATTGCTAGGAATATACTCTATAAGGTCGACCTCCACGCGGTTCCCCTTGGAAATCATCTTGATTAATTCTTTATCAATTTGTCACTATGGGTCAACTGACATGTTTTATCCTCACCTATCATCCCTCATTGGCGCCCCGCCAGTGTATACAGATAACGCAGGCGGGGTCACGTTACATTGTCATCCATTAAAAAAAGAAACTAAAAAAATAATACTCGTATAAATAAGTTATATATATATATATATATATATATATATATATATATATATATATATATATGTATGTATATATATATATATGTATATGTTTGGTTGTATGTGTTAATTTATGTATGTATATGTATATGACTATGCTGTCACAGATATTATTTTTTACAAATCTATCTTTCTTAACGCGCCACCTACCCTTTCTACCCAAATGTTGTCTGGAAGAGATTGCTTAGCAATAAGACCGCCTTTTGTACTACACTATGTTGGTGCAATAAAGTGTCAAATAAATAAATAAAAAAAATATATATATATATATATATATATATATATATATATATATATATATATATATATATATATATATATATATATATATATATATATATATATATATATATATATATATATATATATATATATATATATATATATATATATATATATATATATATATATATATATATATATATATATATATTGAATTGTTTTATGAAGGATCAAATTTTGAATCATGGGCGAAACAGGATACTTTGTTATGTCCATGGTACTGCTCATGTCTATAGGCGACGGTTACCACTTTCCATCAGGTGGGCCGTCAGCTTGTTTGTCCATTCTAAGTTGTATAAAACAAATCCTGATATGATATAAACATACTATGTTTATGTGATGTACAATGCTAATTATATATAGTATGCAAAATCTTTTCTGAACTGTTTTTACCAAAGAAATATAAGTTGTAAAACAATATTTTGCATCTCTTAACACAACACACACATCACAATATATTTAGCTGTGAATTTAGTATTTAGTATGAGAGTGGACATTTCTTTTTGACGTTTTGAATTTTTAGTTTAATGGGATTTCTGTTATAGTATTTTTTTTATTATGGGCAATAGTATAATCAAAAGATTGAAATGGAGATGGGCATGCCATATGGTAAGAGGTAGCACTAAATGGGCCAACACTGTAACAGAATGGAGTCATCATTACAGAACTAAAAGGAAAAAAGGCCAATATAAAAGATGATCGGATGAAATCAAGCGGGTTGGCTCAGGACAGTAAGAGAGAGAAAAAGATAGAAGACGCTGGAGGTGGCCTTTGTGTTGTATCTTTTTCCTCTTCATGTGGCATAGCACAAAGTGCATCCGCCAAAAACAAAGTTTGGGAAAAAGCATTTTAGTAAAGGGAGTTTTGGATGACAGAATTTAGGATAGGGATCAGAAAAGTTGAATTTTGGATAAATATAAGAAAAAAGACAGATACCTAATAGAAATTACAATATAAAGGGTACATTGACCCAGTGACTAGTGTGCAGGGTGACCAGTAATAGTGTAATTATAATTTATGGTAAACTAATAAAGGCTTTAAAAGTGAAATGGAAGGATTTCGATTATAAACTGCAGTAAATTAATATAAGGCCATATGTAACTTTCTCACTTTTGGCCAATATGGCAACACTATAGCTAGAGCCGAGAATCTATAATCCGAACCCAGAAGTAGAATCGTAAAAATGATTATTTAAATAGCTTGAATTAATTCCATTCTATAATGGTGAATTACCTTGGAGCCGTCTGGTGACCAGGCGCAGCGAAGTAGGTTCTTCTCGAAGTTGTGCTGGTGCCCCGACATGAGCTTCACGCAGCGGTCAGACGGCGCGAACGGCCGCACGTCCCAGATGCGAAGCGTGTTATCCATCGAGTTTGATAACAGGTACGAGCCGTCCGACGACAGGGACAACCCTGCATACATAGTAACAAGTTTTTTTTTATGCAACTTAGAAAGGCAAACAAGCTGACGGCCCACCTGATGGAAAGTGGTAACCGTTGCCTATAGACATGAGCAGTACTAAGGACATAACAGAGTATACTGTTTCACCCATGATACCCCCCATGCGTTGCCATTCCTGGGGACTCAGGTGTTATTCCTTTGTACCCTGTAAATTCACTGCCATATCCCACCCTTTATACCAAAACACAGCCATGCAAACACAACTGCTTCACGGTAGAAACACGAATGGGACAGAGGTATTCAAGCAAACGACTTTTGTACAAAGTCTCCCTCTGGTAAAGATGCGATAAAGATATGTCTATGATGCGACTTTTCTCTATTTTTTATAAATACAGGGGACAAACGAGCATTTTTTTTTTTTATACAACTTATAATGGCAAACAAGCTGACGGCCCACCTGATGGAAAGTGGTAACCGTCGCCTATAGACATGAGCAGTACCATGGACATAACAGAGTATACTGTTTCGCCCATGATACCCCCCATGCGTTGCCATTCCTGAAGACTCAGATGTTATTCCTCTGTACCCTGTAAATTCACGCCATATCCCACCCTTCAAACCGAAACACAGCTATGCAAACACAACTGCTTCACGGTTGAAACATGAATGGGACAGAGGTACCCATGCAATGAGCATGAGGCTCACCTGATGGTAAGTAACTAACGCGGTCCATGAGTACATGCAATACCGAAGGAATTGCAGGTGTGTTGCCAGCATTTTAAAAAAGGAAGACTAATATTTCATATTGGTTCTGGATTACTGCTACTGGAAGTCGATTCCGGAGTGTGGTGCATGGAAGAAAATAACTTGAAAAACACATGGTGGAGGACCACCACTCATCCAGATGGTTGGGATGGAATTTTAGTTTGTAGCAGGCAGTTTAGTTTGTATGATCTTATCTTATTTTTCGCATATGATGAAATTAAGCAACAGGTATCAACTGCATCCAATGATCAACACTAGTCTTTGAGTATGGATTGATTAATTGACTGTAGATGCCTGGCTTAGAGGTGTAGATTGAATAATGGTCAGAGATTAGTAGAATCTCAGTTTTTACTAACAGGTAGTCGTAATTAAACTATATGTATAATAATTCTAAGCAAATAACCATTTTAAAAATTTATGTTCACTTTTTAACCATGTCTATATGTATGTATAATGAGAATTTAATTAATAAATTTAATCCTTATGGAAGTGAGTTGTCTAAACAAGACATACATTTTAAAAAAGCCTAACCTGTAACTGTATCTGTGTGTCCTTTGATTTTGTATGCTATCTGATTATTTCTAATGTCCCACACTTTGATCACATTGTCAATGCCCCCTGATATTATTTTCTCGGCAGTGTCGTTGAAGAGTACAGATGTGACAGGGTATGTGCTGTCAAAGGAAGCGATTGGGTTCCTTTTCCTGGCATCCCACAGTTTTATTGTGTTGTCATCTGAAGCTGAAACTAGTAGTTCTGGGCCTCTTCTTGCACCTGGAAATGTAGAAAAACAATTTTTATATAATTTATATTCATTTTATATAGGCTATAGGCTAAACAGAGAGTTCAAAGTGCAGACAGATTTTATGCATTGTTACAATGAAATATTAACTTGGAATTTAAAATAAAACTGAATTAAATTTTCAGTTTTGGTTAGAAATTTTATTATTTTTTAGAAATTAACAATATTTTTTTGCTTAAACTGTTGTGAGATATTATCGTCTATAGCAGGGGTTCCCAAACTTATTTTTTCTAATGCCCACTTTGAGAATAAATTATTTTTTAGCTCTCCTACTTAAAAACCACTATTACTTCAAGATCAACAAATCACCCCCGAGCCTCTACACAAAGCCCCCATTTTTTTTCTGGGTCTCTTACTGCCCTCCTTTAGGCCTGCAGCGCCCACAAGGGGGCGTTATCGCCCACTTTGGGAAAGGCTAGTCTATAGCAGGGGTTCCTAAACTTTTAAGATAACAGAACAACCAGCAAATACCATTTATCTTATGGAATCCCATAACAAATGATTACAAATCAAAAACACTGTAATTGAAATAAGAACAAAAGCTTTTATTAGAAATATTTTAAAAGTATAGAACTTTATTGTTTCCTTTAATTTTTTATGTGAACAATGAAATGAAATGTTATATACACAGATCATAAATTATTATGCTTTTTTTTTTTTATATTAAAAAAAAAGAAACATTTCATTGTTAGTTTAGAGCATGTAATTAATTTGAAATTTAACTTGTGATGTTATATTTATGATGCTTACTTGATCATTTTTATAAATATATCCCAAGATTTTCAACGGTAACTACTAACCTGATACAGAATTTACAAAATTGGAATGCCCTTTAAGTTTCTTAATCCTAGTACCGGTGGGTACGTCCCACACGGCAACTGTGTTGTCCGTGGCGCACGTGTACAGGTGTGAGCCATCTGGGGAGAAGCACAGCTCCATGATGGCGCCCGTGTGACCACTCATCACCATCACATTTTCACATTGGCCGTACACATTCCATAAAACTGTAAATCGAACAAAAAAAAACAATCATTCCCATGTTATAAACATTTCCATGCAGTCATAACATTTAATACAATGTGCATCTCTCTTTTTTCATCCTCAGGATGTACAAGAGAATAGAAATAAGAAATCTTTTTAAATTAATTTATTGGCATGTTTAGACTAAAAGGCCTGGACCCTTAAAAGACATATTGTGACTCTTCCACATGTACTCTGCATAGTTAAGGGCTTTACTCACATTAACAGCAGTGGGACACATTGGGTTTTTTTTAATGGATGATAATATAATGGCAACTCCTCCTGTGCGATCGGTATACACTGGCGGGGCGACAGTAAGGGTTGATTGGTGAGGATGAAAAGGCAGGTTAGTTAGCCCATTATGATGGATTCAATGATAAATTAGTCAAGACAGTTTTTAGGAGGAACCGCATGGAGGTCAACCTGATAGGGTATATTGAGAGCAATTGGGAATAACCTCTCCATTACTAACAATCCTTTCCCCCATTGATACCAAGGGATAATAATAGAATAGTATAAAAATGTAGCTGTGTATTTTATGTTATAAACATTTTTTAATATGACTTTTGTGACTTTACAGGTTTAATGTTGATACTGCACCTCTAATGCTAAAAATATTGTTATAACATGAAAATACAATAAATTATTGAATTGAATTGAATAATAAAATAGTACACTTACATATTTGTCTATCAAAGCCTGCAGATGCCAAATGTTTACCCTCAGGATGGAATTTAGCTGAAAATATTTCTCCCTGGTGGCCCTCCAGTAACATGATGGGAGCATATAGATTTGAAGTACGAGGCACCTGAATTTAAAATAATATAATAATGATTAGCAGATCAGACAATTGCAAATAACATATAGCGTTGTACAAATCTCAATTGAAAATTATTTATTATTTACATGTTTAATTTACTTATCAAGCATATGCATATGTATAATTTACTTATCAAGCATATTAAGGAGTATTCTTTGACTAAATACAAGTTAATTTTTTATATAATGTAACTGATATAAATAATGCAAAATAAACTCACTGCAGAAGTGACCACTGCTTTTTCTCTAGTACCGACAACAGATATTTCATGACGTGTCCGCTTGGCTGGGACGACGGAATAGTCGTCCGCTTTTCTTTTTATTTCCATTTCAGGCATGTTTACTTTCAATGTTCTTTAGAAAACAAAATAATAGGTATAAAATAATATTTATAACCTAAAACTATTCGCTAAGTAATTTGTAGATTGTCAACAAACATGACAATATTTTTTTAGTGTTACCAATTTATTGCAAATTTTCGGGCTAAAATGGAATAAAACCTTAAGTGAAAAAATAATATAAAAAGTATTTTCTTTAAGATTAAAGCCACAAATATGATATTTTTAAATTAAATTAAAATTAATTAAGTGTATTTTGGAATTAAATGAAATAAATAAATAAACCTAGATTGAAGACAAAAATATTATCTAATAATACATTATTAAAATTAAATCATTAAAATATATTTTTCAAGTGGGGTAAAAATTTCCTTTGGGGTCCCCGCTGATTGATAAAATACTTTCTAGGAAAGAGTATTTAACCAGAGGAAAGCGTTGCTTTCTATTATAGTTACAACAGGATTGTATTTACGTAGATTTTCTTTTGTTTAGACTTCTTAAAATATAATAGTTTTTGTTTATGGTAAAAAAAAAACAAAAATGTCAAAAATCATTGTTCTTGCTTCGTTCAAATTTCTTACCATTTCTTGATATAGTATGATAAAAACAACAAAAAATTTAAATATTTTTTACTGAATGGAGTCAAATTTAAAAAAGTATGCAAAAGTTGCAACTTACTTTGGCTATAATAAAACCGCATGCTGTTAAAAATCCAGTAGCATTGTCGTACATTAGACATGTTATGAAAAATAAATTCATCGTTATTAAAACGAAGAGAGTTTCTTTAGATACCGAGAGCGCCAGTAGATTTTACAAAGAGCATGTTGGAAAGTTTTTTTACAAACGCCTTATTACATTTATGGCAAGGTAAGGATTACTTATATAACCTTAATGATTACTTAGAACTTGGCCAGTGGATACCCTGAGAACTTAATAGAGTTACTTAAAATTAAATAAGAATAGAAGATGGCAATGCATCAATCTTAATTCTCTATTTACTTCATAACGAACTTGGATAAAAATCCTACATGATTTGTTTGGAAGACTACCCTAGGAGTCGAAATAACAAAAACCTTAAACTGGAAGAAAGGGATTGTTATTAATATAATGGCTCCATCGAGAGGAAAGGAATTTTTAGTTAGGGGATTATCCGTCAGATTGCTCTCCACAGTCATCCCTGGAAATCATTGTAGATATTTCTTGATGAATTTGTCATGAAGGCCTAATGACCAGATTTTATCTTCATATATTTTCATATATTAGTACTATACTTAGGTGGTTCAGGACCGTTCTTTATGGCAGTCTATGGGGGAGGCTTATGTCCAGCAGGGGACGGATAATGACTGAAATGATGATGATACTAATAAATTAATACTTTTTTTTTTCATCTGCAATTTTAAACATTTCAGTGGTTACATAGACTTGCATGTTATGGGGCATTCAAATGCAATACAGTTATGGAGACAGATGCTGGGTCCTACCAGCGTGTACAAGGCGCAGTTCCAGGATCCAAACAGTTTGAGGAGTTTGTTTGGAATATCTGACACTAGGAATGTTGCACATGGTTCAGGTAACTATATATCATTGTTATGTAACTGGCAAACAAGTTGACAACCCACCTGATGGGAAGTAGTAACCATTGCCTATACACCGGAATAGCACTATGGACATGATAGAATAAATTGTAAAGCCTGTGCTATCTTATATGCATTACCATTCCTGAGGACTGTCTCCTTATTTTCTTACTTCACTGCCATATCTTTATTGCTTAATAGTATAAATAAAGGTGAATATAAAGGGAACAAAAAATGTGTTTATATGTATTCCTGTGTCCTGACCTTTATCTTAAATTAAAAATAATATAACAAGATGGGATAATCTTTAAAGATTATCCCATCTTGTTATATTATTTTAATTAAATTAAATCCTTAAGGATTTATAATTCCTCACAATTAAATAAATAAATAAAGGAGTGAATAAAGAAGAATGAAGTAAATAAAGAAAACTTTTGGGAGTTTACATTAGAAGCAACACATGAGAGGGCATTATTTGTCATTGTTGTCAAACAATACTGTGATATTTATTTAGTAGTAATAAAAGACTATAGAGGAAATTATCTATGTTTCAGATTCACCATCATCAGCTGAGAGAGAAATCAAGTTTTTCTTCCCAGAGTTTTCATTCTATGAGTGGCACAATAATGAGGAACCTCTATACAGAAAGGGCCCTATTGTATTTAATGAACATTTATTCAAACATGTTAGGAAACTATAGCATAATTTTTCAATGAGCACAACCAGCATACTTAACATGTTTGTTACGTTGGCAGTTTATTGTTTTTTGTAAACTTGGTGCAAGCAGCAATCCACACATATACAAATATTTCTGCAATCAAGTTGCTTTTATTGTAGCTTAATAAAATATAATTTTGATACTATTATTAAACAAAATGTAAACAGGTTAGATATGAAAATAAACAATACTGTTAAACACAGGGCAATATTGCTGATACTGAAAATATTCCATTACAACACAGTACAGCAGATGTAATGTTTCTGATACAAATAATATTGTATGTGCTATGGCTCCAGGTATGTGCATAAATTAAAAAAAAAACATAGTGATACTCTATGGATAGGCTTGTTTACTAATATTATAGTTTTTAATTAGTTACTTTACTAACTTTATAAGGGACCTTGCAATATATAAATAAATCTTATCTGTGGGAACAATCATGTCTCCATGTATGTATGTACAACTTAAAAGGAATGAAGCGAGATAAGATAGAGGTGGTCTTGATATTTTTCTCTACTCCACAAGAGGTATTTGGAGTGAAGATAGGTAAATAGCATTGGACTCATAATCTTGTCCTCAAGTAAGCGGAGCTATTATGTGTATTAGATAATTAATAGAAATACTTTAATACATTAATGTAATTATTAGTGTTGTGATTTCGCGTGCAAAAGGTAGTACCTACCTTAATTTTAATGAAACGAATTTATGGGCGTGACTTGGGGAAGTAATACGATCATTAAAGCAAACTAGCTTTTAAACATAAATTGCGTTCCTATTTTTTTTTAAAAAAGGTCGATTTATGAACTCCATACCCTTTTTTTTCTCATTTTCCTTTTAATTTGTTTGGTGACTTTGATTAAGTCATAGAATGTTTCATTTGCTCTTCTAAGAGTCGTTTGTTATAGTAATATTTATGTATGATAATATATTTATTGTTTTAATATATTATATGTTTATATTAGTCTAATTATATGTATATATAAAATTTTATATTCCTTCAATTCAATAATGCCCCACCTACTTATTTCTCGATTTGCCCAATGGTTGATTGGTAGAGAACACCGTCTGGCGTTAAGTCCGTCAAATGTACATACAATTTTAGTTTGTTTTACTGTGCATTTACAAATCAAGTACAAATGTGAAACTGCATATTATGTAGTAATTTTAATGTATTAAATCCTTAAAAATACCGCTTGCAATAAATTAGTTTCGTTATGTACATATAAACTGTAGATTCCATTAGATGTTTATGTAAGTCTGTTTACATACAAATGTTCATTAACTGTTGTATTGTAAATTATGATTTTATTAAAAAATGTGATGTTTTTATGTTATTTATGCATGACAAAATTAGTAAGAATTTATTGTTTTTACCTAATTATTATGTTGTTCATTAAAAACCAAACATTAACAATAACGTAGTCAAGTTATAGAAATATAATTTCTATTTGATAAAAACTGTTTTATTTAACTAAATAATTAAATATCTATAAATCAATATATGTATTTGAATATCCAAAAAAACGTTATAGAAACACTGTAAACCGTACAAACGATATTATTATATTAATTACAACAAAGTTATTTAACATACAACATTAATTAATTATATTCTAAAATACAAGAAAAAGAAACTTACATACAGAGATCACAAGAATTTTTACATATTTAATTTTGTTTACATTTAAATATAATACTGGACGGTAAAGTGGTATACATCACAAATCTGGAACAGCAATCAACTCCAGTCAGGGTTTACAACTCATTCTCCTATCTTGACAAAAACCTTTGGTCTAGAGAACACTTTGATGCCTTCTTCCAGTTTGGCGAGCTGTTTCTCTAACTCCATTTTTCTATTTCTCATTCTCAATGTGTCCGTCTTCACTGGCATTTTGTTAAGTTCGTTTACCAACTCGGCGAAGCCTGTAATATTAAATATTTTTGTTTTTTTTTTACTTTTTATGTGACTTAGAATAGCAAACAAGCTGACAGCCCACCTGATGGAAAGTGGTAACCATCACCTATAGAAATGAACAGTACCATAGATATAACAGTATACTGTGTCGCCCATGATACCTTTTATGCATTGCTATTCTTGAGGATTAAGGGGTTATGTCTCTGTACATTGTAATTTCTATATTACGATGTTGTATGCAGTTTTTTTTTTAATGGGTGATAATGGAATGGTAGCTCCACCCACGCTATCGATATACATCAGCGGGGCACCAGTGTGAGATGATAGGTGAGGATGAAGCAGGTCAGTTGGCCCATCGTGACAAATTCTCTATAGTACTATATCTCTATATATTACACTCCTCTATATTATGTATATTTAAATACATTTTCAATTTTTTTATATGATGCATGACCTTTTTTAATATGCATGTAATGAAAGTAAAATTATGGATGTTGCAATTCTATGGGCATGTTTACAGAATATCATTATGTGAATAAATTTACAGGGGAGAGTGGATTGCATGTATAAAGTCGGCAGGGCAGGAACAGAAGATATCTATGATACTGTTCATGCATTGCCAATATTGTGGATTAATATGTACCTCCAAATCTTGTAATTTTAGTCATGTTAAAGGGTAGTATATATATATTTACATAACTGGAATTAATGTGCATACTAACTATTTCTGAGCATACGTAAAGTTTCCTTCCTCTCAGTATCTGGAAGGGTCACATGGCCAGGGGGGCACATAATGTGATTATCTTCAACTTTCGAGTTCTCCAACTCCTTAGTGATTTGGTCCTTGCGTTCTCGTATGTATTTTGGTACAACACCTTTTTGATAACCTATAAATAAAAGAATAGTAATAATTAATAAAAAATCAATAATTTTAGATAGCCAGACGTGGATCAAAACAACTAATTTACAAAAGTTACCATACCAGAGGGCAAATAAGGATCTTTATTATCTTTTCTCTCTAATATAGAATTGAGCCTGCTACGATTATGTTCTAATTCCAATATGTCATCATTTGTATGTCTCTGTGGTGACATCACTGGGCTTCTATAGTGTCCTCTGTCCCCACTTGCTTTAAGTTTCGCCTCATCTTCACTTTCTTTAGGATATAACATAGTTAACTTTGCACTTTCCAATTTCTGAGCTAGATTTGTTTCCACAGTCTGACAAGCGACATCAC
Organism: Galleria mellonella; assembly: GCF_026898425.1. Lineage (NCBI taxonomy): Eukaryota > Metazoa > Arthropoda > Insecta > Lepidoptera > Pyralidae > Galleria > Galleria mellonella. The sequence continues at coordinate 3,899,127 of NW_026442061.1, forward strand.
GTAAACGATCAGATGAGTCTGAAGACTTCACATCTTCATCCAATAAGTGATCTGCAGGTTTGGTCTGCCTCAACTCTTTCCGTTTCAAAAATTCTGCCATGTCACCTTTTTTTATTCTTAAATCAGGACTCTTCTTTCGAGAATTCATTGAGTTGGTTTTAGAAACATTTAGAGTAGTAATCTTCCCGCTTTTATTTGATGGTGATGACTTAACTTGGCTTAAAGAGCTACCAGCTGGTGATGGGTTGCTCAGTCGAGTACCGTGAGCATTTTTTAATTGAAATCTAGGCTCTTTTGGCGACTTGCCTTGTATAAACTTTAATTGCTTCATATTTTCTCGGATAAAATTCTTTTTTTGCTCCTTTTCTGAAATAATACAAAAGTTTATGATTGTACGTTGGTAACTATAAAAAGGACATCAAAAGTAATATTAAATTTATTATTAATAACAAACGAATAGAATAAAAGATGGTCATGTCAACGGTCGCTGTATGTAATCCGAATAATCCCTATTCAATTCGAATGTAACGTATCGACACTTACTTGGCTCTGGAAATATGCCTTTTAAACTGTACATGATACAAATTAAATCACAAAAGTCAAGTACACAAAATATACACTCATTATTTAGTGTCCAATAGTAAACAATAAACTTTATTGGTTGATGTAAACGTTCAACATTTTGCACTTTTGATATTTTAGATAAAAATTTGAATCAATGTTTTTTTTTATATTTTGCGCTCGGTTTTTGTCACCTGTATTTTTTTTAACATCTGTCACCTGTTACTCTATGGTCAAGCATAGTTTCTGGCCACTATTTGTTTTCAATTACGTTTATTATACGTAAGCTAAATATAATAAATTACAAATTACCCACTGCACCTCTAATTTTACCTATATGAAGATTTATCTTTTATTCGTTAGATAACCTAGGTGAATAATCCCTGCTGATAAATAATGGAACAACATTATTTTGAGATAAGCGTATGTAGATATGTCGGGAACGGATTACCCCATATTATCTGCTTTATTAAATTGAGTAAAAGTGAGAGAAATATAAAATTAATACTTTGTATGTTTGTCATGTTTTCACGTCCAAATTCTATAAAATTATTAAAGCATGAGGTTGGACGTATATTAGAGGAAAATATACATGACGTTATAAAAACATCCCTCATTCTAAATAATGAACACGATTTTAGGGTGTTAATTAGTAAACTATGTGTAGATAGTTACATCTTGTAAGAAAGAGTAGAAATATTAAAAACTTTTTGGTCTGTAGTAAGTTTATGACATAAGTATTTACTAATTTATCATAATAATATAAAAATAGTTTCTTTTTTAACATATCTCGATATATAAATGCATCTAGTTTGTTAAGTTGTTATTTATAAAACAACTAAAATATGGCAACTAATTCTGTGTATTCCTCAATTAACAAGTTTAGGATATCAAGAAGAGGAAGAAAGTTACAAACTTCGGATGATCAAAGGACGCTAGCCGCACTGCCAAAGGATGTTCCTGAAAGAACATGGTAAAAATTTTACTTTTTTCATTGTCGTTATGATTACCAGAGGGAATTGCTTGAGCACCTCCGTCCCATTCGTGTTTCAACCGTGAAACAGTTGTATGGCCACCGTTCAAACCGAAACACAGCCATGCAATGGCTGTGTTTCGGTTTGAACGGTGGGATATAATATTGAATTTACTGGATACAGAGGAATAACACCTGATTCTACAGGAATCGCAATGCATGGGAGGTATCATAGGCAAAACAGTATACTGTTATGTCCTCGGTACTGTTTCATGTCTATAGGCGACGGTTATCACTTTTCATCAAGTGGGCCGTCAGTTTGTTCGCCATTCTGAGTTGTATAAAAAAAATTGGGTAACTGATAAGTTTTTTTTTTTTTTTAAATAATTTCACCTATCGTTATATGGTATCACAAAATAAATATTATTCTGATAATTATACAAAAATAACAACTTTATTATTGTAAATTTTGTCGTAGCATTTTTTAAGAGTACGAAACCTAAGTTTTTTTTAAATAGTGAATGATAAATGAGAATAAAGCCCATTGCATTGAAGAGTAGTGAGGTATTCATCAGAATCTTTTATGTACTTTCAAATAACAAGGAAAGACAAAAAAAAAAAAACTTAAGTATCCAAACTCACCTGTTTCCATACTTTATAATAATTAAACTTATATGCTTTGTGTGTATTTTAGTTAACATTTTACTTGTTTATCACTCCACGAAATAATCATAAAAAAAAAATTAAAAGAACATAATGAAAATCTTCATTTAAACTAATCACGAGGAAATCAGAGAAAGTTATGGTATTCGGTATCCTAGCAATAGGTGCACTCACCCCAATAATACAACTGTACTAAACACGAATAATACTTCTGAGACGTGTATACCCAATATTGTTTTTAAGCGGAGTGTGCATAGTTAGTAAGGGGAATTGGTAGTCCCATTGCTTATTCCGATGGCGGGGGACGGGGTTTTTTTAAATGGATGGTAATGGAATGGTAACCCCGTCTGCGCTAACGGTATATGCTCGGGGGTAAGGGATTGTTAGTAATGCGAACTACCAGTTCCATTGCTAGGAATACATCCTGTCAGGTCAATCTCCAAGTGGTCCTCCCTGGAAACCATTCTGTTGAATTCCTAGTGTATTCATCAGGATGGGTTCACTGACCTGCCTTTTTATTTTCACCTAAAATCTTTCACCGGTGCTCCGCCAACGTATGCCGTTAGCGCAACGCACTTGGAACTGAACACGATGTTGTTCAAGGACCTTCCTGTGATCTCTCTGAAAACCATCGTGCTGAATTCAAGGTGTATCCATTACGACGAATTAACTGTCCTGCTATTTCATTCTCACATACTTTGGTAAGTTCTCACAGCAGGCGATGTTACCATTCCATTATAAACTGACCTGACTCATCTTCACTTCTCATTCTTTATTGATACCCAGTTATTGTAAACCAAGAGCGCAGGACGGGTGAGCATTTCATTTTGAAAAATTATAATGATATTTGTAAAGATCATACCCACCTGATTTTAATTTTAGATGTTAAATTGAACTTGCTAGTAATAATTCCAACTTCTAGGGCGGAAATACTCCAAAAGGAAGAAAACGACTTGGTAATCTTTGACATCCGTGAAGAAATTATTGAAGAGGCACTGAGAATTGGTTATGATCACTACATGGAGAGGCAAACTGTGTTTTTCACCGCGCACTGTGCAGCTCAAGCGTGGCTCAAGTTGATTGATTGGTAAATATATTTGCATTTATTACAACATGCAAAAGTATATATAGGCGTATTTCAAGAGAGGCCAAAAATGTTTGGGATTCACCCCAAGATGCGAATAAAGCGTACACTTACACGCAAAGACGTATCTGAAAGTACATAGGCACCTTTTATAGGGCCAGGTCCTTTTTGGAAAATAATTTTCTTTGTTTTTTTTCTCTATCCTATATATTTTGAATAGGATGTCGTCTAATTAATCTTAATTATGGAAGTATACAGGCCCCACGACAAACTATAAAATACAACCGCTATGAATTGTTAAAATTTAAAATATTTCACTTTTTTTACTAAATTGTAAACTATTTCCTGGTTCATTGCCATCTTGACGGATTGCCTCTTGCTTTCTTTACTAACATAATTATAATAATAGATAAATTCGCCCTGTGTGTCCCGGCATAGATAGAATGGGTCACCCCTTCCTTTCCTGTGGGTGTCGTAAGAGACGACTAAGGGAGGGCGAGGAATGGGCAGCAGCGTTCCTTTTAAAACATTTTCAAAGCTTAACTGCTGTTCCCAAACTGCCAGCCAACAATGGCAAATACTGGCAAAACTCCCCTTATGGGGAAGGCTTATGTCCAGCGGTGGACAGTAAATGGCTGAAATAATAAATTGTTCGGACCGTGGAAGTTCTTAATATATTATTTTTATATAAAAATGTAGGTACTAGGTAACAATTATGTGAATGAACATAATTTATTGGAAGGAATTTCTATCGACACGACCCTGGCGAAGACCCAAGTGCATATCCACCCTGTAATATCCCAAAACGAGTGGAGTCGTGGATACCTGATGAGCTACCAGACCCGTCACCAAAAGACACCTGGTGTCGCAACGATCTGAATATAGTGGAGGACACCTCAGAAGAAGTGCTGGAGAAATGGCCAAGTAATCATTCACTAGATGTCCCAGTTGTCGAAGAGATTCCATCAGAATACTGGTGAATATTTATTGTCTACTAAAGAGATCTTACAGAAATGTATAATGTGCATATATCTGGGTTAATAGCGACTAAATAAGGAGACAGTTGGCAGTTTTCTGTTACCATACAGCTATTTAAAGTCGTTTGCATGTGTACTTCTATGGCACTTGTCTTTCTGCCATTAAGCAGCTATGCTTGCGTGGTTGGGTTTCAGTTTGAAGGGATATGACAGCGAAATTACAGGGTATGGCAACATAGTCTTTAGGAATGGCAACACATGAGGGGTTCCATGGTTTTCACAGTGAGATATCACTTATTCCGTCATGTCCATAGTGTTGTTCATGTCTGTAGGCGACGGTTACCGCATTCCATCAGGTGAGCCGTCAGCTTGTTTGCCATTCTAAGTATGATAAGTTTTATACACTTAATACAAGCTAGCGTATGACTTCAACGAGTGGCAAAAATGATCTTAACTATCGATTCCTGCAAATTTCTCAAAGCATTCTTTCTCGTGCTAAGGGATTTGTTCTAGGTACCTCGAATTACTATTGTAGACATATACATATACAGTGTGAATAAATTAATTTCAAGGTTTCCAGGGAAAATTAACGTGCCCGAAGAATTTAGAAGAACTCGTGAGAAGAATGCTAATATTTTTGATGTCGTAAGTTCTTTGTTATCTAGGATTGTTTATTAATTTTTAAATATTTTTTTGTTCTTTACGTATTGTAATGTATTTCCAGAGATCTCAAAATAAAAATGCAAGATTACTGTTACTTGTTTACTGGTCGGTTACAGACTAAATGACATTTTGTTTCTTAGTTACCTTCAATAGTGTAACTTGATACCCTCAAATACTACAATCCCTCCCCCACTTATTCTTAAATAAAAAAAAATACTAAATTAAAAACTATAAACAAAACATTTTAAAGTTACCTAACCTAGAGTTTATAATTAACCTTTTTGTCTCTTGTGGATCGTATTGGATTTCGGCCTCTTTTAATAACCGTAGGTTCAGCTTCTGTAACCATCGTATGATCATTCTGATGGCCCCTCAACTCTGCCACCGGCGTTGGCACTGTAGCTGAGGTCGATGGGACAGATATTTGTTTCTCCTGAGGATCATTTTCTATGGGAAGTGATGACAGGTGAGTTGACGTCGTTTGTTCAGCGGTTGTTCCTACTGAGTTATGGTCTGGTATGGAGACGAAAGAGTCATCATGTGAAAATTCTGCCTGAGATGAGCTTGATGTTTCTGGTAACTCTGGAGTGCAGACATCTGGATTGGTGATTGCTCCTTCCGGAACTATAGCTTGACACACAACCTCTGATGAAACTGTCTCTTCCCTCATGTTTCTGTCCGTCCCCTCCCCAACAATGGAGTAATAATCACTTAGGTTAATATCATCTAAATCCTGAGATATGTCAGCTCCTTTATAGGCCAATAACTGATCCACATGTTTTTTTACATGACAATTTAATTCTGGTACAAAAATAACATACATCCTAGAACCAATTTTTCGTTGTATAGTTCCCAATTTCCATATATGTTTCATGCCATTTTTAAAAATATGTTTTACTAAAACTTTACTTCCTGTTGAAAAGTCCGTCCTGCGATGTCCTCCAAATTGCTTACGCTGTAAGGTCTGTTTAACAAAAACATTGTTTTGAACTGTGGATGCTAACGACTCAGATGTATTATTATTGCTATTAGGTTCAATAACGCGTAACAAATCGAGCCGGCAGCGCAGTGATCGCCCTAGTAATAGTTGCGCTGGTGAAAAACCGGTTGTACAATGTGTCGAATTGCGATAATTGAATAAAAAATTGTTTATTTTTTTCATAATATCTTTTTGATGTGTGTTTTCTCTTAAAATATTCCGTACACCCTTTTTTAACGTCTTCACGCTATTTTCAGCTTGACCATTGGACGCCGGGTGGTATGGTGCTATAGTGACGTGTTTAATACCATTTAATACACAAAAATCCTCAAATTGCGTGGAACAAAAATTTGTCGCATTGTCTGTCACTAACGTGTGAACCAATCCAAACCTACTAAATATCTCATTTAGTTTATTAATTACCGACTGGCTATCGGTATTAGACATTAAGAAACACTCAATCCATTTTGAATAGGCATCGACAGCTACTAAAAACTGATGCTTGTCAATTGAAAACATGTCCAAATGAATGCGTTCCCAAGGTCGTGCTGGGAATGCCCACGGCGCGAGGGGAGAACGAGGGGGTAAACTACGCTGAGAATTGCATAAACTACAAGAACCTATTTTTTCTTTAATATGTTTATCAATATTTGGCCACCAAAAACGCGTTCTTGCTTCCGTTTTTGTGCGTACTACCCCAAAATGGGAACTATGCAATTCATTCAATATGCGCTCTCTGAACTTGTGAGGAATTACTACTTTATGACCTCGTAAAATACATTCATTCTCTAAGGATAATTCAAAACGACATAAAAAATAAGGCTTTATATTAATATCTGTCATCTTGGGGGGCCATCCCGTTTTAATATAATAAGCTACCTTCTTCAAAATTTCATCTAAACCTGTTTCTTTTTTAATGTCCTCTACTGTGATAGGTTTTAACATTGAGTCTTCAATAAAATTTATATAAGTTATGGGGTCAATATTTAATTTATTTTTATCGTCGAACATTTCCATTGCATTTACACTACGCGACAAAAAATCGATATAAGTGGCTTGTGGTCTGTACGCAAAATAAAAGGGGTCGAACGCCCATATAAATAATGGTGGAATTTTTTTATCGCAAATACAATCGAAGTGGCTTCTTTTTGAATTTGTGCGTAATTACGTTCAGAGTTAGATAAGGAGCGTGACGCGTAGGCGACCACGCGTTCCGTGCCGTCTGGTTGCCGCTGCGCCAACACAGCGCCCAGCCCCTGCGGTCCGGCGTCCGCCGTCACTATGGTCTGGTACTCTGGACTGTAATGAGCCAATACCCGATCTGACGCCAATTCTGACTTAATTTTATTAAAAGCCCCATTTTGTTCTTTCCCCCACGTCCACTTAGTGCCTTTTTTTTAATAAAGCGTGCAATGGACTTAATACACTAGATGTGTTAGGAACGAAACATCTATAATAGTTTATCATTCCTAAAAATGATTTAAGCTCTGTAACGTTTTTTGGACAATTACTATTAATTATAGCGTTTACTTTACTTTCTGATTTATGCAAACCATTTTTATCTATACGAAAACCTAAGTATTCTACACAATCTTTAAAAAGATCGCACTTTTCCCGTTTCAAACGTAAACCAGCTTCTTGTAGTCTCCACAAAACCTGTTCTAACCTATTCAAATGTTCTTCTTTTGTGGACCCTGTGATCAAAATATCGTCTAAAAATATACATGTACCCTCTATATCACCTAATAACTGTTCCATTGTGCGCTGAAAAATAGATGGCGCATTAGATAAACCGAAAACTAAACGATTATAAATAAACAAGCCCTTATGTGTGTTAATACATGTTAAATATTTAGAATCGTCCAATTCTAGCTGGTTGTAGGCCCTGGATAAATCTAATTTAGAAAATTGTAATCCGCCATGTAATTTCGCAAATAAATCTTCGATGCGCGGCAATGGATAATTGTCCATAAATAATGCTTTATTTAGCGTCACTGAAAAATCGCCACAGATCCTGATACCACCATCAGAACGCAATACCGGAACGATCGGTGTAGCAAATTCCGAATGTTCTACTCTTTCCAAAATACCTAAGTCCGATAATCGCTGTAACTCACCTTCTACTTTATGTTTCAACGCTAAAGGTACCGGGCGAGCTTTGAAAAATTTCAATTGAATATCCGGTTTAATTTTTAAATGTACCCTGTATTTATTAAATGTACCCAGTTCATTTCTAAACAGCTTTTCATACTTTTTAATAAGAAAATTATCGATATTATCATTTTTTAAATGATTTAAATCATGTAGCGTACTACATAATTTCAATTTAAAATTACTTATAAAATCCCTGCCCAATAATGCCGGTTGATTATCGTGAGTAACAATAACAAACAATTTAATGAACTTAGTACATCTCTCAAACGTTATCGGTAATGATACATACCCCAACGGTGATATTTTACTTCCATTATAACAATTCAACACAACATTACACGATTTAAGGTTATGTTTATTTTTAAAATATGACTGGTATATATCGTCCGGTAAAACTGATACCGCGCTGCCGCTGTCTATTTCACACAATATGTCGCTATTGTCTATAGTAACTACCTGACGCATCGGTTGCCCGTCTATACACTCGATACTAAATAAATCAAAATTACCCTCTACCACGTCGTCGTTATCATCCACAGTGACCAAGTATTTACAACTGTTCACTTTTGATTTACACATTCGTTGCAAATGTCCCTTCTTATTACACCTTCGACATATATATTCTGAATAACGACACTTTTCTTTCGAATGGTTTTTGTAACCACACACATCACACGGTACGTTCTGACTTGCTGTTCGAGCTGGACGAGATCTCGCCGCCGGCGCCACCGGCGCCGCTGGTGTCCCGGTGCGGCCGATACCGGTATGCAACGCATATACCGGTTGTTGCTGGTGCGCTGTCCCTGTGTCTGCCCGTGACGATTGCAATGCCAAGCGCGAACACCGCACTCTCTGTGCTATTTCCAGCGCATTGTTAAAAGTCAATGTATCAATGGATTCGGCGAATAATTTTTCCTTCTCTTTTACGTTTTCCAATCCAAGAATAAAACGATCTCTCAAGGCGGTATCTAACTCCGTTTTAAAACCACAATATGTACTGTGCTAAATGTCGCACTCGCGCTGCCCATTCTGCTAATTCTTCTCCCACCCGCTGTTCTGCTTTATAAAATTGGTATCGCTCCGCAAATGTACTCTTTTTTTCACAAAAATGCGTGTCCAATTTTTCTAGAATCAATTTAAATTCCTCGTTCTCCAAAGGCGTAGGGAAAACAATATCCCGGGCTACGCGGTATGTATCTTCCACCAAAGCAGTTAATAATAATGCGCGTCGTTTCACTCCACTTTTATCACTTCCGTCATTTATATCGTTTGCAGTGCAGTATTGGATAAAACGACTCTTGAATATACCCCATTCTTGTGAGCGGTGGTCAAACGTGAGACTGCCCCCGAACAACATATTTCCGTAACTTGCCATCACTTCTACGATATCTATTTATAAATACAGCTTTAATTACACGTGTGAATTATTTCTCGTCGCCAATATGTAATGTATTTCCAGAGATCTCAGAATAAAAATGCAAGATTACTGTTACTTGTTTACTGGTCGGTTACAGACTAAATGACATTTTGTTTCTTAGTTACCTTCAATAGTGTAACTTGATACCCTCAAATACTACACGTATATACATACATGTAGGTTATTCCTGTCTTATATCAGTCAGTTAAAACTGGTCTCTTTCGTCTTTTTTTCATCAATTTACACATACTGGGTGTGATAGTTTTTTTGGCCTAGTTTTTCTAATAAAGTATCTTCAATCAATTACACAAGAAGATATCAAGTACTCAGCGATAATTCTTGTCGTTCCCGGTATAGAATGGGTCACTTCTTTTCCCGTGGGTGTAGTAGGAGGCGACTGAGGGAGCTTATGGTGGAGGGATGGGCAGCAGCGTTCTTCTTAAAACATCACCAAAAGCCAAACTGTGGTTGACAACCCATCTACCAAGCGTGGCAATTGCTGGCAAAATCCCACATATGGGGAAGGCTACGTACAGCAGTGGACAGTTAATGGTTGATACAAAAACTAAGTGATGACCTACGGAACCAAAACATAGTCCTACACAGTTGTTCGTATGCAAAAACTTCGCGAGCTATAGAGAGGAGTATGCCCGTAGTTTCTTTGTGTGATAGAATTTGTAATGAGGATATCCGCAGAAGAACCATAGCCTGACTGAATAAGCAAGCTGAAGTGACAATGAGCTGGTCACATAGCTTGAAGAACCGACAATTGATGGGAAAGAAAGGTTCTTGAGTGGTGACTACGGGCAAACACAGTGTAGGACGACCTTCCACTAGAGTCAGTGGATACAGGTGGCTCGGAACTGTTCCTTATGGCAGTCTATGGGGGAGGCCTATGTTCATCAGTGGACAGATAACGTACTATATGATGATGACGATGATGATACCAAGTTCCAGCTCTATTATGGCACCCTTGGTGGTGTAGTAGTCTAATATATCGCCTTATCTTCCGATTTTCACGGATTCGATGGCCTAATAATATTTGTATTAAGGAGTATGTGTGTTTGTGTTGGTCTGCGTGCTTTTTATGTATATGTATGTATGTATTAAGAAAAGGTTTTAAATACATATATCAGTCTACGTATCCGCCTGCTGCTATCGGTATACAATGGCGGGGCAGCAGTGAGGGATGATTAGTGAGGATGAAAAGGCAGGTCAGCTAGCTCATCGAGACGAATCCACAATAATCACGATGGTTTCCAGGGGGAACCGCGTGAAGGTCTACCTGATAGGGTATATTACTAGTAATGGGGCTGTTAGAACCTATTACTAACAATCCCTTCCCCCCGAGCAACCACGGTTAGGTTTGTCAGGACGATCGCAAGAAACCATTGGTGGTGATAACAGAAATGAGCCCCGCTCAATGTGAATTATGTACAGGACTCGAGCGTGATTCCGTCAACGTCGACCGGTGAGAATCTAGCAGCTGAAAGCGAGGTGTTGCAGAAAGTCACTGACTACAGCATGGAGGAATTAACGCAGAAGGTACATATTTTATATTTCTCTTAATGTTCAACCCAGATTTTTGAGGTTCAGTTTTTGTTAATGGATAAAGATGGAATGATTTACCCACCAATGCTAATGGCATATAATGACGGGGCATTAGTGGAGAAAGTAGATGAGAATAAATCATGATTTTAGACCAGTATTTTTATGCAACTTTGAATGGCAAACAAGCTGACGGCCCACCTACGTAAAGTGGTAACCGTCGCCTATAGACATGATCAGTACCATGGACATAACAGAGTATACTGTTTTGTCCTTGATACCCCCTATGCGTTGCCATTCCTGAGGACTCAGGTGTTATTCCTCTGTACCCTGTAAATTCACTGCCATATCCCACCCATCAAATCGAAACATAGCCATGCAAACACAGCTGCTTCACGGTTGGTATATTGTAGTGAATTTGCTAAAAATTAACTACAATGGTTAACAAGATATACCGTTAGGAGATCGAGCTCACATGGTAGATTTTTAATAATGGGGACACTATACTTCGCCCCTCGGTTGAGAGGGTTTTCCTAATGGGTGATAATAGAATGCTAATCCCAATTGCGCTATCGATATATATTGGTGTGCATCAGTGAGGGATGATAGGTGAGAATGAAAGCAGGTCAGTTAACCCCTCGTGGTGAATTCCTCAAAAATGTTTCCAGATAGTGCTGCGTGGAAGTCGATCTGATAGGGTATATTGTTAGTAGTTTTTTTGATGGGTGAAAATGGAATGGTAACCCCGCCTGCGCTAACGGGATACGCTGGCGGAGCACCAGTGAAGGGTGATAGATGAGAATGAAAACAGGCCAGTTAGCCCATCATGATGAATTCATCAGGAATTAACCATGATAGTTTCCAGGGAGAACCGAGAGGAGGTCGACCTGGTTGGGTATATTGCTAGCAATGGGATTCTTAATCTCCGTTACTAACAATCCCTTTCCCCCTATTGTTAGTAGTTGGCTTTTAGAACACCATTATTTACGATGTTTTTTCTCCCGGTTCAGAAATTTTGAAAAGTTATACGAATCATAAGAGGATTTGCCCATTGTTTTCTCAGTGTAAACATTTCTTGTAATTGTTTGTGTCTATATGTTTACTATTGTAATCTTTTGGAGGAAATAATAAAGAGTATCTATTTGCTTCGTATAATCCGCTTAGTAGATCTCTCGCGCTGAGGGTGTAGTGTTTTTGTATTGGCGGCTTATATGTATAAAGTTAATCCAATTTTTTAATGGCTGATGATGGTATGGTAACCCCGTCTGCGCTATCGGTATACACTGGCGGGGCACCAGTGATAGAGGATGAGCAGAAGAAAAGAATTTATCAATAGTCATGATGGTTTCCATGGAAAAACGCGTGGAGGTCGACTTAATAGGGTGTATTGCTAGGAATGAGGCGGTTTTTTTTAATGGGTGAAAATGGTATGGTAACCCCGCCTGCGCTAACGGGATACGCTGGCGGAGCACCAGTGAACGGTGATAGATAAGAATGAAAACAGGTCAGTTAGCCCATCATGATGAATTCATCAGGAATTAACCATGATAGTTTCCAGGGGGAACCGCCTGGAGGTCGTAGAGGTTGGTTCGTGTTTCAACCGTGAAGCAGTTGTGTTTGCAAGGCTGTGTTTCGGTTTGAAGGGTGGGATATAGCGTGAATTTACTGGGTACAGAGAAATAACACCTGAGTCCTCAGAAATGGTAACGCATGGGAGGTATCATGGGCGAAACAGTATACTCTGTTATGTCCATGGTATTGCTCATGTCTATAGGCGACGCTTACCACTTTCCATCAGGCGGGCCGTCAGCTTATTTGCCATTCTAAGTTGTATAAAAAAAAGAGCAATAATTTGGTCCAGGAATCTGCCTTTAGCGCCTTGAAGACTATAACGCCCGTAGATGGTTCGTTGCACGGCGCTGGCGATTCTGCGGTGGACCGGCTGAAGCCCAAGAGAAGGCAGTCGGAGAAGAGCAAAGTGTTTAATAGAGGCAGGTATGTTTGCAGGCAACAACGAGGAGCCCATTTTGAAGTATACGTTCCTATCTCATTCCTAAAATGACAATTTTAATTTAATTAGTAAAACAATTATGTTATGGAACTTGTAAATTTTAGAGATATAGAAAATGGAGTTCTATAATGGATCCAAGTAGTTTTAACATACATTTCTTGCATCCTGCACTTCCGTAACGCATCTCAACATGACCAAATACGATCTCTGTTTGTCCGACAGTTTGCTTGGAAGATCAAAAAATGCGCTGCCTCCGCTGGACATCGGTGATTCGAGGTCACGCATCAGTGTCATCTCGGATTGTCGTTTGAGAAATCTAAGGTATGTTTTTTAAACTCGCTGTTCCTTCCGTGTGATTGAGATTTATAACTGGTTATTTGATTAGAAATATTTTGTTTAATTCCGCTACCATTAGTACGTGTGTGACTGTCGACACTCGAAGATTGACCACCACTATTACTATCAGAAGTTCCATAACCTTCCATATTAGACTTTGTACAAAAGTTGATTGCTGTCCCATTCGTGTTTCAACCGTGAAGCAGTTTTGTTTGCATGGCTGTGTTTCGGTTTGAAGGCTGGGTTATGGCGTGAATTTACTGGGTACAGAGGAATAACACCTGAGTCCTCAGGAATGGCAACACATAGGGGGTATCATGTGCAAAACAGTATACTCTGTTATGTCCATGGTACTGCTCATGTCTATAGGCGATTTATAAGACAAAGCAAATATAGAAGTTATAAAAGAATCACTCGTAACTATATATCGTGCAAAATTGTTTGAAACAGTTGACTCTTTTTCATGAAGCATTTCTATGGAGACTATCTATATAATATTTATATTTTCATTAAATCCTATTAATAAACTATACCTATTAATATATTTAATTATGTACGTCTACTTCCGCGTGGGCTCTCACTCGAATTTTTGTCTTCAATTGTCGATTCGTCGTCAAATATTCAACGAGCAATGAACTATTATACTTCATTCAATAGTATTATGTACAACAAATTTAATAGGAAACGATGTTTAAGTAAAGAAATAATTGTCTGTCATTCAGCCCATACAATCCTTTATATAATCCTAGTGTTTAATATTGAAAACATTAAGTATGGGAAAGTTTATATGACGCACGTGCAAAATAACAATGCATGTGGTACGACATGTTCTTGTATAAAGTACTTGTCTCACTGCCGAAATGTGGTGACATAAAATATTTTAGGCTAGACCGTATTCTAAATAAATTTAATTTAATTTATTGTATTTTTTTTGCTGTCACTTTGTATTTGTAGGTTTCAGAAGCAGGGAAATTAATGAAACAAATAAGTTTTAGATAGTGTATCAAGATAAGATACTTCCCTATGGTTGACTGGGAGAGAATGCTTTTAGCATTAAGTTCGCCATGTACACATATTTGTACTAATGAATAAATAAATAAATAAGACATACACCAAATTTTAAATTACATCTACAGGGATATAAGTGTGAAAAGAGTATCCAATTTTGTATAGTAATTTTTGGAATGCCGGAATTGCCAGAAGAAACATACTATTCTAATATACTCGTATATTGGTTCTACTGTTTTTAATAAGATTTGTCGTATATAATTTTTTTTTAAATATCTCCATCAATGTAGATATTGTCTGTGTACAATTTTATTGTTAATATTTTCATATATATATATATATATATATATATATATATATATATATATATATATATATATATATATATATATATATATATATATATATATATGAAAATAAGAATACAAACAAAAACCAATCTAAAATAATTCATAAAGTTATGTTTGAAAAGTGTCACAAAAGTGTGTGTGTTAAAGATTACTTCTTGTTGAGATGTTTCATTATACATGAAATGAAACATCTTTCTCACACAATTTGTATACAGAAACTTAGATTAATGATTTGTTTTGAATATCAATCATTAATCTAAGTGCGAAATACATCAATATTATAATTTTTTGTTATACAGCTTAAAATGGCAAACAAACTGACGGCCCACCTGATAGAAAGTGGTAACCATTGCCTATAGACATGGACAGTACCGTAAGGTGTTATGATTCAGTACTTTGTAACTTTATTGTCATATATCAATCACCCTTAAAACCGCCATGCAATCAACTGCTTCATGGCAGAAACATAAATATAATATAATAATCAGAGAAAACTCTACAGTCGTACTGTCCTAGTCGATGTGACAAATGCCTAAGGGATTGAGTACGATGTAGGTTCATCGACCCCGTTTCTTTGTCTTGATGTAGTTCTATTCAAATATAATCTGTTCATTATAATGTAGGGGAAAACGAAGATCTTTGTTCGTGAGATGTTATTCATACTCGTATGGTTTCAAATGAATGGACACTTGCGAACTGTTTAGGGTTTAGGTATCTTTTTTAATAGTATATAAATTATTATTATTATAATAACATTTAATAATTTAATTCTATTTTAATGTTTATCAAACACAAAGCATGCTGCGGTTGCCTATAAATGTAACAACAGTTAGACCTAATCCACTAGTGTATTGTATTGTATTGAATGCTTCGCCTAATCTTATATTGGTGATCCTGTAAATTAATAAATAAATAAATGAGTGGTGATATCAGTATATACTAGGGATGGGTAATAGGTATATATATTAATGTAACTAAAATATATAGCAATATCTATATATTTTAATTATATATGTATATAAAATATGTATATGTTAAAAGTGTGTTATCCAAAAAATAATATTGGATAACGGACTTTTAACGTATTCGAAAATAGATGTCCGACCGATATGGGCGATATTGAAATGGATGATGAGTTTTTTTTTTGCCATCACTTTTCACAGGAACCCAATATAGAGGAGTCCTATTTTATGCCGGGACCACACGGCCTATATTTAATATGAATTAAATACGATTAAGAACTGACCTATCATCATTCACTGGTACTCCGCCAGTGTATACCGATAGCGCAATCTGGGTTACCATTCCATCATCACCCATTAAAAAACGAACAGTCGATTATATTTGTGAGCAAATTGTTTTGTTTTTAATTTAATAAAGATTTGTTACATTAGCAAAAGCTGCTTTAGCTTATAAAGAACGAGTGCTTATTCTACATGGAAACATTTATCAAGCGATTCATTCAATAAAATATCTTAATAAACCGTTTGAATAGAGAACTTTATAAAGAGAACATAATCGCAAATCGTACAAAAGGACTTCTCACATAAAGTTGAAGTAAATGGTTGCACACGTGCGAACAAAAGTCGTCGACACAACTGCGGGCGGCCGCCATAGTGTTGTGTAATTATTGCCGAGTATCGATTACCGACTGGGGATACAATTAATCTAACAATAGGTTATTCGATAATTATATCGTTTCGATTATTTACTTATACTAGGTAAAAGTATAATAGGAAGGAGATATTTTTTTATATAGTCATTTGTTTCTAATAGATAAACTCAAAACCTAATCAAGCGATTTAAAAAATTCTTTCATCTATACAAAGCTACATTATCAGCTAGTAATATATGTTATTTTTCATAAAAAAAAATAGAGATCCATACGAAAATTACAATAATATAACCCAATGTATCAAAAAATTGCCTAAAAATACTAATTTATCTTTCTACATAGCTACCTGTGCGAAGCCGGGACGGATCGCTAGAAAACAATATAAAAATGTCTCAATAGTTCGATCCGATGGAATTCGAATCTATATCTATCAAGTATTCAAGCTAACTCTATGAGTATTTCCAGTAACATCACGGAAGGTATACTACGTGTCTCCTAGTACTAGCGCCAAATTTCTCATTAAATCTTTTATATTGTTAGTTTACTTTTAAATTTCTAAAGATAGTAATAAATACATCTCTATGCATTATTATTTGCATTCTTAATAAAATAAATAACAAACCTTCATATATCGATATGTACATAGTATCGATACTCAAGTCATTTCACAATTAGATTACTATTGGTGAAAAATATAAATAAATTAATTAAAATTGATTAAACAGCGCAAACCTTCATAGCGATACTGTCGATGGGCTAACCGAGACATAAATGATTCTGAGTGATCGATTAAATTGTGTAAACTTTTATATCGATACAATCGAGAAGCCAATCGATTTTTAGACTATTGATTACGTTATAATCGATTGTAAGGCAACACTAGCGGGCGGGCGGGCGATCTCGCCGCAAGCGAGCGAGGGACAACTCAGTCGCTTTGTACGGCTGAAAGCTTTTGTCGCGACACGCATGATGGATGACCCGGGATGGATTAGGCCTTTTTCATTTGCCGAGCGTGTACTGCAAATTATTCTCGTAACTTGTTTCTCTTAGTTACCGTTTTTTGACGGTCAACCCCGATTTGTGTGGGGTTTGTTGCATGACTTTTGACGACTTTTGAGTTCTCGCGAATGTTTCTTTGTTTCTTCTCAATCTTGGGAGTGTTGACTTTTTCGTGTCTTCAGCCACTTCCCGTTGAAGGTTTATGATTTAATTGTGAATAGATAAAAACTTTAGTATAAGTTATTTGGATTAGTTTTTTTTTTAATGGATGATAATGGGGTGGAAAGGGATTGTTAGTAATGGAGACTAAGAATCCCATTGCTAGCAATATACCCAACCAGGTCGACCTCCTCGCGGTTCCCCCTGAAAACTATCATGGTTAATTCCAGATGAATTCATCATGATAGGCCAACTGGCCTGTTTTCATTCTCATCAATCACCCTTCACTGGTGCTCTGCCAGCGTATCCCGTTAGCGTAGGCGGGGTTACCATACCATTTTCACCCATAAAAAAAATAAAAAATAAATAAATGGATGATAATGGAATGGGGACCCCGCCTGGGTTATCGGTATATACTAGCGGGGTGCCCCAGTGAGGGATGATAGGTGAGGATGAAGCGGATCAGTTGGCCTCTCGTCACAAATTTAACAATAAATCAACTGATGGTTTCCAGGGGGAACCGCGTGGAGGTTGAACAGAGTATATTGCTAGCAATGGGATTGCTAATACCCATTACTAACAATCCCTTCTCCCCTCAGTTTTTCCTTTATCGATATCTATCTAGATAGATTTAAAATTAAAAAAACAAAAATTGTGTAGCTACATTTTAAATTATAATAGAAAAATTCAACTCACGAAATACAGATTTGTCGCAAAAGATCACAGAATAATAAAAACAAAAATAAACTGTGTAAAACCATAATAAATGAATATTGTAATACATATATATTTATTTGTAAATATATATATATATATATATATATCTCAATTTCAATGGTATTGTCAAAGCGAAACCTTTACCAACCCGGAATAAATGAAAAAAGTAAATAAATACACTTGAAAGGGATAAAAGCCATTCACATCCCATATTTACAGTTATAAAACGGAGGGAGGGTTTGCACAGATAACAAAAGATTATTTCGTAACATACGACTGGCCGCTCCATTAAATTACAAACAATTCTATAGCGTATACTAAGCTTTATCCTTATTTATGTCATATACTAGCTATCTGCTCCGGCTTCGCACGAGTCTACTAATGGAGAAAGTGAGACTTTAGTCTCATTATTTGACAGTACAATTATGTTAGGATATGTTAGTCCTAAGGAATATTTTTTTATGCATCTTAGAATAGCAAACAAGCTGATGGCTCACCTGATGGAAAGTGGTAACCGTCGCCTATAGACATGAGTAGTACCATGGAAATAACAGAGTATACTGTTTCTCCCATGATACCCCACATGTGTTGCCATTCCTGAGGACTCAGGTGTTATTCCTCTGTACCCTGTAAATTCACGCCATATCCCACCCTTCATACCGAAACACGGCCATGCAAACACAACTGTTCTACGGTAGAAACATGAATAGGACAGAGGTGCACAAGCAAACTGGTAAATACGACAAAAAAATAATTTACCAAATAGGTGCAGTCGTTTGGAAGTTTTAATGAGTGAAAATGGAATGGTAACCCCACCCGCGCTATCCGTATACACAGGCGGGGCACCAGTGAAGGATGATAGGTGAGGATGAAGCAGGTCAGTTGGCCCATCGTGAAGAATTTGACAAGAATTTACCACGAAGTTGATCTGATAGGGTATATTGCTAGCTATGGGGCTGTTTTTTTTATGGGTGAAAATGGTGTGATAACCCCGCATACGCTGACGGGATACGCTGGCGGAGCACCAGTGAAGGGTGATACATGAGAATGAAAACAGGCCAGTTAGTCTATCATGATTAATTCATCAGGAATTAACCATGATAGTTTCCAGGGAGAATCGCGAGGAGGTCGACCTGGTTGGGTATTATATTGTTAGCAATGGAATTCTCAGTCTCCATTACTAATAATCCCTTTCTCCCCGCTATGGGGCTGTTAGAACTCATTACTAACAATTCTTTTCCCTCCAGCCGTACGTCAGTGATGTATTTACATACATTTGGCAATTTACTCGTATTAAAAAGAAAAAGATTTTAAAAAGTCCTCAAATTCTTATGACCTAACCTAAGAAAGATTATGTATTTAAACAACGACATGTCATATGTCCTAATAAAAAAGTCGATGGCTTTTGAAAATGGAAAAGATTCCAGATTATTCCAGAATTAAATGCCAGGTGATCGACCTCTCACCTCGCCGTCTCGAGTTCGATTCCCGCTGTGACCTGTATAATTTCACGCCCATTATACAACAGGGTGGGAGCTGGCAGCATAATGTATAAAATTAATTCGAAACATCTGCTCAGTATGTATGCGGTGATAATTCCAGCATTTCAAGTGTCCATTTTGATGTGATTGATGTAAGGTGAATGTAAAACGCATACAATGTGTTGCCCTTTCGGGGTTGTTGTATCGAGCGTGGAGTACTGAACTTGGACGGGTCACTGGTTTCACTGAATATTTATCATTAGCCATTATCATTTATCATTGTAGAGGGTAACATCAGAGTCGTGAGGGAAGGGATTATTAGTAATGGGGCTGCCAGAGGAAGACGCCGCTCACTTCAGTCCTGTCGTGAGCATGACGTGGTGCAATTTACGTCAAAACGTCGGCAATAAAGAAACAGGTATGTAGGTACTATTTACCGACCTCCACGCGATTCCCCCTGGAAACTATCGTGACTAATTTATCGTTGAATTCGTCACGATGGGCCAACTGACCTGCTTTTTCATCTTCATCTATAACCTCTCGATGGTGCCCCGCCAGTGTATACCGATAGCGCAGGCGGGGTTACTATGCCATTTTTACCCATTAACAAAAAAAAAAAACAAATAGCAGATAAATATCAATGTACTTTATATTATTCTCAATTTCGTACATAATATAGTATATGTCATATATGTGTAAGTATATTTGTTATTCATATATATTTATTCGTTTATATATGTAATTTTAGTATGTATGTATATCAATAATTACTAGTACCGCATTCGAGTATTCTGACACTTCCCTATGGTTGATTGGGAGAGAATGTTTTTAGCATTAAGTCCGCCATGTACACATATTTGTACTAATGAGTAAATAAATAAATAAATGTACGAAACAGTACAAAAACACTGGCCAGTAGATACTTTTTAATGGATGATAATGGAATGGTAACCCCACCCGCGCTATCGGTATACACCGGCGGGACACCAGTGAAGGATGATAGGTGAGGATGAAGTAGGTCAGTTAGGCCATCGTGACGAATTCAACAAGAATTGTTCACGATGGTTTCCAGGGGAACCACGTGGAGGTTGACCTAATAAGGCATATTGCTAGCAATGGGACTGTCAAACTCCATCACTAACAATCCCTTTCCCCCTAGCCAGTAGATACTGTCAACGATACAATTACGGTCTCGATGCACAAACGTACAAAATTCATATTGTACAATCGAATTCCAAACATAACAAACCTTATTGCCTTAAGTTAGAAGCTATTGTTGCGCTAATAGTTATAAATTGGATTTGTAAAGGGTAAATTAAGACAAATGTCGTGTTTTTTTTTGTAGGGAACGGCCTAGAATGGTCTTTTTATTGGATTAACTAGCCATTAGCCCGTTTTATCTTGTCTTGTATACGCGACTAGGTGGGACAAGGAAATGGCTGTGTTTGTTAAAACTACAAGCGAACCTAATGGCTTTGCTGCGTGTTTTGGGTTAAATACGAACACATTAATTCAAACATATAAAATAGGATGTTGGTCGCGGATAAAAATTATATTATTTGTCAATTGTTATAGAAAGGAGAAATTTTTGGTTTAAAAATTTTTTAAATATAATTTTTTTTAAATGACATTAATTTCTCAACAAGACACTCTGTCTTGTTGAGAAATTAATGTATGAAAATAAAAAAAAAATATTAACTATTTGACAATGTTCACCGTCGAAACAGGTTCTCTCATTTTTTTATGCAACTTTAAATGGCTAACAGGCTGACCGCCCACCTGATGGAAAGTGGTAACCGTCGCCTATATACATGAGCAGTACCATGGACATAACAGAGTATACTGTTTCGCCCGTGATACTCCCCATGCGTTGCCATTCCCGAGGACTACATGGAAAGTGGTAACCGTCGCCTATAGTCGTAAGCAGTACTAGGGTACAGTACAGCGTATACTGTTTTGCCCATGATAATGCGATGCCATTCTTGAGTACTAAGTACTACTTGAGTACTGTTATTCCTCTATACCTATTCTTCTTTGACTCCGAGACTTGAAACCGAGAAATACGTAGGCGGTGCATTATTGAATAGAGGAAAAATAAAGCAATACTTGATATATTCATATAATATAAACATATAATTTGACTAATATATACACATACACACATAATATATTAATTAAAAAATATATACATATAATAAATATATAAAATATTACTGTATCAAATAATTTACAGTTGAAATAGAAGCGGTGGGTGCTAATGATTTGTTACCTAAGTATTTTTTTTTAATGGGTGATAATGGAATGGTAACCCCACCCGCGCTATTGGTATACACCGACAGGGCACCAGTGAAGGATGATAGATGAGGATGAAGTAGGTCAGTTAGCCCATCGTGACGAATTCAATAAGAATTGTTCACGATGAATTCCAGGGGGAACCACGTGGAGGTCGACCTAATATGGCATATTGCTAACGATGGGGCTGTCAAACTCCATTGCTAGCAACCCTTTTCCCCCTACCTAAGTATTTATAGTCGTTAACATCATTGTTTGACAATTAATTAATTGATTTTACAATTATATAGTAAATAGATAAAAAAACACACAGTATTAAAACACCATTAAAAGACATTACATAAAAATAAATATTTTTTTTAATGAATAACAAAGGCAAAAAATTGACCTCCCCGACGGGGAATTGAACCCCGGTCTCCCGCGTGACAGGCGGGGATACTGACCACTATACTATCGAGGATTTTTTATAATATAACGAAATTGTGAAACAAATACGTAAATCGCTTAACGTTCTCACTCGTTTTTCTTCTGCCGTGTAACTGTAATATCAAATCGTGGTCTAAAAATAGAATTGTCACATCCACTGTGTAACACGGATCATTTGACAGCACAAAGTTTGAGATGTTTAAATTAATTATGTAGTTAATATTTTGTTCGATTTCGACCGCGAAATATTGGTTAAAAAAAATAATTTTACAAGTAAAAATGTTTGCTGTCATTATGTAGGTACGTGTTAATTTTTTTTTTGGTTCTGTTTATCGCAAAGGGAGAGGCAAAGGGCTCTACTCATACAGCTTATGGTTATCGTTTTTTTTAATGTGTGATAATAGAATGGTAACCCCGCCTGCGCTATTGGTATACACTGGTGGAATTTAACAAGCCACCAATTAGCCACGATAGTTACATACACTCCTCGCAAAAATTAAGGGAACATAAAAATTTTTGAAATTTTTGGGTGATTTTCAACAGGCTGTATTTCAGTGAAAAATAATCGTACAGGAAATTTAAAAAAAGGGTTTTGAAGCTTGAAAACTCTAGTTTTCAGATTTTTTGGTGAAAAAATTTTTTGAGCTCCGGTTTCCATGCAATTCTTAAACAAAGCTGAAAATAATTTTTTTCTAAATTTTCTAGGTTTCGTTTTTCACTCTATGGGCATGGAAAAATTTTTTCGAGCTACTCCATTGTATAGGTCTCTTAGCGTGTTTATTCAGCTTCAAAAATCGCTTTGGATGGCTCAATTACGACCATTTGTCTCCGAGATATCGAACTTTGAATGCAAAAGCATCCTTTTCCATTCAACTGCTAATATCTCTGGAACTACTGGTCGCACAGCAAGCGGGCGCCGAGTTTCTTTATCTGCATAAAATTTTCTTGATTTTTTTCGATTTTTTTTTTGATAATGAATTTTTAAAAAAACAAAAAAATGAGTTAAAAGTGAAAAACAAATGAAATTATTGATTTTTGAATGGATTAGGGTGAGTTTAAGGGACAAAAACCTTGTTCCCTTATTTTTTCCAAAATTTCAATCAATTGGTCCGGGAAAAATCGTTGAACCGATCGCTCCAGGGATTTAGGGGGTTCTTTAAGGAACAATAGACTGTAAAATTTTCCTCAAACCTTAGCTTTCCCGCCCATATTAGCGAAGATACAGCCAAATAACCAAAAAAGGAGAAAAAGTCACTTTTTTCCACTTTTTTCAATTCAATGTTAGAGGTGGAAAAAATTTTTTTCTTCACTAACTCTTGACTGTGCTTAACTGGAAATTTTATGCAGATAAAGAAACTCGGCGCCCGCTTGCTGTGCGACCAGTAGTTCCAGAGATATTAGCAGTTGAATGGAAAAGAATGCTTTTGCATTCAAAGTTCGATATCTCGGAGACAAATGGTCGTAATTGAGCCATCCAAAGAAAGAAAGAAAGAAAGAAAGAAAGAAAGAAAAAACTTTATTTTACAAGAAATATGCGACGGCACCCACACAGGGGTTAAAAAAAAAATCCATATATTAAGAATTATAATAAAGAAACAACACAAAAAAATATTTATAAAAAAAAAAAAAAAAAAATATATATAAAATTAAAAAAAAAAAATAAAACGATTCGTATTATAACAATTTCATCAAAAATGAGTGTGTGTGTGCGTGCGTCGCAATACCTGCAAAATGAGGTGCGTGCTCAGCATTATGCTGTAGTGTCAGGGACACTACAGCGCTGATTTTCAGCACGAGCCTCGCCAACCCGCGGGGTCCTAATAATAACAATAATGTTTGAAAACTTGACCAACACAGTGGTGTGCTTAAAGTGTATTGTGTAAAAAATAAAAATGAAATAAATATAATAAATTTGTAGTGGGTATATATTGAATGATAAATTGTGACGTTGTCAATGTTGAATAATAATAATCACACGAAAAACATAAAATACGTATAGAATAAGTATTTTCCTTTTACGTAGTAATACTACAGACGCTAAAGAAACTAAATATCGAATATAGTTGAATCATCCCCACATTCAATCGAGGACCACAAAAACTAGGTAAGTACTTACCTCCTTGAGTTGCAATATGCTCCTCTTGCAATATGCAATATGTCAATAATGTAATCAATAGCAACCAGTAATTAGATAATAATAAAAAATATATTATTGATTGTGTATTATATTAAAGTGAAATAACTGTTCATATATGTATCATAGAACTCCTAGCTGCACCTAATAGGATACTCATTAGAAAGTCTCTGGTAAGGAAGATCCCGGACAGAGACCAGCAATTTAATTGGCTTTTTGTTGGTGTAGATAATATTTTTTTAGATTACTCTTAAACGTATGTACATTTTTCAGGTTTCGAATTGGTGGAGGAAGATCATTCCAACAGCGAGTGGCAGCGTATTTGAAACTGCCCCTGAAAGCAGCCGTCCTATATCTTGGAATGCAGAGTACATTCACAATTGGACGAACAGCATACTTGTGATAGTTTTGCCTCCACGACAGTTTTTCGTGCAAGTAGCGTGGTTGGCCAGTAGCAATTACTCCGAAGAGTAAAGTAGCAAAATGAAGCTTTCTCCTGGCGGACATTTTGATCATATTATTTTCGTTCAAGAAAGGTGTGATGTGACTCCTACATGGTATATCAAAACAAAATCTCGCACAAGCATTTTGGACGCGTTGAATTAAGCGTTCCGTTCTTTTTAAGAGACAAGGACCGTATACAACGCGATTTTTGAAGCTGAATAAACACGCTAAGAGACCTATACAATGGAGTAGCTCGAAAAAATTTTTCCATGCCCATAGAGTGAAAAACGAAACCTAGAAAATTTAGAAAAAAATTATTTTCAGCTTTGTTTAAGAATTGCATGGAAACCGGAGCTCAAAAAATTTTTTCACCAAAAAATCTGAAAACTAGAGTTTTCAAGCTTCAAAACCCTTTTTTTAAATTTCCTGTACGATTATTTTTCACTGAAATACAGCCTGTTGAAAATCACCCAAAAATTTCAAAAATTTTTATGTTCCCTTAATTTTTGCGAGGAGTGTATATATATAAATAAACCCCTGGAAACCATCGTGGTAAATCCTAGTGGAATTCATCACGATGGGCTAACTGACCTGGTGGATTTTTACGTGATTGCAAAATGAAATTGATTAATTGGCTAATGACTCTTGTATATGATGATGTCGAGTCATTGATCAAGGGTTAATGGTTTAATTTGTCATTCTCTTTGTGACTAATGCAGTTATTATCGATCCCAAAAAGAAAACTGAAATTAAGCTAAAGTTCCCAAATAAACATTTTTACTTTATTTTATATTGATGAAGGATGTCATTCTAACTTGTTGTTTCCGTAAAATTTGCTCACTAATTATATATTTGTAAATCACCGTGTTTTGGTAATCTTTTATGGACTCCCACGGTACAGGTTCGCCTAGTGCGGGCTCCAATGTACCAGAGGGAGAGTTTGTATAAAAGTCGATTGCTTAGGTACTTCTGTCCCATTCGTGTTTCAACCGTGAAGCAGCTGTGTTTGCATGGCTGTGTTTCGGCTTGAAGGGTGGGATATGGCGTGAATTTACAGGGTACAGAGGAATAACACTTGAGTCCTCAGGAATGTCAACGCATGGGGGGTATCATGGACGAAACAGTATACTCTGTTATGTCCACGGTACTGATCAAGTCTATAGGCGACGGTGACCACTTTCCATCAGGTGGGCCGTCAGCTTGTTTGCCATTCTAAGTTGTATAAAAGAAAAGACTTATGTTTACGTAGTATGGACATCAGTACAAATAATAAAATTATATATTCACTGTGTTAGCTATACGATTGTTGGAGCCTGAAATAGGCCGTGAAGTCACCACAAGTGCGAATACGAGCGAGCCGCTGAATATTCTATTACAGCGTTTGATTTATTACAATCACGCCACATAGTCGTACGTATGCGCATAGAATTTGGTCGGATTCCTGCGAACGGCAAATCTCCAAGTCACCTTCAGATTTGTGGTTCATCCACCGCGTGATTATGCGGCGAGCTGTAGGCCAGCGGCTAACATCACCGTTTGCAATATAATAATAATAATATACTTTATTACTCAGACTACAATTTGGTCCATTTTGTTAGTAACAGTTTTCTTACAAACTATGTTAGTAAGAAAGACAAGCAAATTAATTAAAGCAGTTCACTCAGATGTGAGCCAGCCGACTAGAACAGCATCTGAATGAAATGCCCAATTATAGGCGAGTTATATTTCCCGCCTATTACTTTTAGAATGCTGTTTGTGCTTGTACTAACCCTGTGTAGCAATGATGCAGTTCTCTCTCTCCTTATAGCGTAGTAGTCATCTACGCGAGATTAAGCAAACATACTGGAGGCGATTATATCTTATTTATTTATCTATTTATTTAAAGGTAGGCCAGTTTATTAATTTCCTGTTCTAACGTACCGAATGCTAAATTGTTCCCAGTGGGGGGAAAAGGGATTGTTAGTAATGGAGACAAAGAATCCTATTGCTAGCAATATGCCCAACCAGGTCGATCTCCTCGCGGTTCCCCCTGGAAACTATCATGGTTAATTCCTGATGAATTCATCATGATGGGCCAACTGGCCTGTTTTCATTCTCATCTATCACCCTTCACTGGTGCTCCGCCAGCGTATCCTGTTAGCGCAGGCGGGGTTATCATACCATTGAAGGTGAATTGGTAAGGTGAAGTACCAGTGAAGGGTGATAGATGAGAATGAAAACAGGCCAGTTAGCCCATCATGATGAATTCATCAGGAATTAACCATGATAGTTTTCAGGGAGAACCGCGAGGAGGTCGACCTGGTTGGGTATATTGCTAGCAATGGGATTCTCAGTCTCCATTACTAACAATCCCTTCCCCCCCCCAATTTAGCCATTTGTATGGACACTACCTGCAGGATAATCAAGCTGAAGTAGCAATGGGCTAGTCACATAGCTCGAAGAACCAACAACCGTTAGGGAATAAAGGTTCTTGAGTGGCGACCGCGTACGGGTAAACGCAGTGCGGGACTCCCCACTAGATGGAGTGACGACCTGAAATGCATTGCAGGAAATCAGTGGAAGCAGGTGGCTCAGGACCGTTCTTTATGGCAATCTATGGGGGAAGCTTATCCAGCAGTGGACGGATAATGGCTGAAATGATGGACACTACCTCTAGAACTATTTGATAGTTTGGCGTCAATATGAACATATATACATACATATATATATACGAAAAAACTCATGTAAATGTAAAAGATAGTGATCTAAACAAATCTCAAGGTTTTACATCGGAGTCAATGCCTGATTTTGCATACACCTTATACTCGTATCTAGTTTGTATTCTTTTGCTTTTTATAGCAAAAAATTCATATATTTTTTACATACATACATACATATCTGTCACGCCTGTCTCCCATTAGGGTAGGCAGAAACAATGGAACGCCAAATGCTTCGATTCAAACAAACCTCTTTCGCTTCTTTCACATTCACCAATCTTTTCATACACGCTCGCCGGTTACGGGTACTTTTAATTTGACCCTTCTTCAGCACATCTATATATATATCTATATATATATATATCTACATATATATATATATATATATATATATATATATATATATATATATATATATATATATATATATATATATATATATTATGGTACTGAAATGACAAACAAGCCGACAAAAGAACTTATTTTAAACGTTTATGTAAAGATAATAGTATGAACTAGATTGAGACCCAGACGTGTACACACAGCACGGTTAAAGCAGTTAGCAAACAATGTTAAATTATAAATTATATAAAGAAATTATATGAATGTGGTAAATAACAATGAAGTACATGCAAATTATAAAAATATGGACATTTCAAAAAGACTTGAATATCACAGAGTATATTGTTTTTTTTTCTTTTTTTTTTTAATGGGTGGAAATGGGATGGTAATTTCATCTGCGCTATTGATATATGCTAGTGGGACACCAGTGAGAGATGATAGGTGACGATGAAAGGCCAGGCCAGTTAGCTCATCGTGGCGAATTCTATAAGAATTAACTAAGATGTTTTCTAGGGGGAACCGCGTGGAGGTCGACCTGATAGATATTAAGAGGGCTGTTTTTTTATGGAGGATAATGGAATGGTAACCCCGAAATCACTATTGATATATGTTGGCGGGTCAGCAGTGAGAAATGATAGGTGAGAATATAAGGGCAGGTCTTTTTTTTTATAATGGGCGATGATGGAATGGTAACCCCGCCTGCGCTATCGGTATACGCTGGCGGGGCACCAGTGAAGGATGACAAATGAAGATAAGGGTAAGAAAAATACTGGGTACAGAGGAATAACACCTGAGTCCTCAGGAATGGCAACGCATGGGAGGTATCATGGGCGAACAGTATACTCTGTTATGTCCATGGTACTGCTCATGTGTATAGGCGACGGTTACCACTTTCCATCAGGTGGGCCGTCAGCTTGTTTGCCATTCTAAGTTGTATAAAACAAAAACAAAACATAAAGGCAGGTCATTTGGCCCATAGTGACCAATTGAATAGGAGTTAATCACTATGGTTTCCAGTAGGAACCACGTGGAGTTGGACCTGATAGGGTATATTGCTAGCATTGGGGCTGTTAAATCTCATTAAAAAAAAGTCCTTGGTAAAAAGGTTTAATAATGAATTAATACTTTGATAAATGTATATTTGCTTTCAGATTAGACATGCAATACGAGGTGTCGTCGGAGAAAATTGATACACCACCCGGTGAACATGGGAAACGAAATTAATTTGTAAAATTATAGAAATAACACAAATTCTTGTATTAAAATTTCAGTCACTTATAAATTAGTTTGTATGAACTTATTTCGTACTCCTAACTCCTAAAAAAGCAATTAGTAGGTACGAAATTAGTTGGTGATTCGATTAGAAATATGTTGTTTAATTCCACTATTATTAGTATGTGTGTGACTGTCGTCATTCGATGATTGACCACCACTATTACTACCAGAAGTTTTCCAACCTTCTATATTATTTACCAAAGGGAGACTTTGTACAAAAGTCGATTGCTTGGACACCTCTGTCCCATTCGTGTTTCAACCGTAAAACAGTTGTTTGCATGGCTGTGTTTCGGTTTGAAGGGTGGGATATGGCGTGAATTTACTGGGTACAGAGGAATAACACCTGAGTCTTTAAGAATGGCAACGCATGGAGGGTATCATGGGTGACACAGTATACTCTGTTATGTCCATGGTACTGCTCATGTCTATAGGCGACGGTTACCACTTTCCATCAGGTGGGCCGCCCGCTTGTTTGCCATTCTAAGTTGTATAAAAAAAAATTATAAAAAAAAATCCCATTGTCATTTTGTTCACGCATGTTTTGTGACACATGACAAGCCTCTTGGCAGGCTGATTGGCAACCGCAGCTAAGCTTTGGAGATGTTTTAAGAGGGACGCTGCTGCCCATCCCTTGCTCTCCCTTAGTCGCCTCTTACGACCCCCACGGGAAAGGAAGGGATGGCCTATTCTATGCCGGGACCATACGGCCAAGTACCTGACTGAGTAACAATAATTGTGGCTAATCCTTGTGGAATTAGTCACGATGGGCAGACCTAGATTTTTTTTTACAACTTAGAATGGCAAACAAGCTGACGGCCCACCTGATGGAAAGTGGTAACCGTCGCCTATAGACATGAGCAGTACCATGGACATAACAGAGTATACTGTTTCGCCCATGATACCCCTCATGCGTTGCCATTACTGAGGACTCAGATGTTATTCCTCTGTACCATAGATGTACTGTACTCTAGATGCTCTATCCTCGCCTATCATATTTTACTGGTGCCCCGGCAGCGTATACCGATAGCACAGGCGAGGTTACCATTCCGTTCTCACCCATTAAAACTCCAAAATTACTTGTACCAGAAAACATATAATCAAAATTCACGTCGGTAATAAATGGGGAAAGTCACTCGCAGGATTTGAGTCAAACATATAAACATTTGAAGTTAACAAAAGGTTGATTAATTTTAAACACTTCCTATTAAATGGGTTTAAAATACTCCTGTTTATATTTCATTACGCTCCCAGCTGTGCGAAGTACGCGGATGGCAAAGTAACTGCGGTGAACGGGTGACAGAATCGATTTTTATGGCTGGCTGTAACACGCTGATTTGCTTGTGTGAATAGTAGGTGGGACCAGCTCTAGTTACAGGTTACTCAATAGTTACTATATTTCATAATGTTTACCATAGTTTTTATGTATGTATGTATGTATATACATACATACATATATGTGTGTATGTGTATATATTTGTATATATATATATATGTATGTATGTGTATGTATATATTTCATATATATATTAGTATAACTACCTAATTTATTATCAATATAAGTAGTATTTATGTGTTGTATGTGTATTTCTTATGTATTATTACGTACAATTATTTCAGTACGTTGCTATAATTGTGTCACATATTTTTCATCACATCTGCCCTTCATACGCTTTCTGTTTTCACCTAATGGTTAGCCGGTAGAGAATGCCATATGGCATTAAGCTCACCACTTGTACAAAGTTTTATTGTGCAATGAAGAATGAATAAATAGAAATTAGGAAATCTTATATTAATCTATGATATTGTCTGCTTTTTTATATCACTGAGGTGGCAAACAAGCATACGGCCCACCTGATGATAAGAGGTTACCACAGTAATTTTTTTTTTATTATATTTTATTTAAATTCATTTAGCCGTTCAAGTTGCGATTAGGTTAACAATCATGGTTAATTCTTGTGGAATTCATTACGATGGTCTAACTGACCTGTCTTCATGTTCATCTCTCATCCCTCACTGGTGCCTCGCCAGTGTATACCGATAGCACAGGCGGGGTTACCATTCCATTATCAGTCATTAAAAAATACACCTAATCTTTCATTGGTCAGTAGTTCGATTCTTGCCCAATACAAATTGATTCCAAAGAATAGTTGTGCGTGGAAGAAAGTGCCTTGAAAAACGCACGGTAGAAGACCGCCACTCGTCCAGATGGTTGGGATGAAACTTTAGTTTGTGGCGGGTTGTACGGTAGTGAAAATCAGCAGCAGGTATCAATCTGAACAATTCCTCAGAACACTCCCCATGATTAATTAGGTAGAAGATGCACAGAGATGCAACATCTCTGCGCAGTTTCAGTGGGTCGAATCGGACAGAGTTGGTCTAACGGAAGGAGTTGGTACTATTTCTTAAATATGTTTGTTTGTATTGGTATAGTTATTTTCTATGTATATTATTATTGTTGTATAAGCTATTAACTGTCCACTGCTGAACATAAACCTTCGTCTAGAAGGGTTTTGTCAGTAGTTGCCATTTTTGGCAGGCAGATTGCCAAATGCAGTTTAGGTTTGTAGATGTTTTAAGAGGAACGCTGCTACCCATTCCTAACCCTCTCTTAGTGGGAGGAAAGGGATTGTTAGTAATGGAGACTAAGAATTCCATTGCTAGCAATATACCCAACCAGGTCGACCTCCTCGCGCTTCCCCCTGGAAACTATCATGGTTAATTCCTGATGAATTCATCGTGATGGGCTAACTGGCCTGTTTTCATTCTCATCTATCACCCTTCACTGGTGCTCCGCAAGCGTATACCGTTAGCGTAGGCGGGGTTACCATACTACTTTCACCCATAAAAAAATCCTTTTCTTAGTCGCCTCTTACGGAAAGGAAGACCCACGGGAAAGGAAGGGGTGGCCTATTCTATGCCGGGACCGTACGGGAATATATAATTCTGTAAAGAATTACAAATGTGTTTACAAGAATGTCGTATATGTTTTTATGCAGCTTAGTATGGCAAACAAGGTGACGGCCCGCCTGATGGAATATTTATTTATTTATTCATTAGTACAAATATGTGTACATGGCGAACTTAATGCTAAAAGCATTCTCTCCCAGTCAACCATAGGGAAGTGTCAGAAAACTCGAATGTGGTACTAGTAATTATTGATATACATATATAGTAAAACTACATATACAAACGAATAAATATATATAAATATGGTATCTGTACAAAGCCCTCGCATCAGCAGAAGAGTGGCTCAAAATGGAAAATCTTTGTGTGTATAAGTAAATTAAATATTTATTATGCAACAAAAACAAAGTAATTCTGAAGAGATTGTTTACAAAGTTAGCTACGGTTGTTTGTATAATTTATAACGTAGCCTGGTAAAAATTTAACTAATGAATAATACCGACTGGTATTAATATATCCATACCTGATATTAAAAATGTCTTCGCCAGAGGGAGACTTTGTACAAAAGTCGATTGCTTGAGCACCTCTGTCCCATTCGTGTTTCTACCGTGAAGCAGTTGTGTTCGCATGGCTGTGTTTTAGTTTGAAGGATGGGATATGGCAGTGAATTTACAGGGTACAGAGGAATAACACTTGAGTCCTCAGGAATGGCAACGCATGGGAGGTATCATGGGCGAAACAGTATACTCTGTTATGTCCATGGTACTGCTCATGTCTATAGTCGACTGTTACCGCTTTCCATCATTTGGGATGTCAGCTTGTTTGCCATTCTAAGTTGTATAAAAAAAAGACAATGTCTGTACATTGAAGATATTTATTTTTATATAAGTGATTTATTTTTATATGAGTGTATTTCAATACGAGCAATAGATGCCAAAACAATATTTTTTAGATTTTTTTTGTTTGTCTTTATGTTTGTTTTGTTAACACGCAAAAATTACTGCACCAAATTGTATGCAGTTTTAACAGTTGTGTTCCTAAAGGTGTAAATTGAAATTGAAAATTTGGTATATGTTTTATTTTGATATGTCGTCTAGAATGAATGCTATATTTAATATATATATATATACATATATATATATATATATACATACATATATGTATATACATATATATATATGTTTGTCATAAGACGAATTGTTTACGTTGTAACTCAGTGGCGCCATCTTAGCTAAAGTTTGTGTAAGGTTCCCTATATTTTTACGTAACAAAGGGTTACTGTTAGAGGGTCACTAGCCATATCGATCACGTAGCCGTAACACGGCGGACAAACAGACCGTCAGACAATCCATCTTAGTGGACGAGAAAGTGCTCTTGTGATAGTCGAGTTTAGACATGGGGTGATGTAGGGATGCGTGACCGTCGCCGAGGGACATTGTTCAACCTTTCAAGTTTTATTTAGTTTTTAAATGATTTCATAGATTTATTTTACACTTTATTGCACTAAAAATGTGTAAAAGAAGCGAATATAATATTGACAGGTTGGCAATACAATCACAAAAATGAGACAAGAAAAATGTTACACTAGTGTGCATATAATGTAAATGTGTGCACGTGACAGTTCTAAATTTAAATGGATTTTTTTTTATTTGTGAAGATGAAATGGTAACCCTGTCTGCACTATCGGTATACTGGCATGTCCATGGTACTGCTCATGTCTATAGGCGACGGTTACCACTTTCTATCAGGTGGGCCGTCAGCTTGTTTGCCATTCTAAGTTGTATAAAAAAAAAAGAAAAAAAACAAAATACCACGTTACTGAAATACGTTTTGACCAGATATAAAACTTTTAATCGAATGATGATCGATAGTTATTTTTTTCTGTATAATCTAAGGAACCTTCTAATGGAAGTATTGCTCTAACAATGCCTTTCTAGAAGGATCGATGTCAGGAATCCTATCGGTTAAATAAACTACAGGATTAGTTTCGGGTGAGCGACGAGTAGACATTGCTATCATCGCCACTGATTGTCTCCGATGACTTAAAATTATAGATCAACTAGTTCTTACCGGGGGGAAAGGGGTTGTTATTTTATGTGATGGAGACGGAATCCCATTGCTAGCAATATACCCAACCAGGTCGACCTCCTCGCGGTTCCCCCTAGAAACTATCATGGTTAATTCATGATGAATTTGTAATGTAATATAATTTAAAGTGTAAAGAATAGTCACATAGAAATGTTATCAGAATCGGTTTTACTAAACCGATAAAGTACTCTTTAGTTTCGAATCGAAATAAAAAAAATAAATAAATAAAAAAACTGGTTTTCACACAATTGTAGTCTCTTTTTTTATTGGAACGCAATATTAAATTAGTAAAACTAAATGACTTGAATATATAATATGAATGGTAATTTTTTTTGCAACTAAGAATGGCAAACAAGCTGATGACCAACCTGATGGAAAGTGGTAACCGTCGCCTATAGATATGAGCAGTAAGTACCATGGACATAACAGAGTATACTGTTTCGCCCATGATACCCCCCACGCGTTGCCATTCCTGAGGACTCAGATGTTATTCCTCAGTACCCTGTAAATTCACTGCCATATCCCACCCTTCAAATCGAAACACAGCCATGCAAACAACTGCTTCACGGTAGAAACACGAATGGGACAGAGGTGTCCAAGCAAACGACTTGTACAAAGTCTCCCTCTGGTAATAAAATGATTTGTTTGAAAATGTCGTCGTATAAAAAATTCCGACCGATATATATATATATATAAATGTATAAAACGTATAAATAAAAATTTCATTAGTCATACAGTAAATCATTTCGAGTCCATTATTGTAATGTGTACGAAGGGTCAAACTTTGTAACGGTGCGCAGGTCAGTTGCTGCTGGTCAGTGAACCTTAAAGGTCCTTACCCTCCATTATAATTTATGACTTCTGATATCTGAATACATACATATTGAATGGTGTATAATATGGACAAGAGGATATAGGCAGCGGTGATATTTTAAAGTCAAAAGAAAGACTTTTAAAAACCCCTTTCTTCACGATAGTTCTGTATATATTAACCGACCTTCAAGAAAAGAGTATATTCCTTTTTAAAAGGCTGGCAGCACACCTGCAATGCCGCTGGTGTTGTGGGTGACCATGGGCGGCGGTAGTCACTTACCATCAGGTGAGCTGCATGCTCGTTTGCCCCCTGTGTTGTAAAAAAAAACCGAGTTCTAAAAGAAGGTGGAACTGTTAGACTGTGCTTATTTTTATTTCTGTGTAACTTATGCGATGCTTTTGCCTAGATTTAATAGTGGATAACAAATAAACGACTAAGTTGATAATGGTAGTGGGATTGATCTGATATTTCTACCTCTAATACCAAAATGTTAGGAAGAAAGGGATTGTTAGTAATGGAGATTGAGAATCCCATTGCTAACAATATACTCAACCAGGTCGACCTCCTTGCAGTTCTTCTAGGAAACTATCATGGTTAATTCCTGATGAATTCATCATGATGGGCCAACTGGCCTGTTTTCATTCTCATCTATCATCCTTCACTGGTGCTCCGCCAGCGTATTCCGTTAGCGCAGGCGGGGTTACCGTACCATTTTCACCCATCAAAAATAAAATATCAAAATGTTAGGTTAAAGTATGACATAGGCTAGCCTCTTGTTTTGTTGGAATAATGGACAATAATTCGTAATAATGCTCATCCATACTGAACGATTACGATTTATACCAGAGTATAGACAAAATGTTTTAAAATATATTTAAATTATTTTGTTCTAAGCTCAGAGCAGCGATTTTATAATTTGCCTGATCGCCTTTAGAGGTGAACGTGTGTGGGCGTAATAACGGTCGGGCATTAAGGGCTAATATTCGACAATAGTGGTCAATGTACAAATGTTGGCAGTCACACACATACTAATGGCAATGGAATTAAACAAAATAGTTCTAATCAAATTTTAAAAATAGAAAACTGAGACTCTGCCTCATTATCATCTTCATCACCGTCGGTCATCATCATTATTTCATTTATAATCAGTTAAAAACATAAGCCTCACAACTACATAGACACGCGCTATATTCGTATATTCCAAATTGCTCCCAAATCCAACGCGAGCCGGGATGGGCGGTGCAGAAAAAAATGGCTCGTAAAATATAAAACGTAAAAGCTGGAACAGATCGCTCGCGATTGTATTTGCATGATTATGCGCATATGCTATTATACATCGCATTATAATATAATAACGCCAGCGTAACGACCTGTCGTTATTGGACGTGACGCTATTGATATTTTAATGGACATTTACGAAAATTTACGGTTATACCAAAATTTGTGAAACTATTTGCTTTTAAATTTGCAATACAATTTATATAGAATAGAACAGGCTGTCTTGTTCTATGTCCTGTGACAGAACAGAACAGAACAGAACGGAACGGAATAGAACGGAACGGAATAGAACGGAACGGAATAGAACGGAACGGAACGGAACGGAACGGAACAGAACGGAACGGAACAGAACAGTTCTCAGCCAGTCCTTCTCTTAACAAAATATAACAAAAATGCAAAAGGTTACAACTGTATTCGTTTTGTTTATTTATTTATCCAAAGTACAAAACACATTGTATAGGATAGGATTTTTTTGATGTGTGAAAATAGTATGGTAACTCCGCGTGCGCTAATGGGATACGCTGACGGAGCATCAGTGAAGGGTGATAGATGAGAATGAAAATAGGCCAGTTAGCCCATCAT
This sequence comes from Galleria mellonella, assembly GCF_026898425.1. NCBI lineage: Eukaryota > Metazoa > Arthropoda > Insecta > Lepidoptera > Pyralidae > Galleria > Galleria mellonella. The sequence continues at coordinate 3,936,097 of NW_026442061.1, forward strand.
GATGAATTCTTTAGAAATTAACTATGATAGTTTCCAGGGGGAACCGCGAGGAGGTCGACCTGGTTGGGTATATTGCTAGCAATGGGATTCTCATCCTCCGTTACTAACTACCCCTTTCCCCCTATAGGATAGGATTACGATTATATAGGACGTTAGAATGCTCTTAAATTATCGGTGGTTTATTGAAAAATAATGTTTAACGACTATGGCAGAATAGCAGAGGCGATGGGACTGCCATCACTGAACTATCGGATTGGTAACCGCAGTTAGACATCGATGTTACTGCCCATCCCCTTAATCATAAAGTTCACTTAGACGCCTCTTACGACACCCACGGGAAAGGAAAAGGTCGTCTACTCCATGCCGGGATCACACTGCATTAATTCCATCAACCAACCATATAATAATCCATTATTCCATAACCTTCCATGTTGTAATGGTAACAAACAGAAATATTAATGTACATATCGAGAGAGCATCAATATTTATATGACAAATAAACGAGATAATATATATGATGGCTCGATACAATATTTGCACGTCGCAGTGATATGTGGCGCTATATTATTTGAAGACGCTTCCTGTGACCCGCGATTTTTCTCTAACACACAACTAGGGTGGGTACGTTTCATGTAATTTTAAAGAATATGGCGTAACAGTTTAGTATAGTGGTATATATTAGTATAGAAATTCACGTTCAATTGTTTTAGTAAATTTTTTTTATAGTTTTAATATTCAATATGATGCCTGCGGCCACTTTCTACCATCGTACGGCTCGGCATCGGCTGGGAGTTCACCCTCATACCTTACAGCCTAAATGGTCGCGTACAACGCGGTTTCAGAGATGTTTTCTCCCACGAACACTCAGGTTATGGAATGAGCTCCCTGCCGAGGTTTTCTCAAGAGACTACAGTATGGGGTTCTTCAAAAGAGGGGTAAAGAGGTTTCTTCAGGGTCGGCAACGCGCGCGTAATACCTCTGGTATTTCAGGCGTTCATAGGCTACGGTAACCGCTTACTATCAGGTGGACCGTATGCTTGTTTGCCACCTCAGTGGGGTAAAAAAAAGTTTATCATTGTTAACTTTAACTGCATCTCAAACCAGAGGGAGACTTTGTACAAAAGTCGATTGCTTGGGTACTTCTGTCTTATTCGTGTTTCTACCGTGAAGCAGTTGTGTTTGCATGGCTGTGTTTCGGTTTGAAGGGTGGGATATGGTGTGAATTTACAGGGTAAAGAGGAATAACACTTGAGTCCTCAGGAATGGCAACGCATGAGGGGTATCATGGGTGAAACAGTATACTCTGTTATGTTCATGTTACAGCTCATGTCTATAGGCGACGGTTACCACTTTCCATCAGCTGGGCCGTCAACTTGTTTGCCACTCTAAGTTGTATAAAAAAAAATGCATGTTGTGTTAATACGTTTTAGGCTATCAATCTTGTCCAATGTGTTGTCTGTCTATAATTAACTATGTACATTTTTTATTGTTATATGTTGTGTTTTCTAAATAAAATAAAAATAAAAAAGAAATAAAAAACAGTTTAGTAATTTCTAAATAATAATATCACCTACCTTATAAGAATATTTAAAAATGAAAACAATATTAAATTAATAATAGGGAAAATTGTTCAGACACCTTTCAGAATTTAAATCATTTTTATTCAAATACATTTGTTTACGAGCGCTTTTGAATCGTCATTTTCTAACTTTACTGCAGGGTTTGGAAAGCTGTTATTTGTTGAGAAGAGCCCGCAAGAAACTCAACTGTTATTTTTTTAAACCTTTGTTAACATATACATATATTATAAGTACACACACACACACACACACACACACACTTTTTATGATTAGTTAAACCTTTAAAGCGTATACATATGCTGTATAATAATGTAACAAAGAAACTCACGTTTAATTTCATAAATAGATATACATTGCATCGCTATTTCTTGATATCCTCATGGTATCTATTCTAAGAGCCAACTACGGCTAAGGAAAGGAAGGTGATCGCATCATATCTATTTTTATTTCTTTCTTACCTATATTATTACACTTAGATATTGAAAATTTGCAAATTTGGAAATTGAACAATTTGCAGTTAAAACGCATAAAATACTATGTAAATTTAGTGGAATTGTAAAATTTAAAATCCACATACGAAAGGTATAAGAAGGTCACCCTACGAGGTGATGACGTCACGTAGAGTGTAACATCAAGATGGTACGTGCTCAATACATCCCTATGATTTGCAGAAACAAATGCACTGCGCTGTCCGGTGCTGCCATATGCAATTTTTGTTTCTCCCCAAATTTCAAATGTTTTTTCTTCAAAATGATACTATTTCCTTTACTTTTACGTATCCATTAGCAATATTTTGTTCGTTTTCGCTACATTTCTAGGTTTTACCAAAAAACTATAAATTCCGGGTTAAAAACAGCCGCCCTTTCTCTCGCTGACCATAATGTTACCATACTGCCTTTATTGTTTTTATGATATTATATTATTATATACACGTTTACAAATACGTATTAGAAGTCTGAAATCTCTGATCTGAATCGACTTCAGAAACAAAAACGGTTTTCAATTCGTTTGTATTTTTTTATGTTTGTTACTTCGTAACTCCGACCGTTCTAAATCGATTTGGAAAATTATTTTTTATCTGAAGGGATATACTTACAGATAAGTCTCATTGACTTTTTTTTCAAAATCAGTTTAACAGTTCAGTTTTTAGATGAAAATAACTGGGTTTGCCACAATTGAAGTCAGTTCTTATTGTGGTAAACAACACATATTAAAATGCGAGTAAAGTCTATATCGGCTTTACTCACATTTAAATATTTGTATTACCCAAACATATTTTCGCGATTTCATTTGTATCTAAAAATTTCTCTATTTTTTTTTATTGGTGAGAATGCAACAGTAACTCTGTCTGTGCCATCGATATACGCCAGCGGGGCACCAGTGAGAGATGATAGGTGAAGCAAAACAAAGTCAGTTGGTCGTGACGAATTCTACAAGATTTAACCACGATGATTTCCAGGGGGAGCTGCGTGGAAATCGACCTGATAGTGTATATTGCTAGCAATATACACAGCCCTATGGCTGATGAATGAAGTCTTCATTACTAACAATCCCTCTCGTCCCTCTCCATCTATTCAATTTCTCAAAAAGATTTTTTTACCTAAAAATGCGTAGAAAATGTGTAATCTAGCAACACTGGCGTGTCGTATCTCGGCTAGTTTCTTATAACAATGTCTTGATTCCCACTTAGGTATATTTTCTGCTTTACTTCCTTCTTTTGCAGATAAAAGCTCGTATTTCAATGTGCTCATGATAAAGTGACATGTTCAGGCCCTTTTTTACCCGATTTCTAAAGATAAAGAGGTTATCTATCTAACATTTTATGGGCCTTATTTACGTTGTGCGATGTACTCGTATTTGGATATTTGGTGCAATATTTAGCGTAGGGAGGGGAGAGATTGTTGGTATCAGAGTCGTTACTTCCCATTGCTAGTAATGCAGACAGGACGACCTCTACATGTCCTCCCTCTCCTTAGAATTATCCTGTTTAATTAGATACCAGTGTATTTGCCACGAAGGGGCAAATAATCTGACTTTATCCTCGCCGATCCATCCTCCACAGGGCTCGCCTAATTTTTTTTTCTTTTTTAATGGATGATAATGGAATGGTAACCCCGCCCGCGCTATTGATATACACCGGCGGGGCACCAGTGAAGGATGATAGGTGAGGATGAAGTAGGTCAGTTAGCCTATCGTGACGGATTCAACAAGAATTGTTCACGATGGTTTCCAGGGGAACCACGTGGAGGTCGACCTAATAAGGCATATTGCTAGCAAACTCCATTGCCAACAATCCCTTTCTCCCCGGCTCGCCTCATTGTATGCCGTTATCATAGGTAGGTAGGATACGTTAGCACAATTCCATCTTGATCTATTAAAAAAAAAAAACAAAAAAGTAAAAGCTAATATGGATAACATAAATAGCTTTTTGGCTGTTTCTTGAAAGCCTGTATTTCAGAAGCAGGAGAACCAATGAAATGGACTACTCTGGATAGCATGTCAAGATGAAACATTCACCAGTTTTTAAGTTCCTCCTCCTTAAGATCCTCAGGAATAGAACTGTGAAAACCGTATCCAATTTCGTGTAGTAGTTTCTGCGTGATGCTGGAACAAACATACAGACAGTCAGACAAGTTTTTAAAAATTGTTGTTGACATCTATTGATTTTATTAAGACCCTTCATATATATATTTTTTAAATAACTTCCATGTACATATAATCTTGCTTATCCTGAATGGCAATGGGCTGGTCATAGAGCTCGAAGAACCGATAACCGATGGGGAGAAAGGTTCTTGAGTGGCGACCCCGTACGGGCAAACGCAGTGTAGGACGACCCCCCACTAGATGGAGTGACGACTTGGAATGCACTGCAAGGAGTCAGTGGATGCAGGTGGCTAAGGATCGTTCTTTATGGCAGTCTATTGGGGAGGCTTATGTCCAGCAGTGGACGGGCAATGGCTGAAATGATGATGATGATGTTGACAGATAATCTATTTTTTTTATATTATCTATGAGATGTTATTACATTCTCACAATACTGTTACTGCTACTCGTGTGAATGTGTCTCCCTCTGGTGTCAAGAGTTTCCAGACCGCCTCCGTTATACACGAAGGCCTCTAATGTGGCTTCCTGTTATAAAGTCGACGTCTGGTCCGTATAAAGCCAGCGACAATTTTATAAATGATCCAAACATGATTTTAAATTTAAAAGCTTATAAATTTGCTGTAAATTATAAGTTGGGATTCGATCTTGAGACACTTGAACCTCAGTTAAGTGTTGTTTGATTGTGTTAACTATAAGAGATTAGGGGGAAGGGATTGTTAGTAACGGAGACTGAGAATCCCATTGCTAGCAACATACCCAACCAGGTCGACCTCCTCGCAGTTCCCCTAGAAACTATCATGGTTAATTCCTGATGAATTCATCATGATGGGCTAACTGGCCTGTTTTCATTCTCATCTATCACCCTTAACTGGTGCTCCGCCAGCGTGTCCCGTTAGCGCAGGCGGGGTTACCATACCATTTTCACCCATCAAAAAAAAACTATATAAGATTTAGTTATAAACTCATTTTTTGCACAGTGGAACGAAAATGGAGGCAACGAAAAATCTTTTGTTGGTGGAACGTCGAAAATAACATATAAAACGTGATTGTTGTGGGCAAATTGTATGTATTCAGAGTCGTGTGCATACACACACACCTAGCACTGTAGCAATGGTCCGACGGGCGGATGTGACGTCATAAACAACCATAACTCTCGCGGAAGGCTGCCACGCCGAGAGCAACTGATAAACTTGCAACGAGCGAAGCTTTTTACGTAGTTACGCTGTAAAAGAATAATGAAAAATTCGAGTAAATATTTTCTCTTCGATTCAATTACCTACTTTGTGTATTCTTAAATTTTGCCCTGAATTTTGGTATAAAGTTTTCAGTTTCAGCGAGGTGCAAGGGGTGCGTCGGTGATTATGTTTGTACAGAGATCTAGCTGTTTACCGCGGCTTCGCCTGCGCGCACCTTATAGTGTTTTAAACTTGTGTTTGTATTTCTGATTTCAAGTTTATAATATTATATATATATATACATAACAGAGTATACTGTTTCGCCCAAGATACCCCCCATGCGTTGCCATTCCTGAGGACTCAGGTGTTATTCCTCTGTACCCTGTAAATTCACGCCATATCCCACCCTTCAAATCGAAACACAGCCATGCAAACACAACTGCTTCACGGTTGAAACACGAATGGGACAGAGGTACCCAAGCAATCGACTTTTGTACAAAGTCTCCCTCTGGTATATTATTATTTTTATTGTGTATATTATTTTTGAATTACTCTATTAATTTAATATTATTTGTTACGTAGCACCGTCGATTATATTTTCTGTTATTCCTGCCCACGGTCGACTGGTAGATAACGCCATATTTTATGGTGTTAAGTCCGCCATTTACACTATCTAGGTGTATTAAAGATTAATAAATATATAAATATCAGCTTTTTCCGAACAAGACTTCTAATATATGAAAATTCACCTCTATTATTTCAGTGACATAAGGATCATTTTCAGTAAATCTGAAATGTGTAGATAGATAGATAGATACTCTTCATTGTTTCCTCCAAAAGATTACAATAGTAAACTTATTATAAATATAAACAATTACAAAAAATAATCACAGTGAGAAAACAATGGGCGACCTTATCGCTAAGAGCGATCTCTTCCAGGCAACCTTTGGATGGAGAGGAGTAATTATAAACAATTTGGTGGGAGGCACGATGAAAAATTCTGTTAGTTTTAAATATGGGAGATGTGATACATGTAATAATATAAATATTTATGTATATTTCATCTTGTATTAAGGAATTTCCCGTGGGTGTCTTAAAAGGAAACTAAGAGAAGTTATTGTTTGAGGTATGTTGAGGGCAACAGTATCCTTGTTAAAACATCACTAATACCTAACAACGGTTGTCAACCTGTCTGCCAAGCCTGGCAACTATTGGCAAAACCCCGCAATAGGGGGAGACCTCTATGTTCAGCTGTGGACAGTTATCACCATCATCACCTTAACCACCACCACCATCACCTTCTTCTTCTTCATCATCATCTTCACCACCGTCATCATCACATTAACCACAACCATCACCTTCACCACCACCACCATCACCTCCACCACCATCATCACTTTCACCACCACCATCATCACCTCCACCACCATCATCACCTTCACAATCACCATCATCATCATGATTAATTTTAACTTTTTTTTCTGTAGAGCAAAAACTTGTTTCTTAAATAGCAAACGTGCTTGTTTAAGCAAAAAGGAATAATGTAATGTTATATTCATATGTTTACGTTCAGAAATAGGCTTATACTCTTGATGTAAGATTAAAATATTCGCCTTGTTTTCTGCTACGTATTTATACGTACAAAGCGGCGACCCTAAAAGATAAAGAAGGGAACCCTTTATTCTATTCGGACGTTGCGCATTACGTCAGAACCATCAATATACCATGGACCTTTGATGGGATCTCATAATAAATGCTCCCATTCACCCTTTGAGTCTTAAATTTATTCGTAACACGCTTGATCCATTTTAAGTTCGTTCGCCAAGGTAATAAAAGGGTTATACCACTATTATGGTGTTATTTTATACTCGCTAAATATTTGCGGTATTAAAAGAACGACGTTTTTTTGTAAATGTGGTTAAAAAAATCTTTACTAATATTATAAATGTGAATGTGAGTTTGTTTGTTATTTCTTAGTGCCTTAACGGGTTCAACAATCGCTATGTTTGGTCCTATATGTACTACTAGCGGCCCGACATTTTTAACATTTCCCTAAATTGCTCTGCTCCTATTGATCGTAGCGTGATGAATAGTATGCTATAACCTGCCCAGGAGTATGAGGAATAATTGTACCAAGTTTCGTTAAAATCCGTCGAGTAGTTTTTGTTTTTATAACGAACATACAGATAGAGAGACAAAAATTTTACTGATTGCATTTTTGGCATCAGTATCGATCACTAATCACCCCCTGATAGTTATTTTGGAAATATATTTCATGTACAGAATTGACCTCACTACAGATTTATTATAAGTATAGATAAAACTAGACGAGTGGCGGTCTTCCACCGTGCGTTTTTCAAGGCATTTTCTACCACGCACAACCACTCTTTGGACTCAACTTCTAGCAACAGTATTTGGAAATATATTTCATGTACAGAATTGACCTCTCTACAGATTTATTATAAGTATAGATTATTATATTATCCCGGTCATTATAGTTTTTTTTTATACAACTTAGAATGGCAAACAAGCTGACGGTCCACCTGATGGAAAGTGGTAACAGTCGCCTATAGACATGAGCAGTACCATGAACATAACAGAGTATACTGTTTCGCCCATGATACCCCCTATGCGTTGCCATTCCTGAGGGCCCAGGTGTTATTCCTCTGTACATAATACATGTGTGCTAACATACAAGATTATAATAAAAGTATTTAACCCGACTCTAGATATTTGTGTACAATATAGATATATAATATAGCTATCTATTTATCCCTTTTTGGGCTAATAATGGAACGGTACCAATGAGTGACGACAGGTAAGAACAAAATCAAGTCAGTTCGGTACCATCCTGATGAAATTCACCAGGTTTTTTTCATGAATAATAACAGAATGGTAACCTCGCCTGCGCTATCAGTATATGCTGGCGTGGCACCAGTGAGAGATGATAGGTGAGAATGAAAGCATGTCAGTTAATCCGGCCCATCGTGATGAATTCAACAAGAATTAACCACAGCGGTTTCCAAGAGGAATCACGTGGAGCTCGACCTAATAGAATATATTGCTGGGCTTTTTATATCCCCATTACTAACAATCTCTTTCCCCTAGAATTCACCAGGAATCCACCTGGAAAATTTGTCACGGTGGTTTCCTGAGAGAGCCTCGTGAAGAATAATTTAACAGGGGATATTGCTAGCAATTGGGACACTGGTCCTCCTTCCCCTCGCCCTAATTTTGAAGGCTAAAGATTTTCAAATATTAAATTTATATATATTATATTTATATATATAATTTTATATATATTACTTATTTATATATATATATATATATATATATATATATATATATATATATATATATATATATATATATATATATATATATATATATATATATATATATGTAAAGGAAAATACATAAAAGAAATAATATAATAAAAAATGTATATTGTACAAAAAACAATATACTTTTTCACTCACGCAGGTTAGAAATATAGCTATATACCTATTATGCAGGCGAATTGTGAAACAGAAAAAAAACGGCATAAAATATAATTCATACTTATGAGGTCTCCTTGTTTTATACCGAAAACGACTCGGTTTTTAGGTAATGATGCGATATAATTAAATTTTATCTGTAATTTCCTTCGTTCATTCGTTATTAAGGAGGATCTCCATTTGTTTTTATGGGCCATCATTATTTTGTTTGATTATTATAAAAAAAAAATATGAAACGAAATATTTGTAATATTTTTAAATAAAAATAAAAAAAAAAAAAACAATGGAATATTCGAGAATAACACGAGAGCTCGGCAGAACGCCGAGCGTGGCTCGTTTAAGAGAAAGGGGAAAACGTTTTAAGATTGATAAAGGGCGCTAAAAAGGTCCGGAAAGAGGGCAGTTCAGAAATATTCCCGTTGCTCTGTCGGATAAGTACAATTTCCTAAGGGATAAAAATCTATTTTGAATAAAGAATTCTCTTTTGATATCACCGGGTTAGGCGGATTTAGCTTGGGCTATATGGTTATGTATGGATATATAGAAAACACTGAATCAGGGACGGAATTAATTTTGGGCTTACAAACGTCAAAAAATCTCTAAACAGTATAAAAAAAAAAGTTGTCGGCCGATTCTTACTGTTCTTCTTTTAAAATAAGGAAAAAAGTACGGGATTCATTTAAATGTTTTTGACATTCTAATTAAACTTTTGTATATGTTTTTTTTTTTGTTTATACCATGAAGTTAGTAATTTATACCTGTCCGATGTTCGCTAAAGGTAATGGACGTCTACAAAACCAGGGGCAAACATCTGCACTGCATCCGGTATGGGGAAAGGGATTGTTAGTAACGGAGATTAAGAATCTCATTGCTATCAATATACCCAACCAAGTTGACCTCCTCGCGGTTCCCCCTGGAAACTATCATGGTTAATTCCTGATGAATTCATCATGATGGGCTAACTGGCCTGTTTTCATTCTCATCTGTCACCTTTCACTGGTGATCCGCCAGCGTATCCCGTTAGCGCAGGCAGGGTTACCATTTTCACCCATAAAAAAAAACACTTTTTTTTTAAGAGCCTCATATTGTATTTCTCTTTGTGTAAACTTTGTCAGAGAGCTCACTCCACAGCTTGAGTGTTCGCGGGAAGACACTCTTTTGAAATCGCATCCTATGTGACCATTTAGGTTCAACCGTGAGAGGATAAATTTACTGTAGGTGACGAGTAGTACGATGATAAAAGGTGATTGTGGACATAATTTTAAACAATTTCTGAGAACACACACACACCAGAGGGAGACTTTGTACAAAAGTCGATTGCGTAGGTACCTCTGTCTCATTCGTGTTTCAATCGTAAAGCAGTTATGTTTGCATGGCTGTATTTCGGTTTGAAGGGTGGGATATGGCGTGAATTTACTGGGTACAGAGGAATAACACCTGAGTTCTCAGTAATGGTAACGTATGGGGGGGGGGGTACATGGGCGAAACAGTATACTCTGTTGTGTCCATGGTACTGCTCATGTCTATAGGCGACGGTTACCACTTTCCAGCAGGTGGGCCGTCAGCCTGTTTGCCATTCTAAGTTGTATAAAAAAAAAACAGTCTGTTGATATACAATGTTTTCAATCGACATCTAAATGAAGTTGGTTTTCAATTCCTTTGTATTTTTTTTTTTGTGTGTTTGTTACCTCATAACTCAATCAGTTCTATACTGATTTGAAAAATTCTTTTATTATCTGAAAGGACATACTTATAGATTGGTTCCATAGAAATTTTATTAAAATCAGTTGAGTAGTTTAGTTTTTAGACCAAAATAACAACGTAAATGGGGTTTTTGGGGGCAAAATTTTTAATCATATATATTTAATAAATAGGTAACCTGAGATATTTCATTTCAGAAATTTTTTTTTAACGGTTGATAATGGAATGGTAACCCCACCTGCGCTGTCGGTATACGCTGGTGGGCCACCAGTGAGGGATGATAGGTGACAATGAAAGCAGGTCAGTTAGCCCACCGTAACGAATATCACTAGATTTAACCACGATGGTTTCCAGGCGACCTGATAGAGCGTATTGCTGGCAATGGATCAGTTAAACCCTATTAACAACAATCCCTTTCCCCCCTTTCAGACACAATTATAACTTTTTATTTATATTTTTATTTAGAATAAAAAAAAAAGTAGAACACAGGCTCCATGACACTTGAAATTATGATTTGGCTTCCACAAAAGGATGTCGACTTATGAATTAAGGTTGGAAAGTCATTATTGAGAGGCCCTTTGCCAAAGTTGTTCAAGATTACATGAAAAAGTTGGCCGCAGAATATAATTAGGGTGTGTTCACGGAACTCGAGTTGGGGTCATGAATAGAAATAGCAGGACGAGAGCCCGGAGGCCGGGGTGGCCTGTTATCCGGAATAATTACGCCTTGTCAGCCATTTTGTAAATAACTTACGTATCAACATGGACGCGCCGAGGGCCCCGCGATATCAACTTTCACATAAAGCAGCCAGAATTTTTCATTATTTGTTTGATATTCTTTTATGTTCGTAACATCTCCTTTACAGACGGGTAATACAGTTATAATAACGTTGAAAGTACGTGGGATGTTTTTTAAAATTCTTTTAGATTAAGTATTGGATGTTTTTGTTTTTAAACTAAAAATGAAAAGCTAATTCTGCCTGCGATTATACGTTTTTTTTTTTAATGGATCATAATGGAATGGTAACCCCACCCGCGCTATCGGTATACACCGGCGGGGCACCAGTGAAGGATGATAGGTGAGGATGAAGCAGGTCAGTTAGCCCATCGTGACGAATTCAACGAGAATTGTTCACGATGGTTTCCAGGGGGAACCACGTGGAGGAGGACCTAATAAGGCATATTGCTAGCAATGGGGCTGTCATACTCCATAAATAACAATCCCTTTCCCCCCTCCTGATTAGGTTTTTTTTTAATTTAAATTAAATTAAAAATATTTAAAAAAGAAAACATATTTTATGTTTATGTGACTAATTCGAAGTAATCAGAGGGCCTACCATGAAATATTTTCCGAAATTTCGGGGACGAATGAAACAGAAATTTGCTGTTAAAATTACATTATACATGCCGTTTAAAATGATTAAAAATGTTAAAATATCATTCCTCTGGACTATTAGAATAGGATTTATGACGAACGAAATGTTAAGTTCCATTTACTGAGTCGATTTCGGTACAAACAAAAACACGAAATTGAGCCCGAAAATTCGGAATTTCATTTCATGGTAGACCACCAGTAAAGATAAGCATCATTACGAATCACTATACACTGTTTATCTTGTTTCAAATATATTTATTTTTTATGTTAGTTTAACCTTACAACATAATTATAATAATATTTATTTATTCTTTATTGTACACAAAAAGTTACAACATATAATATATATAAAATAAAGATGTACAACAGGCGAGCTTAACTCTGTAAGAGTTCTCTTCCAGCAAACCCTGAGTGGAAAGGAGCATTAATTACTTATAATATTATTATTAAATACTTAGAATGGTAAACAAGCTGACGGCCCAACTGATGGATAGTGGTAACAGTCGCCTATAGACATGAGCAGTACCATGGACATAACAGAGTATACTGTTTCGCCCATGATACCCCCCATGCGTTGCCATTCCTGAGGACTCAGGTGGGCCGTCACATTTTATGCAATTCTAAGTATCATGAAAAACGTACCGATGTGGAACAGAGAAAGACATGGGCTATATCTTATCGCAGCAGCTTAATCATTACAAATTGTTCTCGTCACGCGGACGCAGTCACGGGTGAACACTAGTTCCACGTAAGAACGTTTAAGTAATGTTTGAAAGGAAATACCACATGACTTGTTATTAACTTAAATTTAGATTTAATTATAGGTTATTACCGGAATGAGGGTAAATTACATTAATTTGAATGCGCTATTTATTTGAGAACCTTAAATTATCGTGAAGGGAGCGTAGTCATTTTCCAAATTAAGCTCTTGTACTAATACGTAATGATTTCAACATTTATATGTTGATATAGTAAATGTCCGTGTCAATGACCTCACGATTGATGATTTGTAGAAATTCGTTTTGGAATTTAAGTGTCGGTTTGTTTTTGCGATTAAGTTAATATGGATACTGATTTTTTTTTATGGATGATAATGAAATGATATGGCCTGCGCTATCGGTATTGGCCGAAACACAGCCATGCAAACACAACTGCTTCACGGTTGAAACACGAATGGGATAGAGGTACAGGGACAGACCCAAGCAAGCGACTTTTGTACAAAGTCTCCCTCTGGTGTATATCTAAATTTACCACATTCATCGCTGTAAATATCATTTTATTTCAAAAACAAAAATAAATAGAATCGAATTGAGTACCCCTTTGTTTTTGAAGTCGTTTGAGAAGTTGACCTATTTTTGATGAAGCATTTGTATGGAGTTACTCTATCTATATAATCAGTGGGGAGAGATAAAGTTAAGTTATTGTAAAATCAACTCTAATCAGCTGCCATGTTTCACTCAGCTTGGAATCCATATTTTCACTTCTCCACCAGTGTTGCCCTAACGATAATAACACAGCTCAATTACGCCCAAGTCTCGTAAATATTAAAATGATTCCTTTTGGGCTTTGATTTCGTCAATTTAATGAATTGATAGCCACTCGAGGCCGCCTGTTTGGATTGCGCCGTAATTTGCGAGTCGCTCAGAACAGAGGGCCTACCATGAAATGGATTTCCGAATTTTCGGACTTAATTTTGTGTTTTTGTTCATAAAGAAATTAAAATAATAAACCCCTCCTACACTTGGCTAAGGCCCGTGTCCGTGAGTAAACTTTCGTCCATGTGAAGAAGGGAAAGAAAAACAAAAAAAAAAAATAACAATAATATCATAATAATAATATTTATTGAATCCAAAAAACATGTTACAATTTTACATTGGTTCTCAAGACTTTACACTAGGATTCCTTGTGTTGTGAAGTCTTGGGCCCTTTTCTACTTACAAAACTTATTAACTAATATATAAACTATAGATACATAAACAATTTAGATTCTTTACATACATATTTTGTTTTATATACATATACATCTCATACAAATGAAGTTTAACATTAACATTTCGTTCGTCATAAATCTTATTATAAAAGTTTAAAATACGATATTTTTAGCATTTTTAATATTTTAAACGGTATGTACGAGTATTATATAATTTTAGAGTTAAATTTGTGTTTCGTTCGGATTTGAAATTTCGGAATATATTCCACGGTAGGCCCTCAGACGTAGTAATTTCGAATCCAGTCGTTCGTTTGTTTTCGTCTATTAAATTCAATATGGAAATGTTTGCCGTCAGTAATTTAAGGAAATGAGGTTATGTTTATAATTTGTTCTTGATGTGTTTTTGTGTTTGTTACAATTTATAATTTATATATTTGAAGAACAAAAAATATTAGGATGTACCCGAAGAACAAGGAATTGCATAGAAGGAATGATAAAATAAAAACTGTAAATCATATGGTTGCTTACATTCTTCTTATGTAAATATAATTAGTAGGGGGGAAAGAGATTGTTAGTAATGGAGACTGAGAATCCCATTGCTAGCAATATACCCAACCAGGTCGACTTCCTCACGGTTTCCCCTGGAAACTATCATGGTTACTTCCTGATGAATTCATCATGATGGGCTAACTGGCCTGTTTTCATTCTCATCTATCACCCTTCACTGGTGTTCCGTCAGTGTATTCCGTTAGCGCAGGCGGGGTTACGGTACCATTTTCACACATCAAAAAAAAATTAGTAAAAAGAAGACGAAAGATACACCATCATTTGCTATTTCTCTCAATTCATAGCAGGCTAGTGTATGGAAAATGTTATACGGTCGTATAATCCTACCAAATTCAGATACAACCTGCTTGCATACTTTCTACATAAACTGTGTCGAATATATAATCTAGTGAGGTAAAATTTGTCATTGATAGATAATTGACATATCAAACATTTTCTATACACTAGCCTGCTATGAATTGAGAAAAATAGCAACTGATGGTGTATCTTTCGTCCTCTTTTTACTAATTATATTTGCATAAGAAGAAAGGAGGCAATCATATGATTTTAAATTTTTATTTTATAATTAATTTATATCAGCGCAGTGTAATGTGTTTACCATAGACAAAACGATAAATTTTGTTTTTTTTTCTTTGTGGTCTTCTTTCGAGTCAATAGGCGGGTTATAGGCTATTTTTTATTACGGCCAGTAAACATCTCGGCCACGTGAACGTTGAAAGAGGAAAAATTTGTTTGTTTGTTTATAACAGATAAACTCAGAACCTACTCGAGCGATTTTGAAAATTCCTTCACCTATAGGATTAAAAATATGGATTTCTCAGCATAAATAACATAAAGTAAGATAGGCCGAATGCCTATTTTTATATAAAGTTTTTTTTATGCAATTTAGAATGGCAAGCAAGCTACCGGCCCACCTGATGGAAAGTGGTAACCGTCGCCTATAGACATGAGGAGTACCATGGACATAACAGAGTATACTGTATACTGCACTGTGTAGATTAAATGTCCTGTCAGTTTTCAATAAATATAGATAATATAATAATTATTTTTTAAATTTTTGCCGTTCTTTTAATAGACAAATACTGTTTTAGGTGTCTTTTAGTGGATGATAATGGAATGGTAACCCCGCCTACGCTATCGCTATACACTGGCGGGATACCAGTGAGCGATGATAGGTGAGAATGGAAAGACATGTCAGTTAGCACATCGTGAAGAATTCCTTGAGAATTAACTACTATCCAGGGGGAAACACGTGGAGGATGACCTGATAGGGTGTATTGCTGGCAATGGGTCAGTTAGACCCTATTACTAACAATCCCTTTCCCCCCTTTAGCCCAGCGTGATGAGTTCAGCATGATGGTTTCAAGAGGGAGTGCTAGGAGGTCGACTTAACAGTGTTGCTATCAATAGGGCTGTTAGTCCCCATTACTAATTACCCATTACTGACAATCGCTTTCCTCTACATTTTTAGGTTAGATTTAGGTTAGGATTCGAACTTGGGACCAATTGTGGTAAAATCAGTTATTTATTTATTTAACTCTTTATTGCACCAAAAAACATAAAAATAAACAATGACATATAAACAATTCAATTGAAATACAATAGCATGGAGTACAGATCAAAATATACACATAAAGGTATAAAAGGCGGTCTTATCGCTAGGACAATCTCTTGCAGACAACCTTTGGTTAAAGGGGAACATACGATATGTTCTCCTAAAATAGTCGTAGAATACTGACGGATCTTTATATGTAACATTTGTCAGATCCGTCGGTATTCTACGACTATGACGATATAGAAGTGGGTAGGTGGCGCAAGGGTGAATTAATAAATTATTAATTTATTAATTCACTCTTATTGTCTAGTTATTTTTATTTAAAAGCTATATTACTGAACCCATTATGATAATATTTTTATGGGACCAATAGGTAGGTAGGACCTGTAGGTATTTATTTTCAGAAAAAAATATTTCCAAATCGTTTCATAAGTGATGGGGTTATGAGGTGTCACCTCATAAAGTCCCAATAATACTTATAAGTATAATGTGCATCAAAATTCTTTATAATACGCTTTCGGCCAATAAAATTGCGTTTTACGTGTGACCATAGACAATGACGTTTTTATTTCTATTTGTTGGCCATTTCCTCGGTACCACGGTCTCGTCAGATATTCCGCGCACGAAAACTCAATGCGAGTGTGGCAGTTAAACGCAGTCTCATAAAAAGGGCCCATATATCCTCAGGAATATTCTCACTGGACTGCAGGTACGGTCAGCGTCAAAAGGACAAATTATGCAAAGCTTGTATCATGGCTAATGGATACTTAGAGATGTATTTTTTTTAAACTATTATACTTAACAGTATACTCTGTTATGTGCATGGTACTGCTCATGTCTATAGGCGATGGTTACCACTTACCATCAAGGCGGGCCGTCAGCTTGTTTGCCATTCTAAGTTGCATAAAAAAATACTGTACAATGGTATGAGTATGGTACTGAGTCTAAAAATTTATTTACTCTTTATTGCAACACTTAAAAAACAATATATATATATATATATATATATATATATATATATATATATATATATATATATATATATATATATATATATATATATATATATATATATATATTATATATATATATATAGTACAAAAGGCGGTCTTATCAATAAAGCAATCCCTTCCAGATAAACTTTGAGTTCATATGATAATAATTAGAGTTAATATGAGTCGATATAAACACAATTTATTGCATGAATGTCGATACCATACATTTGTTCCAAAAATTCTAATATTAAACTTTCAAATTGAGGTTTTGAACAATTTCATAATGTTCATCGATTTTTGATGCTGACTGTACATATTAAATATATTATCGTATTTTTTCGAAATTCACATTTCATTCGTTTTTACAGACCGTGTTCTATCTAAGGTTGAAGTCAAGAGTCTCCAGAACCAGCATGCATGCATGCGGCGAGTCATTAGCGTGCATGGAGTAAGAAATGTAGTAAGTATAAAAGTTCTGGCTTCTTTTTTCTTCATTTATAGCTTTCTTCTTTGCGTGATAGAATCCGAAACGAGGATATCCGCAAAAGAACTAAAGTAACCGTCAGGTCCAGAAGGATAAGCAAGCTGAAGTGGCAATAGGCTGGTCACATAGCTCGAAGAACTGTTAACTATTGGGGAAGAAACTCATTTTTTTTTATACAACTTAAAATGGCAAACAAGCTGACGGCCCACCTGATGGAAAGTGGTAATCGTCGCCTATAGACATGAGCAGTACCATGGACATAACAGAGTATACTATTTCACCCATGATACCCCCCATGCGTTGCCATTCCTGAGGACTCAGATGTTATTCCTCTGTACCCAGTAAATTTTGCAATCATGTTGCAATCTACGGTTTACTTTCGTGTCGGTTACGATTGAATATTCTATTTTTTGTGGAGCATATATATTGTTTATCCAATGCCAGGCACAAGTAAAGGATTCGTGTAATATTTCACATTTAAAACGCACTTACTTCCGTGTCAACTACACACTAACCCCAAGTTGTCGTGACCGAATAACAGCTCCGTGTAACAGCTCCTTGTCACGCGAACGCCGCCATCTCGCTGGGACTAGTGGCACAGTATTTTTTAATAGATGTGTAGTATTTTTTTTTAAATGGGTGATAATGGAATGGTAACCCCACCCGCGCTATCGGTATACACCGGCGGGGCACCAGTGAAGGATGATAGGTGAGGATGAGGCAGGTCAGTTAGCCCATCGTGACGAATTCTACAAGAATTGTTCACGATGGTTTCCAGGGGGAACCACGTGGAGGTCGACCTAATAGGGCATATTGCTAGCAATGGGGCTGTCAAACTCCATTGCCAACAATCCCTTTCCCACCGATGTGTAGTATTTGAGGGTATCAATTTACACAATTGAAGGTAACTAAATAAAAAATGTCATCTAATCTGTAACCGACCAGTAAACTAGTAACTGTAACCTTGCATTTTTATTTCGATTTCTCTGTACATATAGTACAAGACGATAATGGTATGGTAACCGAAGAGGGTTGACGTCAGGCTAACGGCCGGTCATAAAACTATAAGCTAAATCTTTTTGTAACATGGACAAAAAACATATTACGCCGACCCTATATAATAATTGGGTTAATGGTAGGAAGATGGTGATGATAATGGAATGGTAACCCCACCTGTGCTGACGGTATACGCTGGCGGGCCACCAGCGAGGGATACCGCTTTCCATCAGGTGGACCGTCAGCTTGTTTGCCATTCTAAGTTGTATAAAAAAATGCGTTGCCATTCCTGAGGAATAGTGGTACGTTTCAAATTTCTTTTCGTCTTTTTTATATTATTATCGTTAATTTTATATATTTTTACCTAATTTTGTTAAAAATCTTATGTACTAATCTAGGATGTGCTCCATCAATGCACAAAATTTTATTCAAATCCGTTCATTAACAAATGTGACTGAAGAATATTAACAAGCGTTCATCTTATTTTCTGTAACAGTTATAAATATTCAGAGGGAGACTTTGTACAAAAGTCGATTGCATGGGTACCTCTGTCCCATTCGTGTTTCAACCGTGAAGCAGTTGTGTTTGCATGGCTGTGTTTCGGTTTGAACGGTGGGATATTGCCTGAATTTACTGGGTACAGAGGAATAACATCTGAGTCCTGAATATTTATTACTAAATTTTTAATTATCAATAAATATTTGTATTATTACATTAGTACATTAAAGGATAGAGTAAGAAACAGTGTGATTAGAGAGAAGTGTGGACTGAAAGACGATGTAGTGACAAAAATCGAAAAAGGAATGTTGCGTTGCTTTGGTCATTTGGAGAGGATGGATGAAAGAAGAATTACGAAAGAGATTTATCGAGCAAGAATGAATGGAGATGTCGGTAGGGGCCGCCCTAGACGGACGTATGTTGACCAAATAGGCGACGTGCTGAAGAAGGGCGAAATTAAAAGTACCCGTAACCGGCGAGCGTGTATGAAAAGATTGATGAATGTGGAAGAAGCGAAAGAGGTTTGTTTGAATCGAAGCATTTGGCGTTCCATTGTTTCTGCCTACCATAATGGGAGACAGGCGTGACAGATATGTATGTATGTATTTGTTTTATACTATACAGCTATAATCTGCGGTTTTATGTTAATTTTTTAACGATACATTTACATATTTATTAAGTGATATTTTCATATATAGTTTTACGTTGCAAGAATTAACGATTTTATATGTTGATTTCATTACATTAGAATCAAAAGATTTCATTGCAACAGAGTTGACATTGTAAAAAGAGCAAGAGAGAGAAAGAGAGAGAGGGAAAGAGATCGAAATAACTTATTTTCCTTTCATAAAATTGTTGATGGACGAGCAAAGTAATTCATACTTTGTAAATTCGTCGTATACAGTCATTAGCGATCTGGCGGTTGGTATCACCATAAAAGTTTACGACCCATTAACTTTGCCGTTTCCTTTGGCACAGTACGCCAACTTTTTAATTACAATCACACCCTCGCATCGCACGTGCGTCGTTAAAACTGAAAATTGTGCGTTGGTTTAGTTTGCGCGTAAACTAGGCGCTGCTGAGCCGGCTCTCCAGTATTGGGAGCGAGCGAATATTATTAGCTAGAAGGGAATATACATACAGACAGTGTTTTATGGTTTTATGATAAGGAATATGGTGACAATATAAGGAACTACCCATGGACTAATTCAACACTGGATTTTGTGATATGTATCCGGTAATTACATACCGTATGGTCCCGGTATATAGGTCACTTCTTCTTTTCCCGTGGGTGTCTTAAGAGGCGGCTTATGGAACTAATAGTCAAAGAATGGACAACAGCGTCTCGGTCAAAACATCACCAAATCTATCTGCAGTTGTCAACCCGCCTGCCAGGGGGGAAAGGGATTGTTAGTAATGGGAGATTGACAGCCCCATTGCTAGCAAATTGCCCTATTAGGTCGACCACCACGTGGTTCCCCCTGGAAAGCATCGTGAACAATTCTAGTTGAATTCGTCGCGATGGGCTAACTGACCTGCTTCATCCTCACCTATCATCCTTCACTGGTGCCCCGCCGGTGTATACCGATAGCGCGGGTGGGGTTACCATTCCATTATCATCCATTAAAAAAATACCCGCCTGCCAAGCACGCCAACTACTGGCAATATCTCCCAATGGTAAACTACCATAAGCAACAACCCTGTTCCTTATGACAGTCTATGGAGGAGATACTGTTGAATATAGATACATACAAATCCTCCATACATACATACAAATATATTACGTAATATTGCGGATGCTTATGGGTGTTAGAAATCATTTACTATCAAATAATTTTGTTTTTTGTGTCATAAAAAATATCTTTGGCAATCCTGATTTATATTTGATAAAATATTTTGCAATAGACAGGGTTATATTTTCATGTTGGTCACATATTTACCAGAGGTATACTTTGTACAAAAGTCTTGTTTGGGCACTTCTGTTCCATTCATGTTTCCACCATGAAGTAGTTGTGTTTACATGGCTGTATTACGGTTTGACGGGTGGGATATGACAGTGAATTTACAGGGTACAGAGGAATAACACCTGAATCCTCAGGAATGGCAACGCATGGGGGGTATCATTGGTGAAATAGTATAATCTGTTATGTCCATGGTACAGCTCATGTCTATAGGCGACGGTTACCACTTTCCATCAGGTGGGCCGTCAGCTTGTTTGCCATTCTAAGTTGTATAAAAAAAAGACTATTAAGGTAATTTCAGGGGTTTTGAGTAAAGTAAATATTGGTTACGCTATAAAATTAAAAATTATAGTCGATAGTGGTGCACAAACTTGATTACATAGGATGTTCGTTATGCATTTTAACCATGAAAATGCTTAGTGGTTTTATGATTAGGGTGGTACTACTCTCTCAAGTTTACAGCTGTATTCGCGACTCTAATTGCATTACAAATGTGTATATAGGTACCTTTATTATTTATTTAAGGTTCATTATTATTATATAATCCGTTAACCGTCCACTGCTGGACATAGGCCTCTCCCATTAGGGGTATCCCATAGTTGTCATGCTTGGTAGGCAGGTGATGTTTTAAGAAGTACGCTGCTGCCCATCTCTGGACTATTAAATTCTCTAAGTCGCCTCTTACGACACCCTCGGGAAGAAATAGGTGGCCATTCTATTTTTTTTTATACAACTTAGAATGGCAAATAAACTGTATAAAAATATGTATGTATGTTGCACCATATATCGTTAATCACCTTCCATCAGGTGGGCCGTCAGCTTCTTTACCATTTCCTGTTAGCGAAGGTCTATAATGTTTCGGGCACAGTTCTAGTGGCCTCACCCAAGAGCATTTTCCACAAAATACCTGCCAACATTCGAGTAAAACCAGCACGGCTCGGCATCTCGTCGGATACGACACGTAAACCAATTTTATACGTGATGCTTTACTGATATACGGCGCTGCAGAAGAGAAATGTAATAAACGCCACACAGTGTGTAGGAGAGCCAGCGAAAGAAGAAAATGGGGGTAATTTATATCTTATTTGTTTCAACAGAATTTAATGAAAATTTCTAGAACAGAATAGAATAGAAGAGCATACTTAATTTGCTTTGAATAGGTAATAACAAAGTTCTTATTTTAATGTAGTAGCTATCGGTTTTGGCCTTGTGGTCCGGCATAGAATAGGCCACCCCTTCCTTTCCCGTGGGTGTCGTAAGAGGCGACTGAGGGAACATAATGGTAGAGGCATAGGCAGCAGCGTCCTTCTTAAAACAACTCCAAAGTCTAACTTCGGTTGCTAGACCGCCTGCCAAGCGTGGCAACTATTGACAAAACCTTCCAAGGGGGAGGCTTATGTTCAGCAGTGGACAGTTAAAGGATGGTATGATGATGATGAACTATCGGTTTAACTTGTGTACATGCAATTTGGTCGAGAACGCTCGACCAGTTTCGGGACCATTCGGGATCCTTAGTCTTGAGTATCTGTGAGTTATCTAACTTATTACATTAAAATATGTGTGCTTACGAAACTTAACAATAATAACTCATTGAATAAGTGAATAGTTCCATATTCAGGTAATATATTAAGCAGCAAGAGAAAGGGATTGTTAGTAATGGGGTCTTATTTCGCCATTGCTAGCATTACACTCTATCAGGTCGACTTCCACGCGGTTCCCCCTGGAAACCATCGTGTTTTTTTTTTGATGGGTGAAAATGGAATGGTAGCTCCGCCTGCGTTAACGGAGCACCAGTGAAGGGTGATAGATGAGAATAAAAACAGGCCAGTTAGCCCATCATGATGAATTCATCAGGAATTAACCATGATAGTTTCCAGGGAGAACCGCGGGGAGGTCGATGGGGTTGGGTATATTGCTAGCAATGGGGTTCTTAGTCTCAATTATTAACAAACATCGGGGTTAATTCTTGTCGAATTTTTTACGATGGACCTATATATATATATATGGAAATGGTGGACTTAATGTTAAAAGCATTCTCTCTTAGTTCACTTTCATATATCACATTTATAATATTAGCTGATTCCCGCGGCTTCGTTCACGTGAATCATTATTTAAAATATCATACATGTTAAGTTAGCGTATAACCTATTTATGCACAAAGTTTATACAAATCCATAGATTTTGTGTGAAAGATTAACATATATCCATCCGTTCTCATAAACTTTCTCATATAATTAATAAGAAAACCATTTGACGGAGAACAAAAACGGAGTTTTACGATATAATTAAATGCTCCTTTCCACTCAGGGTTTGTTGGAAGAGAACTCTTACAGAGTTAAGCTCGCCTGTTGTACATCTTCATTTAATATAAATAATAACAATGTAGTTTTTGTATACAACAACGTATAAATAAATAAACATATTTATTATTTATCATATTATTTTTGCACCATATATGTTATACTTTATATAAATATATTTTTTTTTATACAACTTAGAATGGCAAACAAGCTGACGGCCCACCTGATGGAAAGTGGTAACCGTCGCCTATAGACATAAGCAGTACCATGGCCATAACAGAGTATACTGTTTCGCCCATGATACCCCCATGCGTTGCCTACAGACACTTTCTCCTTTCGGGTTGACTGGAAGAAATCCCTTTAAGGGATAAATCCGTCTGTGTACATTTTTACTATAACCTAATATCTATACTATAAGTAAATGCACAAAACCATATATATATATATATATATATATATATATATATATATATATATATATATATATATATATATATATATATATATATATATATATATATATATATATATATATATATATATATATATATATATATATATATATATATATATATATATATATATATAACGGCAATATCGGTCAAAGTGGCGTTTAATACGTTTTGATTTTCTAACGTCGATATTCTCAGACAAATATATTTGTTCCATCCGAAATTTACTCGCACAACGATTATGAACCTTGTTGCTTTGAAAATAAGATCATTGCAAATGATCTATTGATTTGAAGTATTATTGTACAGGTATTTTACCATATGAATATACGCAAATATGCCAGGAATATGCTATACCAAAAATATATTTATAATAAATGTGTTTTTTTTTGTTGAATGAAAATTGATTGGTAACTCCGCCCGCGCTAACGGGATACGCTGGCAGAGTACCAGTGAAGGGTGATAGATGAGAATGAAAACAGGCCAGTTAGCCCATCATGATGAATTCATCAGGAATTAACCATGATAGTTTCCAGGGGGAACCGCGTGGAGGTCGACCTGGTAGGTAAATTGCTAGCAATGGGATTTTTGGTCACCATTGCTAACAATCCCTTTCCCCCCATAATAAATGTGTTAGATTCTAAAGACCTGTCGATATATATTACTATTAAAGCGTTTTCTTTAGTGAAATACTGCTTTTTGCGAAATGAAACCCACTTATGGACATATTCTAAATACCCCAAGTATTATAGAAATGTTATTGATGGCCTGATCTGTTCAGAGTCATTAAAAAAGATGATTACGTATTGACAGACATGTTTTTGTGTGTAGTTGAAGAGCTCTTTTTGTATCATGGGGTGGGCAGTAGACAGTTTTGCAGTGGGCATTAGCCACCCCGTCTCCTTCTATTATATAAGTCTCTTCTTTGAGTTTTAAATTGAAGTGTTTTCAGTCTAACGTATTTAAGAAACATCTCGATATTCATGAATGTGTTTTGTGTTATAATTGAAGTGGGTATTTTTTTGCGAAGAAATGTATTTATATATATATGTATATATATGCATCCAAATAAATTTGTTAGAAGCTATTAAAACAGCATTTATTAAATAAGCAAAAACTTGGGTTGGTCGCCTGGTAGCGACTGCTTTCAACGTAATAATTATTGTGGTGAATTATTTATATTGTATGTTTAATTAATTAATGAAATTTATTATTTATGCATCATTTATATAAGTATGTATCTATGTAATACAATTTTATCTTTGTCTGTTAAATTGGCTATACAGGTTACACTCTGGATTTGTTGTACGCGTCTGTGTAGTCTAACTTCAGGCTGCAGCTGAAAATCAGTGCTTTGCTTTTAAGCAAAACCATCACTGAACTGTAGCCTATTTGGGTCATTGCGACACGCTTGGTGAAAACATATTTTTGTAATTTATCTCTTGTTTTGTATAATATTAAAAAAAAAAAAGTGTTAATAATTTGATTGTATGAACTCATTTGTTAATTTACGTGTGTCATAAACGACTCAAATAAATTGTTTATCTATCTATATATCTATATATATGGAAATGTATAACAGGATTTGTATGAACTTCCTACGTTTGTCGTTTAAGATAATTGCTCGGCGACCATCCAGTGCTTACTATTTTCGTCGAAAACAACTTAGTAAGTCCATAAAATTCTCTTTATACATTGTTCAAAAATGTACATACGTTACAAAGATAAAATGCATTTGTATTCTTTTCAGGCTAGGTGAATCTGTTCTTTAAGTTTTTTTTTTTCTAGTTTAAACAGTTTCGTTTGGTTTTCGTATGCATAATATAACATACATTATTCATGTTCTAGCGATTCGTTGCCTGTCTTAAAACAGCAGGCGCATTTTTACTTTCTGAAAATAAAAAATATATTTTCTTCTTTTGGGTTCTCAAGGTTGACTGTAAGAAACCCCTTTAAAGGGTTAGTTCGCCTGTGTAAATGTTTACTATATATAATCTCACATCGAGCATTCTTTGGAATCAACTTCCAGCAGCAGTATTTCCGAACCGATACGACAACATAACCTTCAAGAAAAGAGCATATTCCTTTTTAAAAGGCCGGAGCACACCTGCAATGCCGTAGGTGTTGCGGGTGATTATGGGCGGCGGTAGTCACTTACCATCAGGTGAGCCGCATGCTCGTTTGCCCCCTGTGTTATAAAAAATACAATAAAGACGACGACAACATTATAAGGTCGTAAGTAAATATAAGGTGAATGTAACACCATCGTTTAAGCGCACATACGTTTATTTGGTAGTATTTCTCAATAAACCATATTTATATCTTACGATCATATTTTTAATTTTTTTTTAAATTTAGAGAGATACATTTAATTGAAAAAAATATATTTCACTAAATACCTATTATTGTAAGTACATAATACATAATAAATAATTGCTTAAAATATATATTGCTGTATTCTGTTTTATTTTTTTTTCAGGACAGTGTAAAATTTTTAGTAAATAGTTTTATGCAATGAGATCAGTTATTTTCAATCGATTTTAAAGTTATAAAAGATA
This sequence comes from Galleria mellonella, assembly GCF_026898425.1. Classification (NCBI taxonomy): domain Eukaryota; kingdom Metazoa; phylum Arthropoda; class Insecta; order Lepidoptera; family Pyralidae; genus Galleria; species Galleria mellonella. Next base: position 3,962,324 of record NW_026442061.1, read on the forward strand.
AAAAAGATAAGATAAATAAGATTCTCAATTCGATTGTATTTTTTTTTTACTTTTTTTTATACTTATTACCTCATAATTTTGACATTTATAGACCGATTTGGAAAATTCTTATATTATCTAAAAGGACATAGCTACTTATAGATTGGTCTCATGTAAATTTTATCAAAATCGGTTCAGTATTTAATTTTTAGGTCACAATAACTGGTGTCGTAACAATTGGAATTAGTTTCAACCGTGAAGCAGTTGTGTTTACATGGCTGTGTTTTGGTTTAAAGGGTGGGATATGGCGTGAATTTACTGGGTACAGAGGAATAACACCTAAGTCCTCAGGAATGGCAACGCATGGGGGGTATCATGGGCGAAACAGTATACTCTGTTATGTCCATAGTACTGCTCACGTCTATAGGTGACGGTTACTTCCCATCAGGTGGGCCGTCAGCTTGTTTGCCACTAAGTTGTATAAAAAAAAAAAATTTAAAAAATATGCAAAATTTTGTAAAATGTTCCTTGCGTTGTATTTTCATTTTTATGTAAAGATATAAAGTCGAAAGACAGGACGGCAGTACCTAAGTCTTCAGGCAGCAGCTGTTCTCATTCAGCGACGAGGTACTTACTTTAAAATGGTCACAATCCAGTTATGTCGTTGTTTACACCTGTCACCGTGTTTAATAATTAACAAGGGCTTTCCGTTACTGTATAAAATGTATTAAAACTTTTTTTTTATACTGCGTTGGTTTGGCCATTTGGAGAAGATGGATGAAAGAAGAATTACGAAAGAGATTTATCGAGTAAGAATGAATGGAGATGTCGGTAGGGGCCGCCTTAGACGGACGTATGTCGACCAAATAGGCGACGTGCTGAAGAAGGGCCAAATTAAAAGTACCCGTAACCGGCGAGCGTGTATGAAAAGATTGATGAATGTGGAAGAAGCGAAAGAGGTTTGTTTGAATCGAAACATTTGGCGTTCCATTGTTTCTGCCTACTCTAATGGGAGACAGGCGTGACAGATATGTATGTATATGTATGTACGTGTCACGGTGTATCGTTGTATCACAGTGTATTTTGTATCCGGCAGTGATGTTCTAGTCTTGACGGTTATTATTTTTCATCAGGTAAACTGTCTGCTTGTTTGTCATACCGAGTTGGATAAAACAAAATATTTTTTTTTTTAGTGATGAACTCCCTGCCGAGGTTTTCCTATGAGACTACAGCATGGGGTTCTTCAAAAGGGGGGGGGGGGGGGTAAAGGGGTTTTTTTATACAACTTAGAATGGCAAACAAGCTGACGGCCCACCTGATGGAGAATGGTAACCGTCACCTATAGACACGAGCAATACCATGGACATAACAGAGTATACTGTTTCGACCATGATACCCCCCATGCGTTGCCACTCCTGAGGACTCAGGTGTTATTCCTCTGTACCCTGTAAATTCACGCCATATCCCACCCTTCAAACCGAAACGCAGCCATGCAAACACAACTGCTTTACGGTTGAAACACGAATAGGACAGAGGTATCCAAGCAAACGACTTTTGTACAAAGTCTCCCTCTGGTAAGGTTTCTTCAGGGTCGGCAACGTCGGCAACGCCGGCAATGCCTCTGGTATTGCAGGCGTTCATAGGCTACGGTAACCGCTTACCATCAGGTGGGACATATACTTGTTTGCCACCTCAGTGGTATAAAAAAAAGGGTGAAATAATTTTCCCATCGTGTCGTTCACGTCCCGTATGGTGTAAACCCCATAACATTTATGTCGGATATTGAGTGTTGTGTCGCGAGCACGGCCGGATCAAACACAATTTGGTAAGTACGTCTGTCTGTCCGCGGCCTGGCGCCGACGTCTATTTGTCCGGCGTGTGTTTATTTTGTAACTGCGGGGGGCTCACTGTGTTTATTGAACGTCTCTTTTGTTGGAAGCCGATTAGATGGAGGTTTTTTTTTTATATATTATATGTTACTATATGAACTATAGATTAAAAAGAGATCCGGACAGACTTGTACTTACCGAAATACCAAGATCAGACAAATATAAAAGAAACTGCCTTACTATGTGCGTTCATATATATAATAAAATTCCAAATAAATTTAAAGATTTGAATGTCACTTTATTTGGAAATAGATTATATAACTGGTTAAGGGAACAGAATTTTTATGACGTAAAAGATTTTCTTGGTAGACGTTTTTGACATTTAGTATTAACAAAAATTTTGTATATCTAACAATGATTGATAATAGGAAACTTAATTTGCATGCTATATGACTTTAGCAAGACATGTGCACTCTTAAATATAATTATAACATGACTGTATACCATGTTTAAAGCAAATAAATAATTATTATTATTACTATGAACGCCTGTACATTGGTAAATGTATGGATTAAAAAAAAAACATTTTTGGGTGTTACACCAAACGTCACTAGGGGAACCACGTGGAAACTGACCTGATAGGGTATAGTAATAGGATTTAGCAATCCCATTGTTAGAATGGGATTACTAGACATCTCATTACTAACAAGCCTTTCCCCCTAAAACTGCAGACAAGCCTTTCCCTCTATAATGGTAGGTGTTTTTAAAGGGTGATGATGTAACCCCGCCTGTGCTAACGGTATACAATGGCGAGGCACCAGTAACGGACGATAGGTGAGAATGAAAAGACAAGTCGGTTCGCTCATCGTGATGAATACACTTGGAATTCAGGCACGATCAGGGGGACCACGTGGAGGTCGACGTGGTTGGGTATATTGTTAGCAATGGAGCCCTTAGACTCCAATTTTAACAATCTCTCCCCCCCCAGAAAGGTAGAACGGTAGGTTAGGTTTTTTTAGGTGATATTGAAATAGTAACCCCGCCTGCGCTAACGGGATACGCTGGCGGAGCACCAGTGAAGGGTGATAGATGAGGATGAAAACAGGCCAGTTAGCCCATCATGATGAATTCATTAAGAATTAACCATGATAGTTTCCAGGGGGAACCGCGAGGAGGTCGAGTTGGGTATATTGCTAGCAATGGGATTCTCAGTCTTTATTACTAACAGTCCCTTTCCCCTACACAAATATGTTTAAAGAAATAGTTAAAAAAAAAAAACAAGTAAGCGATATTTATTCGGTTATACCGAGAAAGCCTAATTGGAATTTCTTATTATCGTGCCTATTAAATTAATTATTTTATACAACTTTCATAATTACATCTCCATTAGAGAGAGAGACAGACAGAGAGAGAGAGGCCATGCGTTTCACAGAAATCTTACAATTGATTAATATCATAATTCTAAGAAATTAAATGTCACATCTAGGTTGTATCTGTTTGCAGAGTAATTCAATTAATGTTGATATAAAAAACATACGGTTGTTGCCCTATTTGTCTACGGTTTGGTTCAGAGGTCGTTTTTTTTTAATGGATGATAATGGAATGGTAACCCCACCCGCCCTATCGGTATACACCGGCGGGGCACCAGTGAAGGATGATAGGTGAGGGTGAAGTAGGTCAGTTAGCCTATCGTGACAAATTCAACAAGAATTGTTCACGATGGTTTCCAGGGGGAACCACGCAGAGGTCGATCTAATAAGACATATTGCTAGCAATGGGGCTGTCAAACTCCATTGCTAACAATCTCATTTCCCCCTAATCGCCTTAATTGACCGCCATTAACCGTCGTAAGTACAGGTCACATGTAACATCCACATGTTTACACATGACAGGGCATTTTTTTTATCACTTATACATCGAAATGTTTTTTTTTTTCATAACAAATATTTGGGTCAAAGTGTAACAGGCCACATGGAACTTCTTACCATCCGTGGCACTAGTGAGTACTATTTATTCCGTACTCTGTGAGTATGGTGCGGTATTAAAATATCCACGTTATCGAGATGTGGGCAAATAAACATGTCGACTGGGGGGGCGGAGGGGGAGGGGAGGGGTGCGCTATCGAAATCGAGTTTACCCAATATTAATGTACTTACATTTAGGATGCTGTGTGTTACACCGTTGCGTTCGTTTGAATGTAATAATACCGTTAACTATCCACTGTTGAACGTAGACATCTCCCATAAGGGGGTTTTACCAGTACTGGTCACGTGTGGTAGGTGGCAACCTCAATTTATTTATTTATACATACACTGAACAAACATTTCACCTAATATTATTCATTAGATAATAAATTATTCAATCACGTTTCAACGACTGAATTAGTGTTAAATTTGGTTCACGGGTAGGTTATATTCTAATTTAAAATGTATAATCCACTGTGTACAGCCAAGGGAAATAACTAGTTACATAATATTCGCTTTTTAGCGATTTAAAAGAAGGAAGAAGGGCCGAAAGGAGAGACTTACAATTAATTAGTATTTTTTGTAGTTATGTTACGCGATTAGGTCATCAGTTCTGAGTTAATTTTGAATGAGTGAATGAATGAAAACTCTTTATTGGTCCTTTCAAAGAATGATACAATTTAATTGTAAAGATTAACAATGTGTACACAAACAAAATAAATAATTAATCACATTAAAGCAAGATAAAGAGGTAACAATGGGCGGCATTGTTGCTAAATAGCGATCTCTTCCACGAAATTTTTTCGTGTTTGCTTAAGGCAATAAATTTTTTATTGTTCTTTTTGTAACCAAACTGTACAAGTTATTATGTCACCATATAAATTTTTCAGCTATTAATTTTTGAATTTTTTCTGCACATAAAACTGTTTCTTTTCGAAGCAAAACCTTGGATCTTGTGTCTACATATAGAGATATTCTGTACACTAAACTCAAATCAATTTTCAATTTAATATATCTGGAAAACATCTTCTCCTTCATTGATATTCTTTTACTTTATTTATCTACAATTTGTTACAAATGAAGTTTCAGTTTCTTTTTTACTTTTACGTATATGAAATGACCAAATGTTTCCCGGAGTTTCATTCGCGAAAATCAAATATAATTTATTCTAAGCTGGCATATAACTTATCAAATGTTAATGGGTGATAATGAAATGGTAACCCCACCCGCGCTCTCGGTATACACCGGCGAGGTACCAGTGAGTATGATAAGTGAGGATGAAGCAGATCAGTTAGCCCATCGTGACGAATTCAACAAGAATTGTTCACAATGGTTTCCAGGGGGAACCACGTGGAGGTCGATCTAATAGAGCATATTGCTAATAATGGGGCTGTCAAACTCCATTAGTAACAATCCCTTTCCCCTGTCATTAAAATTTTTTCAGTTGTTTTTGTATAAAAGGATAGCAAATATCAATCTATAAATACTTACAATGTTTTGTATTTAATAGTAGAAGGATTAGCAGGATAATGTTGTTACGGTACGGTGTGAGAGTCAGCCAGCAAGGTAAACTTGAGGCGGTGGTTCATGTTATTCACGACTTCCCTTCCTCATTTAGGGCGTTCGGTGTTCCGAATCTTCTTATAATAAATTTGGATTTGTATCGGGCCTCTACACACATATATTAACAATATTAGTGTATGAGGTTTACATGTTAACATGCCCTTATGTGTACACGACCTTATGTATACAGGGTGTATAAATAACGATGATCAATAGTAATATTTAAATTGGTTGGAATAGATACTTACGTGTTACTAGAGTTGACTTACTAAATTTCATGACGTTCGGACGAGCCGTTAAATACTAAGATGTAATAAACAAACAAACTCACTTTCACATTTGATAATATGTAGGTATGATAATATTTTTTTGACGATTATATATTCATTAAAAAAAATATTATTAGGAAAATACGTACGTGAAATTTATCCAATTTTAACAATATTTAGTTAGTAGTTATACATCAATTTATTTAAACCTAAACAAAATATTAAATCATAATAACCCATTAAAATCTATATGAGAATGATACTTCCCCTCTCGTAGTAAGATTACCGTTAGATAATTGTTACAAAACTAGACTATAGTTGAACGGCTGAAATATTTTTTTACGAAACTAGACTACGCTTAAACTATTTTTACAAAACTAATTATACAATTTTTACAAAATTAGACAAAGTTTAAACTATTTTTACACAGATATATTATAATTGAATTATTTTTACAAAAGTACATTATAATTTAATTATTTTTTACAAAACTGCATTATAATTGAATTATTTTTACAAAACTAGACTACGCTTGAACTATTTTTACAAAACTAAATTATAGTTGAATTATTTTTACAAAATTAAATTAAGCTTGAACTATTTTTACAAAATTACTCTACGGCTGAATTATTTTTACAAAACTGGATTACGGTTAAACTATTGCAATCTGCCAATAACATATCAACAAGCTACCCTTTTTTAATTGTTATATATTAAAGTAACTCTGTATCAATAAAATATAAAGAAAAGACATAAGAATCTGTAGCCCAGTAATACCCATTGTTAATAAATGGCAAGTTAGATTTCCTTATATTTTACTAGCAGTTATATTTACGGTTGAACTATTGTTACCAGTACAGGAGTAATTAAACTGTACTGTACCAGTATTAGTGAAGTAACAGTGTGATAACTTTTACGTGGCAACTTGCAACGTTTGATTACATGGTAGGCAATAGGAACTGAGGCGCTTCGCTCTCGGTGGCTATCAGGAAAAGTTTTAATGGTCTTCGGTGAAATTGGAAATAGGGGAATACCTATTAACAGCACGATGTTATGTTTTATTTGAGTGGTGTGGGATCGTGAAGAGCTGAACTTTTATTTATTTATTTTGTATGTTTTATTGTACCCACACTTACCAGTGAGGGAAAAGGGATTGTTAGTAATGAGGTGTAACTACCTGATTGCAAGTAATGTACTTTGTTCATGGCCATAGTCAGGAGGGGGGATTGAGGGGTATTTTTTTTAATAGATGATAATGGAATGGAAGCCCCACCTGCGTTATTGGTATATACCGGCGGGGCACCAGTGAAGGATGATAGGTGAGGATGAAATAGGTCAGTTAGCCCATCGTGACGAATTCAACAAGAATTGTTCATGATGGTTTCCAGGGGGAAGCACGTGGATCTCCCTGGAAACTATCGTGCTGAATTCCATGTGTATTCATCACGATGGGCTAATTGACCTGTCTTTTCATCTCCACTTATCACCACTCACTGGTGCCCCGCCAGTGTATACCAATAGCGTAGGCGGGGATTCATAAAATCTTAAATCAGTTTTCTTTTAATAAATCAATAAACTACAAAATATAGTATAAGGTCTAAGTAAAATATTCTGTAATGTTCATGATGGCCGTCGGTTTGTTTGTCATTCTAAGTTGCATAAAAAATCTCTTTATTATAAATTAACTATATTAACGAAGTTTTTAGTTGGTTATTTACAACGTTCAACAATATAATATGTATGTATGTGTATATATAATGAGTAGGGATATATATTTACATTATTACATGTATCACATCTCCATATTTAAAAATAATAGGATCTTCATCGTGCCTCCAATCAAACTGTTTATAATTACTCCTCTCCATCCAAAGGTTGCCTGGAAGAGATCGCTCTTAGCGATAAGGTCGCCCATTGTTTTCACACTGTGATTATTTCTTGTAATTGTATATATCTAGAATAAGTTCACTATTGTAGATACATTTTAGAGGAAACAATAAAGAGTATCTATCTCTCTATATGTATATATAACATAAAGTATGTCTCGCTAAAAGCGTGTCGCTGTCGCGTCACGAAGGGCCGGCCGATAGGTGTCGCCTTAGGATGAAGGTTCGGCCAATATATCAGCTGGCGGCTAGTTGGCAACCTTTCTAATGATTGCTGGCGCCAGCGCAGCGCCAGAAGAAAGCTCTGCGACTGCGGGCGGTCTAGCACGTAAATTGTTGATGTTGCATTGCTTTCTCACCCGGCTTTGGTCGATTTATTTTATTTATTTATTTAGTTTCACCGACAATTGTTTACATAAGATAGTGTTATACAATAATGGATGAATACTGTAAAAATTACATTCTAACGAGATCTTAATGTTTTTTTTTCGCATGTGGAATTTATTGCCTCTGGCGCCACCTATTGGTGTCATCCAAAGTATAGTTGTTGTTTTTACTTGTGATTTTCATTTCATCATGAAATTGAATGGTATTAAGGGTTAACCCTCTGAACATTCGTAATACTTTTTTTTTTACTTTATCCGATTATCCGAGCAGTAAGTGCTTTATATTATTCTCAATTTCGTATATAATATAGTATATGTCATATATGTGTAAGTATATTTGTTATTTATATATATTTATTCGTTTATATATGTAATTTTACTATGTATGTATATCAATAATTATTAGTACCGCATTCGAGTATTCTGACACTTCCCTATGGTTGACTGTGAGAGAATGCTTTTAGCATTAAGTCCGCCATGTACACATATTTGTACTAATGAATAAATAAATAAAAAAAAATATATATTTAATTATTTTTTGTTTGTTTGTAGATATATAAAAGTGTATTGTATGATAATGATAATGTAAATATTGTTTAAACAAATTAAGTATATTTGTTTAAACAATAATTAAATAAATTTAGTAATAACTTTTTATAGGCAAACACAGTATATATTGATTGTAGCAATTAGTACGGAGAAAAACAAATATATACAACTTACAACTGTTATTAAATGCTTAACAATAACAATTTTATATTTTAAAACATAATGTTATTTTTTTTATGTAATCCTCATCATGGTCATCTTGTCAGCCGTCAGCTGTCCATTGCTGAATAGAAGTTATAGCATCAGGGGAGTTTGACCAGTAGTTGCCACGCTTGGCAGGCGGATTGGATAGCGCAGGTAGATTTTTGTTGATGGATGAAAATGGTGTGGTAACCCCGCCTGCGCTAACGGGATACACTGGCGGAGCACCAGTGAAGGGTGATAGATGAGACGGTTTGAAGGGTGGGATATGGCGTGAATTTACTGGGTACAGAGGAATAACACCTGAGTCCTCAGGAATGGCAACGCATCGGAGTATCATGGTCGAAACAGTATACTCTGTTATGACTATGGTACTGCTCATGTCTATAGGCGACGGTTGCCACTTTTCATCAGGTGGGCCGTCAGCTTGTTTGCCATTCAAAGTTGTATAAAAAAAAATCTATCTATCTATATTAAGAAATTAATAACTTTAACGAACTGCCAAGAAAAGAAGGCTAATGATTTTCGAATGTAGGTATGTTTATGTTAGTTTGTTTGTTTGTATTTTCATATTTTTACAAGTACTTTATTAGATGTCATTCTATATAAAATGACATAGATTACGGTGACAGCATGAAATAAAGATGGTCGTCAAAAATTGTTAAAAAATTATTTGACATCAGAAATTAGATATGAGTCTTCCTGAGAACTTAGTTACGCAGATATATTTTTTTTTCATATGTACAAACGGACAGACCAATTTTTTTTTTAAATTTCATCGAAACGTGCACGGTTACGTTCTCCTACTGTGACCTTTAAACAACCGGTTGTGAGACGCCGTCCGCTACAGTTAGCGCCCGCGGCGTGCCCTGTGCTTCTATTGCTATATTGGTATATGAACAAGCGATTTCAACTATTGATTACCATTGCTATTGTACACTTACATTATGTATGAATGCGTCGTGTTTTATTTCATCATTTGTTAAAAAAAAGTGTATTGTTATTATTGTAGACCTCAGTGGTCGATTTTTTTTGTGATGGGTGAAAATGGAATGGTAACCTCGCCCGCGCTATCGGTGTACACCGGCGGGGCACCAGTGAAGGATGATAGGTTTTTTTTTTATACAACTTAGAATGGCAAATAAGCTGACGGCCCACCTGATGGAAAGTGGTAACCGTCGCCTACAGACATGAGCAGTACCATGGACATAACAGAGTATACTGTTTCGTACTCATGATACCCCCATGCGTTTAAATGCGTGCATTTAAATGACATAATAAGATGTAATTATCGTATAATATAACATGAAGAAGGCAGAACCTTTGTCAAATTTAAATGCGTAAACGTCAACGTGATATTAATTGAACGAGAAGTGGGGTAAGTTTTAATTATCAAGGGGTATAGTTTACTTTGATATTTGACCACACCTGTGACCGTCGGGGGTCGTTTTGTAAACCTATCCCTAAAATATTTCTTAAGTATGTCCCGGCGACGTCCGAGGGATATTGTGCGTTCAGTAACGACCCCACTAATTAATTGTCACTTTAAATCTCCTTAACGGATTAAATACGAACTTGTATTGGAAGTTCAGGGTTTCAAGTTAACATTGTGACGAGAGACGAGCCTTTGTCTATTAATATTACCAGAGGGAGACTTCGTACAAAAGTCGTTTGCTTGGATACCTCTGTTCTATTCGTGTTTCAACCGTGAAGCAGTTGTGTTTGCATGGCTGTGTTTCGGTTTGAACGGTGGGATATGGCGTGAATTTATAGGGTAGAGAGGAATAACATCTGAGTCCTCAGGAATGGCAATGCATGGTGGGTATCATGGGCGAAACATTATACTCTGTTGTCCATGATACTGCTCATGTCTATAGGCGACGATTACCACTTTCCATCAGGTGGGCCGTCAGCTTGTTTGCCATTCTAAATTGTATAAAAAAACCTGGGCTACACTAGATCAAATTAGGATCACAAAATAAGCCACTAATAGGTTTTTACAAGTAGCAACAATATAGATAAAAGGCTCTGTACACAAAGACAGAGTACAGAAAGTCATACAAAAATATCATCGAAAAATATTAGGTTCTGAAAGTTTTATTTCTGTTTACTTGTTAGTAGATTATGTAATAAATTACATAAAAGTATAATTACGTGAAAGTCACAAATCATACAAAAAAGTCACTAAATAGGTGTATATACATAAATACGCAACGGCACACAGTTCCTTTTTTATGTCTCTATAATTGTATGCATATACATACATATCTTATTTACATGCATGTGTTGAAGTCAAATTGTAAAATACGCTATAATACATAATGGCTAGAAAAATAAATGGAATCATTTAGGCGGGTCATAATTGCGACGATATGGAAGTTAATGTTTAACTATCAAGTAAATAATATCTAGTCTAAATACTTGATAGTATTCATAATCACATATAGAAATAGATCGAAATCTATAATGTTATAATGTGTGGTCCCGGCATAGAATAGGCTATCCTTCCCCGTGGGTGTCGTAAGAGGCGACTAAGGGAGGGCGAGAGATGGGCAGTAGCGTCCCTCTTAAAACATCTCCAAAGCCTAACTGCGGTTGTCAATCTGCTTGCCAAACGTGGCAATTACTGGTAAAACCCCCCAAAGGGGAGGCTTATGTATAGCAAAGCTGATATGATGATGAATTTATAGTAGTTATATTAGTTTCGAAATTGCTCGACAGAGGCAGCACCATCGAATTGTTAAAAATAAAGTTTAACAGCAAATATCGTGCAATGTAAAAAGAGAACGCAATAAAAATGCTATGAGAGTTAGTATTATGAAATATTAATAAAATGACGTCTTTGAGTAAATGAACAAAAAAAAGTACCTTCTTATTCGTTACGAATAACAGACGTACAGTTATTTAATTTTAACGGGTATTGTAAATATGATTTTTTTTATGTGGCGAATAAGATGAGTCATCCAAAAAAAAGCGTATGCAGAGCAAGACAAAAAATCCACATCTTATTCACACTTCCGTATTTTGCTTATAATGGTGTTTCGTTCTATTACTGTCATTGCGTGGCATATCTAGTTTTTTTAATGGGTGAAAATGGAATAGTAACCCCGCTTGCGCTATCGGTATACACTGGCAGGGGACTAGTACTTTTTATGGGGGATAATGATATGGTAACCCCGCCTACGCTATCGATATAAGCTGGCGGGGCATCAGTGAGGGATGATAGGTGAGGATGAAAGCAGGTCAGTAAGCCCATCTTGACGAATTCCACTAGTAGCCACAAAGGTTTCCAGGGGGAACCGCGTCGGTCGTACTGATAGGATGTATTGATAGCAATGGGGTAGTTGGACCCCATTACTAACAATCCCTTTCCCCCTAACGGGAAACTAGTGAGTGATAATAGGTGACGAATAAAGCAGATCAGTTAGTTTATCGTGACGAATTCAAGATTTATCCACGACGGTTTCCAGGGGGAACTGCGTGGAGTCAATCTGACAGATGGTCCACAATCTATTCTAGGTTGCTAGAAATGGGTCTGTTAGTCACCATTACTAACAGTCCCCTTCCCCTCTGTAATATCTATTAGGACTACAGATACTATCCTAAATCTATGTCGTGCAATTTTTGGCAATTACAACTGTATGTTTTTATACGGAGTTTAAGAGAATCACAACTCTCTGTTTACACGGCTAGTCGTTTTATACTGTGGCGAAATTTATAAGTTGCCAGCAACATTTACGATATATATTGTTGTTATATAATAAAATGGCACGAGGCACTGACTCACACTGCCATGCCGATGGATGATATCACCGTTGTTTACGTCTAGAAACGTCCCAACTATGGTTTTTATTTTAAACCACTTAATGTTATGGTCACAAATAAGATGATCCATTTTTGTTCGCCGCTATCTAGTTTGTGGTTTGTTAATTGGAATAATTCATTTAATTGTGATTGGCAAATACTTATGTATGTGTTTAGGATAGTTTATGTTTATGATCATTATACCAGTCATTATCCATCTTCTGCTGAACATCCTACTGAACTTTTTTTTTTATACCACTGAGGTGGCAAACAAGCATACGGCCTATCTGATGGTAAGTAGTTACCGTAGCCTATGAACACCTGCAATACCAGACGTATTATGCGTGCGTTGCCGACCCTGAAGAAACCTCTTTACCTTTTGAAGAACCCCATGCTGTTGTCTTTTGGAAAAACCTTGGAAAAACTCTCCTGTAGATTGCCATAACGAACGGTCCCAAGCCATATGCTTCCACTAACTTCTTGTGAAACATTTGCGGTCGTCACTCTATTTAATGGAAGGTTGTCTTAGACTGCGTTTATCAATACGAGGTCAACATTCAAGAACCTTCTTGTCCCATCGATTCTTCGAGCTTTGTGATTAGCCTATTGTCACTTCAGCTTACATATCCTTCGGGCTATGTCGATCACTTGGGTTCTTCTGCGGATACTCTAATTTTGGATCCTATCACGCAAAGAAACTCTGAGAATAGCTCTCTCCATAGCTCGCTGAGTAACTTGAAGCTTTTGTACACAAGAAATTGTGTGGGACCATGTTTCGGTTCCATAAGTCATTACTGGCAACACGCACTGGTTAAAGATATTCGCCTTCAAATTATGAGGTATTTTGGATGAGAGGATGTGGCGTAGTTTTCCGTACGATGCCCAGCCGAGTTGGATTCTCAGTTGAAGTTGGATTTGCTATTCGGAAACCACTTCATTCTTTATGACCGTTCTTTATGGCAGTCTATGGGGGAGGCTTATGTCCAGCAGTGGACGGGTAATGGCTGAAATGATGACGATGATGATAAGGTGCTGGTAGTAGGCTTCGGCTGTCAACTGTAAAGAAAAATTATGGTTTCAAGACAAAAATCGACCTTACAGAATCCCAGAATAGATTCCAAAACTAACAATTCTCCTTCACGGAGTGAGATTTTCAGTAACCACAGCCAACCAGGCAATTGTGGTCGTTCACCATTAGGCGTAACGTATGCTATATTGTTTGCTTACCACACTTGTACCCTTAAAATAAACATATTTTCAGAACTACGTTAACGCAAATAGAACTGCTTCGGAACCATGTTTACATTACATCAAAAGAAGTATCCTACGCTACGTTTGTACCCTTTATTCACGGTTTCACTGAAACATACACGATTCTCTAACTTAATATTAAAGTAATAAGATTCCATCTCATTGGCATTATTAAAATTGTGTCCTGTGTCACTCACAAAGGGGACATCAAAGTGATGTTATTAAAAGAAAATGTATAATTTATTTATTTAATAAGGAAACGGCGAACGGCGCACGGTTTGTTTATTCTCCCGTATACAATTATTGTACAGTGCCCGACCTACTGGCGTTGTACAAGTGTATAATTTTCAAATATACCGAGACTTTAATGCGACTTAAATACATTCTCAACTGACTTAAAAAAGCTTTCTTTCTAAACAGAGAAGAGAAGAAGGCTCTTAATTTGTTTTTTTTTAAACCACAAGCATACAGCTCGTCTGATGGTAAAAGGTCACTTGATTGGTTGTATTTTTTTATGTTTATTACGTCGTGATTCCGATTATAATTCGTGTATGATATAGTATATTTTATATATATGTAAGTATATTTGTTATTTATATATATATATATATATATATATATATATATATATATATATATATATATATATATATATATATATATATATATATATATTCGTTTATATAATGAAATTTTACTATGTATGTATATCAATAATTACTAGTACCGCATTCGAGTATTCTGACACTTCCCTATGGTTGACTAGGAGAGAATGCTTTTAGCATTAAGTCCGCCATGTACACATATATGTACTAATGAATAAATAAATAAAATAAATAAATAAAAACCCGTATTATACATGTGAAAGTCATTTTGTTTGTTACCTTATAACTCGTTAACGGTATGTAATTTGGTATATACGTATTGTGTTAGATAAAGGACATAGACTACTCTTTAGCCTGTTTAGTAAATATACCGCGATCACGCAGACGAAGTCGCGTGTAAAAGTTAGTCGTTAATAAAAAAAAACAGATGATTCGAAAACGTTCATCTTATTTGTTTCCTCCTGCCATCCATTATTGTTTGCAAGCATCTCACATACGCGGCGAGGCTACATATTTGTCTATTTGAGGCATTACTTCTCCATTCCAAGCTTCCAAGTTCGTGCGACCCGTGATGCATTAAAATACCATTCTGATGTATGAAGATCCACTAACGGTCTGTTATACAAACGTTATATACTGCTTTGTGTATAAATCGTCATAGTCGTAGAATACGGACCGATCTGAAGAATATTACATATAAAGATCCGTCAGTATTCTACGAATATGACGAATATTCTGTGTACACGTCTTTGACAACTGTATAAAAATAAAAATAAAATATTACGAAAATGTAACTTATCAGAATGTTTGATTATGAGGAAGTCTTTGTACGGTATACAACAGCACCTAATGGGGGGAAGGGATTGTTAGTAATGGGGAGGCTAGTCCCCATTGCTTCCCTCTAGAAACCATCGTGACAAATTAGTCACGTTGAATTTGTTACGGTGGGCTAACTGATCTGTCTTAGGGGGGTAAGGGATTGTCAGTAACGGGATCTAATTTATCCATTACTAGCAATACATCCTAACAAGTCGACCTCCACTCGGTTCCCTCTGGAAACTATCGTGGTTAATTCTGCTGGAATTTCTCGCGATGGGCTAACTAACCTGCTTTCATCGTCATCTGTCACTCCTCAGGGGTACCCCGCCTGCGCTAACGGGATACGCTGGCTGGGCACCAGTGAAGGGTGATCGATGAGAATGAAAACAGGCCAGTTAGCCCATCATGATGAATTCATCTGGAATTAATCATGATAGTTTCCAGGGGGAACCACGAGGAGATTGATCTGGTTGGGTATATTGCTAGCAATGGGATTCTTAGTCTCTATTACTAACAATCCCTTTCCCCCCAAAAACACTAAGAAATTTAGTAAGTATATACATACTATATGGAATGGCGAAGAATACAGGCTACTTTTATTTCGGTCACGCGGGCGAAGTCGCGGGTAAGAGGTAAAATTACATTAAACAAATTTCTGAACTTAAATAGTGAAATAACGAACTGCCCCTATAACATTTGGTAATCCAAACAGTCGTTTCACCTTGGTGTCGTGATGGACACCAGTTTATTTTATTTTTTTTTACTGACACCATTAAAATATCCATAGACACACAACTCTATAAAACTTAGCGTTACAGTCGTGATGAAAAGTGCTTGAGGAATTACCGATGGATAATTTAAGATTTTGTTTGACAAATAATAAAACAAACATATTCCTAGTAATGGGGACTACCAGTCCCATTGCTAGCAATACACCTCGTCAGGTTAACCCCCACGTGGTCCCCCCTGGAAACCGACCTGCCTTTCCATTTTCAGCTATCATCTCTCACTGGTGGGGCACCCGTATATCTTTAGTGCAGGCGAGGTTACCGTTCTATTCCGTTCGTATCCATAATATCGTCACC
Organism: Galleria mellonella; assembly: GCF_026898425.1. NCBI lineage: Eukaryota > Metazoa > Arthropoda > Insecta > Lepidoptera > Pyralidae > Galleria > Galleria mellonella. The sequence continues at coordinate 3,978,514 of NW_026442061.1, forward strand.
TAAAGGTGGTCACCTAAAGGTTTCGTAAGTTTACCATAAACTGAAAAAGATACATTTTACAGGGGAACGTTTTGAAACATTACAATGCAAATAACTTTTGGCAGTAGACTACTGTAATAGATCATGCTAACATATTAGTTTTAAAATCCTGTTTTTTATTAATTGCGCTTAATTAATTATTTTTATATTACAAGTATCAGAAATAAATGCATATTCGGTACTTTGCATACATGACAGTTCCTAGGTATTGAGTTATACAACAGCAAATCTACGAAAGTGGCAGTTTCGTAAGTTGCCAAAGAAAATCATTTATTTTAATATCTGGCAAACTAACGAAAGTGCCACTTTCGTAAATATACCAAGGTATAAATCACGTGTTTTGGAGAAAACTTCAGTTTAAATAACAACGTTATAGCAATCATTCATGTAAAATAACTAAATTAGGATGGAAAAATTTATAAAATAATTATTGAAATTTTCAAATTAAAGTGTTTATTATAGAAAATACTATAAAAATGTGCTAAGTAAGTTTACTTTGGTTATATCACAAAAATATGGAGATTCGAGCTACTCGATTTCTTTAACTGTTAGAGATAGAAATTTGAAAATAAGCCACAATAAGTAGTATGACGCAAAATGTAGATTTTTAAAGAAATGTCGAATTTGAAAAAACTGCAGGTTTGTAAATTTGCCATAGAGGTGACGTTATCTCGACTTTCAAATCGTAAAACGACCATTAAAATTAAGGTTTTCTGCAGAAATACTAGTGGAAATGAGATATTGAAGTACACGACTTTAGTAAAAAGTCTCCTTTAAATAAAAGGTTTCAGTAATAACAAGATTAGTATAAGACCAATACGAAAGTATTGTATAATCTATAAGTATGTAGGTATATTTATATTTGTATATATGTATTTTTATTACATATTTGTATATTTATGTAATATTTGTTTAATATATTCATGTATGTATATTTATATAATCTCTATTGTATGTGTCGTAATTTTTTTCACCGCATAATAAAATTTCTGTTTAGCCAAAGGTTGACTGGGAGAGAATGCTATATAGTATTAAGTCCGCCTTTTGTACCAGACATTTTTTTGTCTGTTCAATAAAGAATAAATAAATAAAAAAAAAAGTAAATGGTGTCGTGTGTAAAAAGAATTATCAGAATTGATTCAGAAATCTATTGCACTCACAAATCTATTGCAAGTACTTGGACAAAACAATCGATTACATATAATTTAATCGATGATTTCACAATGGATATGAACGAAACATGTCATGTCATATTCTAGAACAAAAATGGTAACCGCTTTTTTTAAATTCTTACCGTTTTATTGTATTTAGTTCAATTTCAGTGCCATTACTTACAAAGGAATCAAGCGTATCTTGTTAATTGTTTTAAAATAGCACCATTTAGATAAAGAATAGACCATTAAGCTTGACAAGTGAGGCATAGACAGTCAATTGTCGCGATAAAATTACATAGACAAGCTCTATTGTATTTTTTTTTTTCATTGATACATTTAAAAATAATAGTGGAAGGCAGCAATTTGTGTCGATGGTGGCTGTTTAATTAATTTATTTGTAATTCTTTATCTGTGACAATGGTTTATGTATTTAATCTATTATTATTGTTTCCGATAGATCACGTTTGACATACAATATGTAATTATTAAATTCCAGACAATTTATCTTTTTGAAGACTAGGCAGCATGGTCTCCGACCTTAGCCTGTTCCAAACGGAACAAACGTACTAAAAAAAATGTAATTATTAATCTTATTTGACAATATTGGACTTGACAATATTGGACTTGTACCTATTTAAATTTATTGGTTTAATTTATTTTTTTTATTTGTCAATAATTTTGTATAATCTTAAAAATCATCAACATTAGATGTGTATCTTTATTTAATATATTAAATTTGTCAACAATTTTAAGGTAATTTAAACAGATGCCATAAAGTTCTGTCACATGGCCTTAATTATATTAAATGTCTGTTTAAAGCAAATAAATATTTCATTAAATTTAATTTCATTTAAATAGTTACATACTTGTGGAATAGTAACAATGGGGCCGAAATTTTGAGGCCATTTCTCTGAACCTATCTTCTAACCTAAAATACCAAAACATAATTTTTTTTTTTTATATATTAAATTATAGTAATTTTGACTCAAATGTATTAAGAAATTAGTTTATATTGATTGTTTCTTGTAAGATTATGCTGTGATATCGAAATTGAAATTTTAAAATTTGAGGTAGATTTAAAGAAATGATATTTTAAAATCGAGACCATTGTCTCTACCATAGTTTACACTAGTATAGTACCACTAGTTCGACTGTATTTTTTGTGTGTACATTTTTTAACACGAAATTGGAGCGCGTTACGTTATGTTTGCGCTAATTTCGATTTAATATTTAAGTGACTTTGAAAAGCACGATTTTTTTCAATTTGTAAGTATTTTTTAATGTAGTCACGTTAAGCAATATATTCTCCAATTCTGAATCGATTTTTATTATTATTTTTAATCAATATTTTTTAATAAAATTCGAAAGCACTTGTGTGCGCGCGCGCAGCGTGGTTTGCATACAACCGCCACGTGTCGCCGCCATAACCCGACGCCTACACGGCGCAAACAAACATAAAAACACTTAAGAAATATCTGCGTCACAATCATAATAATACAGGTTTTAATGTAAATTACATACAAGATTTATTGCATACAAATTTTAAATTTAACCCGTATATTCTATATTTAATCGAAATTATAAATTCATATTTGTATGGTAATATTACTAATGTAATAAAATTGTAGCTAAAACAAGGTCTGTACAGAGATGATATTTTTATTGTATCAACCGTTAACTGTCCACTGCTGAACATAGCCTCTCCCATAAGGGGGGGTTTGCCAGTAGTTGCCACGCTTGGCAAGCGGATTGGCAATCGTAGTTTTTTATTAATGGATGATAATGAAGTGGCAACTCTGCCCGCGCTACCTTTATACACAGGTTGGCATCAATGAGGGATGACAGGTGAAAAGGCAGGCCAGTTCGCATCATCGTGATGAATACTCCTGGGATTGAGCGCGATAGTTTCAAGGGGGACCACGTGGAGGTCGACCTGACAGGGTATATTGCTAGCAATGGGACTGATAGACCGCATTACTAATAAACACAAAAAAATAATATTGTTTTATGAGGAACGCTTCCCATCCCTTGATCGTTAAATTCTTTTAGTCTCTTACGACATCCATGGGAAAGGAAGCGTGACTCTTTCTATTGTGGGACTACACGACATATCGAGTTAGTATGAGGGACTCAAAAGTTATTGTCGTTTTTGAAATATTAATTTGCAAAATTTTAGGCCTAATACATTCTACAGCATGGGTAGTTTTTTTTAATGGGTGAAAATGGAATGGTAACCCTGCCCGCGCTATCGGTAGGTATACGTTGGCGGGGCACCAGTGAGGGATGATAGGAGACGATGAAAGCAGATCAGTTAGCCCACCATGATGAATTCGACAAGAGTTAACCATGATGGTTTTCAGGGGGAAGCGCGTGGAGGTCGACCTGAGAGGGTATATTGCTAGCAATGAGGATGTCAAACTCCATTGCTAACCAAAACCCCTTTCCAACGCCACATGCCATGTTCGGTTAGTATGAGAGACCAGAGGGAGACTTTGTAAAAAAGTCGATTGCTTGGGTACCTCTGTCCCATTCGTGTTTCAACCGTGAAGCAGTTGTGTTTGCATGGCTGTGTTTCGGTTTGAAGGGTGGGATATGGCGTGAACTTACAGGGTACAGAGGAATAACATCCGAGTCCTCAGGAATGGCAACGCATGGGGGGTATCATGGGCGAAACAGTATACTCTGTTACGTCCATGGTACTGCTCATGTCTATAGGCGACGGTTACTACTTTCCATCAGTTGGGACGTTAGTTTGTTTGCCATTGTAAGTTGTATAAAAAAAAAATTGTAGTGTTTGAATTATTAATTTGCAAAATTGTACTTTAATACTACTTTAATACGTTCCATGGGTAGTTAGTTTTACGCTTATGTTTTTGATTCGCTCCTACAGTTTTGCTATCATATTAGGTAGGTATTTCTTTCAGGGCCGGCACGTGTTGGCTAATATATGCTAATTAATACAATAATATTATGATAAGTATTACAACGCAGCGACCGGTCTGTTTATAATGCTATATATATATATATATATATATATATATATATATATATATATATATATATATATGTATATAGCAATTATTATGAATTGTATAAATGTAGAAATATTGTTTAAATATATCTCAGACATGTTCTACTCTAGTGATCTATCCGTTTTAAAGTGAGGGCACACGAGTGTACGACCCAGGCTTCCGAGCCCTTGCATTTTCTGACCAGTAACTCTTTCGCAACTGCAGTGTTCCCTTTTCCCTTTTTGCCCATAAAGCCTTCATTTTTTTTTACTCACTCACTCACACAAAAATGGAGGGAGACGTTGCTCCCTCCTTTTTTGTCGATTCTTTCTTCTATACCATAGGTGGCGGATACCAATAACAAATGCATTCCCAAAGATTATATTAATGGGTGAAAATGGAATGGTAAGCCCGCCTGCGTTAACGGTATACGCTGGCGGGGTACCAGTGAGAGATGACAGGTAAGAATGAAAAAGCGGGTCAGTTAGTCTTTCAGGTAGGTTTCCAGGGAGGACCACGCGGAGGTCGACCTAACAGGATATATTGCCAGCAATGGTACTGGCAGTCCGCATTACTAGCAATCCCTCCTGCCCCCAGGGCTGAAAGTAGGTCAGTTAGCCCATCGTGAAGAACTCCACGAGAATTAACCACGATGATTTCCAGGGGTAACCGAATGCATAACCACAGAAAATAATTATTCGATTTAAAAAAAACTATATATCTAAAGAAATATATAAAAAAAAAAAAAAATCTAAAGAAAGCTACATTACCAGCGAGCAATATGGGTTGTATTAAATTTTCAAAAATTAAAGATATCTAGTCATAAATAAATGTTTTTTATAACAATATATGTAAATATATATGTAATCCGATCAATTAATGAAATAGACACTGAAAATTAAATTACTTTAAATTGTTTAAAGTGTCATATATCGACGCGTGCCATTTTATTGGTTAATTTTGTTTTATATATATGTACAAACGTATTCCCGTATTCTATACGTTACGTTACGGAAACTCCGTATGTTTTAAAATAGCTGTGTGTAATTTGAATACGATCCGTTATGGGCCCAGGCCCCTGGGGCGGTCACGTAATGCCAAGTTGCGACGCGAGTGAATTGTAAACTGATTGTCATTAGAACTGCGCACGAAATACGAATGACACGTGGAGATGTAGGTATACGTACATAGGAGACGGATAGGTCTTCTCCTTTGGTTCCCTTCAGTGTTGCCAGCTAAAAATTTCAATTTCTACTTATTTTTTTTGTAAATAAAAATTAATTGCTAAACCAATTTGTAATTTTTTTTTTATTAATTCAAATGTATGAATATGCTGTGTGGCCTAAGAATAGGCAACCCCTTCCTTTCCCATGGGTGTCGTAAGGGAACTTAGTGGTCGAGGGGCGGGCAGCAATATTTTTTTAAAAATATTACTAGAGCAAAATGCAAATACGTGCGCGTTGCCGCCACTAAAGAAACCTTTTTATTCTTTTTTGAAGAATTCCTTGCTCTAGAATTATGAAATTTATCAAGAAGCAATATTGTAAAGCAAAAATGCACGGTAAAATACAAAAACCGTAAATTTTTAGTTACCTCATATAAAAAAAAAAAAAACTTGCAGTGTTTTTTCTTTAAGTTATAATTCAGTTATAAGTCTGACTTTCACATGATCGGTTTTTCCAAAAATTGGCGTACACAGAAATTTTTACCCACAATTGTGAAAAAATGTGTCCAATCTGGCAACGCTGGCTCCCCCAGATCTGAACACCCGATATGCTATTCAAGGCCACACGTGTACGCATTGTACAACGAATGTTACATCTATTAATATGTGTGTATGTGTAGCACTCAATACAGTAAGTAATAAAAACGTCTGTTTTGTTTGTTATTGTTTTTAAAATGAGTGGCAGCGCCAGAAAAGATCACGCCATCTGCAAGCGAGCTCGGAGCGACCTATCTAATGCTGTGTTTACCGCTAAAGGTAGAATATTGTATAAAACATGAGTACTAGATGATTTTGTTTACATTTTTTTATGCAACTTAGAATGGCAAACAAGCTGACGGCCCACCTGATGGAAAGTGGTAACCGTCGCCTATAGACATGACCAGTACCATGGACATAACAGAGTATACTGTTTCGCCCATGATACCCCCATGCGATGCCATTCCTGAGGACTCAGGTGTTATTCCTCTGTACCCAGTAAATTCACTGCCATATTCTCAGCCTTCAAATCGAAACACAGGTATGCCAACACAACTGCTTCACGGTTGAAACACGAGTTGGACAGAAGTACCCAAGCAAACGACTTTTGTACAAAGTCTCTCTCTAATAAAAAATATAAGTGATATGATTCCATTATAGCGTCTTAATGCTACATTCGTAGATATTTTTTTTAATACACATAGATCCAATTTAAACTATAAAAATATTTTCCATTCTTAGAGAGTTATTTACACACTGACTTTATTATTTCTTTTTACGATGAAATTATGTACAGAATACACCATTAAGGCGCCGAGTTTGGAAAAACATGTTTTTCCATACGAAAATGTAACAAAACAAATGAAAGCAAGTAATCAAAGAGCCAAACAATGCGGCCGATTGCAGGAGGCGCGGCCCACTGTCGGTTACACTCTCTTGATGAACAAACAAACAAGGTAATTAAAACAAGTTCCTTTTACACAACAAAAAAGAGACTTTGGGCATGAATACATACATAGACACATGCACGCACACGCATACACATACACACACACACTCACACACACACACACATACACCTATATACTACTAGTATAGTATTATATTTAAAAACTAGCGGCCCGTCTCGGCGTCGCACGGGTGGACATTTTTAACATTTCCCATCACTGCTCTGCTCCTATTGACCGTTGCTACATGTATAACCTGCCCAGGTGTATGAAGAATAATTCTACCAAGTTTCGTTAAAATCCGTCAAGTAGTTTTTGTTTTCATAACGAACATACAGACAGAGAGACAAAAATTTTACTGATTGCATTTTTGGCATCAGCATCGATCACTAATCACCCCCTGATAGTTTTTTTTTGGAAATATATTTCATGTACAGAATTGACCTCTCTACAGATTTATTATAAGTATAGATAATAGAATAATAGAAATTTCATCGTGCCTCCGATCAAATTGTTTATAAATTAATCCTCTCCATCCAAAGGTTTTTTTTTATACAACTTAGAATGACAAATAAGCTGACGGCCCACCTGATGGAAAGTGGTAACCGTCGCCTATAGACACGAGCAGTACCACGGACATAACAGAGTATACTGTTTCGCCCATGATACATCCCATGCGTTGCCATTCCTGAGGACTCAGGTGTTATTATTGCTCTGTACCCTGTAAATTCACTGACTCACCCTTCAAACCAAAACACAGCCATGCAAACACAACTGCTTTACGGTTGAAACACGAATGGGACAGAGGTACCCAAGCAATCGACTTTTGTACAAAGTCTCCCTCTGGTAATTTAGTTTTAAGATCAAAATACCTTGGTTTCTTTTAATTATTTGTATTACTTTTCCAGGAGGACTCCGTAGCGCAGTGACAGTCACGTTGCTTTGCATAAAAAAGGGTCCTGGATTCGATTCCCGCTTGGATCAATTTAAGAGTTGACTCAGGGCTAAATTTTTTGGGTCGTGTCCCCAAGTGTTTGTTGCGTATTTCCTCATAACACAGGGGTTCGGGGGAGGGATTGTTAGTAAAGTAGAGGTTAGTCCCCACTGCTATCAATACACCCCATTAGGCGACCTCCAAGCGGTTTCCCCTGGAAACCTTCGTCACTAATTTATCGCTGAATTCGTCACGATGAGCTTAACTGACCTGCCTTTTCATCCTCACCTATCATCTCTCACTGGTGCTCTGCTAGTGTATACCGATAGCGCAGGCGGGGGTTTTTTTTATGGGTGAAAATGGTATGGTAATGGTAACTCCGCCTGCGCTAACGGGATACGCTGGCAGAGCACCAGTGAAGGGTGATAGATGAGAATGAAAACAGGCCAGTTAGCTCATCATGATGAATTCATCAGGAATTAACCATGTAGTTTCTAGGGGAAACCGCGAAGAGGTCGACCTGGTTGGGTATATTGCTAGCAATGAGATTCTCAGTCTCCATTATTAACAATCCTATTCTCCCCACGTAGGTTGGGTTACCATTCCATTATCATCCATTAAAATTGGTTTGACTGTGGTGGCACTTGTTTCTGATTGCTTACATTCTATCTAGTTAATGATCTAAGGTCGCAGGTATGTTGTAATGATTAACAGCACATTCAGCGTTCGCGGTATCTCAATAAATTATCGGACACAACACGTGGGCCCGCGAGCTATGCGTTGTATTATATGACTGTTTACAACCTATACTTTTATTGTTTGTTTGTTCAACATGATTGCATCATGTTTTGTTATTCACAAACACAAAAAAAAAAACTTCTCTGGAATCAACTTCCAGCAGCAGTATTTCCGAACCGATACGGCAACATAACCTTCAAGAAAAGAGTATATTCCTTTTTAAAAGGCCGGCAGCACACCTGCAATGCCGCTGGTGCAATGTCACTTACCATCAGGTGAGCCGCATGCTCGTTTGCCTCCTGTGTTGTAAAAAAAACAGTGTTTCTTTTTTTTTATTTTCTACCGACTTCAAAGAAAAGAGAAGGTTTTCGAATTCGGTGGTAGTTTTTTTTTTTTTTATATTTATCTAATTCTGGACTAACTGAATTTTCATTCTATATTATTAACTCTAAAGAAAATATATTGTACAACGAACTAGCAAGGAAAGACTACGTCAAGTTATTACTTGTACAACAATTAGTCCATTACCCTGAGGTTGTCTAGAAAAGATTGCTCTCAGCAATAAGACCGCCTCACTGTACTTATACAATTGTATCGTTACATTTATTAATTGTCTTGTTTATTCACTATATTGTATAATGCAAATAAAGTATACACATTCATTCATTCATGCATAAAAAAAAAAATACAAAATCGCAATTATAACATTCTAAATGTAAATCTGTATAAAAAAGTATGTACCTAATATAATAAATAAATCTTTTATTTTCAAGTATATACCAATAGTTTATAGTCATAATTTACTTTTAATTAATTATAATTTTTACATTATTAAATATACATACATAAACTATTATTATATTTTTATTTTCTTTTATATTTTTTTTATTATATTTTAAACTATACATAAATTTTTTTTATACAACTTAGAATGGCAAACTAGATGACGGCCCACCTGATGGAAAGTGGTAACCGTCGCCTATAGACATGAGCAGTACCATGGACATAACAGAGTATACTGTTTCGCCCATGATACCACCCATGCATTGCCATTCCTGGACTCAGGTGTTATTCCTTTGTACCCTGTAAATTCACGCCATATCCCACATTTCAACTCAGGTGTTATTCCTCTGTATCCTGTAAATTCACGCCGTATCCCACCCTTCAAACCGAAACACAGCCATGCAAACACAACTGCTTTAAAGTTGAAACACGAATGGGACAGAGGCACCCAAGCAAACGACTTTTGTACAAAGTCTCCCTCTGGTAAAATTACTATATTTTAAACTATATATTAATTAATAAAATATAGTAGTAATAAAGTGCAAGAAAGTTGCATCGGCTGCTCGCCAACACCTGTGACATGCACGGTATCCACCTTCGCATGAATATCGCATCTAAACCCCGTGTTACAGCGAGATGCACTCAAACAATAAGCAGATATTTTCACAGCGAGAACAAAGGGTGGGATGGTGTTGTTATGGGTTGTTTACGGAGATGCTATTGATTACATGCGAACCATTATTATAGCTACAAAGAAAGCTCACTAATATTACATAACGCGGCCGACGGCTATATGTATATGTGTAGGTATATGTATGTATATGTATGTGTATGTATATGTGTATGTATACGTGTATGTATACGTGTGTGTATGTATATGTGTATGTGTAGGAAGACCATTTACGAATAGTGTATTAAAATGATATATACACCAGTTTTTAAGTTCAAGAATGAAACAGTGAAAACCGCATTCATATTGGTGCAGTAGTTTTTGCGTGATACCTGAACATACAGACAGACGGACAGAATTTCTCAAAAATATTTTTTTTTGTTTTCTATTACTGTTATTAAAACGCCTTATCTTATTTATTATCTATTTATGTTTTATTGTTTGAATCGAAGCATTTGGCGTTCCATTGTTTCTGCCTACCCTAATAGGAGACAGGCGTGACAGATATGTATGTATGTATGTATACAGATGTGTATGTATTTTAATTTTAATTATATGAGTTACTTTGTATATATGTCAACATATTTATTATTTCTTAATAGAACCATCTATAATGTTTCCTCCTATTATTGTACGCACACTGCCCGCTGGTAATTAATGCTCCTTCCCACTCAGGGTTTGCTGGAAGAGAACTCTTACAGAGTTAAGCTCGCCTGTTGTACATCTTTATTCAATATTATAATTTTTTGTGTACAATAAAGAATAAATAAAATAAATAAATAAACAGAGGTAATCAAATGTACAAAGGCGAGATTAACTCTAAAAGAGTTAGGGGGAAGGGATTGTTAGTATTGTCGACTACCAGTCCCTTTGCTAGCAATATACCAGTCGACCTCCCTGTGGTCCTCCTTGGAAACCGTCGTGCTGAATTCCAGGTCTAATCATCACGATGGGCTAACTGACCTGCCTTTTCATCCTCACCTATCATCCCTCACTGGTGCCCCGCCAGCGTATACCGTTAACGCAGGCGGAGTTACCATTCCATTGTCATCTAATTAAAAAAAAAGACCTCTAAAAGAGTTCTCTTGTTTACATTTTTTTTTTAATATCTCACGTAAAGACTTTGTCCAGTTACAACTTTATTATACCAGTAACAGTTAGACAAGAAAGAAGCAAGACAAGGTATAACCCTGCGTTACATGTTACTATAATATTTATTGCCTTGTACTTTGTTCTGTAATCCCCATCGACTTAGTACAAAGGGGCCCATCAAAGCTACGAAGTTAGCAAAGCGGTACAAAATTCAAGTCCACTAGTGTACCGAAATTTCTACGTTAATTAATTCAAAAGATCGTGGCCAAAGTGGAAAGTTTAATAAATAAACTCGGGAGGCACAGAGACAGGGCGGCGGCTGTACACTGGCTGAGCTAGGCGATAGATACACGTATCTTAAGATACACAGATATCTTACATTACTGATGTAATTTATTTATTTATTTATAGGATTACCAACATAAGATACAGCTAAACATTTTAGTACAATACACTGGCAGATTAGATCTAACTGTTCTTACATTTATAGGCGACCACAGCGTGCCTTGTGTTTAATAAACATTAAAGTAAATACCAATAAAATTATAACTAGTAGAAGTCTATAAATAAGGGTCATCATCATCATCATTCCAGCCGTTAAATGTTCACTAATGAACAACCAGAGGGAGACTTTGTACAAATTCGATTGCTTGGGTACCTATGTCCCATTCGTTTTTCTACTGTGAAGCAGTTGTGTTTGTATGGTTGTGTTTCGGTTTGAAGGGTGGGATATGGCGTGGATTTACAGGGTACAGAGGAATAACACCTAAGTCCTCAGGAAGAGCAACGCATGGGGGGTATCATGAGCGAAACAGTATACTCTGTTATGTACATGGTACTGCTCATGTCTATAGGCGACGGTTATCACTTTCCATCAGGTGGGCCGTCAGCTTGTTTGCCATTCTAAATTGTATAAAAAAAATATAGGATATAAAAGGAATAGATTATTTTTTCCCAGTTGTTATTGAAAAGGCTTATATTTATGCCAGAACAAAAAATATAAACAATTTAATATTAAAATTCTGGCAATGTTAATTTTTCTTTTCTTTTTTTTTTTGTTATATACTCGTAAAGAATATTTTTATTAAGTGGCAATTATTGCATTGTAATGAACACATGAATTGTCGTCTACTATAAAGTGTTGGTTCAATAAACTACTATATCAAAACAAATATAAGCTTTTTCAATAACAACTGGGATAAAAATAGTCTATGCCTTAGGACAGTAAACCTATTTTGGTCACACGAACGAAGACGCGGTTAAAAGCTAGTAGAAAATTAAAATAACATTATTTTATTTACTAACGTTAAAGGTACACACTGGTACCAGTCAAGTTACTCATCCGAACTTATGATTGGCGTGCTTAATCAAGTATCAGATGTCAGATTCCACGCCTATTTCGTATTCCATTGTTGAGAATACCACGTATAATTACGATTCAAAGATCTCTCTGTACATATACTTGTTGACCCCGTAAACAATGTTGTGCCCCCCATCGCTACGTACCGGGCCTAAATTTTTTCATTTTGCAATAAAAAATTTAGTTACCAGAGGGAGACTTTGTACAAAAGTCTATTGCTTGTGTACCTCTGTCCCATTTGTGTTTCAACCGTAAAGCAGTTGTGTTTGCATGGCTGTGTTTCGGTTTGAAGGGTGGGATATGGCGTGAATTTACAGGGTACAGAGGAATAACACCTGAGCCCTCAGCAATGGCAACGCATAGGGGGTATCATGGGCGAAACAGTATACTCTGTTATGTCTATGGTACTGCTCATGTGTATAGGCGACGGTTACCACTTTCCGTCAGGTGGGCCGTCAGCTTGTTTGCCATTCTAAGTTGTATAAAAAAAAATCCAACACTAACAAATCTATTATTCACCAGAATGATTACATTAATGTGGCGTTTTGTAAACTTATTGTTTTGTACATTATCCTCGATCCCTAGTCGGAGAGATGTGAAGAGATATATTTGTCAGTGTGGTGTGCCACTGCCCTGTCCAGTACCCCTCGGGACCACGACAGTTGTCTGTAGACGGAACGCACTTACCCCATAAATGTTGGATGCTCTTGATCGCCTTTGTGAGAGCTCTGTTAAGTTATATTTTGACCGACATCAAAAGGGAATGTTGCCTGTCACTCTTCTAAAGTTGAATAGTAATATTTAAAACTGTTTAACTTTTTTTTTTAATTTTTCACTGTGCATTTATGTCTATTGTTGTTTGTGTGCCGTTAGTAACGCAAATAAATTATCTATCTACCTTAAAATTAAGTTTTAACAGATTAACTATTTACATATGACATTTGAATATACTTAACTAGATTTTTTTTTTGTTTTATTTATTTATTCATTAGTACATATATGTGTACATGGCGGTCTTAATGCTAAAAGCATTCTCTCACAGTTAAGTCAGTTAGTCAAGTGTTTTGTTGCTTTTTTGTTTTTTATTCTTTTATCTCTTTTACTGTGTATTATGTGTATGTTCGTATTGTAATTTGTGTGCTGTAAGTAATGTAAATAAATTATCTATCTATATATCTATTGATATATATATTATTTATACATATTATATACATATATGTAAAAAATATAATCTATCTATTATATACACACTTTACGTCTACTTTATTTATATTTACCTGTATTTACAGCTTGGCAAATAACTACTTTTTTATTTTTTTTTCTTCTTTTATTATACTACTATGGTGGCTAACAAGCATACGGCTCGACTGATCGTAACCGGTTACCGTAGCCTAAGGATACTTGTAACACTAGGGATGTCACTCATGCATTGTCGATCCTTAATATCCCCTTTTTTGAATAACCCTATACTGTAGTCCCTAGGAAAGGGGGGGAAGGGATTGTTAGCAATGGAGATTGGCAGCCCCATTGCTAGCAATATGCCCTATTAGTTCAACCTCCACGTGGTTCCCCCTGGAAAACAATCGTGAACAATTCTCGTTGAATTCGTCACAATGGACTAACTGACCTGCTACATCCTCACCTATCATCTCTCACTGGTGCCCCGCCGGTGTATACCGATAGCGCGGGTGGGGTTACCATTCCATTATCATCCATTAAATAAAGAAGTCCCTAGGAAAAGCCTCGGCGGGAAGATCATTCCACAACCTGAGTGCTAGCTGGAGGAAGCTCCTCTGAAATCGCACTGTCGTGTGTATAACCTAAACTTGATTTACTGGATACAACTCATAGAAAACCATAGAAATTACCATCAGTGCACTATGTACTGAAGGCATGTAATCGGAGTCATGTCATCCACGCCCACTCCGCTTGTTACGTTAATTCGTATATTTTTATGAGTTTTTTTTTTATACAACTTAGAATGACAAACAAGCTGACGGCCCACTTGATGGAAAGTGGTAACCGTCGCCTATAGACAGGAGTAGTACCATGGATATAACAGAGTATACTGTTTCGCCCATGATACCCCCCATGCGTTGCCACAACTGAGGACTCAGGTGTTATTCCTCTGTACCCAGTAAATTCACGCCATATGCCACCCTTCAAACCGAAACACAGCCAAAACATAAACATAAGTGCTGCATACATATATATATATATATATATATATATATATATATATATATATATATATATATATATATATATATATATATATATATATATATATATATATATATATATATATATATATATATATATATATATCATTTATACACACTTTTGTATTCAGGGAGTGGAGATGGCATTGTTAGTAATGCAGATAACCAGTCCCATTGCTAGCAATATATCCTATTAGGTTGATCTCCACGTGGTCCCTTCCGGAAACCATCGTGTCGAATTCCAAGTGTATCATCAGGATGATCTGCCTTTTCATTCTCACCTATTATCTTTCACTGGTGCCCCGCCAGCGTATACCGTTAGCGCAGGAGGAGTTACCAATCCATTTTCATCCAACAAAAAAAAAAAATGGAATGGCGATAATGGAATGGTAACCCCGGCTGCGCTATCGGTATACACTGGCGAGGTACCAGTGAGCGGTGATAGCTGAGGATGAAGCAGGTCAGTTGGCCTATCGTGACTAACAATAAATCAATCACAATAGTTTCTTGAGGGAACCGCGTGGAGGTCGACCTGATAGGGTATGTTACTAGTAATGGGGCTGTTAATTCCCATTACTACCAATTCCCTGTCCCCCCTACCATTCTATTTATTTTTGTTGGATGAAAATGAATTGGTAACCCCGCCTGCGCTAACGGGATACGCTGGCGGAGCACCAGTGAAGGGTGATCGATGAGAATGAAAACATGTCAGTTAGCCCATCATGATGAATTTAACAGGAATTAACCATGATAGTTTCCAGGGAGAACCGCGAGGAGGTCGACCTGGTTGGGTATATTGCTAGCAATGGGATTTTTAGTCTCCATTACTAACAATCCCTTCCCCCCCTACCATTCCATTATCATCGACAAAAAAAAAGTTTTGTATTTATCCCGAAAAATATCCAGATTTATATAAAATGTATTTACTGCATACCAGAGGCGGAAGTGTGACCTTGTTCCGCGTTCGATATTATTTAATAATTTAATACACACTACATAGAACTCAATGTATTATTCCTTTAGGTATAAAATCCCATTTCTTATTTCAAGCGATATAAGGTCAAAGGAAAATGGACGTTAACACGTGCACTCGAAGGTTGCATTTCGTTTGCAGGTGGCGTTTCTGTTATGGGTAAGTGCAAAGTTACTTTTGCAGTCCCGAATATGGATTTTGATCCGTATGTCGCACGATAAAGATTGGTAGGACCTTTTTTTTTATAAAATTGTCGAGTTTATAGCTACACGCAAGGTCGCCAGTTATCATGTTTCGTGCATATTTACACTGAGCACTCGATATTGGCAATTGAGATAAATATTTCAATTATTAGCTACAATTGCTCGGAATGATTTTATGTACTCATATTTTAACCGACTTCAGAAGAAACCAGAGGGAGACTTTGTACAAAAGTCGATTGCTTGGGTACCTCTGTCCCATTCGTGTTTCAACCGTAAAGTGGTTGTGTTTTGCCATTCCTGAGGACTCAGATATTATTCCTCTGTACCCTGTAAATTCACGCCGTATCCCACCCTTCAAACCGAAACACAGCCATGCAAACACAACTGCTTCACGGTTGAAACACGAATGGGATAGAGGTACCCAAGCAAACAACTTTTGTACAAAGTTCCCCTCTGGTAAATTTATGATTATTAATTTCCTTAATTTTATTTAAATCCATTCAATAGTTTAACATGATTGTGTATCAAATATTCAAATATATTTACAAACTATCACATTTATAATATTAGAGGGTTTCACGTAGGTAATCTCTCTAATGAATCACGATTATAAACAAAGGAGATCAAACAGGGTACATATAATGAGGGTTTCATATTAGCAATTTCATTACGGTACCCTAAAATAGAGAACCAAGTATGAAATCTAGAAATACTATATGTACCGGGTCATTATTGACACCGTGGTAGATACCGTGTTGTCTAATAATATTAGGGGGGGGGGGGAAGGGATTGTTAGTAATTGGGAGGTAACTCCCCATTGCTATCAATGTGCCCCGTCAGGTCGACCTCCAAGTGGTTCCCCCTGGAAACCATCGTGAACAATTCATGTTGAATTCGCCCCGATGGGCTAACTGACCTGCTTTCATTCCCACCTATCATCCTTCTCTGGTGCCCCGCCGGTGTATACTGATAGCGCGGGTGGGGTTACCATTCCATTATCATCCATTAAAAAAAAATCGTTTGGAATAATATTGACATTAAATACAAGAGTAGGCCTGCAGTTCAATTGATATTTACATTCATTCTAATTATTCGATTAATTCATAATCGATTACTAAATAACACAGTCTCGATGTTCTAACGTGGTATAAAGTACTGCCCTCCTCCCCTTCGGTCCGGACCACACACGTCACAGATGTCAGCGACAGTTTGATGGCAAGTTTACGAGTCATAAACTTTTACTGCCACGAACAGACTACAAAGTGCACCGGTATTAATATTACACGGTGCTGCTATGTTTGTTTAAAATGTTCAAAATTGTACCACTTCACCTGTCAATTCTGTCGCTATTACATTTAACAATATGTGAGGGAAGATAGTTTTTAAATAATTGACATCAAAAAATTATATATATATATATATATATATATATATATATATATATATATATATATATATATATATATATATATATATATATATATATACATGTATATATATTGTTATTTGGATCATATTACTATGGTTTATATACAAACCGTTTCTCCTTTCTGGTTTTCCAGGTTGACTGGAAGAAATCCCTTCAAGGGATAAGTCCGCCTGTGTACATTTTTACTATAACCTAATATCTATACTATAAGTGAATGTACAAAAGCATATAAATAAATAAATAAATAAAATGTCTGTAAAAAATATGTGGGAGATTTTTTTTTTATACCACGGAGGTGGCAAACAAGCATACAGCCCACTTGATGGTAAGTGGTTACCGTAGCCTATGAACATCTGCAATACTAGATGTAATACGCGTGCGTTGCCGACCCTGAAGAAACCTCTTTACCCCCTCTTTTGAAGAACCCCATACTGTAGTCTCTTGAGAAAACTTCGGCAGGGAGCTCATTCCACAACTTGAGTGTTCGTGGGAGGAAACATTTCTGAAACCGCGCAGTACGCGACCATTGAGGCTGTAGGACATGATTATGAACTCCCTGTCGATGGCGAGCCGTACGATGGTAGAAAGTGGCTGTGGACATCATAATGAACAATTCCTCAGAGCACAATCCTTTGTACAGGCGGTAGAACACGCAGAGTGAGGCAAAATCTTTCCTAAGACTCAAGGGTTCGTTACCGCTTTTAGAATTGTCTGTCTGTTTACTTACATATACCGGAATTACGTATAAACTGCTCGACCGAATTACAAGTAGATGCGGTTTTTAACCAACATCAAAAAGGAGGTTTCAATTTTGTTGTATTTTTTTGGCTTTTTTTATGATCGAAATTGGAATGGTAACCCTGCTTCTTCTATTGGTTTACATTATTGTGGCACCAGTGAGGAATTATAGCTGAGGATGAAGACAGGCCTGTTTGTTTTCAGGGCTGACCGAGTGGAAATTGACGTGCTTAGGTATATTGCTGGTAATGGGGTTTCTAGTACCCATTAATAACAATCCATCGTAGTATAAAATATTTACTGCAATTATAAAACTATTTTAAATTTAAAAAGCCCATAAAGACGTTATGAACGGTGATATCCGTTAACTTAATCGTACTTTAACAATCACTTAACTACATTTTGCAATATCAATAAATATTTGTTGTGTGGTTATTTCGTTTTAAATAATCCAGCTTCTACAGTAGTTTAACAAACGAATACACGTATGCTGGGGGGAAAGGGATTGTTAGTAATGGAGTCTAATTGACCCATTGCTAGCAATACACCATATCAGGTCGACCTCCACGCGGTTCCCCCTGGAAACCATCGTGGTTAGTTCTAGTGGAATTTGTCATGACGGGCTAACTGATAGTAGATCGTTTCATCTATCGTCTCTCAGTGGTGCCCCGCCAGCGTATACCGATAGCGCAGGCGGGGTTTCCATTCCATTATCATCTATTAAAAAAAAAATACACGTATACTGTTTAGATTAACCGTAATTGATTCTTTAATACATCGGTAGTAATATAAAAAGATACAGCGTAGAACGCTCCCGTCTTGGAATTCATTAACGCGTTTATTTCATTTAACCAAAATGCCGTTAACGTTTAAACTCGAAACAGAGTAAGTAACACCCATTACGATAATCTCTCGATCGAATCGTACTCAGTTCGAGTTAAGTGGCGAAAGTTGGGTTTTATGTTCGAAAGGGATATAGTACTAAATGCAGACATTGGAGTTAACTGCTCTAAATTCGAATCGGGCGAGTACTCAAAGTTCGAGGGTGTGCGCCGTTCGGAAACTGGATTGATTCATTAACATTGATCTTCTCCTACTAATAAAATAAAATTGTAACTATTTAATGTCTCTCTTTATGATCTTTATGATCAGTTTTTTTTTATAGGTTTGATTTTCTTTGTTTTTATTTTTTTATTTTTATTAAATATATAGTTTATATGAGAAGCAATGTGCTTGTATAATATGAATTGGTAGTGCCAATAGTTGCTGCGCTTGGCAGGCGGGTTGGCAACCGCAATTAGGTTTTTAGAGATGTTTTAAGAGGGACGCTGCTGCCCATCCCTCGCCGTCTCTTCGAAACATATAGGAAAAGAAGGGCGTGGCCCAATCCTAGACTGGGACCATACGGCGATAACCTAATTATTTATATTAATATTTAATTGTAAAATGTAATTTATCCAAAGTACCTCATCTTTCAAACCGTTTGGGGTTGAATACACAGTTATTTGATAGCTAAAACACGAATGAAACAGAAGTGTGTGCCCAAATTTTATATAACATCTCCCTCTGGTTACAATAGTAACACAGGATCCCATAAAATACTAGTCTACACACAGGTGTTCGTGTACGTGTGTCGAAACGGCACCCGGGTGCAATACAGCGCGTAGTTTAACGATCAACTGTAATACCCTTTATAGATGACTGCTCGAGTAAAATGTAATATTTATTCGAGTCAAATGCGAGTTTAAAATATCACCCCTACTGTCGTTTCGTGCTTCGACACTTATTTTTGGTGATGGCGGCGCGTAGTTACATGTTGATGTGTCATTTACGATTATTGGTTTTGAATTCGAATGATTTCTAACACGTGGCGTAGACTCTGTTGATGAACCAAATATCACTTTTAAAAAATAATAAGAAAATATATTTTCAACAGGCTTTTTTTTTGATAGGTGAAAATGGAATGGTAAACCCGCCTGCGCTAACGGTATACACTGGCGGGGCACCAGTGAAGGGTGATTGATGAGAATGAAAACAGGTCAGTTAGCCCATCATAATGAATTCATCAAGAATTACCATGACAGTTTCCAGAGAGAACCGCGTGGAGGTCGACCTGGTTAGGTATATTGCTATCAATGGGATTCTTAGTATCCATTACTAACAATCCCTTTCTCTCCTTTTCAACAGGCTTAAAAAAGAAAAAAGTTGTCAATTCTGTTTTTTTTTTATTTGTTACCTCATAACTCCGTCAGTTGTAAACCAATTTGGAAAATCCTTTTTACACTTGAAAGCACAGAGTAGAAAGTAGAGAGTACGAATCTCTCGAATTTATAGAATCTACTGTCTTTCTAGGAATCACACTAGATAATAAAACACAATGGGGTGCACAAATTCAAAGCCTTGCAGCGAAACTAAGTTCAGCAGCTTTTGCCGTGCGTAAAGTTAGACAGTACACTGATACTGATACTGCTAGATTAGTCTATTTTAGTTATTTTCATAGTTTACTCTCTTATGGAATATTACTATGGGGAAAAGCGGCAGATATTAAGAATATATTCATATTACAAAAACGTGCCGTTCGAGCGATCTACTGTATGAAGAGTCGTGACTCATTAAGAGAGAAATTCAAAGAGGCAAATATTCTCACCGTTGCTTCTCAATTTATATATTCAAATATTCTATATGTTCATAAAAATCTTGACTTATTTCCAAAAAACAGCAATATTCATAATATTAATACTAGATTTAAAGACAAACTTGCTGTCCCCAAGTATCGTTTAGAAAAAGTTAATAGGTCTTTTATGGGAATAGGTATAAAAATTTACAATAAGATACCAAAGGATATGTTGGAATTACCCTTAAATAAATTCAAAACATCTGTTAAATCATATTTACTGAGCAAAGCCTATTACTCACTAAACGATTACTTGAATGACGAGTGTGCATGGCAATAGTTGTTCATGCACTGAATTTTCATTTAATGTTAGACATAGACACCTATATAAATATACATTGTAAATAAACTGGCTTTAAAAAAAAAAGTAATTCAATTGAGTTTCTTGCCAGTTCTTCTCAATTGGATCTATATACCGAACTGGACGGTAGGGTAAATATAAAATTATAATGTAAAAATTTGACGTTCATAAGCGGCTAAAATGTCCTACATGAATAAATGATTTTTGAATTTGAATTTGAATTTGAGTATATACACGTTAGTGTGGTAATTACCAACCAAATCCCCCTTAAGGGGGAGGCTGTATTCAGCAGTGGACAGTTATTGGCTTATACAATATACTTACCTACATACTGGTCTCTTAAAAATTTTATAGCAAAATAAATTTAGTTGTTTCATTTTTTAAACCAAATATCTGGTTTTGTTACAATTGAAATCGATTTTTTTTTGTTGATCACAATATTTAAAAGAATCATATTCAGTTACTACAAAAGTCGATTGCTTGGGCACCTTTGTCTCATTCGTGTTTCTACCGTGAAATATTTGTGTTTGCATGGCTGTGTTTCGGTTTGAAGGGTGGGATATGGCGTGAATTTACTGGGTACAGAGGAATAACACCTGAGTCCTCAGGAATGGCAACGCATAGGGGGTATCATGGGCGAAACAATACACACTATTATATACACAACTTAGAAAATATTCATACTGATTAAATAACTTAATAGTCAAGTTACTGTGTTTTATATTTCACATTCACATCTGAATGCAACGTCTGTAACGTACGCCAGGCAAAAGATCACATTTGGAAGTTGAGTTTTGTTCGCGAATCATACGCCGTCAAATGGTTCACAAGTTTTGGAGTTGTCTTCTGCTGCGGCGTAAAAGGCAGCCACTGTGTGAGAACGAGCGGTAGCGATTTTAAATATTACTTTAACAATAGAGATTTGAAGATACGTCTTTAAATCTTGAAGGTATAGGTAGGTATAGGAATATATAGGTGCTAAAAATTGGAAGCTCTAGGTTCCGCGGAATCCACTTTAGGATTCGCTATAGTATACTATACTTAGTATTATGTTATTTGTGGTAAGGTTAACCCTTCTTTGCATGATTTTTTTTTATTGGTGAAATCAATGTCATATAATCAAAGTGATATAATTCATGTTTAAAATTAAAGGAAAAATGGTTAAAACAATAAATTTGACAGCTATGTTTTTTTTTTCTGCAATGGACATTAAAAAATTATCCAGACACAATCAACTTAAAGTAAACTTGGTCTTTTATATAAGTTTTAGGCATTCAATGTTATGATGGAAATTTCCACCAGTATGCAAAAAAGGGTTAATGGCGTGAATTTACAGGGTACAGAGGAATAACACCTGAGTCCTCAGGAATGGCAACTCATGGGGGGTATCATGGGCGAAACAGTATTCTCTGTAATGTCCACGGTACTGCTCATGTCTATAGGCCACGGTTACCACTTTCCATCAGGTGGGCCGTCAGCTTGTTTGCCATTCTAAGTTGTATAAAAAAAAACCCGCTACAGTCAATACCTTGTACTAATTTCAAACCGTAGCACAACTTCTAACAAATAATCGTAATTTCGCGTAAGCGCGAGGAATATTCGACGGAATATAAGGTAAGCGTGTACTTTACACGAAAACTTTCGTTGTTCCGCCCTCAGTCGTTCGCTTGCAATGTGCCCGGAATTAAAAATTACTTCCTCGTTATATTTTGAAGGTAACATGATATGACGGTTATTATTTTGGGGGTGATTTCACAAGACACCGGCGAAACTTTCGGATCAACTTTGTTGTTAGATTACGTAATGAGATTACAGGAGTCTACCGTTTTATAATTAAATATTCGTTTCCACGGATCTTTCCCTACTTCGAGTTTTGATGTCGTGGTATAAATGGTTTGGACGACGTTGGAATTATCGTTACGTTTTTCGCATTTAGGTTTTTTTTTTTCAATACATGATAATGGAATGGTTACCCCGCCTGCGCTAATGGTATAGGTACGTTGGCGGGACACCAGTGAGGGATGATAGGTGAAAACGAAAAGGTAAGTCAGTAAGTCCACGGTAACGAATCCAAAGGAGACCACAGAATGCTCGACCTGACCCTATATTGCTAGCAATGGGACTGGTATTGCCAACAATTCCTTCCACAAACATTTTATTTTATGGGTTACAGTCTTCATTAGGATGCTCTCTGGTTTTATTTGTATGCTTGTATATCCATGATACTGCTCGTGTCTATAGAGGACGGTTACCACTTTCCATCAGGTGGGCCGACAGCTTGTTTGCAATTCTAAGTTGTATAAAAAAATATAGATTTGCTTTCGTGGCTATATTTAGGTTCGAAGAGATATGGCAGTGATACAGTTTTCAGGAATACATGAGAGTTATGGGTGGGTATAGCAGTATATTCTGTAATATCTAAGGTACTTTCTATAGGTGACAATTGCCATTATCAATCAGATAGGCCACTAGCGTGTTCATCATTCTAAGATAAAGAAACCCATCTATACTCACCCCATGAAACACACAAGTTTAATTATGACTTTGTATCGACTACAAAAGTCGATTGCTTGGGTACCTCTGTTCAATTCGTGTTTCTACCGTGAAGCAGTTGTGTTTGCATGGCTGTGTTTCGGTTTGAAGGGTGGGATATGGCAGTGAATTTACAGGGTACAGAGGAATAACATCTGAGTTCTCAGGAATGGCAACGCATGGGGAGTATCATGGGCGAAACAGTATACTCTGAGTATCATGGGCGAAACAGTATACTCTGTTATGTCCATGGTACTGCTCATGTGTATAGGCGACGGTTACCACTTTCCATCAGGTGGGCTGTCAGCTTGTTTGCCATTCTAAGTTGTATAAAAAAAATGTTGAATCTTTTAAAAAATCTTCCCCCCTCCCTCCCTAGAATAATCGATAGAAATGTCAATACAAATAAATTCAAACTTTACCGAGTCGGTCGATGGAAATCTTAATTCTTAAAGCCCAAAATTTCTCCCTGAAAGTAATAACCAAGGGTTTTGGATGCCATTAATCATTATCGTGATGAAGGGTTGATTGATTGGTAATCCGTGTAAGGGTAATCACTCACAGTCGGCGTGTGATCAAACTTTATACCTAATATCGTCATAGTCGTAGAATACTGACGGATCTGACAAATATTACATACTTATATAGATCCGTCAGTATTCTACGACTGTGACCATATGTTTTAAATACAATACTGTACAAGTAAGAGATTCCTCTCTCGAACATTGATGGTGTCTATAAGACATATTTCTCTTTCAATATTTATCGAATCTCGATTAACTTATCAAAGAAATATTGATGCATATTGCATACAACAAGTGAGTAATTAATGTCCTGTATGAATAAATGCATTATAGTATATATTATGTTATATTGTTTATAAATACTCCTCTCCATCCAAAGGTTGCCTGGAAGAGATCGCTCTTAGCGATAAGGTCGCTCATTGTTTTCTCACTGTGATTATTTCTTGTAATTGTTTGTATTTATAATAAGTTTAATATTGTAATCTTATTGAGGAAATAATAAAGAGTATCTATTTATCTATGTTTTTTTAATGGGTGAAAATGGAATGGTAACTCCGCCTGCGCTATCGGTATACGCTGGCGGGGCACTAGTGAGAGATGATAGGTGAGGATGAAGGCAGGTTAGTCGGCTTATCGTGAAGAATTCGACAAGAATTAACCACGACGGTTTCCAGGGAGAACCGCGTAGAGGCCGACCTGACCCCATTGCAATGGGGTCGTCCAAACCATTTTTAACAATCCCTTTCCCCCCTATCTGTCTGTATTATAAACGCAGTGTAGGACGACTTCCCACTATATGGAGTGATTACCTCAAATGCATTGCAGGGAGTTAGTGGATGCAGGTGGCCCAGGATCGTTCTTTATGGCGGTCTATGGGGGAGGCTTATGTCCAGCAGTGGACGGATGATGGCTGAGATGACGATGAAGAATAAATGATTCTTTGGGTGTGTCCCCAAATACTCGATGCCTGGTTCTTCAAAATATATACAGGGACTAGTTTGACAACCAGGTAGTTGGTGTGTTTGAGTGGCATTTAATATGATTTTTTTTAAGCAGAAATCATGGGATATATATTTTACAAAAAGAAACCGATTTCAATTTTGACAAAATCAGTTATTTTAATCTAAAAATTAAACATTTTTATAGGATTAAGCTTTAAGGCTTTGATGACGTTTTAAGTTAGACGCTGCTGTCTCTCGACCATTAAGTTCGCTTACTCGCCTCTTACGACAACCACGGCAAAGGAAGGGGCGGCCCATTCTATACTGGATCCACACGGCAATGTTTATATAATGGATTTAGCACATAGAACACTTTATATTCTGATTCACGCGGGCGAAGCTGCGGTATACAACCAGTAAACAAAACCAACTGAAATGAGTTAAGAAGCTCCCCCTTTTGAAGTCGCTTAAGAACAATAAACAGAATTACCTTCGCATGTCTAAGTTAGAATAAATTGAAACAATGGTGAAGGTAATCATTCGTTTTGCAGGCCCAGCGTGGGGGGGGGGTTCTTATAAACAATGGGGTGTCATCCCTGGACACTTTTTGACCTAAATTTAAAGCGGACTTAATTTACTTTGCCCTGGATGGGCCCAAAGTAAATTAAGTAAACTTTATAACTTGAATTAATTAAAACTCGTCCAAGTGAAACAATGTTTGAACGTTTTTAGTTAATAAATGCGAGTTAAAATAACTGGAAGTCGAATAGGCGCCCCAGATGCTCTCTGCAGTGTTCGCGTCAAAAGGTACCGAGTTGGATTCTCGTTTGGAATAAATTATTAATTAATAAAAAGTAATTAAGTAATGGATATTTAATATTTTCTTTTAACTCTTCTACTGTTTTCTTTTAATAATATTCTCATAATAGAACTATAGAGAGATTTTTTAAAAGTAAAACTTGGGTATCGTTGTCCCACTCGTCTTACAGGCTATGTCTCTGTTTAAACAGTACGAATGTCTAACAATATAAACATATAATTATATTATTGAACTATGTGTGGGAAAAGTATGTACACGAGTATATAAATATTGTTAAAATTTGTTACTTAAAAAATTTTTTTTATACAATTTAGAATGGCAAACAAGCTGACGGCCCACCTGATGGAAAGTGGTAACCGTCGCCTATAGACATGGGTAGTACCATAGACATTGCAGAGTATACTGTTTCGCCTATGATATCCCCCATGTGTAGCCATTCCTAAGGACTCAGGTGTTATTCCTCTGTACCTTGTAAATTCACGCCATATCCCACCCTTCAAATAGAAACAGCCATGCAAACATAATTGCTTCACGATTGAAACACGAATGGGACAGAGGTACCCACGCAAACGACTTTTGTACAAAATCTTCCTCTGGTAAAAATATAATTTGTAAATAGAAAAGGGTCCATAACTTTACGAAACGTGCAGTTTTGGCAACAATACGTCACGTACAGTGTAATTTTAAAGGAATTTTATCCCGCGAACACTCAGGCTGTAGAATGAGCTCCCTGCCGAGGGTTTCCCTAGAGACTACAGTATGGGGTCCTTCAAAAAGGATATATAAAGGTTTCTTAACGGCAATGCATATGATACCTCTAGTGTTGCAGGTGTCCATATGGTTATAATGACCGACTCTTGGTCACAACAGAATATCAGTGTTTTGCTCTTTTAAGGGCAAAGCTATAAACTGAGTTGTGACCATTTTGTGTTACTGTGGCACACGCGTGAAGGAAAAGAAAGAAAGAAAATTGTTAGTTTATATATTTTGTTTTTTTCTTTTGTTTTGTGCTTTTTTATTTTCGTTCTTTTATCTCTTTTACTGTGTATTATGTGTATGTTTGTATTGTAATTTGTGTGCTGTAAGTAATGTAAATAAATTATCTATCTATTTATAAAATTATAGAATCTGCAGGTATAACATAGTTCTTAGAAATGGTACCATATGAAGGTAACCATGGACGTCATGGCGTATTCAGATATCCATTAAGATCTTTATAAGCGACGGTAACCGTTTTCCATCAAGCGAGCCGTCAGCTTGTTTGCCATATAATTTACAATATAAAAAAATACATTTAATTATAATACCTTTTTTTTTGTTAAATCCAACGGACCAGTGCCAATTTAAATAATAATTTATTAACCTTATTTTAATTTACTAATACATTTTTCTGAATTAAAACCAGTGAGAGCAAAGTAGGACTACTTCCACTTTGAAGTTTTATGGAATCGAATAAATCACTAACATCTTTTCTTTTACGCTGTAATATTATTAAATTCTTGCCTCGAAATAATCAGTAAAGTTTCATGATAAAATAAAAATAAACCCGGATGGCAACAGTACATTGCTGATATGTTAATGTGGCGAGAAGTATATATATACAATTCCTAACCTTGGCACATATAACGTTTTTGATAACCGCATGTGTTGATGAGGTAATGTAAATTTTTATTTTTATAAATGTATAGCGCGTGAAATACATACATACGACCTATTGTCCCGAATTATATTGTATATATCCATCTGTGTACATATATTATATTATATTATATATGCATTTTAATTAATTGTACAGTTTTGTATGTACTCGTTTGTATAGGTAGGTGCATGTACTAAAGTTTTAAGATTTAATAAAATTTTAATTCGTCCAAAATGGCGATTTAATTGTGATAAAATTATGGTATTAACTAAAGTCTAAAGTATGGGTGTAAAAATAATTATAATAAGAATCATTAAAATAGGTTTAGAATTAATTGGCGAAGATATTGCGTAACGTTAATATAAAAAAAAAAAATCAAGCTATTACGTACAAAAGTATGAAAACTGATAAAATGTACCATTTCTAGATTGGAGACTTTGTACAAAAGTCGTTTGCTTGGATACCTCTGTCCCATTCGTGTTTCAACCGTGAAGCAGTTGTGTTTGCATGGCTGTGTTACGGTTTGAAGGGTGGGATATGGCGTGAATTTACTGGGTACAGAGGAATAACACCTGAGTCCTCAGGAATGGCAACGCATGCGGGGTATCTTGGGCGAAACAGTATACTCTGTTATGTCCATGGTACTGCTCATGTCTATAGGCGACGGTTACCACTTTCTATCAGGTGGGCCGTCAGCTTGTTTGCACATAGGCTTGTAGGCATATAGACATAGGTTTTTGTTTTATCCCGATCAGTGATCATACTCCGGTTAATGTAAAACCGTGGGTCACAGTTTGTGTTAAATATCACAGTTGTAAGGAAGCCACGAATGAAATTTAATACTGTGTCGCCTCACCGCGGGCTGTCGGCCAAGGGCGTCCCCGCATTGCTTGACATGACACAACACTCTCTGCTAATGGTTTCTCGGGGTTGTTCCGCGTTCGTTCTTGACGTTTCATTTCACATATGTCTTTCTTAATTCAACCCATTATTAGTCTATATTTATCTAGAAATATTTACTTATTTATTTATTTTTCTATATTTCCTGGGATATACTCGTATCGTGGCCAGACCTACCTTTTTTTATACAACTATAGTGGCAAACAAGCATACATTTCGTCTGATGGTAAACGGGGCCTGTAAAACCAGGAATGTCATGTGCGCCTTGCCGACCCATAAGAAACCCTAATACACCCTTTTAGAAGAACCCCATGGTGTAGGCTCAAGGGAAAGCCTCAGATGGAAGATCATTCCATAACCTGAGTGTTGGCGGGAAGAAGTTCCTCTAAAACTGCACTGTGTGTGACCATTTTGGTTCTAAGGTGTCAGGATGGATTCCCTGTTAATAGCGAGTGGTACAATGGTGAAAGGAAGCTGTAGGCATCATACAAATTCCACTATTATGTAATAAAAATTCGAAAATTTGTGGGAATGTGTGTATGGATGGATATTTGTTATTCTTTCATGCAAAAATTACTGAATGGATTTCAATGGAATTTGGTATACGTATAGATTACATCGTAACTTAGAACACTGGCTATTTTATATAGTAAATCACGCGAGCAAAGTTTTTTTTTATACAACTTAGAATGGCAAACAAGCTGACGGCCCACCTGATGGAAAGTGGTAACCGTCGCCTATAGACATGAGCAGTACCGTGGACATAACAGAGTATACTGTTTCGCCCATGATACCCCCTTGCGTTGCTATTCCTGATGACTCAGGTGTTATTCCTCTGTACACAGTAAAGTCACGCCATATCTCATCCTTCAAACCGAAACACAGCCATGCAAACACAACTGTTTCACGGTTGAAACACGAATGGGACAGAGGTACCCAAGCAATCGACTTTTGTACAAAGTCTACCTCTGGTAAAGTCATGTAATGTAGTTAGTAGCGAAATATACCGTGCGTTTTTCAAAGTACTTTCTCCCATGCATAACCATTCTTTGGAATCAACTTCCAGCAGCAGTATTTCCGAACCGATACGACATCGTAACCTTCAAGAAAAGAGCATATTCCTTTTTAAAAGGCCGGCAGCGCACCTGCAATGCCGTTGGTGTTGCGGGTGATCATGGGCGGCGGTAGTCACTTACCATCAGGTGAGCCGCATGTTGGTTTGCCCCCTGTGTTGTAAAAAAATATTGAAAATTTCATAACAAACTCAAAAAGTCAAAAAATAACAAACAAACAAGTATACTTTCACATTTACATTACATTTGTTTTTGCGGAAAGAACTGTATTCATGTTTTAATTAGTTACACATTTAAATGTATTTTTGTATGGGAAATTAAATGTATGGTTTCTGGTTATTAAACTAGATTCCAGTTAACGTTTCCGGTAATGAACATAAATTATATAAAACAAAAAAGCCGGTCAAGTGCGAGTCGGACTCGCGCGACGAGGGTTCCGTACAAAATTACTAAGATTAAATTTTGTTTTGGGTGAAATAATTAACAATTTATGGTTTTTGGATTTTTCCTTTATTTGTGCTATAAAGCATTGCTTCTTGCTAAATTTCATGATTCCAGATCAATGGGAAGTACCCTATAGGTTTCGATTCCCTTTGAAAATGTCAAAATATGCGATATAAATGGAAAATAAACAGCCGTATCTTTTGATTGCGTCGATTTAGAAGCTTGATTTTTTTCACTGCTATAAAAGATTGCAGACCTAAGTATATGATATTAATTTCAACTTGATACCTCCATGATGCTTTTCTAAGAAAAAGGGTCTTGATGGACGGACGGACAATGAAATGATCCTATAAGGGTTCTGTTATTTCCCTTGGAGGTACGGAACCCTATAAAAATATGTTTAAGTATTATTTATTGCTTCCTATAAATAACAATAATAAAATTAAATTCTATTTTTGTATACACGAGTACTTTATAGTGATTGATGAATAACGTGTATATATATATATATATATATATATATATATATATATATATATATATATATATATATATATATATATATATATATATATATATATATATATATATATATGTATATATATGTGTGTGTGTATATAATATATATATAATGGTATGGTAACTCCGTCTGTGCTATCGGTATCCACTAACAGGGTACTGGTGTTAGATGACTGATGAGGATGAAAGCAGATCAGTTAGCCCATCTAGGAATTACGTGGAAATTACTACACTAAATTTCAAAGTTGTACTCTTGAAGGTTTAATTTAAAATTGGGTGTATGTTTTCTCTTTCTTGATACGTCACTAGAAATGTTTCACCACATCTAAACTTCACGCGTACGAGGTTGCGGGCAAAACTTACAACTAACTAACTGAACTAACAGAATTTTTCATCGTGCCTCCCACCAAATTGTTTATAATTACTCCTCTCCATCCAAAGGATGCCTGGAAGAGATCGCTCTTAGCGATAAGGTCGCCCATTGTTTTCTCACTGTGATTATATCTTGTAGTTGTTTATATTTATAATAAGTTTACTATTGTAATCTTTTGGAGGAAACAATGAAGAGTATCTATCTATCTAGGTAAATATACAAAACTACATATATTAACAATTAATTTTCGTTTTAAAAATTATCTATATATTGTATGTTAGAGGCATTATAAGGATGATTTCTTTGACTCTTCTTAAACAAATGTTATAACAATTTTAAAGTACTTGTTACATATTTATCGAATCGAATATTACCATCGTTATGGGGGAGCTTTTCTCGCGATGTACTCGTATTTACAAATAGGGGAGTTCGTATCCAAACGTAAACACACTACACATTCCTATCGCACACATGCGTAAACGCTAAAGGCACATAAAAACCTATTGGATTCCCGGATTCTCCATATGAAGTCATAATGCCGGCCATAAAATTCTATAGTGTGATCTGTATAATATTCGTATATTTTCAAAAGCTGGTTGCAATATGAAGATTTTATATCGAGAAACGTTTAGCTGCAGATATGGCTCGGTTATTACTAACTTTAATTGATTTAATGGGGTTTTTTTTTATGTAATTTTAAATAGCAAATAAGCTGATGGTAAGCAGTTACTGTAGCCTATAAACACCTGCATTACCAGGGGTATTACGTACACGTTGCCGACCTTGAAGAAACCTCTTTACTCCATTTTTGAAGAACCCCATGCTGTAGTCTCCTGGAATAATCTCGACAGGGAGCTCATTCTAATAAATATACACATATTCTTGTAATATTGGTCCTGATAAGACCCCTCGGGGGAAAAAAGGATTCTTAGTAATGGGGTCGAATAGCTCCGTTACTAGCAATACACCCTGTCAGCTCGACCTTCACGTAGTTCCCCCTGAATACTATTGTAGCTAATTCTAGTTGAATTCATCACGGTGGGCCAACTGACCTGCTTTCAACCTCACCTATCATCCCCCACTGGTGCCCCGCCAGTGTATACCGATAGCGCGGGTGGGGTTACCATTCCATTATCATCTATTTAAAAAAAAACAAGGATTCATTTTATTAAATATTGAAATTATAAATATTTATAAGGCACGCTATAAATAAACACTTTCGTGTAAAACGTTCTTGTTAACAAACATTTAATACATGATATGAATTATTATGAGTAATGTTTTATTTTGTTCACGTAATGTTTAGTTTTATTTATTTATTTGTTTTATTAACCTTCGACGTAAAAAAGAGGTGTTATAAGTTTGACGTGTATATGTGTCTGTTTGAGGAATCGTAGCTCCTAAACGAGTGGACCGATTATGACGTGATCTATTTTGTTTAAAAGCTGACGTGTATGAGATGGTTCTTAGGTACAATTTATGAAGATCTATTCAGGTGTTTTAAGGTTATGAGCTCTTTTTATAGATTTGTTTGGGTCGGAGCTATTTTTAATGATTCATTAAATTATAGTTTTTTTGTTTTTATAGAAATATCGGGTTAAGACATGTGTAACAAATATAATTTTGGTTGAATGTTGAAATTTTGTATATTATGCTAACATCTGAGTCTTCAGGAATGTCAACGCATGGGGGGTATCATGGGCGAAACAGTATACTCTGTTATGTTCATGGTACTGCTCATGTCTATAGGCGACACGGTTACCACTTTCCATCAGGTGGGCCTTCAGCTTGTTTGCCATTCTAAGTTATATATAAAAAAAAATTAAATCTCTAAAGAAACTACATTAAGTTTTCTACATAAATAAATAATTTAATTATATATCCCCATGGGAATTAGACTCTTTCTAGCTTTTTATTTTCCATTTATCTTTTATCTTTTTTCTTCCATCTTTCATATAAAAACATTATAAACGCGCCAAAAACTGTCAAAAACAAACCGACTTTCCCATTTATAATATTAGTGAGGACGTAGATAAGTACAATGCCCTAATTATGGAACAGTCGAGTGCCTTGTGAAACAATATACCTTTATGTACCAATCAGCATTGTGCTGACAGTGAGCAATTCATCGAATAATGCTTTTTAGAGATTAACTAGACTTCCCACTTCGTGGGAAAATCGTTATATATATATATATATATATATATATATATATATATATATATATATATATATATATATATATATCCACAAAACAAAAAAAAAAGAAAAACACGCACACAAATGTGGCAACATCAGTTATTATGATTTAAAAACTAAACTACTGAATTGAATTTATTAAAATACCCATGGGACTGAGCTATAAGCATTCCTTTCAGATACAATAAGAATTTCCCATATAATTTTATAGCTGATGGAGTTACGAGGTGATGAACATAATAAAAAACACACAATCAAGTTAAGAATCTCATTCTTTTTGTAGTCGGTTAAAAATAATCTTGTGAAAGCAATATCTGACAGGAATCGAACCTGTACCTCTTAGATATCTGAATTGACTGAATTCCAATACACCATGAAGGGTGAAATGAGTCTACATTTGACAACTGACAGTATTCCTTTCATGGTTTAAAAATTTGCACATATTATATGCGATGTGTTTTGAAACCCATAAGGTGGTTAGATAAAGTGTTTAATAATTATAACAATGTATTATATTAATTGTAAATTTTCCCCATACACCACAGACACCATAAACGGACGCCTTAACATTCGATAAGCGTATTAGAATCATAAACTTAACCAAGTGTAGTCTAAGAGCTAGGGGAAGGATAAAAAAAATATATTTATTTACTCTTTATTGCACCAAATAACAAATATAGTAAATATTAATGTGAAGTGATACAAAAGGCGGCCTTATCTTATATTGCCTTATATATAAAAATAACAACGATACGCCAGATTAACCAACTACAAACAGCAATTATTTATTTCCATCTCCATCCATATCAGCCGTTAACTGTCCACTGTTGGACGTAGGCCTTCGTCTATTGGAGGGGTTTGCATGTTCTTGTCACGCTTGGCAGGTGGGTTGGCAACTGCAGTTAGGGTTTGCCAATATTTTAAGAGGTACGCTGTTGCCTATCCTTCGACCATTAAGTTCCCGTTTAACCCCATTTGCTGTGGCCCCACAGTTCCAGGGCACGTCTCTTAACATCTCTAAAAGCATTGGGATTCTTGGTGTCGGCATCTCTAGTGATGTAGAGCTCCGTGATCACCTTGAGGATAAGGTGAAGCTGGCATCCAAAAAACTTGGTGTGCTTAATAGAGCGAAGCATTACTTACCGCCGGATCAGCGACAAATGCTTTACAAATCGCAAATCCGGCCCCATATGGAGTATTGCTGTCACTTATGGGCGGGAGCGCCTAGATACCAGCTTGAACCCTTCGACTCAGTGCAACGACGAGCTATGAGAATTGTCGATGATCCCAGGCTTGCAAGCGGTATCGAACTCTTAAGTCTTAGGAGAGATTTTGCCTCACTCTGCGTGTTCTACCGCTTGTACAACGGATTGTGCTCAGAGGAATTATTCAATATGATGCCTACGGCCACTTTCTATCATCGTACGACTCGCCATCGATAGGGAGTTCACCCTCATACTCTACATGGCCTAAATGGTTGCGTACAACGCGGTTTTCTCCCACGAACACTCAGGTTATGGAATGAGCTCCCTGCCGAGGTTTTCCCAAGAGACTACAGCATGGGGTTCTTTAAAACGGGGGCAAAGAGGTTTCTTCAAGGTCGGCAACGCACGCGTAATACCTCTGGTATTGTAGACGTTCATAGGCTACGGTAACCGCTTACCATCAGATGGGCCGTATGCTTGTTTGTCACCTCAGTGGCGTAAAAAAAGTTCCTTAGTCGCCTCTTACGACACCCACGGGAAAGGAAGGTGTGGTCTATTCTTTGACGGAACCACACGGCTATTATAAAAATCGTTAAATAAATTAAAATAAATTTACAAAGATGTATAATAACATTAATATAGTACAAATTGTACTCTCTTCTCCCAGTCAATTTTTGATGCATGTTTCTTTCGTAGTTCATGGTACATGGTGCTTTTTCCCATATTTGTCACCTCTTGAGGATTCAGAATGCGTGCTGTCGCTTTTGCTTTGTTATTTCACCTCGTAGTCACATTACACCATATTTGAATGAAGCATCTATGTTGAACATGGACTCACGTAGACGATTGCACCTTGCTGTACTTATGTTTGATCTTGTGAAATTTAAATCCCCTGAATATCTATATAAAAAACTCAAATTTCCGACTTTCAACAATTATTATGGATGTAATGTGTCTCGATCAACGCGGCCCCCGTTGGCGGTTCATAACCATAGGACAGTCGCTTTTACCGGATGTTTTCGCCACCAGGCGACTAAATGCTGGAATAACATACCCCCTCCAATGAGACTAGCTGCATCCAAATCAATTTTTAAAAAGTTGATAAAGCAACATTTATTAAATAAGCAAAAATTTGGATTAGTCGCCTGGTAGCGACTGCTTTTAACATAATTACTGTGGTGAATTATTATTTATATATGTTAAATATTATGTTTAATTAATTAATGAAATATATTATTTATGCATCATCTATATAAGTATGTATCTATATAATATAATTTTACCTTTTGCTATTAAATTGGTTACACAGGTTACACTCTGGGTTTGTTGCACGCGTCCGTGTAGCCTTACTTCAGGTTGCAGCTGAAAATCAGTGCTTTGCTTTTAAGCAAAAGTATCACTGAGCTGTAGCCTTTTTGGGTCACTGCGACACACTTGGTGAAAACATATCTCCAATATTCATTTTTTTGTTTTATATGTTGTTTTATATTTGAAAAAATGTAAATAATCAAATTGTATCATTTTATTCATTAATTTACGTGTGTTAAATGGCTCAAATAAAGTGTTTATCTATCTATCTATCTATCTCTTGTAATGTCCTGAGGATAAAAAAATAGATGACATATTATATTTTTACATTTCTACAGTAATAATATAAACCTGATTGGCTGACATACATATAAACGATGGCTATAGCTTACTTAACGTATGACGCACGAACTTAAAGTTATGAATATTTATATGAACTGAGCCATGGAAGCGAATTCAAGCAGATGTTATTAACTAACCGATTCTAATAGAACACATAAATTATTTGTTTTAATAAAAATTGTATTTTATTAATATTAAAATATCTCTCTATAGATATATGATCTATGTATTAATATGTGGACCATTATATGTGACCATAATGTGTGGCCATTTGGAGAGGATGGATGAAAGAAGAATTACGAAAGATAGATAGATAGATAGATAGATAGATAATTTATTTGCATCACTTACAGCACACAAACAGCAAAAGACACAAATGCAAAGTGAAAAAAGATAAAAAAAGATACATGTACAAAAGATAAAAAAAACTAAAAACAAAATCAGAATGCTAAAATTAATAATTTTTTTTTAAAGAGATTTATCAAGCAAGAATGAATGGAGATGTCGGTAGGGGCCGCTGTAGACGGACGTATCTTGACCAAATAGGCGACGTGCTGAAGAAGGGCCAAATTAAAAGTACCCGTAACCGGCGTGCGTGTATGAAAAGATTGATGAATGTGGAAGAAGTGAAAGAGGTTTGTTTGGATCGAAGCATTTGGCGTTCTATTGTTTCTGCCTACCCTAATGGGACGTGACAGGTATGTATGTATATGTATGTATTAATATATGAAGCAAAAACTTTGTAACCTTTTTTACGAAAATTGCGCGGACGGAGAAGTGCAGAATGCTAATATTTTTTTTTAATTATGTAATTAAAATACATTAAATCAATAAAGAAAAAAAACCATTATACACAACTACTATGTATTTATTTATTTAGAGAGAAAATAGAGAAAGTATCATGTATTAGATATCAGAAAAAGTACAAGGGTTTTTATGTAAAGCATAATATATACCATATGATGCAAAAATAATATGATAAATAATAAACTAATATAGTTTATATTAATGGATGTATAATTAGTAGTTATTTATTAACGCATAATTATAATAAACTAAATATAGACACAAGAGACTAATAGAATTATAAATAAAAACATCACGATGATTGATCGAACCCTTAAGGTAAGCAGTGATAAATAAATTCCCTTTCTCTTTTATAAGGTTCTTCAAAAAAGGGATAAAGAGACTCCTTCTAGGTCGCCAACTGGTGCCTAATGCCCCTTGTATTACAGGGGTTCATAGGCTACGGTTTATGCTTACCATCAGGCAGACCAAATGCTTCATTGCCACCACAGTATTAGAGGGAGACCTTGTACAAAAGTCGATTGCTTTGGTACCTCTGTCCCATTCGTGTTTCAACCGTGAAGCAGTTGTGTTTGTATGGCTGTGTTTCGGTTTGAAGGGTGGGATATGGCGTGAATTTATTGGGTACAGAGGAATAACACCTGAGTCCTCAGGAATGGCCACGCATAGGGGGTATCACGGGCGAAACAGTATACTCTGTTATGTCCATGATACTGCTCATGTTTACAGGCGACGGTTACCACTTTCCATCAGGTGGGCCGTCAGCTTGTTTGCCATTCTAAGTTGTATAAAAAAAAATTTAGTGTAAAAAGATTTTTGTAACGATCCATTTTGATTGGATGTCCTTGACACGATACAAAAATAAACAGGTACGTTCAAAATATTGTAAATAAAACAAACAAAAAAAAATCACAAATTTTATTATTCTATTAGCGTGTTTAAGGTAAAAATTTACAAACCGTAATGTATTTTTTCCTGTGTAAAAGGAAGAAGAGAAAAAAAAAAGGAATGTTACTTGAATGCCATCGTAATTGTATCGGTGACGACACTCGCCAACTATAAATATTATGAATCGTAAAAAAGATATTAAGAGGAAAATTAAAAACGGGTAATAATTTTTAGATACCATTGGGATATCTCATGGGAGTTTAATGGCGTCCACGTCACATGTTTTCGTATTTAATTTTGGAGTTTATAGCAAAAACTATTATGTAACCTCTTTCGACTCGCTCTCGTTTCTCGTAATGGTTAGATAAGATGTTTTTTTTTGTGGCTTCAAATTATTTGTTTTTTATTCTTTGTATGTATGTGTTACCGGTTTATGGCTGCGATTTCAAATTTTAAATTAAATCATCTTTATTTAAGTAGATTTACAAGCACTTTTAAGTCGTCATTTTTTTTAATCTACTGCAAGATACGTAAAGTTGTTATCTGTCGAGAAGAGCCCGCAAGAAACTCAACGGTTACTCTTTTAAATCTCTGTTAACATTATGTGTATTTATTTAAATGTACTATGTCTAAAATTACATGGTCGTTAAAAGATGCATGATCGACTAACACCATGCACATTTGTCATTCAAATAATCGTTTAGTGTGTGATAGGCTTTGTTCAATAAGTGTTTTTAACAGTTTTAGACTTATTAAAAGGCAGATCCAAAACATCCTTCGGTATCTTATTATAACATTTAATGCCTATTCCCATAAATGACCTATTAACTTTTTCTAAACGACACTTCGGAACAGCAATTTTGTATTTGTATCTAGTGTTAAGTTTATTTAGATCGCTGTTTTTAAGAAACACTTGATTCTTCTGCATGATTGGCTTTTCGCGATGAATTAGCTGTTTTCTTGAAAGTTGTCGTATCGGTTCGGAAATACTGTTGCTAGAAGTGGAGTCCAAAGAGTGGTTGTGCGTGGAAGACAGTGCCTTGAAAAACGTACGGTGGAAGACCGCCACTCGTCTAGTTTTATCTATACTTATAATAAATCTATAGAGAGGTCAATTCTGTACATGAAATATATTTCCAAAATAACTATCAGCGAGTGATTAGTGATCGATACTGATGCCAAAAATGCAATCAGTAAAATTTTTGTCTGCCTGTCTGCATGTTCGTTATAGAAACAAAAACTACTCGACGGGTTTTAACGAAACTTGGTACAATTATTCTTCATGCACCTGGGCAGGTTATAGTGTACTTTTCATCACGCTACGATCAATAGGAGTAGAACAGTGAAGGGAAATGTTGGGAAAACGGGAGAAGTTACTCCATTTTTAAGCTTCCGTCGCGTGTGCAGCCTTAATGGCCACTTTTTAAAATTGTAAAAATGTCCACCCGTGCGACGCCGCGACGGGGCGCTAGTTTTTAAAAAAAATACTGATTTTCGTACGAAAGTCGGTTTAATTCGTGGAATATTGAATTCTTTTTATAGTATTTTCTAGTGCACAAGTCCCCTAGGCTAGTGTAGTGTTATTCAAGAGGCGCGCACCATCGGCCGGTGTAAACAATGGTCCATTCGTATGCTCGACGCGTAGCAACGAGCCGCCGGTTTCAATCGGCCGCCGATTGCCCGACGCACTGGCTGACTTTATTCATGATATTTATACACGTACTCATTTGGAGATATTAGATTAAAAAAAAAAAAACACCACTGGTCACAGTAACGCCATCTAGTCGCAAACTAAGCAGAGCTTGTAATATCAATTATATATTATATTAATCAATACATATGCTTATTTTTTTTATAAATATATATTATTACCTATATGCTTATTTATCATCCAATTTTGTTTTGTAACTTTAAAAAATAAATCAATTTTTTTTCACCGCATAATTATTTTTCTGTTTTGCCAAAGGTTGACTGCGAGAGAATGCTATATAGTACATAGTATTAAGTCCGCCTTTTGTATCAGACATTTATTGTAATGTGGTCAATAAAAAATAAATAAATAAACTGATTTGATTAATTAAAGCCGTGTGGTCTCGGCATAGATTGGACCACCTCTTCCTTTCCCATAGGTGTCGTAAGAGACGATCAAGGGAATTTAGCGGTCGAGAGATGGCCAATATTGTTTTTCTTAAAACATCACCAAAGTCTAACTGCGGTTCAACCACTGGTAAAAGCCCCCAGTAATCTTTAAACAAACATTTATACACAATAGGAGCCACAGACAGCCCTCTATGTCGAGGCTGTTTCGACGCCGAAGAAACGGCTGCTCACGTAATCCTGGAATGTGAGGCTGTGGCCCATCGACGTTTAGAAATCCTCGGAACGGTGAGGTCGCTCCGTGAGGCCTGTGAAGATCCCAGGAAGCTTCTGCGCTTCTGGGCGGAGGAGGTTGGCTGCACTAGCCACGACTCATACGCACAACGGCCCAAATGAGAGGCTAAGCGCGGAAAATAGAGTCCAATTTACATTACAAGCCCCCAATAAGGAGAGGCCTATGGTCAATGATGGATAGCTGATGGCTGATGTGATGATGATGATATAATTAATAAGATTGATTCATCAGATACTATCTTCTTCTTTCTACCCTTATCCCAATTATTATATGGGGTCGGCGTAATATGTTTTTATCCATATTACAAAAAGATTTGGCTTAGTTTTACGACCGGCCGCCTGCCTGGCGTCAAACCTTTTTGGGAATGCATTTGTTGGTGGTTTCCGCCACCTACAGTATGGAGGAAAGGATTGAGGAACAAAGGAAGGGAACGTTAGAAATGCTTCAAGGAAATTGATAAATAAGAGGTAAAAGCGGACTTATGTGCGAAAGGAAAGGGGGGGGGGGGGACACTACAGCGGTTTAGATATAATATTTTATGAATAATAATTTAAAATAACCATTTAATTTTTAAACCGCCATCTAGTGTCTGTACATTTTAAAGTTTGACTGGTAGAGAATACCTATAGCATTAAGTCTGCCTTTTGTACCATATTTTATTAGGCAATAAAGTTTATATACTTATTTATTTAACACTTTATTGCACCAACATTACAGGATTTGTTGAACAATTTTCAATAAGTATAGTGTAGTACAATAGGCGGTCTTATTGCTAAGCAATTTCTTGCAGACAACCTTTGGGTAGAAAGAATTAAAGAATAAATAGGTAGGCGGCGCTTTATAATAAAATAGATTTGTAAAAATAATATAAAAATAATAAATATCTATGTAACTACAATTATATTTATACATATATATATATATATACATATAAATAAATAAATAAATGATGGTACAGTAATCTTCTATCATACAAATGTGAATAAATTAAGAAAAATAAACATAATACATAAATTTAAAAACAAATTCTCGACCTGAAATAATAAGCAATTTATATTCTATGCTGTTACTGAAGTTTCACTATCATGTTTATTCCATTCCCTCTATATTCAGCTAGGAACTGGCGTTATTCCAAGAGGATGTTAACATTTCTGCATAGTGCACTTCCTGTGGATTTACTGGACTAGACCACGGTGTTTCGGGTTTAATAATAATAAATAATAACAAGCGAACCAGGGTTTATACTTTAGATTAGTGTTTTTCATTTTTTTTATGGCGCAACCTCCTTTTTATGTAATAACATCTTTTTTTTTTTATACAACTTAGAATGGCAAACAAACTGACGGCCCACCTGATGGAAAGTGGTAACCGTCGCCTATAGACATGTGCAGTACCATGGACATAACAGAGTATACTGTTTCGCCCATGATACCCCCCATGCGTTGCCATTCCTGAGGACTCAGGTGTTATTCCTCTGTACCCAGTAAATTCACGCCATTTCCCACCCTTCAAACCGAATCACAGCCATGCAAACACAACTGCTTCACGGTTGAAACACGAATGGGACAGAGGTACCCAAGCAATCGACTTTGTACAAAGTCTCCCTCTGGTAAATTGTTGCCTCATTGTTTTTATTTCTTGTAATTGTTTATATTTATAATAAGTTTACTATTGTAAACTTGACTTAAAAATTGTGTATTGCAAGCCCACTATTCAATTCTATCAATACATTTGATAATGCACTTTCTATGCACTTTATCACAGCGTCCCTAGTAAAAATGATCGTATTTTATACTCCTCCAGCGTGGTTTATGTGTGACGTGACCATTGAATACTAATACCCTACCGAGTCGTGTTGTAATGTAACCTTTCTGGACGTGTCCAGTGCCTACATGTTGTATGGAATCCATGTTGGAACAGTGACGGCTAATGCATTTTTAATTGATAATCGTTAACTGATTGACGTCTATAGATAAATTTTAATATCTGAGAGTGTACTTTGAATTAATGGTGGCGAAAGTGGTGTAGGGCGACCGCCCACTAAAACGAACGATGTCCTAGAAAAGTTAAGCAGACAGTATGTTAATGGATGTAGCAACTTGATTCCCGTATATGACCAGCCCTTCATCCTCACCTATCATCTCTCACTGGTGCCCCGCCAGTGCATACCGATAGCACGGGTGGGGTTACCATTCCATTATCATTCTAAAAAAAAAAAAAACATTTAATAAGTATATAATATACAATCAATTATGTAAAAAGCTATTGTTATCCCAAATAAAGTAAATAAATAAATAAAACCATATAATAAGGAAATTAATTAAAATTTGTTTAAATAGAATAGTTAGTAATTTCTTTTTTGTGAGATAGCTACGTAACATTGCTTCTTGCCAAATTTCATAATTCCAGGTCAACGGGAAGCACTCCTTATAGGTTAATTTTTTTTTAATGGGTGATAATGGAATGGTAACTCCACCCGCGCTATTGTTATACACCAGCGGGGCACCAGTGAGGGATGATAGGCGAGTATGAAGTGGGTCAGTTAGCCCATCGTGACGAATTCAACAAGAATTGTTCACGATGGTTTCCAGGGGGAACCACGTGGAGATCGACCTGATATTACTAGCAATGTCGAACTCCATTGCTAACAATTCCTTTCCCCCCTATAGGTTTTAATTACTTTTGCTAATATAAAAATATCCGATATAAATGGAACATAAACGGCCGTATCTTTTGATTGCGTCGATTTAGAAGCTTGATTTTTTCACTGCTTTAAGAGACTGCGGATCTGAGTATACGATATTAATTTCAACTTGATACCTCCATGCTTTTCTAAGAAAAGGGCTCTTGACAGACGGACGGACAACGAAGTGATCCTATAAGGGTTCCGTTTTTTCTTTGGAGGAACGGAGCCCTAAAGAACCATATTTATTAATGTACACTTTATTGCACCATTTATAAAATAGTAAACACATTTAACTGTAATAAAAAATGATACAAAAGGCGGCCTTATCGCTAAGCAATCTCTTCCAGACAACCTTTGGATAGAGAAGATTTATTAGTTCTTTTTAAATTAATATGTACGTAACGTTCGAATTTATTGCACAAATAGTAATATATATGACCCACGAACACTCAGGTTGTGGAATGAGCTCCCTGCCGAGGTTTTCCCAAGAGACTACAGCATGGGGTTCTTCAAAAGGGGAGTAAAGAGGTTTCTTCAGGGTCGGCAACGCGCGCGTAATACCTCTGGTATTGCAGGCGTTCATAGGCTACGGTAACCACTTACCACAGTGGGCCGTATGCTTGTTTGCCACCTCAGTGGTATAAAAAAATATCAACGTTAAATGTCTACTTTACATACGTTATTCACTCATTTCAATAACATATTACTTGTATTTTTTCGGCCGGCGACTACATAATGTTGTATGCACACGCTTTATTGTCGTATGGCAACATTAAAATTTATTGAAGTGTGAATTGCCAGGTGCAAAATTGTCTCTTGAATAAAATGTGTGGAGAAACGCGCTGGAAATGAGACCGTCCCATACTAGTTTCTTATGTACTCCAATACAATTACTTCCATCGAGAAGATTTTACTCTTTACGACTAATAAATAAATAAATAAATAATATTGAAAAAAAAAATATTAAAACCAGGGGGTCTACCATGAAATGAAATTACGGATTTTTCGCGCTCAATTTCGTGTTTTTGTTCGTACCAAAATCGACCCTGTAAATGGAGCTCAACATTTCGTTTGTCATAAATCCTACCATAAAAGTTCAATGGAACGATATTTTAGCATTTTTAATATTATTAAACGGTACGTATCATGTAATTTTAGCATCAAATTTTTGTTTCGTTCGGATCCGAAATTTCGGAAAACATTTCACGGTAGGCCCTCAGTTTAAAATTTGCGACGTAATTTCTTCATATTAAAGTACATTATTGATTAATTTGGAAGTAATTTAAAATTATGAATTACTAGTTCTTACCCGTGACTTCATCTGCGTGATCGGGTTTTTTAATACAACTTAGTGGTAACCATCGCTTATAGATATGAGCAGTACCATGGACGTAACAGAGTATACTGTTTCGCCCATGATACACCCCATGCGTCGCCATTCCTGAGGACTCAGGTTTTATTCCTG
Source organism: Galleria mellonella (assembly GCF_026898425.1). Classification (NCBI taxonomy): domain Eukaryota; kingdom Metazoa; phylum Arthropoda; class Insecta; order Lepidoptera; family Pyralidae; genus Galleria; species Galleria mellonella. The sequence continues at coordinate 4,022,541 of NW_026442061.1, forward strand.
TGTACCCTGTACGGATGATGATGTACGCCATAGCCCACCCTTTAAACCGAAACACAGCCATGCAAACACTACTTCACGGTTGAAACACGAATGGGACAGAGGTACCCAAGCAATCGACTTTTCATATATATCATGTAAGTAAACATATTGTGGCCAAACTAACCAGTTTTGTGCAAAATCTCTCTCTGCCAAGTCATGTTTATATTATATTATATATAGGTGATGCTTGCAAGCCATTTTCCATCAGGTCGGCCATTATTACCTTACCTACCATTCCAAATTGCAGAAAAAATTTATTACCGTTTTAAAAAAAGATTTCCGTCTAATTGCACGTGTAAATTTCTGCATAGCCATTATAAAAAAAAAAAAAAACATTAAAAAGTGAATTCACAACCGGTCGTAGCTAAAAATATAGTGAATTGCTTATTAATTAAGCATGCTAACAGCTTTGTTTGTTACAAAGAACCGGTTTCCCCCGTTGTATATAATTTACCATGTCATAATTATGAATTATTATGTTATGGTGTTAGTTTATGGTGGTAGTTTCTTATGCTATTATTAAGCAATCAAATACATCTCGTATCTGGATCAACTCACACTTTGATCTTAGACATATGTCCGAGAAGAGATATCTAGATCAACCTATCGGGGGGATAGGGATTGTTAGTAATGGAGACTGAGAATCCCATTGCTAGCAATATACCCAACTAGGTCGACCTCCTCGCGGTTCTCCCTGGAAACTTTCATGGTTAATTCCTGATGAATTCATCATAGTGGGCTAACTGGCCTGTTTTCATTCTCATCGATCACCTTTCACTGGTGCTCCGCCAGCGTATCCCGTTAGCGCAGGCGGGGTTACCATACCATTTTCACTCATAAAAAAAAAAGACCTATCAATCTATTAAACTAGTTATGTAACTACTTATAATATTTACAATATAATAAAATTGTAACTAGATGGTGTCTATACATGGCAGATCATCGTCATCATAATCTCAGACATTATCTGTCCACTGCTGGACATAGGCCTTTCCCATAGATCGCCATAAGAAATAGTCCTGAGCCATCTGCGTCCATTGTCGTCACTCCATCTAGCAGGGGGTCGTCCTACACTGCGTTAGTAACGCGGATTACCAGTCCCATTGCTAGCAATACACCCTGCCAGGTCGACTTCCACGTGGCCCCTCATGGAAACCATCGTGCTAAATCCCAGGTGTATTAACCACGATGGGCTGGAGGGAAAGAGATTGTTAGCAATGAAGTTTGACAGCCCCATTGCTAACAATATGCCCCAGGTCGATCTCCACGTGGTTGTCCCTGGAAACCATCGTGAACAATTCTTGTTGAATTCGTCACGGTGGGGCAACTGACCTGCTTCATTCTCACCTATCATCCTTGACTGGTGCCCCGCCAGCGTATAGCGTTAGCGCGGGCGAGGTTGCCATTCCATTATCATGAATTAAAAAACACACTTGGCTATATGAGACATCTAAACAGATGTTGAATATGTAACAGTCATTCGCAATGTGTTTGTTTGTTTGATTTATAAGTGAATAATTACGAAGCTACGGTAATTGTATTATTAATAGGAATAATTTTTTTTTATGCAACTTAGAATGGCAAACAAGCTGACGGCCCACCTGATGGAAAGTGGTAACCGTCGCCTATAGACATGAGCAGTACCATGGACATAACAGAGTATACTGTTATACCCAAGCAATCGACATTTGTACAAAGTCTCCCTCTGGTAAAGTTTTTTAATTTTATGTTTTTTATTGAACCAAGACTATGACGTGAAGTACGCTTCTACTAAAAAAAAATTAATTAAAAACTTACTCCTTTTAGAGGTCGGTTAAAAAAAAAAACGTTAAAATAATACTATTAATCTATTATACATGTTAATGATCCTATAAATATAAAGTAACTTTTTATAAATAGACATTTAATATATGATATGACGTCGGAGATTCCAAACTGGATATTTGGCGAAGCAAGAATATGTTTTATTGAGTCAAATCTCGCGTGGTACCAGCGATGGACCTCGGCCTTGTTAACAGCAGCAAGGCAAGGTAATATGCTGTCGTTTTATAATATTAAATCAATTAACTATATATTTGATCTGGCGGAAAATATAGCAAATATATTTGCATGTTTAATCATCAGATATTTTAATTTTAACTGGTGGTATTTTGACGCAACGGATTCGGGATCAAGTCGAAATAATATCAAATATTTTACCTTACTTTTAAACCGACGTTCCAGAGATGTTTTCTCCCACGTACACTCAGGTTATGGAATGAGCTCCCTGCCGAGGTTTTCCCAAGAGACTACAGCGTGGGGTTCTTCAAAAGGGGGGTAAAGAGGTTTCTTCAGGGTCGGCAACGCGCGCGTAATACCTCTGGTATTGCAGGCGTTCATAGGCTACGGTAACCGCTTACGATCAGGTGGGCCGTATGCTTGTTGACAAAAACGTTGTTTTTTTATTAAATTTAGTTCTCAGTAATTCTTAACCTCTTATTTATATAAAAAAATGCAATTAGATGATATCTGTACATTTATTTATTTATTCATTAGTACATATATGTGTACATGGCGGACTTAATGCTGAAAGCATTCTCTCCCAGTCAACCGTAGGGAAGTGTCAGAATACTCGAATGCGGTACTAGTAATTATTGATATACATATATACTAAAATTACATATATAAACGAATAAATATATATGAATAACAAATATACTTGAAAAAACGTTTGTTTCGATTGATTATTAACATACAACTAAAACGAAAAAAGTCCAAAATGCTGAAATTTGGAACATACGATTATTTTTACCAGAAAGGGATTGTTAGCAATGGAGTTTGACAGCCCCATTGCTAGCAATATGCTCTATTAGGTCGACCTCCACGTGGTTCCTCTTGGAAACCATCGTGAACAATTCTTGTTGAATTCGTCACGATGGGCTAACTGACCAGCTTCATCCTCACCTATATCATCCTTCACTGGTGCCCCGCCGGTGTATACCGATAGTGCGGGTGGGGTTACCATTCCATTATCACCCATTATTATATATTTATATAATTATAATATAAATAAAAAAAGTTATATCAAACTTAAGAATCACATATAAAATGCTATAAAATAACCGATCAGTTGATTTGGCTGAAACTTAATGAAGGTTTTTTTTATTAGATGAAAATGGAATTGTAACCCCGCCTGCACTAACGGAATTCGCTGGCGGGGCACCAGTGAAGGGTAATCGATGAGGTTGAAAACAGACCAGTTAGTCCATCATGATGAATGATAGTTTCCAGAGGGAACCGTGAGGAGGTCGACCTGGTTGGGTATATTGCTAGCAATGGGATTCTCAATCTCCATTACTAACAATACCTTTCCAACCTTATGAAGGTACGTATTTATCATTTAAATATAATATATAATACAATATAAGACCGGATTCATGACGAGTTCCAATGGGAATGATTAATGGAATCTACATAGTTAGAAGTGGCAACGCCGCGGGAAACGGCTAGTGTAAAATATTTCTCTAAGTGATTCAACAAGCCATATCCAATTCATTTAAGTACCAGAACACCATAAACATGGTGATAAATAGCCAGCGTAAACCGCCAGCGTATAGTCGTTTATCGTGTATACCATACCATGGGCGACACTTAAAGGAATCCTTTAAATCTATCGAGAAGTGATTACTTCTAAATTTCACGGGCACGAAATTGCAACTAGGGTTGCCAGCCGTGTGCTCGCACAAGGAGGACCGCAGCGATGTATGTTATCGCTGCGGTATCGGAGGACATAGGGCACCGGAATGTGCCGCCACTGCGGGCCGGCCGGCGGACCATTGGGTGGGGGCAAAGTCTTGCACCCCACCCAAATGGAAGCAGAAGAAGCGGGCAACCGTACAGGCTCCCAGCAGTCAGGAGATGGACACGGACCAAGCCCTGTCCCACTCCGGCGATCAGGGCGGCTAGCCGCCGATCGTCAAAGGGCCGGGGTGATGGCCGCGGGGGCGGTCTCACCCCACTCAACATGGCCCTGGGAAGTTGCGCACGTATCCCCGCGTGCTTCCCCTTGAAGAGTGGGCGGGCGCTTAACATCAGGCGCCTGCTCCATATTTGAGTCGGGGCCCGCAAGCCGGTGCGGGCCAACGCCGTTAGGATTCGGTGGACTACGAAGCCCTGGTTCCCGGGTCCCGTATTATGGCGCGGCGAGGGATGCCGTGGTGGTTTTAGCCGGTAGGACTACAGTCTACAGTAATAACGGTTAAACTTCCGACCTCTCAGAGTGCAATAATTTCTCTGGTCTTTCTAAAAAATAAATGCATCCATCGCTCGCTGGTCGCTACTGATAGGCTTTGCGGCCTCTAATGCTTCATGCAAGCGCGTATTCAGCATGATGGAGCAAGTATGAAGCGAGGAAAGAAACCGAATGAGTATTTTTTTTAGAAAAAGCAGTAACAAAATTAAATTTTTCATATAAATTTTTTTGATGATTTTGTGGTTAAAACCGACAAATATATAGATACAGCTCGAAAATCTATACTTATAATAAATCTGTAGAGAGGTCAATTCTGTACATGAAATATATTTCCAAAATAACTATCAGGGAGTGATTAGTGATCGATATTGATGCCAAAAATGCAATTAGTAAAATTTTTGTCTGCCTGTCTGTATGTTCGTTATAAAAACAAAAACCACTCGACGGGTTTTAACGAAACTTGGTACAATTATTCTTCATACTCCCGGGCAGGTTATAGTATACTTTTCATCACGCTACGATCAATAGGAGCAGATCAGTGAAGGGAAATGTTAAAAATGTCCACCAGTGGCCGCTAGTAAAATAAATATAAATTTACAAAATTAATTACTGATTTTCTTTTAATAACCTGTCTTTTCTTCGATAAAATTCATAAACATAAAATTGGATCGGCAATTTCGAGAGGTGGCAACCCTAGTTGCAAATAAACCTGTAACTTATTTGCTATTATTAGACTTTTTGTTTTTCTTTCTTTTCCTTACATAAAAGTTTACTCACCCACATATCGGCTGAACATTGGCCCTCGCCATAAATAGGGCTATTGCCAGTGGTTGCCATGTTTGGCATGCCTGTTGGCATAAGAAAGTACTATATCTGATATAAGTAGGTACATTTCGAGTTAATCTCACTCACACATTCTGTATTAATATTCTATGTACTCTTGTATATTATACGCAATGAAGGGTTTGTTTTGTTATGATATAACGCTGAAGGGAGCCCCAGGCGACACAGTATATTATGTGACGTCAGCTTGTTTGACCTTACAACTTTAAACATAACTCTGCCAAGTTTATAGTATTATATATATGAAATATGGGATTATAAATACTCATAACTCCATGCATTATGTACCATAAAGCAAGGGGTTTATGGGTATTTATAACCCCTTGCTTTACGGGGAAGAAGAGATTATTACGAGTTGTAATAGGGATTAGCCTGATTCCTAACAATATATTCTGTCAAGTCGACCTCCACGCGGTTCTCCCTGAAACCATCGTGATATCTCTACATTGCAAAAGGGTTTCTAAAAATCGATCCTAAATACGCGAAGCTATTTCTTTTCTGCTTTTTAAAATATATTTTTTTATACAACTCAGAATGGCAAACAAGCTGACGGCCCACCTGATGGAAAGTGGTCACCGTCGTCTATAGACATGAGCAGTACCATGGACATAACACGAGTATACTGTTTCGCCCATGATACCCCCCATGCGTTGCCATTCCTGAGGACTCAGGTGTTATTCCTCTGTACCCTGTAAATTCACGCCATATCCCACCCTTCAAACCGAAACACAGCCATGCAAACACAACTGCTTCACGGTAGAAACACGAATGGGACAGAGGTACCCAAGCAATTTTTGTTAGAAACAAAAATATTTTTTTTCTATATGAGTTTATAAACGACAAACTTCTTAGGCGACGAACATAAAAACGAAGCGCAACCGAATTGGGAATCTCATCCTTTTTTGAAGTCGGTTAAAAAATGTTATTTTGACGGAACAAAATATGTGAAGTCGTATGTCTAGCTAGTATATTATATAATTTTTATTATGTCAGTTTAATCACAGCACAAGCGTATTACTAAGCGCGCTGTTTGTCGGGAATTGAACCCGGAACCTTTGTTGGCAGTGGCTGCTTGTGGCCGCTTTGCCAATTGCATCAATATGAGAGAGTACGCACTTTGAATTTAATCGACCTGGCGTTATATCTTAGCGGTGTTTGAGATGGAGCTTATGTTTTTTTAATGGCTATAAATGGAATAGTAACTGATGAGACACCGGGGGTAAGGGTTTGTTAGTAATGGGGAGGTTAGTCCCCATTGCTATCAATATACCCTATCAGGTCGATTTCCCCGCGGTTCCCTCTGGAAACTATCGTGACTAGTTTATCATTGAATTCGTCACGATGGGTCAGTTACCTGTCTTTTCATAAACAACCGCCTGCCAAGCATGGCAACTACTGGTAACAACCCCCAAAGGCTGGGGGAAAAGGGATTGTTAGTAATGGAGACTGAGAATCCTATTGCTAGCAATATACCCAACTAGGTCGACCTCCTCGCGATTCTCTCTGGAAACTATCATGGTTTTTTTTTTTGACGGATGAAAATGGTATGGTAACCCTGCCTGCGCTAACGGGATACACTGGCGGAGCACCAGTGAAGACTGAGAATCCCATTGCTAGCAATATACCCAACCAGGTCGACCTCCTCGAGGTTTTCCCTGGAAACTATCATGGTTAATTCCTGATGAATTCATCATGATGGGCTAACTGGCCTGTTTTCATTCTCATCTATCACCCTTCACTGGTGCTCCGCCAGCGTATCCCGTTAGCGCAGGCGGGGTTACCATATCATTTTCACCCATTACAAAAAATACGACACTCACGGGATAGGAAGGGATGGCCTATTCTATGCGGGGACCATACGGCTAACTAACTATAGATAGAACATAAAAATTTAATTAGTAAATAATAAATAAAAGAACAAAAATATAAATTAGACTTAAGTTGTAGGTGTGCATAAATCGAAGATCACACATTTACCATAAATTCATTTGAAAAAGGCATTACCCTCCTATTTTCGGCAAACGGGTAAAAATATCCCACCTCACGGGGTGGGGTGAGTGACACCACCGGTAGAACAGTTATAACTTCAATCGCCAGTTAAAATTATCTTCTGTATCCATTAAATAATAATAAGTACATAATATAAGTCCATTATAAGTGTAGTTAATAAATTTCGAACGGAACAAAGAGCTTCGTTCATACAAGGCTCAATGTAACTGCCTAAGCATAATATATTCTGTACGTTGGTTGTGTGCGTTGCCTATGCTTCTAAACATACGCAAGTGCAGCGTCAGTGTGTGGGTGCAACTCAGCTGTTGTTTGTTATTGGATATCGCGAGGCCTCGAGCGAAGGTTCGCTGACCTACTCATAGAGTATACGTACAGATGGGACAAAATATTAAATTTCTAATAAGATAGACAGATAGATAGATAAATTATTTGCATTACTTACTTACAGCACACAAATTACAACATAGATACACAAAAAAAAGCGAGATAACATAAATGATAAAAAAATACATAAAGCTAAATACAATTTTTCGTTTGTGCGTGTGCCATAGCAATACACAATGGCCACAACTCAGTTTATTGCTTCGCCTTCAAAAGAGCAAAGCACTGATATTCTGTTGCGGCCAAAGGGAATAGGGTAACAATAAAACAATACTACCAGATTATCCATACAGTAAATAGACAGATTTACAGTAAACAGACAGATGTGACAGTTTATCTAGCAGACAAATGGAGGATAAAGGTAACTTGCTGGAATGTCTAACTTTTGCCTCTCAATTAAGAATTTTTAATTATAATAATTTTCCGACTATTATGTTTGTTGCTTTTTTGTAGCCAGATTCGTCGTGGCCGCTTTGAAAATTACATATCACCAAAGAAAGATATTTGATAACAATATTTATTCATTTATAGACTCTGTGGTTTTGTTCACGTTTCCGGGATTATGTTCACTGACTGGCATAAAAAGTAGCCTATGTCCTTCCCTATCCTATATAATACGTAAATACCAAATCTTATAGTAATTAGTTAAGTGGTTAAGGCGCTTAGAGATACCAAATGAAGTTTAATATACCTGAACAGTGTAAAAGGCGGACTAAATCAATATATGTTTTCAATAAAAAAAAATATATATATATATAAAATTGTACCTACAATTACAATTTAAATACATATTTAATTCTATATTTTGACAATGCAAGATTTTTCAATTTTTACATATTTAAGTTTATAGATTTTTAAATATTGTATTTTAAGTATTTTAAGTAGAAAAACGAAATCATAATGTTCTCTGGAAACTCAAAAATAAATAAAAAAATGAATATTTAAGTTTTAAAATTGTTAATTCATAATTGCGATTATTGATATAGAAATATATTTGTAAAAAAAATGGAAATAAGACATTAGCGTTTTACATACAGTTTATAAGAGAAATATAAAATGGATTCTTTAAATAAATGTACAAGTCTCTCAGAGACACCTTTCACTTCTATCGTAGGCACAATAGTTACATGGGTCTGTCTGTTTCAATATAATCTATGTCACCTAGCAACAAAACGAGTAGTTCGGTAGTTGCACGAGGTTCATTGCGCAAGCCTCAATTCGATTCCAGTCAAGGCTTGGCGTTAAAATAAACAACATATTGTTGTTTGCGTTGCTCTTAGATCGCTATTGATATGTTAGTTTATATATGGATGTATTATTAACTAGCGATCCGACCCGGCTTCGCACGAATAGACAGGATTTTCGAAAATCAATACATATAATGAAAAAAGTTTCAGCCAATTCAATTGATCGGTTATTTTATAGCATTTTACATGTGATTCTTTAGATTGACATAACTTTAAGTGGAGCAAACCTCAATACATTACATACAGTTAAGCCCTTTCTGAGATTAGCGTGCACAAACGTACAGACAAATAGACAAAAATTCTAAAAATCATTATTTTGGGTTCTATTGCATTCATAAAGCCCCCTATAATAGTTTTTCTTAAATATCTCCCATGTAAAGACAGCGACCAGTTACGATTTTATTAAGTACTAGCTGTTGCCTGCGACTTCGCGTTTCTGTCGTTTTTCGTAAAATAAGTAGCGTATGTCCTTTTCACAGTTCAGAGGTTTTGATGTAACAGACACATCACTGCTCTGCTCCTATTGATCGTAGCGTGATGAAAAGTATACTATAACCTGCCCAGGAGTATGAAGAATAATTGTACCAAGTTTCGTTAAAATCCGTCTAGTAGTTTTTGTTTCTATAACGAACATACATACAGACAGACAAAAATTTTACTGATTGCATTTTTGTCATCAGTATCGATCACTAATCACCCGCTGATAGTTATTTTGGAAATATATTTCATGTACAGAATTGACCTATCTACAGATTTATTATAAGTATAGATTAGTATATATGTATATATATATATATATATATATATATATATATATATATATATATATATATATATATATATATATACCAATACATATGTATTGATATTGATTGATCATTGATTGAATTATGTATAAAAATAAAACATATATCGGTGAACAAATGTAGAAAGTGCCATAATTTCACGATATATAATAAATTTACGTTCATTATAAGAAGTACTCGTGTACGGCGTCCATTAAAGGTATCGCTTCATACCGTTGATCATGTTTAATACGAGATTTCTTTTATGCAAAATGTTTGCTGGAAGATTTATCTTTTTCAGAGATAAGCTCGCTTTTGTGCTTCAAATATTGAGATGCAAAATGTATATATTTATTGTTTGTGCAGAGGAAAGTATGGGGAGAATATGTTTTTATAAAGGATATAGCGAGATATGGTTTTATAAGATCGTGAACGGTGGGTGAATACGTATAAGGCAATATTTTTGGTTGATTTTTTTGTATACAATTTAGAATGGCATACAAGCTGACGGCCCACCTGATGGAAAGTGGTAACCGTCGCCTATAGACATGAACAGTACCATGGACATAACAGAGTATACTGTTTCCCCCATGATAACCCCCATGCGTTGCCATTCCTGAGGACTCAGGTGTTATTCCTCTGTACCCAGTAAATTCACGCTATATCCTGCCCTTCAAAGCGAAACACAGCCATGCAAACACAATTGCTTTACAGTCGAAACATGAATGGGACAGAGGTGCCCAATCAAACGACTTTTGTATTAAGTCTCTGGTAATTCAGAATGAGATTGTCACCTTTTATATTGTTAATTAAGGATAAATTTATATAATAGTAGTTGAATCTATTATCACTTATACTGTGTCGTCTCAAGTTGTCTTAAGTTGTCTGTATATAATATTACTTATACTGTGTCGTCTCAAGTTGTCTTGTCTGTATATAATTATTTATACTGTGATCGTATCCCCCCAAACAGTATTCTCAAAGATTTATTCCTTGTTCTTAGTATTTTACAATTTTTTTTGTTAAATGTAATACTTATATTGCTACTAGTTCGATCAGATATCTAACAAATTTCTAACAAATTTATTTTTAAGAGAAAAGTCTACGAATATCTTTGGAAAATACTGTGAAAGCAGTTCATCATCATCATCATCACTTTTGATCTCTATCGTTGTTTATTTGTGTTATCGTATATAATCTATAAGTAGGTATATTTATATATGTATATTTATATTTGTATGTATATATTTGTATTACATATTTGTATATTTATGTAATATTTGTTTAATGTATTCATGTATGTATATTTATATAATCTCTATTGTATGTGTTGTAATTTTTTTCACCGCATATTTAAGTTTCTGTTTGGCCAAAGGTTGACTGGGAGAGAACGCTATATAGTATTAAGTCCGCCTTTTGTACCAGACATTTTTTTTTGTAATGTGGTCATTAAAGAATAAATAAATAAATAAATATCCACAGAATAACAAGAAAAATCCTCCAAAAATCACCGATACTGTAAAAGGAATGCCTCTAATCGATGCTCCTATCTAAATTTACTTTTAATTTGTGAAAATGGCGGGGAAGTAATCAATCACTGCTGGGGGATGAGGTCGGGTTAGTTGCTTTAACAAATTAACCATGGTGTTTTTTAGGGAGATCGAGTGGTGATGATGACGATGGAGTGAACTGCTAGCCATGGAGTCTAAAATTTCTGTTACAATCTCCTCTCTATTACTATCGATTAATTTATACAATTTACAGTTTGTTTCGTTAGATATAATAAACTTTCTTCCACGTACAACCATTCTTTGGAATCAACTTCCAGCAGCAGTATTTCCAAACCGATACGACAACATAACCTTCAAGAAAAGAGCATATTCCTTTTTAAAAGGCCGGCAGCACACCTGCAGTGTCGCTCGTGTTGTGGGTGAACATGGGCGGCGGTAGTCACTTACCATCAGGTGAGCCGCATGCTCGTTTGCCCCTGTGTAGTAAAAAATAAATTAAAAAAATTTATTTAATTTATAAATTCAATTTATAAATTTATAAAAATCGTTTCGACATTAAGACGGTTTGAGTGTTCACACAAATTCAATATTTATATAATAAAATTTTATGGAAAAAGCAACAACTGAGTTTCTAGCTTGTATTTCTTGACTGATATTGCGTTCCAAATGGGCGGTAATAAAAAAAAAAATGCTATTAAAAAATGCTTAAATTTACGTGACTAAAAATATTTCTTTCTTTCTTTCTGCGGATGTCCAAAAATAAGAAACCGTTTAATTGATATTGAATGTTTCGATTTATTACCTATAATCTAATACCTCAAGAGTTTGTTATGCCATATTATTGTTTATTTGTTAATTAGCACGCTGTGTTTCCTTTAAAATGATTGTACACTAAGTATAAATAGACGGTAATTTTAATATGAAATCTTATCAGTGTAACAATTGCTAGGAGACCAAATAATGTAAATGTAACATCTTATTATGTATTTATTTATTTAAACATTAATGCACAGTATTCTGTGTACATTTGGCGGACTTCTCTACCTTTCTTTTTATCTCTATCTTTCTCTACCAGTCAACCAATGGGCAAACCTAGAAATAAGTAGGCGGTGCATTATTGAATAGAGAAAAAAATAATAAATTCATATAATATAAACATACACATAATATATTAAATATATAAATAAATACATAAAATATTACTACATAAAACAATTAAATAAAACAACTGCAATTGAAGAGCAAATAGCAATCTATGACTCAAACAGAGTAACCAGCTTTTGGCAAATAAACTGTTATTAAAGATTTAACAATACAATAAAATGTATTATATACTTGCAACTACATTAAATAGATCCTCGCAATACTAAAATACACACCGATAGTACGCTAAAACAGCGAAAAAGGGCGAGAGGTGTTTGTAAATTGTAAATAATCGACCAGAAACTTGGCGAAATCCATCGTTATTGGATATAAAAGTACGTTTAAGGGCATCTTTATATTGTTAAGCTGTAAAGGGCATCATTTATCGTTATAGCACTGCGTTATTGTGTATTGGACAGCGTTTAATGATCTTATTACGGTACCTTAACTGAATTTTGGGACGTAAAAGTTTTTGCTATTCGGAAACAAGACTATTTTTTTCGGATCGTTTAATTCTGTTACTATTTTGTTTTTTTTTTTTAGTTATTCGTATCTTTAGATGTTCGTGCTAGAAATTGTGAATGAATTAATGAACGAGTATGTTTTATTTGCATTATACAATATAGTGAATAAGCAAGACAAGTAATAAATGTAACGATACAGTTGTGTAAGTACAGTGAGGCGGTCTAATAAGACTGTAAATACAGTAGCTGCAAATGATGAAATTCCAAAAAAAATGTTAAAAATGAAATATTTTAAATTAAAAACGCTGGTTTAAGCTAGAGTCAATTTGTTTTGGTTTATTTATTTTGGCAAAAATAATCATTAAAAAATTATAATTTAATTTTTTATGTTATTTAAAAATAGACATCGACTACCGAATCGTATTTAATACAATAGAAGAATTATATGTAGTTAGTCGACTAAAATTAACCATCCACGTATATACAGGGTTGAAATATATTTATATGAATATGGTCAAAGGTATATTACAGATTATTTTCTTTTGAAAAAGGAATTATATACACATATCGTTGTGCATAGCTGCAAGCTTGTTATAAGCAACTTAGATTGGGCACCAGAGAATTTTGGGGTGGGCATGAATAGACTTATTATTTTTCTATTACGCCTTGACCAGACACAATTTTAATGATTCCTCTCCACCCTAAGGTTGCCTGGAAGAGGTCGCTATTCCGATTTTTATCTTGCCAAACTATACTTAAAGTATTTATGTTTACGTAATTAAGTAATCTCTTTGTTTGTGTACACATTGTTAATCTTTATAATTAAATTGTACCATTTTTTGAAGGCAACAATAAAGAGTTTTCATTCATTCATTCATTATTCAGAGTTTTGTAATAAAATTTTTGATATTAATGAGAGGTATCAAAATTCTGATGTTCTTATCTTCTTACCTGACGTCTGAAATAAAGGTGATAATAAATTAAACCTTGACCGGAAGTTAAGATGATTAGAAAACGTAATATACAAGAGCGAAGCGTTGACGTGAGCCAGCTTCCCGTATAATCCAACTTCTTTCGAGCAAATCCCATGTAATTAGCTGAAAATAAGGTAGAATATAAATAAAATACGGGGAATTACCAGATATTATTAGCATACCAGAGGGATACTTTGTACAAAAGTCGTTTGCTTGAGTACCTCTGTCCCATTCGTGTTTCTACCATGAAGCAGTTGTGTTTGCATGGCTGTGTTTCGGTTTGAAGGGTGGGGTATGGCGTGAATTTACAGGGTACAGAGGAATAACATCTGAGTCCTCAGGAATGGCAACGCATGGGGGGTATCATGGGCGAAACAGTATACTCTGTTATGTCCATGGTACTGCTCATGTCTATAGGCGACGGTTACCACTTTCCATCAGGTGGACCGTCAGCTTGTTTGCCATTCTAACGTGTATAAAAAAAAAATCTTGCATATTTCTTTTGTGTATTCCGCGATGCCAACGATTCCGTTCATATCTATAGGCGACGTGTACTTTTTCCTCCTAAAGTTTCCAAAGATTACGGTTAGAAAGGAATAAAACTTGGCACAAAGTTGACTTCGGCTTTTTCTCACAAGCTCCTTCGTATATTGTTGGCGAAACATATGGCTCACATTCTCTAGGGAAACAGTGGTGCCACAGAAAAAATAAAAGTATCCAGTGAAACTGCTGGGCTGTTAAGCAATTTGCTATCGGGCTGTGTACTTGTTTAAAGTCACATAGGGCAGTGAAATTATTGGGTACTGGGTACCTAAGAACGGCAACGACCTTAGCAGTTAGGGATGCTTCTAGAATTGTAAGCGTTCATAGGTAGCCACTTCAAGTCAGGTGTATTGTATGCCAACTAAATTATATTAATACTAGCGATGTACCCCAGCTTCGCATGGGTTTTGTCAGACTTTTTTATATATTGGGTTATATATTAATATAATTTTCGTAAGAATTTCAATTTTTTTTTAAACAACATACGGCTTATGTTACTCGCTGAAAACATAGTTTTTTATAGGGGAAAGAATTTCAAAATCAGTCGAATAGTTTTCGAGTTTATTCATTACAAACAAACATATTCGAGAAATCAAATCTTTCCTGTTTATAGTACAAATATTAGATATAGATAGTCATTACTCTTTTTTTTATATCACAACTTATTAACTAAATTAATTTAATAAATTAACTTTCTAATTTATTTTTTTAACTGACAAAGGTACTCACCGTTATAAATACTTTAGTCAGTTAAAAAACACATGACAGTAAGGTATAGAGATCAAAAATGGTAACTAAAAATTTTTATAAAACAAATATGTTTCTTACAAACGAAGTTTTTGACTTAGCGTCAGATTTATTATTGGTATTTTATACTTTCTAATTTTTATATCATCAACCTACATTTCCCGCAACCAAGTATAAAATAAATGTTACACAAATCTCCGTAATGTATTAATTAATCTGTCAGTTGGGAACACGGAAACGCCAGCACAAATCATGGTACCAATTTTCATGGGGCACGTGAAGCAGTCGATTTCAGACGCGACCCGGTCACTTTATGACTCCACAAACGACGACTGATTGATAATATTTTACTTTACAAACATATATTATATTCATTAGGAAAATATTTATTTATACATTTACGGCTTTATTGCTACGTGATAAGGTCGGAATTGGAGTCGCGCTGTGTTTGTATAGGGGCTCGGAGTCTTTGGCAGATGCGTCCATGGCCGCCCTATAAGAATGGGGCTAGTTTGGAGAGAAAATAAAAAAGCGATAAAAAGGGAAAGTTCGGGGCGAGAGTCACTGATTTCTATGGGAGTTTACTAAGTACTGAGTGGAGAAATATATTGCCCCCATCGTAATGTTGGATAAGAAACTGTTAATATGTGAAGGAACTGCCACCCTGGCTTTCCACGGATAGGAAGACAAATTAGTATATATATATATATATATATATATATATATATATATATATATATATATATATATATATATTATACAACTTAGAATGGCAAACAAGCTGACGGCCAACCTGATGGAAAGTGGTAACCGTCGCCTATACACATGAACAGTACCATGGACATAACAGAGTATACTGTTTCACCCATGATACCCCCCATGCGTTGCCATTCCTGAGTACTTAGGTGTTATTCCTCTGTACCTTGTAAATTCATGCCATATCCCATATGCCATATATCTTTCAAACCGAAACACAGCCATGCAAACAACTGCTTTACAATTGAAACACGAATGGAACAGAGGTATCCAAGCAAATGACTTTTGTACAAAGTCTCCCTCTGTTAGTTTTAATAGGTAATTTTTTTTTTATACATTTTGTGTAAATTATTGTAGTTTTCGTATTCGTATTCAGGATTTATACTTTTTTTTTTTAAATAATACTGCTTGTGTTACTCGTTGGTAATGTAGCTTTTTATAGGTGTTTTTTTTTTTTTTAATCGGTTGTGTAGTTTTTATGTATACATATTGAGTTTGAGATCCATTTAGTGGGGGGTTGTTTTACACTTCGGGGTCGCTACTCAAAAATCTTTCTTCCCCATTATGTAGATATATTAGATTAAAAAATTTTGAATTTAGAATACGGAATTGTATGATTATCTAAGTACGTGTACATTTAAGAGAGTTCATACTTCAGGTATGGCAACGTCGAGATAATCTGTGAATTTTCAAACATTATTCAACGTTTTTGATGGATTATTTAAAAAAGTGTTTTACTAGCGAATTAGAATATTAATCCTTAACATCCGTATCGGAAACTCTTGATTATCTACCAAATAGTACACGGATATTAATATTTATTTACTTATTTGTTACAATTTGGTTATCACATATATAAATATAGAATTCGCAATAGAACCGCTCGCTCGTGGAACAGCGTGATACATTCTCTTTCAACTCGAGTCCCAGCGTAATTTATGTGATCCCACCTCATCTGTATTTACTTGTGACCAGTTTCACAAGAACTCCTCTGTTACCAGGGCCCCTCTGGCCAGGCCCCGTCCAATGTTGTAGTGTGAGCCGCGATGGATCATCTTGTAATGGTCGCGATGTACTTCCGCGTACACTGTTCATCTATTTATAATGTTTTAAACTGAATAAATGGAACGAGGTTGAATCAGTTTGAGCCGAAGCCAGATTGCAATGTTGTTAGATCTTTTTTATAATGACTCTTGTATAATAATCAACGCTACAAATGATGGAATGACACGTTGTGTTTCCTTTGTTTTTCATAGTTTTTATCAGAAGGTGACAGTGTTAAGTCGTATGAACGGGTAGTGTTGCCTCACCTTTTATATATTGTGCCAAGTAGCCCGCTTTCGTTTTCAATGTAAACGAGATATATCTTTTTGATATACAGAGATAATGTGAGTGGTAACACATCAAAGGTGTTATGTGTAGACATGGATTCGCTTTTTTCTATAACAGTTGCCATTCTCTTGGGCTGAGGTACTTTTTTTTGATGGGTGAAAATGGTATGGTAACCCCGCCTGCGCTAACGGGATACGCTGGCGGAGCACCAGTGAGGGGTGATCGATGAGAATGAAAGCAGGTCAGTTAGCCCATCATGATGAATTGATCAGGAATTAACCATGATAGTTTCCAGGGAGAACCGCGAGGAGGTCGACTTGGTTGGGTATATTGCTAGCAATGGAATTCTCAGTCTCCATTACTATCAATCCTTTTCCCCCGGGCTAAGGTACTGTCTCCGTGAAATTACAAGAATACCACTGCCATATCCTACTCTTCAAACCGAAATACAACCATGCAAGTACAACTGCTTGACAGCAGAAACACGAGTTGGCTAGAGGTACCCATAAAGAGCACTTGGCATAGTCTCTTTGACTAGGAAGTTTTTTTTATACAACTTAGAATGGCTAACAAGCTGACGGCCCACCTGATGGAAAGTGGTAACTGTCGCCTATAGACATGAGCAGTACCATGGACATAACTGAGTATACTGTTTCACCCATGATACCCCCCATGCGTTGCCATTCCTGAGGACTCATGTGTTATTCCTCTGTACCCTGTAAATTCACGCCATATCCCACCCTTCAAACCGAAACACAGCCATGCAAACACAACTGCTTCACGGTTGAAACGCGAATGGGACAGAGGTACTCAAGCAATCGACTTTTTTACAAAGTCTTCCTCTGGTAAGGTAGGCGACTAAGGGTGAAGGTAATGATCGAGGCAGCAGCATCCCTCTCATAATATCACCAAAAACCTAACTTATTTTAGTATAGTTAATTAAGTACAGCAGTAAATTAAGTAAACATTTATACCTAGCACTAAATACGAACTTCCAGTACCATCAATTGTGCTCAAGATTGCTAGAATATTCAAACTAATTTACACTGTCCCAACCGAGAATCGAACCTGGAATCTCTTAGTATTTACATAAACAACATAATATACTAAAAAAACTAGATTACAAAACAATCCATTCACAATATATTTTACAAAAGAATTTATTAATAATATGAAAGTGCTGTCGAGTTAAATCATTGCAGTTAAGCAACATCTGAAGCGATAATCTCACTTGTATACGACAGTAAGACACTTTATAGATGCATAAGTAATCTGTTAAGTTAATCCGGTTTTAAACTCGACGTCTGTATTTTGATCTTGTGCCTACATTTTCTTAAGAATATAAACGTTATGTAATTCATTATATTAAAAAAACTAACATATTTATTAACTAACTTGACAATAAAAATACAACATTAATTGTATTAAATATTTTCATGTTTTTAGTACATATATATGGTCAGAGGATGACTGTGGTCCTAAGTTAACTATGGTAATAAACTAATACATTTTACAGTAGTAACTAATTATAAGTTTTTTTTCTTTATACAACTTAGAATGGCAAACAATCAGACGGCCCACCTGATGGAAAGTGGTAACCGTCATCTATAGACATGAGCAGTACCATGGACATAACAGAGTATACTGTTTTGCCCATGATACCCCCCATGCGTTGCCATTCCTGAGGACTCAGGTGTTATTCCTCTGTACCCTGTAAATTCACGCCATATCCCACCCTTCAAACTGAAACACAGCCATGTAAACACAACTGCTCCACGGTTGAAACACGAATGGGACAGTGGTAGCCAAGCAATCGACTTTGCTGCTAAAGTTCACGTGTGTTGTATTAAATACATTAAAATGTATTTATTTATTTATTTATATGCTTTTATACATTCAGTCTTGTATTTTTCTTATACAACTTAGTATGGCAATCAAGCTGACGCTCCACCTGATGTAAAATGGTAACCGTCGCCTATAGACATGAGCAGTACCGTAGATATATTAGGTTGTTACAAAAATTTACACAAGTAGATTTATCCCTTAGAGGGATTTCTTCCAGTCAACCTTGAGAACCCGAAAGGAGAAAGTGTCTGTAGGGCAATAATGTAATTAATCTATTAATTGTTTATTTAATACACATTGTTTTATACTGTTCGAAATTAGAGAGTGAACGAGTGAGAGAGTGAATTCTCCAATTCTGAAATGAACTCGGCCGAGAAAAGTTTTTCTAAACTCATTTATCCCAAAATGTGGAACGTGGTTGATATATTTTTATATCTATATTTAACAAATGATTGATTGGAGACATCCAGAAGTTAGTGTAAAAGAAATGGCGCGGTATAAAGAGGGGCGGGAGAGCATATTAACAAACGTTGACGAAACTCATGTCCAACGAGGGGAAAAGGATTGTTAGTAATGGAGACTGAGAATCCCATTGCTAGCAATATACCCAACCAGGTCCATCTCCACGCGGTTCCCCTGGAAACTATCATGGTTAATTCCTGATGAATTCATCATGATGGGCTAACTGGCCTGTTTTCATTCTCATCTATCACCCTTCACTGGTGCTCCGCCAGCGTATCCCGTTAGCGCAGGCGGGGTTACCATACCATTTTCACCCATCAAAAAAAAAAAACTCATGTCCAACGTTGGTGCCAATAATGGCTTAAATTATTACAAGGTCCGTCGTATTTGTCTAGTTTTGTTCAAATATACATATTATACGCATGCAAATGAGAATACTTACGGATTAACTCGGTCGTTGTCACAGATTATAATAGTGAATTTATAATAGATGGTAACAATTCCTTTTAAATGCAGAAAAAATATACATTCTTTTTTTATATAGATTTTTTTTGTACAACTTAGAATGGCAAACAAGCTGACGGCCCACCTGATGGAAAGTGGTAACCGTCGCCTATAGACATGAGCAGTACCATGGACGTAACAGAGTATACTGTTTCGTCCATGATACCCCTCATGCGTTGCTATTCCTGAGGACTCAGGTGTTATTTCTCTGTACCCAGTAAATTCACGCCATATCCCACCCTTCAAACCGAAACACAGCCATGCAAACACAACTGCTTCACGGTTGAAACACGAATGGGACAGAGGTACCCAAGCAAACGACTTTTGTACAAAGTCTCCCTCTGGTTCTCCAAGTCTATTTCACTTTTCTTCAAAAATTTCTCCAAAATTTCGCAAATACATATTCGTTATCCCCATAATTGCGAAAAGAATAGTTCTAAAAGTTTAGTTCTAGTTACAATAATTAATATTGTGAATTTTAAAACGTTTATTGCTACAAGATGGCGAATGGTGTATATTTTCTTAACTCTCTTAATATGCGTATCAAATTAAAGAGCTTAAAGAGTAGATTGTAAGTTGTTTTTAAAGTGTTTTTAAACAGACCTTAAAAATGTAAGTATCTATTACTTTTAGGATTACAAAATGTCTCTGAGAGGTCTTAGAGGTCGAGATGCCTTATTTAAATGAGTTGTCGCATCTGTATAATATATTGCATAGATTTTAAGCGGTTTATGAAGAAGCGAGGTGACCTCGAACTGAGTAAATAAACTTATGGAGCTATTGTGTAATTTAAACCCTACGAGTGTAAACAGGCCTTATGTGTTGGCACGTGTGCGCCTCGCCTTTGGTTTGTTTTGTGCATTAGTTGCTATGTTGGAGGAATCGCTTGCTAAACTTAGATATATTAATTATGTACAATATATATATATAAGTATATGTATATTATATATGAATTGATTTTTTTTTTCACTTTATATTGTTCTTATTTTTACCTGTAATTATTATTGTTGTTGGTAATAAAGAATCTATGTATCTATTTTTTTTGCTGGGTGAAAATGGTATGGTAACCCCGCCTGCGCTAACGGGATACGCTGACGGAGCACCAGTGAAGGGTGATAGATGAGAATGAAAACAGGCCCATCATGATGAATTCATCAGGAATTAATCATGACAGTTTCTAGGGAGAACCGCGAGGAGGTCGACCTGGTTGGGTATATTGCTAGCAATGGGATTCTCAGTCTCTATTACTAACAATTCCCTCCCCCCCCCCCCTATCTATCTATATTAGGTATGTATGTCATTTATTTAGTATTTGTAGCATCTGTAAGCATTACTTAGTTTATGGTTATATAAATCTATTTATAATAAATTAAAAAAAAAAAATTACGTTCCACCGCATTCATTTTCATGACCCTGTTTTGGGCCACAAATGTAACGCATTACACTGATTAGTCCACGTCGCCCATCAGTGGGACATGTCTACTGAGGACACATAAATTACTAACAAACATCGAATAAGCATGAATAGTTTTATAAGCGCAATAAAAAAAAAAAACTACACCACACCTAAAATTTGCATAATAATAGCTCACGGTCGATTTTCGTATAATATATCCATATTTTCATGGGTTTTATGAGGTTTTGTGTCATTTATGGTATTTTCATATTAGCTATGGGGTTACACAACTGTTATCTAATGGTGTGCTCTCGACAAGTCAAAATGGTAGGGCTTGCAGCTGAATTTATTTAAATACAAATTTAAATTTAAAAAAACTTGTATGTTATGTACGTAGAAATATTATGGAGTTATTGAGGTCAATTTTGTGGAGTCACTTCTCTTAACTTATATGTGTGATCATGTGGTCCCGGCATAGAATGGACCATCCCTTATTTTCCCGCAGGTCTCATAAGAGGCGACTAATGGAGGGCGAGGGATAGGTAGCAGCGTTCCATATTTCTTTTTTTATACATGATAATGGAATGGTAATCCCGCCTGCGCTAACGGTATACCCTGACGGGGTACCAGTGAGACATGGTAGGTGAGAATGAAAAGGCAGTTAGCTCATCACGTAGAATACATCTGGAATTCTGGTTTTCAGGGGGGATTGCGTGGATGTCGACCTGATAGGGTATATTGCTAGCAATGTGACTGGTACTTCGCCTGAAACCATTCCCCTCTAAATTGTGGGCGTTAGGCGACGCATATCCAGAGAGATGTCATCTCAAACAAATGTAATATTTAAATTCTGGCTAGCGGAGATCTTTTTAATCTACTAGATTGGCAGTTATTTGTCTCCAATAACTTTATGGCCAGCTGCTTTTTATGATATTTTATTCTCTGTGTATAAATTCCACAGGTTTCCTGTAACTGTTTGTATTTAAGTAGTATAAGAGAAGTTAGCTAGCATTAAACAAATAAGGATTATTTAGTTCGTCGAGACTAAAGTGGTAGCGATGGTTAGAATTAATTCCATCTAGTCCAGTGATGGGCAAAGTACGGCCCGCGAAAGCATTGAATCCGGCCCGCCGAAGGTCCATCGACATGGACAGTACATGACCCGCTATAATTACTTTTTTACCGTCGAGAAATGTAAAGTAGATTCTTCTTAGTAGAATAATAAATGCATAACTTATAGGTGAAGCTAAACTAGCCGCGTAATTCGAAAATGTTATGGAAAATCAGAAACAATGCCATATGTCTCAAACGCCTACCGCGGCAGGGCCTTCGAATAAAAGTGAAATTAATAATTCTTTAAAGTAAAAGGTAATTTGTAACATTTGTGTGTAATGCTGTAATGTTTTTTATAATATTATGATTAAAAGCTTTACCACAAACTGCATTTTTGCTCTAATTCTGGCCCTACTTTAGAGTTTGTTAAACTTTGTGGTCCCCCATTAAAAATGTTTGTACACTGATCTAGTCTATGGTAATGGTAGGATATAAAGGGTCAAATAACGGTGGCCTCGTAAGATGTTTAATAGGTATACGTACTCACACAGCGAAATATGAGTATCAGGGCAGATCGTGCGCGTTGGAAGGGCCGCGCGGTGCGTGGGCGACGATGCGGCGAATGGAAGGTTACCCGTTGTTATGATAAACCTGGTTAATTTAAATTATTCGTTATAGGAACAGTATATATATATTTGTAATTTATATAATCATTTATTTTAACTTCTGTTTAGCACTACTACTGCCCACTCACTACTTCCTATGCCACTGTGTTAGGTTGACTGGAAGAAATCTCTTTTAGAGATAAGTTCGCCTTTGCTAACATTGTTATTAACTTTTTGTTATTACTGTATGTTTTAGTGCAATAAAGTCTGTATGTATGTCAATCCGGCTTCGCACGTCTGAACAGAATTTCCGAAAATCAATTCATATAATAATAAAAGTTTCAGCAAATTCAACTGATCGGTTATTTTATAGCATTTTATATGTAATTCTTTAGATTGATATAACTCTTTCATTTATGAACCAATTGAAATAAAACAAACACTTAATGTTAAGTGGACCGCAAACCGCAACACGTTAATGAAAACTACATTCAAATCGGTTAAGCCGTTTTTGAGATTGATGTGCATTCACGTACAGACAAACAGACAAAAATTCTAAAAAACATTGTTTTGGGTTCCATTGCATTAAAGCCCTATCCTATAATAGTTTTTCTTTTATATCTTCTGTATACAGACAGCGATTAGTTACGATTTTATTATATGAATTCATTACTTTATATAACTTAAATTTGCTTTTGAACTAAGTTTTTACTTAAATATAAAAAAATATTTTTTCTATGAATGAATAATTGAAATTCATAACTAAAAATGCTTTATTTGTTATTACACTCGCACCACGCACTAAGCTTGTAATGATCGAATCTCATAACCTCTCCACAAGGCCCCTGTGATCAATTGTTTGATGATACTTGACCTCACGAAATCTTTTTTG
Organism: Galleria mellonella; assembly: GCF_026898425.1. Taxonomy (NCBI): domain Eukaryota; kingdom Metazoa; phylum Arthropoda; class Insecta; order Lepidoptera; family Pyralidae; genus Galleria; species Galleria mellonella. Next base: position 4,046,304 of record NW_026442061.1, read on the forward strand.
GATGAAAAGGGCTTGTAATATATTTCCGCTTCCTTGTTAGCGAACGCATATATTGATCAATGATACTCTTGTATGTTTTTTTTTTAGATTGAATCCTTGAAAATATAGTTTAATTGCTCGAATGTTTATAGACTGTTCTGTAATGTAGTTATTTCTAAACATTATAGCGGGGGTTTATTAATTTATAAAATATATTCATAAGATTGTTAGTGTTATTTGCCAGAAATGTTTTTTTTTTAGTTCTTTAATGGAATGATAAGCCCGGCTTCGCTATCGGTATACGCTGGCGTGGCAGTAAGGTATGATAGGTGACGATGAGCACGAGGTGAACACGATAGTTTCCAGAGAGACTACGTGGAGGTCGACCTAATAGGGTGTATTTCTTTATTGCCAGTAATACATCCCATCACTAACAATCCCTTTCCCCTCAAGACAGATCAGTTAGCCCATCGTGATGAATACACCCGGAATTCAGCACGATGGTTTCTAGGGGGGACTACGTGGAGATCGACCTGACAGGGTGTATTGCTAGCAATGGGACTGGTAGTCCGTATTACTAACAATCCCTCCCCCCTACCAGAAATGTTACCTATATCAGTTGTGTACGCAATCTCGTTCTTTCGCAGTTAGTTGACAATTATATATGAAGTTTGTAAACAAATGAAACGGTTGACTTCTATTGCGATACATTTATTTGATTAAAAACTTCATTGTTCTTATTTAAAAAAACAAAGTTGATTTAATTCTGCAAATACATTTAACCGCTCACCATAAGGCGGGTCGTACGCTCGTTTGTCCCCTGAGTTAATAAAAAAAAAAGACGAATTAACAAACTCCTCTTTTTTTTTATAAAACACTTAACAATTCTAAGCGTATCTACATTAAATAATTAATTCAGAATGTTGTTTAAGGTGCCTCCAAGGATACGCTCGAGTTATATATATTTCTCTCCCATTTCCCTGGAACCGTCATAAATGTTATAAAAATATCCTCTCGGGGCACTTATGCAAATTGGATGTTCGCCTTAAACAGCATTATAATGTCAACACTCAAGTCAAAGTAAGGTCGGAAACGTAGCTAAGGATATGCGATGTGATCACACGGCGTGCTATGATTCACTGTACAGTGCTTGGATAAGAAAGAAAGAAAGAAAGAAGAAGGAAAGAAGGAAAGAAAATAAGTAAGAAAGAAAGAAATGTTTATTCAGTGCATAATTTCACATTAAAAAACACATAATAATAATAAAAAAAAACATTTAATAATAAACAAAAAATAATGAAAAGTATAAGCACTAAAATGGTGTCACTCAGCTATATGAAGCAAGCAAGCAAGAAGATTTATTTTGTAGAGAATTGTTAAGTTTTATAATAATTATAACGCATTAGTGAAAACCGCATTCAAATCGGTTAAACTGTTTCTAAAATAAGCGTGCACAAACGTACAGACAAACTGGCAAAAATTCTAAAAATCTCAGCTATATGAAGCAAGCAAGCAAGAAGCATATACTGCCACTGTTTTTCAACCTCATTATATAATAAGTGGCAATCAGGACATTACAGTGAAAGATATAAGTGGTAAAGAAAGAATATGTCAACCTAATATCTTTCTTTGGGAGGAAAAGGGATTGTTAGTAATGGAGACTGAGAATACCATTACTAGCAATATACCCAGCCGACCGCACTTATAATTTTTTCTTAAATATCTCCAAATGTAGAGGCACTGTAACTAGACGTCACAGTTTTATTATATTAGTAAGACTTGTTTATTTGTTTGTAACACATTGTAACACTAGAGGGAGACTTTGTACAAAAGTCGATTGCTTGGGTACCTCTGTCTCATTCGTGTTTCAACCGTAAATCAGTTGTGTTTGTATGGCTGTGTTTCGGTTTAAAGGGTATGATATGGCGTGAATTTACTAGGTATGGAGGAATAACACCTGAGTGCTCAGGAATGGCAACGCATGGGGGGTATCTTGAGCGAAACAGTATACTCTGTTATGTCCATGGTACTGCTCATGTCAATAGGCGACGGTAACCACTTTCCATCAGGTGGGCCGTCAGCTTGTTTGCCATTCTAAATTGTAAAAAAAAAGTAGAACTAAATGCAAACTTATCATGAAATAAAAAATCTATATCGCCTCGCATTGCCTACGGCACTTGCCTAAGCAAAGGGGAGTGAACTGTGTTGTCGCTCGAAGGAAAGTCTTTCCGTATCTTTAATTAGTGAAATATGCTAAACAAGCAGCCCCCGGGTAGATTTAATCTGAACGGACGATCCACACGAACAAAGCGACACGGCACGCTCGCAGCACTTCTAAATGCTTTTGGTAAAATCGAATTTTATATTCAGTCTTTTTGTTTTTAAAACAAATGTACGTTTGGTTTCTACGTATGCATTTAATAGTAATAAAAAAAAATATATACTATAAATTTGCATTTATGTAATGGTGAGATGAAAATTCGCCGTGTAGTCCCGGCATAGAATGGGCCACCGTTTCTTTTCCTGTAGGTGTCCTAAGAGGCGATTAAAGGAACTTAATAGTAGAGGGATGGGCAGCAGTGTCTGTTTAAAACATTACTAAAGCCTAGTTGCAGTTGCCAATTCGCTTGCCAAACGTGGCAACTATTGGCAAAACCATCCAATCTCCATAGATTGCTGTTCATTGCTGAACATAGGAGGCCTATGTTCAGCAATATATATATATATATATATATATATATATATATATATATATATATATATATATATATATATATATATATATATATATATATATATATATATATATATATATATATATATATATATATATATATATATCAGTTATATCATTAGACGATAAACGATTTGATAAGCAAATTTTTTTTATACCACTGAGGTGGCAAACAAGCATACGGCCCACCTGATGGTAAGTGGTTACCGTAGCCTCTGAACGCCTGCAATACCAGAGGTATTACGCGCGCGTTGCCGACCCTGAAGAAACCTCTTTACCCCCCTTTTGAAGAACCCCATACTGTAGTCTCTAGGGAAAACTCGGCGGGGAGCTCATTCCATAACCTGAGTGTTAAAATTATCAAATAAAAAGAAAAATCTAACTATATCTCTGCACGTATGAAGTAGGCTCAGAGATTACAGTGAAAAATCTCTATCCTTACATACAAACCTTACTTTTAGACTCATACATACACTAACAATTTCATAGATTATAAATCTCCCCCACACATAGTACACTGAAATACATTGAATGAAAAAATAAAAAATATTTTAACACTATTGTATCAAAGCGTAGTGGATTAAATCTAGACTGTAAGCCATTAATTCTAGTCAAACGGCGAAGACAACCTAATTTCGGTTGGAAATGGTCATTTCTAATGTACAATGACGTATATTACGCGGACGTCGGTGCTAGCAGAGCGTGCCTGTAAATATATCATTGCTACAGCAATATTAAAATTCTAGGACGGGAATTCTTAGACGATAGATTGTTAATATTCGTATTTATTGTTAATGTATTGCTAGGCGGTAATGATTTGGAATCGCCTATACAGATGCGACGCGTGTTCGTCAGGAATTACCTACGCGACTAAGACCTCTCAGAGACTTCAGTTCAGTAAACATTCGTTCGTTCGTTCAGTAAACGTTCGTGTAACCGGGATATGTTGGCTGATCGAGATAAAAAGTAGTCTGTCCTTCTCTACCTGTACACCAATTTTATGGCAGTTCGTTAAGCCGTTAAGGTGCCAAAATGTAACAAACAAACTCACTTTCACATTTATATCATTAGGAAGGATTAATATTATATTAAACTGCAAAGAAAGAAAGAAAGAATTATTAATAACTACTTTTTAATTTCATCCTATTTGGATTAAACTCAGGAATAGGATATTTTTGTCTCTCCTGTTAACCATCGTTTTTTAATTTAGTAGATCACCAAGAAATTTAATTATAAAAGCTGCTTAGCTAGACTCGATAACACTTTTGTTGTACAGATATTTTATTGCTAAACTACTTGTCAAAAGTTAAATAAAAAAAACAACCTATGAATTATGTTATAATGACAAACTACAGTCAAGTCAGAAATGATTTATACTCTACAAACTAATAGGCTATTACATTGCAAAAAGAACGGAAAAACTTATGCTGTCTCACGGAAAGTTAAACTTGTCCTAATAAATCTTGGTGATAATTTAATCAGATGGTAAACTAGGTAGTTATGTTAAGTGACAAATGGTGGATATTTGTTTTTTAATAATTATGTATTTTAATTAATTTTTATTAGTTTTTTTTTTGTAATATCTGAAATTGATACATTTATATGTTTAATTGATTGTTTAATCTACCAAAGTGTTGCAAATTAAAAAATTGTTAAATCACAATACTTAGGCTATTGGTAATTTTGGTCTTTTATATTTATCCAGCTTGTAGGAGGGTCTCTCTCTAACTTTTAACCGTCTTAAAAAAAAGGAGTTAATTCTTTAGTTCATTTTTTATGTTTAATACTTCATGGTTCCGTCGTTTATAAATCGATTTAGAAAATTGTCTCTTTATCTATACTTTTAGATTAATTCCGTAGAAATTTTATTAAAATTAGTCGAGTAATTTGATTTTTAAATTGAAATAACTTGATCTGACTGAAATTGTTTTTTTTTTGTGGCACATACCATATTATTTGTGTATGTTTTTGTTTGTGTGTGCATATGTATGAGTATATGTATTCACGAAAATCAATGCGTTTGACAACTGTGCCACTGAAATTGTGAAATAAGAAGAGTCCGAAGTATGAATTCGTAAAAATGTTAATATGAATCACAAAATTGAACACGGTGAATTATTATCATTAATATATGCGCAACTTATTAACCGATATTTAGGATTCGATTTGGTTATATAAAATATAGGCACAGTTGTTGGGTATCTAACTGGAACCGGTTTAAACTGGATATTACTATGTTTGCTATTCAAATTTATGCGTCATATTATAATTTTAAATGCTAATTAACTTGCTATAAGTAATGAGTTCTAATTCTTGTGATTTTATATTTATATAAACATAATTATATTTAATAAATAATATAATTATATATAAAAGATGGGAGGACGATTTACCTAAAGGATGGAGAAAGTCAGCTAGGGATAGGGGAAAGTGGAAACAGTTGGGGGAGGCCTATGTCGACAGACAACCTGACCAACATAATGGTTGCTAGAAAGCTAGCTTAGTAATAAGTAGTATGTAAGTTAAAGTAAAAATGTCAGAGAATAAAGGCTTTATTATTATTATTATTAATTATATTTAATAAAATAAAAAACAGATCGTTGTTAAAATAATTTTTCTGTTGATCTACAAAATTGTCACGTATATAGTCGATACTAAGCTTTTTTTTTTTCAAGTCAAATACCTATTTGTTGAAATCATTTTCGGATATCATTTGTTTTTCTATTCTTTCTTTCTTTATTCTTTATTGTACACAAAACATATTGTTAATCACAATTCATTATAAACATAATGTACAAAGGCGAGCTTATCTCTAATAAAAGATTTCTTCCAGCAAAACCTTTCCATGTTAATTGTGTTATTTTAAAAATAAAAATAGGCAGTCATATGAATTTTATGTTTATGTCAGTCTATGTATGATTGCAAGGCTGTGTTGCAGATTGAAGACAGTGATATTATGGAGTACGGAGGCATAACACTACAGTCTATATAATAGTCTTCAGATTGGCTACCCATGGGGAGTACCACGGGTACGACAGTTTATTTTTATAATGCCCATATCACTGTTCATGTCTATAGGCATGGGGTTACTGATTTACATCGGGTGGGTCGTTAGTTTGTTTGCCATTTTAAGTGGTACAAAAAATATTTGTTTGTCTGAATCTTTGACGCAACATATTGTATAAAGATTTTATTGAAGTTTAATAAATAAATTGTCGCTCACTTACACTTAGTGCCACTTCGAGTAATTCACATATTAATAGATCATCATCATCTTCCTACCCTTATCCCAATTATTATTTGGGGTCGGCGTAATATGGTTTTATACATATCACAAAAAGCTTTGGTTTTTTAATTTTACGACCGGCCGCCTGCCTGATGTCAACCCTCTTTGGGAATGCATTTGTTGGTGGTTTCCGTCACCTGCAGTATGGAGGAAAGGATTGAGGAAAAAAGGAAGGGAACGTTGGAAATGTGTAAAGGAAATTGGTAAATGAGAAGAATAAGGGACTTATGTGGGAAAGGAAAGGGGGGGACACTGCAATTGCGGATATTAATAGATATAGATATAAATAGAATAGCACACATATTATAAATGTGTAAATGTTTTTGTTATCTGTTAACATTTTAACGGCTTGACCAATCTATAAAATTCGTTATACAGGTATTGTATGGGATGAGAGACTCCTATTATATATAGGCTTGTGGTGACGCCAGTTTAGAATTAATAACATTATTCATATTAGTATTTGCGCCTACTCGCTTTTCGCTATGGATAAGGGATGGGTACTTTACATGCTCGCAATTTTAGTGGTTATCTGTGGGCTATGGACCGATTGTGTCCGATCTTTGTCGGTGCTGCCCTCTCGCGCCGATGCCCTTCTTTTTCGAACTTCGTTTTGAGTAACCGCGACTGGCCGCTTTCCTACAACTTAATTAAAAAATAATATTTATCGGCTGTGCTCCGTGTCATCTTTCGGACCATCGAACCCCGGATCCTGTAGAGAGCTGCTGGAATTGTTCGCAGGTGAGTACCTATCCTATTTTCGAAATTACGAAAAGCGAGGTAAAAACCAGCCGGCGACCCGGCTCACATATCGAAGGAAATAATTGTTATTCTTATTGAATTGCTTCACCATTTCTTTCTGGTCCTATCGAACCTTGGATGCCTTGCTAGTAATTTAATACGTATAATTGTATTGAAATAGGTAACAAACGTATCATAAGTTAATTGAATACGTTCGTTTAGGTAGGTAGATTTAACTTGCGTTCACTGCGTTACTGAAACGCCAACATAACACCTAAGTTATCGGGTTGTGTTTTGTTATTAGTCGCGGTTTTTAGCTATATTATAATACTCGACACTAAGTTAATTTGTCGTAGTATCTATAATAATTACGCCTAACAATAAGTTAATTTGTTAGAAGATTATTTTTAACATTTTTTGTGTAGGTAGTATAAAACTAAGTTCTTTGTTATACTATTGCGGACTTGTTTTAATAACTATATCATATTTACGCAATCTCTGCGGTATATCAAGCTATTTTTAAACAAGCATAGTGCACGTACCATCTTCGTTACTATAAATGTATTTAAATATATTTGATTATTAAAGATAGAGATATTTATTATATAGCACTAAGTTACTTTGCTATATTGTGGATACCTATATTTTTTAAGAATAGTTCACATCTATTTGCATTGCTGTAATGCAGACAGCATTACATTAGGTGCATATTACATTTGTTTGTATAATATATACACTTAGCGGTTGCAAATATAGTATTATTTTGTCATATCTTTTCTAATTTAGATTATTAATTACTTAAATATTCTCGTATATACTGGAGTTTAAGTATCAGTACAAAAGGTAAATTATATGTAATTAGTAGCCATTTGTAGTAGAAGTTGTAATAGTAATAAGTTATTTGCTATATGCTAGGTCTATTCCTTTACATTGCGGTTTGTTTACATTTTATCTCATTTCAAAAGAAACGCCACATTATTGGTATCCCATGCAAAATTAGCTTAACTAAACAAAAAGTGTTGCTTTGAATATTGCTGTTGTTTAGGTAAAATTGTTTAACGATTGTTTATGCATTTACTGACACGTCATAGATTTATTATATTCAATTGAAAGTGTTAGCAAGTTAATAGAATTGTTGTTTAGTGATATGAGTGATATTTATTATATACCTGTTCAAGTATAAACAACGTTTACACATATTTGAGTATTGTAATTATTTGTTGAATTTATGAAAAATAATAATTAACTTAATTTTATTTAATTAGTATAGGTACATACCTATAGATACTATGAGAACTAAGAATATACATAATTTTTTTAGTGGTTATCTATTGGTAATTGTAATAAACATGATTATTGACCTATAATCGAACATTAGTAATAACGAGGTGTCCCTATAGGTTTCTCTAACGGAATTTAATATTTTAAATAATTTATTTACTTGAAGTAGAATTTGTTAGTTTTAACTAGGTTTCTTGAAATTAAACATAACTTTATAAAAACAATACTTTTAAATAATTATCGTTTCTTATATAAACATATGAGGTGTTAATAAATCTTATTTAGTTTTTAAATTGTATATTATAGTAATTATCTTACCATGGTTCCAATTGAGGATCTTGAAAAGAAAATTAAATTGTATGAAGCTCAACGAGCTCGTTCTTTTAGTCGGGTGCAAGCCATTTATGACTTAATACCAGATATTTATAAAAATGAAACTATTAAAAAACAATTTTTGAGTAAAGTTCGTACCTTGGAACAGTTACGTTCTGAATTTAAGGAAATAGTAGAACAAATTAATTGGATGAATATTGAATTAAATAAAGATTTTGAACCTTCCTTTTCGAGTTTAGATTCATTTGATGACTTATACTGTGAAATAAACCTGGTGTATGATCAGCTTTCTGCGTCATCCCAGTCTTCTCAGGCACAGCCTTTAAATGAAAAGGCTGTAACTGTAACGTCTAATAGTAATGATTATATGAAGATTCCCCGCATCGAGTTACCATTTTATAATGGCGATATACAGCAGTTCCCTTTCTTTTACGAAAGTTTCAAGCGTATGATACATGATAACAATAATTTAACAGATTCTGATAAAGTACATTATTTGTTTAATCAATTAACTGGTAAAGCCAGGTCTATAATTGTAGGCGTTGTACCTTCCGCGGAAAATTATTTAACAGTTTGGGAAACGTTAAAACTTAAATATTATGATAAACGTGAATTGGGTACTTCTTATTTGAATCAGTTACTTTCAATGAAACCTCTTGTTGGTGCTTCGGCACAAAATCTGGAAGATTTTATTGATAAGTTTGCAGCTACAATTGCTGCCTTAAATCAACTTAAGCTTGAAAATGTAACTGAATTTATTTTTGTTCATTTGGGTCTTAAGTTACTAGATCCTGATACTGCAAGAAGTTTCGAAATGTCGATTCGGAATAATAATGGTATGCCAGGTTATGAGGAGTTCGTTCATTTTGTGCGAGAACATGTTAAAGTTCTCTATCGAACCTCACAACCACGTCCTTCAATTAAAAATGAAAGATTTGTTAGCAAATCTACTAACAGTAATCGCTTGCGTACCAATCATGCACATGTTTCAACTGGTGATCCTCGTTCTAAGTGTCTGTTTTGCAACAGTGCAGTTCATGTAAAAATTTCAAATTGTGATAAATTCTTAAAATTGAATCCCATTGAGAGGTATCAATATGTAAAAGATAAGAAGTTGTGTACTAATTGTCTTAGTTCTCAACATTGGTCTTCCCGCTGTACGTCACAGCATGTTTGTAGTAAGTGTGACGGAAAGCATCACACGATTCTCCATTTTAATAATAAGCCTCCATCGCAAGCCACTGTGGCTCTTAGTAATACTGAACCATGTATTAATAATAAAGTGAACAATGGAGTTCAATTTGAAAGTGAAGGTGATCACCAAGTTTTAAATAATCAGGTATCTTTGTGTACAATGTCAACTGAAAAACGAGTTGTATCTCCAACTACTGAAGTTTTGGGTACAGCAAAGGTTGTTGCTGCTTGTCGTAATGGCAAAGAGATTTTAATTAGAGCTCTCCTTGATCCTGGTTCGCAGAAAAATTATATATCTGCCAAGGGTGCTAGACGACTAGGCTTATCTGTCAATAAAAGTTTATCAGCTTCAGTTAAAGGTATTGGTGGTTCTACTCAAGTTGTAAAGGGTAGCGTTAATTTTGTATTTCGTTCCACACTTCAACATGGGAAAAAGTATTCTATAGAAGCGCTTGTTTTAGAAAATATTACATCTAGATTGCCTACTTGCCCTATAGATATTACTAAAATATCTGGATTTGAGGGTATTGCATTAGCAGATAATTCGTGGAGCGTCCCTAATGAAGTTGATTTATTAATAGGTGTACAATTGTTTACCAATGTATTATTGCCGGGTAAGATAGTTAATGCCCCAGGCCAACCGAGTGCTATCGAGACGACTTTAGGTTATATCGTTCTTGGTGATGCTCCTATTACGACAGTGTGTACTTCGTCTCTTAGTTTTTGTGCTACATATGAAGTCAATAATTTAATAAAAAAGTTTTGGGAAATTGAGGACTTAGGAAATTCTCCTATTCTCAGTCTAGAAGATAAACAGGCTGAGGATATATTTAAATCAACTGTTAAGCGAACTAGCTACGGTCAATATGAAGTTGCTTTACCTTTTAAACTTGATTCTGAAAATTTAGGAAATTCTTTGAAGGCTGCAGAGCGCAGTTATTTACGATTAGAATCGAAGCTTCGTTCTCAACCAGCAGTTAAGTTGGCGTATGATGAGGTTATTACTGACCACCTTAAAAAGGGATACTTGTCTGAAGTAGATATTGTGCCTCAAGAGAAAGCATATTATATTCCTCACCGGGCTGTTATTCGTGAGGATAAGATTACTACAAAATTGAGAGTCGTTCTTAATGCTAGTTTTCCTACTGACTCTGGTTTGTCTTTGAATGATATTTTGCATGCAGGCCCTAGTCTGCACGCGGATTTGTTTTCTATTTTATTAAATTTACGTTTGTTTCTAGTTGCTATTTCGGCAGATGTTCGTCAAATGTATTTAGCAATCCATGTTCGTGAAAAGGATCGTCCATTTCAGCGTATTTTGTATCGTTTTGATTTTAATGGACCAATCAAGGTTTATCAATATAACCGTGTTGCTTTCGGTTTGCGATCCAGCCCTTTTTTGGCGTTACGTACTATACAACAACTTTTGGAGGATGAAGGCGATCGTTTTCCTGTTGCCAAAGAAATTGTTTCTCGTGATATTTTCATGGACGATATCGTTAGTTCCATTATAAATGAACAGAAAGCTAACGATGCTGTGCGTGAGTTAAATGAGCTCTTCACGGCTGGGGGATTTGAATTGGCAAAATGGTCTTCCAATTCAGATCGTATATTACAGGAAATACCTGAAGACAGGCATTTGTCACAGAGTGTCTCATTTGATAGTGATGATGATGACAATACTTTCAAAATCTTGGGACTACGTTGGGATCCCATCGATGATAATTTTACCTTTCAGGTTAATCATGATGAACGTCCATGTACTAAACGACATATACTGTCATATATTGCTCGGTTGTTTGATGTTTTAGGGTTAGTGGCCCCTATTGTACTTTTCGCTAAATTATTAATTAAAGATTTATGGATAGCAAAGATTGATTGGGACGATTCTCCCCAGAAAATATTGTTAAAAAATGGCATCAGTTTCAACGTGAGTTGCCCCTAATTGAGCAGCTTAAATTTCCTCGTCACATTGGTGTAACAGAAAATTGTAGGTTGACAATTCTTGGGTTTGCTGATGCAAGTGAGAAAGCGTATGGCGGAGTAGTTTATGCCTGTGTTACTACTCCTAATAATGACAATATAATCACTTTGGTTTGTGCCAAGTCCAAAGTGTCCCCATTAAAAATTGTGTCACTTGCAAGACTAGAGTTATGTGCGGCTTTAGTTCTTGCACAACTCATAAAAAAGGTTGTTTTTAATTACATGCCTCGGTTTTCTGTTCATACGATTTTAGCATTTTCGGATTCAACAGTAGCATTAAGTTGGATCCACTCAGAGCCCTATCGATGGCAAACTTTTGTAGGCAATCGTGTGGCAAAAATACATGAGAATTTGCCTAGTAAACATTTCTATCACATTCGGGGATTAGATAACCCTAGTGATTGTTTATCTCGAGGGCTAACACCAGCACAACTAGTGAGTCACCCTCTTTGGCTTCACGGCCCTCCTTGGGCAAGTAAACCGAAAGATTTATGGCCTATTAAACCTTTTATACCTCAAGGTGAGTCAATTCCAGAGGCAAAATCAGTAGTTTTAATTTCTACTTGTGATTCAAAATCGAATGTATTATTTGAGTTATCTCGCAAGTTTTCATCATGGAGCAAATATCTTCGGTCTGTTGTTTATTTACTTAAATTTGCTAGAATATTACCTAAAGGGCCTATAAGCGCCGAGGATTTATCTAAGGCTGAAATTCACATAATACGAGCACTTCAAAGTGTTTATTTTGCACAAGAATTGGCAGATCTTTCAGCTGCGAACTTGTGTTCTAATTTAGTTAGACAATTGAAACCATTCTTAGATAATGGTGTTATTCGAGTTGGTGGCCGTTTGGATAACGCAGATGTATCCTATGAATTTAGACATCCCTTCTTGTTACCCAGACGTGATCATATTGTAGACATTCTTATTGATTACCATCATAGGAAGAATTGTCACGCAGGGCCTGAAACATTAATGTCCCTTTTGCGTTGCAATTATTGGATTATATCTGCACGACGAATTATTCGTCAGAGAATTCGTCAATGTTATTTTTGCTTTCGCTTAAAACCTCAAGCTCTTTTTCCAATGATGGCTGATTTGCCCTCATGTAGGGTAAATCAAGTAGAAAAACCATTTATTCATACTGGTTGTGATTATGCTGGACCTATTTCATATACGCCTCAGCGTCGTCGTGGTGTTAAAGCCCAGAAGGCGTATATTTGTATATTTACTTGTATGACTACTAGAGCAGTTCATATAGAACTTGCTACCGAACTTAGTACTGCTAGTTTTCTATCGGCTTTCAAGCGTTTCCTGTCCCGTCGTGGTCCGGTAAAATATATGCACTCTGATAACGGAACCAATTTTATCGGTGCCAAATCATACTTACGCGAACTGCATAAATTTTTAGCCAATGAGTATAAAAAATATTGGAAACAAGAGCTCGCGGAAAACCGTATTTCTTGGCAAATGATTTGCAGGAATGCCCCTCATCATGGCGGTAGCTGGGAGAGTATAGTGAAGGGAACGAAAACCCATTTGTATAGGACAATTGGTCAGCAAATATTATCTTATGAGGAATTGGTGACCGTACTCACACAGATTGAGGCATTGCTAAATTCACGACCACTGTGTGCTCTTAGTTCTGACCCTTCGGAACCCAGGGTTTTAACACCCGCTCATTTTCTTAATGTGGTGCCTTTAAGCTATTTACCTGCATATCCAAATATTACATCGTCTGACCACCTACTGCAGCGGTATGAATTATTGGATAAAATCGTACAATCTTTCTGGAAAAGATGGCGAAACGAGTATTTGCACACACTCCAAGTTAGACAAAAATGGAATACACCGTCAGTGCCTATTCAGGAAGGTACGGTTGTTGTATTAATGCAAGACAATATTGCTCCATTGTATTGGCCCCTTGGCCTGATAGTTAAAACCTTTCCGGGAAAGGACAATATAGTACGTATAGCACTTGTTAAGACTAAAAATGGTACTTATCAACGGCCTGTCGTGAAATTATGTCCTCTTCCTATGCAATAGTATTATTTAATTATAGTTAGTTTAGATACTCCATCAGGAGTCCGTAAAAGTTTAAATATTAGTATAATTTCTTATTATAGTGCGATGTAATAGTTATAGTTGTTATGTTGAAAGGCATCCTTTCAAGGCTGGGGGAGAATGGTGACGCCAGTTTAGAATTAATAACATTATTCATATTAGTATTTGCGCCTACTCGCTTTTCGCTATGGATAAGGGATGGGTACTTTACATGCTCGCAATTTTAGTGGTTATCTGTGGGCTATGGACCGATTGTGTCCGATCTTTGTCGGTGCTGCCCTCTCGCGCCGATGCCCTTCTTTTTCGAACTTCGTTTTGAGTAACCGCGACTGGCCGCTTTCCTACAACTTAATTAAAAAATAATATTTATCGGCTGTGCTCCGTGTCATCTTTCGGACCATCGAACCCCGGATCCTGTAGAGAGCTGCTGGAATTGTTCGCAGGTGAGTACCTATCCTATTTTCGAAATTACGAAAAGCGAGGTAAAAACCAGCCGGCGACCCGGCTCACATATCGAAGGAAATAATTGTTATTCTTATTGAATTGCTTCACCAGCTTGTAAGAGGCAATTGCAGTTGTACCCATTTGCATTTTTGTTGTATTTCTTTAAGAGAGGGACTGGTTGAAAACCAGCGCTGTGCAGTTGTACACACTGCATTGAAACACTCGCAGCATCAGCTGAGCCAGTTCCTTTTGCCTAATTTGAGACACTTTTTTTATGATACTTAGAATGGCAAACAAGTTGACGGCATGAGCAGTACCATGAACATAACAGAGTATACTGTTTCGCCCATGATACTCGACGTACGTTGCCATACTTGAGGACTCAGGTGTTATTCCACTGTATCCTGTAAATTCACGCCATAGCCCACCTTTCAAATCGAAACACAGCCATACAAACACAACTGCTTCACGGTAGAAACACAAATGGGACAGAGGTGGCCAAGCAAACGACTTTTGTACAAAGTCTCCATCTGGTAAATGTATGTAAAGTTTTTCTATTTTCTGTTGTAATTTATCCCAGTTAATTAAAATATCCTAATTACGGGGGGAGAAATCGCAGATAAAAGCTAGTTAGAAATTAATTTAGTATTCCTTTTGTGACTTTGTCACATTTTCAATATTAACCGTCTGGAGTTTTATTCTTTGCGATAATTTAGTCCAGACCACCACATTACAAGTAGGTCATCCGATGATTCGCCCACGTTAATAAATAATCACTTAAATATAATTATTGTAGATGCCCCACTTGGAACCCGATGCAGGAAGAATCGCTTTTTAGCTATAAAATTAAATGTACCGTCTAAATCCGGCGTGAGCGTGACAAAAAAAAATAATAAATCTCACTTTTGTACAGTGAATTTTTTATTAACATATTTATACATTTTTTATTAGACTCAGAAGGGTTTAAGGCCCACCTGGTGGAAAATGATAAGCTTTTTCCAAATAGGGTGGATGTTTAAGACCGGGCGAAGGTAGGGTAAATACTTTAACGGTTGTAGAAACAGGAAAATGTTCGCACAAGATTTTTCTTAACATTTCATATATATTTTGACCTACATATACATATAGATATAAAAATACGCAGTCTGCAAAAAAAAATATTACTACATAATTGAAATAGTTTTTTCGATATTTGTTTTTTATTTATTTCGTAGCAATTCATGTAAAAAAGGTTCAATTAAAAATGTATCAGTTTTTAATTTAAACTAATATTAGGTTTTTTTTTGATGGGTGAAAATGGAATGGTAACCCCGCCTGCGCTAACGGGATACGCTGGCGGAGCACCAGTGAAGGGTGATAGATGAGAATAAAAACAGGCCAGTTAGCTCATCATGATGAATTTATCAGGAATTAACCATGGTAGTTTCCAGGGGGAACCGCGAGGAGGTGGACCAGGTTGGGTATATTGCTAGCAATGGGATTCTCGGTCTCCATTACTAACAATCCCTTTCCCCCCCAACTAATATTAGTTATGATAATAATCTGACATTAGATTACATTTGATGGAGTGTTTCCATACATTTGTATCCAAAAAAAAGCAGGTTAACTTTTTCATACAATTTTGCGTGATAAATAGTTATGATTGATTCCTTTATAACTTCTATATTTATTTTACTTTGTCATTTCTGCATCTTTTTAATGCGTAAACACTCATATTATTTATTAATTAATACGACAAAATACATTTTATGCGTAAGTATATAGAATACTGATAAAAAAAAATTACCTAATTTGACTATTAGCTGATAAAAAGTTGACTCGTTTTTATGGCTCGATGCTCTATCTACATAATCTGAGGGTAAAGTATTAAATTAAATAAATAAATAAGAAAAATAAACTACTTAATAAGCACGTATTGGTCGTCAATATGATTTATAACAGGTGGCCGTGAGACAAAGTAAGAGACTCGACTGTTAAATTTCGCAAGAATCTATCAGTTTGTGGTTGCTTGATTAATTTTACACTGTCGTTCTATAACTTAATATAGGCACTGTATTTCATTAAACTATGATGAAAATAAACAAATGAGTATTTGTTCCGACTCTAGTCGACAGCCTACTAATGTCCAATAGTGGTCTAGTCATTCGTGTTTCTACCGTGAAGCAGTTGTGTTTGCGTGGCTGTGTTTCGATTTGAACGGTGGGATATGGCGTGAATTTACCGGGTACAGAGGAATAACACCTGAGTCCTCAGGAATGGCAACGCATGGGGGGTATTATGGACGAAACAGTATACTCTGTTATGTCCATGGTACTGTTCATGTCTATAGGCGACGGTTACCACTTTCCATCAGGTGGACCGTCAGCTTGTTTGCCATTCTAAGTTGTATAAAAAATTAATAAATAATTAAATCAGTAAAGAGGTAACTACTTTCTGGAGGGGGGAAAGGGATTTTTAGTAATGGAGACTAAGAATTCCATTCCTAGCAATATCCCCAACCAGGTCGACCTCCTCGCGGTTCCCTCTGGAAACTATCATGGCTAATTCCTGATGAATTCATAAGTGTGGGCTAACTGGCCTGTTTTCATTCTCATCTATCACCCTTCACTGGTGCTCCACCAGCGTATCCCGTTAGCGCAGGCGGGGTTACCTTACCATTTTCACGCATTAAAATAAAAACTACATTCTGGATATATATCAAATGATACATATTGACGCAAAGGGAACTGAGCTCCAGAATGTACCTACGGTCGACGACACAGCCGGGACTGGCCGTGATATTAGTTGGGCTCATGGTCTCTGGACCCGCCCACTCCCTTGTCATTGTTGATCTTGATTATTCCCAAATCTCTAACTAGAAGTGTTCGGAATGTGATTTGTAGTTGGCTATTTGTAAATGACCGCCACGCGTGATAGAAATGCGGAATTCGTTAGTTAAAAATCGCCGCATGGTTTTTTTACCGACTCCAGAAAAGGAGGTTATAAATTTAGTTGTATCGTAACGCTGGTTGGTTGTAAATGCCTCTACAAGTAAATAGTAAAATGTATGCACTAAATAAGCAGGTATATAAGTACTATTTACTTGTAAAGGCTCTTACATCGCGTAAGTCCCGATTGTGTATTTAAAAAAGGTATGTACAACGCAAAAGTTTAAAATTAACGGTTTTTTTTAGAGGATGATAATGAAATGGTAACCCCGCCTGCGCCAACGAAATACGCTGGCGGAGCACCAGTGATGGATGATAGGTGAAAATGAAAAGACAGGTCAGTTAGCCCATCGTGATGCATACACCTGGTATTCAGCACGATGGTTTCCAGGGGGGACCACGGGGAGGTCGACCTGACAGGGTATATTTCTAGCAATGGGACACCAGTCCCACGAAGGACTACCAAATCCTTATGACTAACAATCCCTTCCCCCCCAAAATTAACGGTTTTATTTCTTATGTTTGTTACTTCAGAACTCCATCTGTAGTAAATCGATTTAATTTTTTTTTTATTATCTTATATGTTTATAATATATAAATATATGTATATTATTACTTTTTATATTTTTTCAATCCAATAATGTACCGCCTACTTATTTCTCCGTTCGCCCAATGATTGACTGGTAGGGAACAATGTCCGGTACATGTGGTCCCGGCATAGAATAAGTCACCTCTATCTATCTCGTTGGTGTCGTGAAGCCGACTAAGAGACGCAGAGGGATAGGCAGCGGCGTCCTTCTTAAAACATCTCTAAAGCCGGACTGGTAAAACCCCTCAAAGGGAAGGCTTATGTTCAGCAGTGGACAGTTAAAGGCTGGTATGGTGATGATGAAATGTTCGGCCTCACTAATTTAATTATTAAACCTTAAAAGAACATAAAATTTATATTGACATATGACAACATATGAAGAAAGGGGGGAAAGGGATTGTTAGCAATGGAGTTTGAGAGCCCCATTGCTAGCAATATGCCTTATTAGGTCGACCTTGACGTGGTTCCCCCTGGAAACCATCGTGAACAATTCTTGTTGAATTCGTCACGATGGGCTAACTGACCTACTTCATCCTCACCTATCATCCTTCACTGGTGCCCCGCCGGTGTACACCGATAGCGCGGGTGGGGTTACCATTCCATTATCATCCATTAAAAAAAAATATATGAAGAAATCGTGTGACGTGTGTAAAATTACTACCCACGGGCAAGACACATTTTTTTACAACACACGGGGCAAACGAGCATGTGGCTCACCTGATGGTAAGTGACTACCGCCGATGATCATTCGCAACACCAACGGCATTGCAGGCGTGCTGCCGGCCTTTTAAAAAGGAATATGCTCTTTTCTTAAAAGTTATGTTGTTGTATCGGTTCGGAAATACTGCTGTTGGAAGTTGATTCCAAAGAGTGGTTGCGCGTGGAAGAAAGTGCCTTGAAAAACGCACGGTGGAGGACCGCCACTCGTCCAGATGTTTGGGATGAAACTTTAGTTTGTGGCGGGTTGTACGATGGTGAAAATCAGCAGCAGGTATCAACCCGAACAATTCTTCAGAGCACTCCTCATGATAAATTCGGTAGAAGATGCACAGAATTATGAAGCAGAAATTATGTGCATCATACACAGGCGAACAGGAATACATTGCTGTTTTGAAATAGAACGGGGAAATAAAAAAAAAATCTGTCTGTTTTGATTATTTAATTCACGAAACATCTGTTACATTAAATAACAGTCGTAAAAGTCGCAGGAGGTAAAACGATTCCATGTTACGAGCCGCGAGAGCGTATTGAAGATTTGTTTTGTACTATATACATCAAAACTTATAGGCCATCAAATGTGAGGATTTAAAGACGGCAAAAATAATAAATTACAGTTACATATTATTTGAATATTACCACATTATTACATATTTTTTTTATATACAACTTAGAATGGCAAACAAGCTGACGGCCCACCTGATGGAAAGTGGTAACCGCCGCCTAGAGACATGAGCAGTACCATGGACATAACAGAGTATACTGTTTATACGTTGCCATTCCTGAGGACTCAGGTGTTATTCCTCTGTGCCCAGTAAATTCACGCCATATCCCACACTTCAAACTGAAACACAGCCATGCAAACACAACTGCTTCACGATTATATGATACAGTTGAAAATTTAGACCATAAAATTGAAGATTTTGTTACGAATTTGATTGTAAATTTATTATTGGTACTCGTATTGAAAAAAAAACCCATCAAATTATAATTTGCATGTTTACGTATTGTATAAGAACTTTGTTATTACCTATTTAAAGTAAATAAAGTATTCCATTCCATCCCATTCCATCGCGTTCCATTCCATTCCATTCCATTTCATCGTATTCCATCCCATTCCATTCCATCCCATTCTATCTCATTTCAAGCCTATTGTAAACCTTCCCCTTGGGGTTCTGCCAGTACTTTCTACACTTGGTAGGCGGTTTGGCAACCGCATTTAGGCTTTGGAGATGTTTTAATAGGGACGCTGCTGCCCATTCCTCGCCCTTCCTAAGTCTCCTCCTACGACAGCCACGGGAAAGGAAGGTGTAGCCTATTCTATGCCGGGACCACACGGCAAATGAAGTATAAATGTAGATAATATTACATCAAGATTTTAAGTTATATCTTCTGAAATACTAGAAAAGCACATTTAATTCGGTATAATTGTTTTTGTTTGATGCCGTAGCTTCTATTAAAATCTCTGAAATACCTCCTTAATTTTCTTAAATGCGTCATCTAAAAATCCCTAATATATTTGTCTCTTAAATACCTCCTTAATTTTCTTAAATTCATTATCTAAAAATCCCTCATATATTTTTGTCTCTTAAATACCTCTTTAATTTTCTTAAATGCGTCATCTAAAAATCCCTCATATATATTTGTCTCTGAAATACTTCATTAATTTTCTTAAATGCGTCATCAATAACAATTGTATCATATTGTATGATATATTGTATTATAATTGCGTAATAAATTCTATTGTATGTATGTTATGTAATACATATTATATCAGTTTACGTCTCTACACCAACGCGACAGTTTACGGTCGAACTCGCTAATTTATTTTGTTGTTTGTGTAAATACCGACGGAAAAGATATCTTTATATTGCGATGGTATGTGTTGTATGTCTATATCGCCGCATTCCCCGTGGATTAGTAATTGGTGGGTTAAAATATCTCACACTATTTTGATTGGAACATTAACAAAAAATATTGTATGGATATATTTAAAAATATCTCTTACTATTATTCATTTTGTTTTAAATATTGTATTTGTTTTTTTATACAACTTAGAACGGCAAACAAGCCGACGGCCCACCTGATGGAAAGTGGTAACCGTCGCCTATAGACATGAGCAGTACCATGGACATAACAGAGTATACTGTTTTGTCCATGATACC
The DNA here is from genome assembly GCF_026898425.1 of Galleria mellonella. Lineage (NCBI taxonomy): Eukaryota > Metazoa > Arthropoda > Insecta > Lepidoptera > Pyralidae > Galleria > Galleria mellonella. The sequence goes on from NW_026442061.1 coordinate 4,066,741, forward strand.
CCCATGCGTTGCCATTCCTGAGGACTCAGGTGTTATTCCTGTGTACCCAGTAAATTCACGCCATATCCCACCGTTCAAACCGAAACACAGCCATGCAAACACACCTGCTTCACGATTGAAACACGAATGGGACAGAGGTACCCAAGCAATCGACTTTTGTACAAAGTTTCCCCCTATTAATAAATGGCGGGACTATTCAATAGTAAAAGAATATGTAAACGTTTTTGAATATATAAGTATTTTCGCCGTGTGTGCCCTGGCGTAGAATGGGTCGCTCCTGTCTTTCCCGTGGGTGTCGTAAGAGGCGACTAAGGGAGAGCGAGGGATGGGCAGCAGCGTCCCTCTTAAAACATCTCTAAAAGTCTAACTGCGATTGCCAACTCGCCTGCCAAGCGTGGTAACTCTTTGTAAAACTTCTCCTATGGGGAAGGCTTACGTCCAGCAGTGGACAGTTAAGTAAATTTTATGAATCCACCGGCCAGTCCGAAACGCAATTTTAACTGAGAAAAACGCGCAAGAAACTCACCCTATCTCGTTAAATCACAAGGGTTATTTACTAAGTAAGACGTAAGAAAGGTTTCCCCAAAAAATATAACGACATGGTACAGAGGAATGGCCAGAAACACCTAATAAAACATATAACAGCGGTGGACTGTTGCTCGAAGCAATAAATCTACATGCGTTCATCGCAGTGGCTGGCGCAATATCCGCGCTAACTTTTATTTCCACTTCCTGTTTATTCCATAACTGTTATTTATTGGTCCTGTTAAATATCTTACCAGTTTTAGAAGCTGGAGAATAACGGACAAAAAGCGAACGTAACAAGTTGCTTTTGCGGCAGAAATGTGGAGCGTGAGATGGAAATTGTCATGTTTGGAACAAATGTTTGAGAACATTCGCAAATTAACCAATTTTTTTTTTGGTAAAATAAAAAACTAAATATTTATGTAGTTATTTATTTTTTATTTTATATTTTATTGGACTATTTATAACATAATAAATGTAGTTAATTTTAATGAGAAGTGATATGTAAGGTAAGCTTATCGCTAAGCATTCTCTTCCATCCTTTGGGTAGAGGACACTGAAAAATAAGACAAGGGGTAGGTGGCGCACTTATATATACTATTATATTAAAACATATACACACATTTATTTTTAAACAACTAAGAATGGCAAACAAGCTGACGGCCCACCTGATGGAAAGTGGTAACCGTCGCTTATAGACATGAGCAGTACCATGGACATAACAGAGTATATATACTGTTTCGCCCATAATACCCCCCATGCGTTGCTATTCCTGAGGACTCAGGTGTTATTCCTCTGTACCCTGTAAGCAAGAAAAGAGAAAGTGTAGGGGAAAAGAAAACAGGGCGTAATAAGGTTTCTTAATAGTTGGAAACGCGTGACTCTCGTATTGCAGGCGGCCATACTCGTACGCTACGGTAACTGTTTACCGTCAGAGGGGCTGCTGCCATTTACTATACGTATGGTAGGCACCATTAGCAAAAATATCTCATTTACGGAATTGCGTTATATGGTGTTACGCTCGGCAAAATATGGGGAAATTAAGTGTTTTCTATCTTTTGTATTTTCTTTTTTTTTTTTTGTTAGTAATATTTTTAGTAACCCTGTTGTTGGAATTTGCAATCTTAATAAATAAAATGTAAGACAGATGTTAAAAAAAAAATATTGATATTAATAAAATTTGTAAGTATACCAACATGAAAGTTAAACGTGACTACTAAAGAAAAACTAAAATATAAACATCGGTTTAAAATTTATGAAAATAGCATCAATTATTAATGGTTATTGACTTCAGTTTTGATAATATCAGTTATTTTGATTTAAAAACTGAATTACTGAACCGATTTTGATAAAAATTTTTAGAGATCAATCTGTAAGTATTATTTCATACAAAAAAAAAAAATTCTAAATTCGTTTACAACCGACAGAGTTCTGAGGTAACGAACATAAAAAAATATACAACCGAATTGAAAATTTTCTTCTTTTTGAAGTCGACTGAAAATACAATCAAATTGAGACTCGCCTAGTTTTTGTATTCGTATAAAAATGTATAAAACGGTTCAAGATATCTTCAAGGCATTGGTAATATTAGTACTGCCCCGGTATCTATAGTCCTCAGGAATGGTAACGCATGGGGGGTATCATGGGCGAAACAGTATACTCTGTTATGTCCATGGTACTGCTCATGTCTATAGGCGACGGTTACCACTTTCCATCAGGTGGGCCGTCAGCTTGTTTGCCATTCTAAGTTGTTTTAAAAAAAACCCTAATCTCACTTTTATATTCGGTTATGAATTTTATTGCATAGAAAAGCTATTTTATTTTAATTTTACGAGCACAGAGCAGTGAATAGAATTGCAACGCGATCTATTTAAAGTACGAATTGGTGGATCACGCAATATTTGCGTGTGATGCGTGTGCGCACATTGTTCAGTTATTCACGTCTAATCTATCGTCAGGACTGTATTCCACTGAAAGATATTGTATTTAAATGTTATTAAAAATAGAAAAGAAGAATTTATGATTTATAAGAAACGAGAATTACCGGTAGTTATTTTGGTAAACTATAAGATATATATACATACATACATACATATCTGTCACGCCTGTCTTCCATTAGGGTAGGCAGAAACAATGGAACGCCAAATGCTTCGATTCAAACAAACCTCTTTCGCTTCTTCCACATTCATCAATCTTTTCATATACGCTCGCCGGTTACGGGTATATATTATATATATATATATATATTATATATATATATATATATATATATATATATATATATATATATATATATATATATATATATTTTGCAATGGACGCATGGCATTTTACGACCTTGTTATTGAGTAGGTTAGGATGGATCTATAAAAATAGGTATATTGTTATTTTTAATTGACCAAACAGATGGCGCTATGACAGTAGCGTATATAAACGACGTAGTTAAACCACCCACTGGTACAGATCTAAATAACTATAGATTAATATATTAAAGATACATTTTATCATTTCAGGTACAGTTTTTATTAATAAAATATGCAAGGTAATTTTATGAAAATACAAACAAGTTTTTTTTTATGCGTGAAAATGGCATGGTTTTCCCGCCTGCGCTATCGGTATACACTAGCGGGGTACCAGTGAGCAATGATAGGTGAGGATAAAAAGGCAGGTCAGTTAGTCCATTGTGACGAATTCAATGATAAATTGGTCACGATAGTTTCCAGGGGGAATCCCGTGGAGGTCGACCTGATAGGGTATATTGATAGCAATGGGGACTAAACTCCTCATTACTAACAATCCCTTCCCCACAATACAAGCAGGTTAGTTAGTTCATACTTACGAATTCCACAAGAATTAACCAAGATGGTTTCCAGGTAGAATCTCGTGGATCTCGACTTGATAGGATATATTGCTAGAAATATGGCTTAAAGACTGCATTACTAACAATCCCTTTCCCCCCTTCGTCACTCATTTTTTTCATAGGTTAAAATGGAATGATAACCCCACTTGCGCTATCAGTATACGCTGGCGGGGCACCTGTGAGGGATGATAGGTGAAAATGAAAACATGCCAATCAGCCTACCATAATGAATTCATCAGGAATTAACCATGATAGTTTCCCGGGAGAACCACGAGGAGGTCGACCTGGTTGGGTATATTGCTAGCAATGGGATTCTCAGTCTCCATTACTAACAATCCCTTTCCCCCAGGTCGACCTGGTTAGGTATATTGCTAGCAATAGGATTTTTAGTGTCCATTACTAATAATTCCTTTCCCCCCCACCACTCACACCCTACCAGCGTATACCGATATCGTAGGCGGGGTCACCGTTCTAATATCACCCATTTAAACTGTACTTCATCACAAGGGGATAAAATATATTTTTAGCACGCAGTTTTTCAATTTGACATCCTCTCTCCGCAAATAACACTATGTCTTTCCAGATTCACGTTAATAGAATCAATTTGCTATATACACTTAGTGTACAGTAGTCTCACTAATAATAAAATCAGCTGAAACCGTAAAGAGAGCGTTGACTTTGCAATCGACGTGTTTAACACGTGTATCTATGGTGGCCAACGTCGTAGTTACTTACACTCATGTTTAAAATAACGTAGTTCGTTGACAATACATTGCATAACTGAAATAACCACTAACACATAATATAGATAATCATTTTTGGCAGTGAGTTATTATGATGCCACGAACACAGGAAACTTCAGGGTTAAAATTAACGATTAAATGCGACGCAGAGAAAAGTGACTTTAAATTGAGAAAGCCTGTGCGTTCATAATTGTAAACATACTAGCTTTTACCTGCGGCTTCTTCCACGTTGGTATATCGTTGCTGGCCAAGATAAAAAGGTGCCTATGTCCTTCACCATCTCGTATTAATACGTGCAGACAATAATTGTGTAAACAGTAAAATAGGTAATTGGTGCATTCATGAGTGTAAGAATCGGTTGAAGGATTACGTAACATACCAGAGGGAGACTTTGTACAAAAGTCGATTGCTTGGGCACCTCTGTCCCATTCGTGTTTAAACCGTGAAGCATTTGTGTTTGCATGGCTGTGTTTCGGTTTGAAGGGTGAGATATGACAGTGAATTTACTGGGTATAGAGGAATAACACCTGAGCTCTCAGGAATGGCAACGCATGGGGGGGGGGGGGGTAATCGGTAGAAAAGACGCGAAGGGTGTATCGTATTCAAAACAGAATCAATAAGCTTTATCGTTTCAAAAAACAATGTGAAAATTATGATTTAATTCATTCAGACGCTTTTTCCTTTTTGGATGTTGTTCAAAAATTAATGCAGAGCAAAATTAAAAAAAAATAAGACGAATCTTCTTTTGGAATATATTAAAAAATAATAAAAAAATTATCAAAGTCCGAGTGAAATTCGAATCCCGAGGGATGTTTGTGTAACAAGGGGAGGTTTTGATGGAACAGGAGCTCGTCCACTAAAAATGAATTTTTGGTATATCCCACGGGAACGGGGAGAAGGTCTCGGCCGAGCGAATCTGTGAACATTCCTTTTAGTAATTATTATTTTTATTCGAGTGTCGAAAAATAAGGATTTGTTTAGGTATATGTATAAAAATATACAAATTTTTCTATGTTTTATAATAATAGTAAATACTTTTTTACCGTTTTATGACCGTGTAGTCTTGGCATAGAATAGGCCATCCCTTCCTTTCCCGTAGGTGTCGTAGAAGTCGACAAAGGGAGGGCGAGGGATGGACAGCAACGTCCCTCTTAAAACTAAAAACAAAGCCTAACTGTGGTTGCCAATCCGGCTCGAAGGATCAGAAAATGTATTTATATACCTTACTATGGTATGCAGGTTGTAGTGGATGTAAAGTTCAAAGGCACTTAATAATATTGAATATTTATTATTTTAAACTATATATAAAGAGACGACGTGTTCAGCTCAGTGACGGGAGCGAGAGAGATCGAACGAACGAGTCAGAATGAATGATCACTAAACACGTCTGCTAAGCGTGACAACTACTCTCCAAGGGTGAGGCATATCTTCAGCAGTGGACAGTGAAAGGCTGATGTGATGACGATGATGAAATCCTTTTTTTGGACGTGTTACACACAACCGTTTAGTGTCACACTAAACAGAGTAATATGTACTTAAATACTTTTCGATTCTCAATTAATTTGTATTTTTTTTTGTATGTTTTGTTTCCTAATAACTTTATCGGTTATTAAATGATTTAGAAAATTCTTATTTTCCATAATTTTTTTATGAATTATTTCATTACTATATTTTTTTTTTATACAACTTAGAATGGCAAACAAGCCGACGGTCCACCTGATGGAAAGTGGTAACCGTCGCCTATACACATGAGCAGTAGACATAACAGAGTACACTGTTTCGCCCATGATACCCCCCATGCGTTGCCATTCCTGAGGACTCAAGTGTTATTTCTCTGTACCCAGTAAATTCACGCCATATCCCACCCTTCAGACCGAAACACAGCCATGCAAACAACTGCTTCACGGTTGAAACACGAATGGGACAGAGGTACTCAAGCAATCGACTTTTGTACAAAGTCTCCCTCTGGTAAATCTGGTATCTTTTGTCTCACTCACTCACTCGTTCATTCATTTTTCTATGGATTTTCGAATCCACAATTTCAACTTGTTCGTACGATTTTGCAAATATTTTCTCTCATACACACGACATACATACGACACGACGCATGGTTTATACTTTGTGCTAACAATTAAAAACACAACATAATAAGAATTATCTAAATAGGTGCAGCCGCACTAAATTGAAGCCACTACATACTTTTTTATTTTTATTAGGGGGAAGGGATTGTTAGTAATGCGGATTACCAGTCCAATTGTTACCAATGGGGGGAAAGGGATTGTTAGCAATGGAGTTTGACAGCCCCATTGCTAGCAATATGCTCTATTAGGTCGACCTCCACATGGTTCCCCCTGGAAACCATCGTGAACAATTCTTATTGAATTCGTCACGATGGGCTAACTGACCTGCTTCATCCTCACCTGTCATCCTTCACTGGTGCCCCGCCGGTGTATACCGATAGTGCGGGTGGGGTTACCATTCCATATCACTCATTAAAAAAAAATTGTTACCAATATACCCTGTCAGGTCGACCTCCATGTAGTCCCCCCTGAAAACCATCATGGTGAATTCCATGTGTATTCATCACGATGGGCTAACTGACCTGCCTCTTCATTCTTATCTATCACCCTTCACTGGTGCCCCGCCAGCGTATACCGTTAGCGCAGGCGGGGTTACCATTCCTTTATCATCCATTTAAAATTAAATTGATTTTTATTTATATAGATGTGAAAGTTTGTTAAAATGTTGGATATTTGTGACTCGATCGACTCTGAACAGCTGAATCGATTTTAGTCAAATTTATACAGGTTCATAGATATAAGAGATATAATATTCTAGCTTAGGTAATATATATGATATTTTTATAATGATTCACGTGGACAAAGCCGCGGAAAACAGCTAGTATAGGCATAATTTCTAAATCTGTCGAATTGTTTACAAAACTCCATTCGCAATTAGAAAGCTAGGCTGGCCCTGTATAAATTACGCTATATGTTGTTTTTACGGATTCACCCGAGCAAAACCGCGATAAACGGCTACTGTCTAATAATTTTATTATAATTTTATAACACTTACCGCTATAATTGGCAAAAAAGAAAAAACAAAAGAACATCAAGCGAGCGTTGATAGTCCCTACGATTTATTAACGACACTGTTATCCGACCAATGAAGAGACAGCGTCTCTCTCGCGGAACCTTAAAAAATAAAGGCAACATCGTAAATAAGCGGCTAAAAAGAGTTAATGCACAGTTTATGAGTTTACAAACCAACTCGTGCACGTGAAATTTATCTGTTCTAAACCTTACGGTGCCGAATTAGAGTGTAAAATGTACCGATACGGTTCAAATGTTCACGCTAGTGGTGTTCGTCTATGTTTAGATTGTAATCATTTGGTGAAACCGGCTCGATCCGGTTCAGTCGGTCTCTACATACATGAGTAAGTAACTCTGCAGAACTAAAGCTGTATACAAGTTTTGTTTTCAAAAGTTCTTTATTTATCATAAGTGTTTACAAATAAAATAAATTCCAGTGTACGTAAGCCTAGAATTTACAATCGGCCATAAATCGTTTGGCGAGTAATATACACTGCTTCAAACATTTAAAATAGAGATACAAGTATCTATAATTCTACACAACATAAAAACTTACATCACATGATGTAACTTATTAATTATAATCATAAAATAAACACAAAATGCACATATTTGTAAATTATGCATTATAACAAAAATCATACAATTAATTTTAGGAGGGTAGTTTGAACCCAAATAGTACCAAGTTGGTAACATTAATATTAGTTATTACTATTAGCAAGCGGCAGGTATCAGCAATCGTGACTGTCGAGAGCTGTGCGAACAATAGAAATAGAAATGGTGCGTGCCATCTTAATCCTTACTTCAGTATGCAAAAAGAGTGATTACGGTCTGAAGTAAATTATTATTCGAAGTTTAGAAACCAGTGATGGGGCAATTTATATCTTTTATATTTATCGATAAAAGGTAAATTGCTGGTTCGTGTTATACAGATCCTATTAATTAGTGGATTATTGTGTTTTATATTCGATTTAAGATAAAATTTTTTGGATAAGTTATAAATAAATTGTCTAATAGTAGGAAAACTAATTCGGGAGTGGAGCGTAATTAAATTAGTATAATATGGTGTATTAAAAGCCTGTTTAAGGACTTTATTTTGAACAGTTTGTAACTTTTCTATATTAGAAACACTAGTATTACATCATACCGGGCAAGCATAAGTTATACAGGGTCGAATTAAAGTTGAATATATATGTAATTTAGTGTGAGGGCTTAGAGGTGACCTACGTTTTAAAACACGATTCAATGCATTAATAGCTGTAAATCCTTTGATACGTAAATCATGAATATGATCATTCCAATTTAATTTCTTTGTTAATTTTAAGCCTAGATATTTAACTGAAGAACTCCAAGGAATATCGATACCATTTATATTTAGTTGTCTTTTAGGAATTGTCTGTCTTCTTGTAAATAATATTACTTCTGTTTTAGAAGCATTAATTTTGAGTTTCCAAGTTTTGAAAAATGTAATGAGGAGATCGACTGAGAGTTGAAGTCTACTAATAACTAAGTCAAGGTCCCGGTCGGATGTAAATGAAACAGTATCATCAGCATAACAAGCTAAATTTGTACGCGTTTGTATGGGAATATCGTTTAAAAATAACCATGGATGAATGAATGATGATGGAAAGTAATTATTTTGAGTATAATAAAGAAAAAAGTAAGAAATTAAATATTCTGTCACAATATTTAAATATATGGCTGCGACTACAACTGAACCGGCGTATACTAGTTGTTACCATGGCTGTGCATATGTCAACTTATAGCGTGCAAACCTACAGCGGGACATTTGTTTACAGTTTGACCTCTGTAAAGGCACTCGTGTAGTGATCTGTAGTGTATCGTAATGTAAAGTAAGTTGGTGCAGTATTTTTCATTGGGTTCCGTACGCACTCGTTTAACACGCGTGATTGCCAATGTAATTTGGCAATCGCAATAATAATTCTAACGCGTACTTCTTAGAATTGGTTGGTTTATTGTTGCGTACACTAACGTAAGTATTCGTGCTGGGGGAAAAAGCGATTGTTAGTAATGGAGACTAAGAATCTCATTGCTAGAAATATACCCAGCCAGGTCGACCTCTTCGCGGTTCTCCCTGGAAACTATCATGATTTTTTTTTTGGTGGGTGAAAATGGTATGCTAACCCCACCTGCGCTAACGGGATACGCTGGCGGAGCACCAGTGAAGGATGATAGATGAGAATGAAAACAGGCCAGTTAGCACATCATGATGAATTCATCAGGAATTAACCACGATAGTTTCCAGGGGGAACCGCGAGGAGGTCGCCCTAATAAGGCATATTGCTAGCAATGGGGCTGTCAAACTCCATTGCTAACAATCCCTTTCCCCCCTTTTTAGTTTGCTTATCCTTCGAGCTATACCAGTTACTTTGGTTCTTCTCGGATATCCTTATTTTAAATTCTATTATTCGAAGAAATTCCAAGCATAGGCCTTTCCATAGCTCGTTAAGTCTTTTGAATTTTCTGCATACGGCCAACCGTGTGGGATCAATTTAATTTTTTCCATTTCGTTGTAAACATATATCGTAAGGTTCTGGCATAGAATAGATTATCCCGTCTTTTTCCATAGGTGTCGTAAGAAGCGACTAAGAGAGGGCGAGGGATGGACAGCAGCGTCCCTCTTAAAACATCTTTAAAGCCTGACTGCGGTTGCCAATCCGTCTGCCAAGCGTAGCAATTACTGCCTTTTGCCAGTAGTACGAGGCCTCTCCCGTAAGAGGGGTTTTTCCCTCTTATGGGAGAGGCCTATGTTCAGTCGTGGATGGTTAAAGGCTGACATAATAAAGTAGTAAATATAAGGACCTATTCGATTCTAGTATTATAAAGCTATACGATTCCAAACTGATATAGGTCATATTTTCCATAGAAATTCCCATGACACCCTCATGGGAGTTTCTATATACGGGTTCACAAAATGGCGGGAAATATTATCGAAATGTCATTAGATTGTCTTCATGTAGACAGGAGTCTATTATGTAGTCACAATTCGTGCGTTACATTAACGTCAAAATATTAAATTTATAGGAACGATTTAACATGTCATAATGAACGTTAACGTCAGTGGGGCCCTGTAAATATTTCTTCGAGGTATAGATAATATTCATGTGTACACTCGACCGCGGAAAATGTAAACGATTTTAATGAATATTTCCTATCCAAAATAATTTGGAACGTCTGTATACTTACGTAAGAAACTAATTCATGCAACACATCTTAGAGGACATCGCCCTGTTAAGTGTAACTGCAGTCTTACACTACATTTGACTGTACTAGGTCGCCATTTAAAAACTTTTCTTCAGCAGTCTTTATCAATTCCTTAAGCTGCGTAAGATTACGACGACAAATATTTTATAAACAAAAAAAATAAATAAAAAAAAATTTACAACTCAAATTAAATATAGAGAAATTCGAATTAGAGAAGTGGGGGAAAGGGATTGTTAGTAATGGAGACTGAGAATCCCATTGCTAGCAATATACCCAACCAGGTCGACCTCCTCGCGGTTCCCCCTGGAAACTATCATGGTTAATTCCTGTTTCATCATGATGGGCTAACTGGCCTGTTTTCATTCTCATCTATCACCCTTCACTGGTGCTCCGCCAGCGTATCCTGTTAGCGCAGGCGGGGCTATCATACCATTTTCATCCATCAATAAAAAAAAAGAAAAGAATTAGAGAAGTGAACTAAAATAAAAAATAAAAAAAAACAGCGGAATTTGTGGCTTAATATCAAGTGCCAATGACTCTAGTATTATAATTAAATACAAATATATGAGCAGAGACTACCGCAACTATTGTATATCAACAAACGTTGGTCTTCTTAATTTCTTGTCACACGTCCAATGCCACTGCGCTAGTGGATCGTAGCCTATTCATTTATCAACTCTTTTACGCACATACAGACACGTGTATCGCAAAAAATGTTTGTCATTTAACAAAGATATATACCCCACGAAAAAAACCAGGGTTAATGTCACTTCTAGTGAATCGGACGCTTTTATTAATCTGTGGATTTTTCCTATTCCAATTTCAAATTGTTTCTCTTTACTTTCTTTTTTTTTTTAATTTCACTGACCTAGAAGCAAAATACGTTTAGCTGATCTATATAATTTAAGCTTAAAAGTAATTTAAATGTTTTAAAATTAATAAAATATAAATATTGTCTCATTTAATTAATCAGTGTCAATATACAATCCATTTTAAAACAATCCTAAATGGAAAGGTTGGTGGCAGTTATAAACCGGTTTGGATTATTTTTTACTAAAAAGGATATACTTGCAAATAAGTTAGGGAGACTTTGTACAAAGGTCGATTGGTTGAGTACCGCTGTCCCATTCGTGTATCAACCGTGAAGCAGTTGTGTTTGCATGGCTGTGTTTCGGTTTGAAGGGTGGGATATGGCAGTGAATTTACAGGGTACAGAGGAATAACATTTGAGTCCTCAGGAATGGTAACGCATGGGGGGTATCATGGGCGAAACAGTATACTCTGTTATGTCCATGGTACTGCTCATGTCTATAGGCGACGGTTATCACTTTCCATCAGGTGGACCGTCAGCTTGTTTGCCATTTTAAGTTGAATAAATAAAAAAAATATCAAAATCGGTTTAGCAATTTAGTTTTTTAATCAAAATAAGTATAATAATAATTCTATTCGTGTTTCAACCGTAAAGCAGTTGTGTTTGCATGGCTGTGTTTCGGTTTTAAGGGTGGGATATGGCGTGAATTTACAGGGCACAGAGGAATAACACCTGAGTCCTCAGGAATGGCAACGCATGGGAGGTATCATGGGCAAAACAGTATACTTTGTTACGTCCATGGTCCAAAAGTCTGGTTACACTGCAATGTGTATAATTATATTTTATTATCCTTGTATTCTAAATAAAAATAATAAAGTAAATTAGACTGAAGATACAAATTTAAACATTTTTGAGAGCAACACAAACGTAATGTATGAAAGTATGAGCAAAGCCTATTACTCACTAAACGATTACTTGAATGACGAGTGTGCATGGCAATAGTTGTTCATGCACTGAATTTTCATTTAATGTTAGACATAGACACCTATATAAATATACATTGTAAATAAACTGGCTTTTAAAAAAAAGTAATTCAATTGAGTTTCTTGCCAGTTCTTCTCAGTTGGATCTATATACCGAACTGGACGGTAGGGAAAAAAATAAAATTATAATGTAAAAATTTGACGTTCATAAGCGGCTAAAATGTCCTACATGAATAAATGATTTTTGAATTTGAATTTGAATTTGAATTTGAAAATTAAAAGTAAATCGTTGGTTATGTGTAGACTCTTGGGTGCACAGATAACATCTCGAATGTGGACCACGTGTAAAATTAATTTACCGAATCAAATTTTTTAATGATACCATAAGCGTAGGTGGGCGTAACACTTTACACGAGGTTTGCTTTCTGCAACAAAACTATGGACTGTATAGTTTTTTTTTCCATGGGTGATAATGGAATCGTAACCCTGTCTGCGCTGCCGGTATACACTGAGGGGATCAGTGAGGGATGATAGGTGAGGAGGAAAACAGGCCAGTTAGCCCATCATGATGAATTCATCAGGAATTAACCATGATAGTTTCCAAGGGGAACCGCGAGGTGGTCGAGCTGGTTGGGTATATTGCTAGCAACCTGATAGAGCTGTTAGAACACGTTACTAACAACCCCCCCCCCTTCCCTTCAAAAAATCGATCGACCTGGTATATTGCTAGCAATGGGATCCTCAGTCTCCATTACTAACAATCCCTTTCCCCCCGCGTGGTAACTATTGGGAAAATCTTCTTGTAGGGGAGGTTACTGGATATATATATATATGTATATATATATATATATATATATATATATATATATATATATATATATATATATATATATATATATATATATATATATATATATATATATATATATATATATATATATATATATATATATATATATATATATATATATATATATATATATTTATTAATATCAAGATTATTATTGTTCACCCCTTTTACGACCTTTAAAATATCCACTTACATAATTGTGGTGAAATTAAATGGGTTAACAACAGTGTGTGCACGATTTACGTAAAATGGGCATGTCCATAATTACTTTGAAAGCATTGGGTGTGCCATAAATGTTCGAATTTTATTTTATTTGCTATTACATCAGGGTTACATGGTTTTCACCTGGCTTCCAGTAATGAGGGGCGGTTTAAAGTTTTTTATAGGATACTGCTGAATATTTGTCACAAAGTCTATTTTTTTTTTATAATTTTTATAAAAAAAAAAACTCAATAATAATGACCGAAATAGTAGTAATTAAAATAAGCGTTCGATTAATTAATTGATTTTTTATTTTTTCCTCTAAGATTTATTATCGAGTCTCAAAAACAGGTTTACTTTTTCTCAGCTAATTTCCCAATTTTCTGATTTGTTTTTTTTTTTATTAATGTTCTATCTATTTACGTACACAATGTATTTTGATGAATCTATATTTAATTATTTAATAAATAAAATTTGTGTTTACGCATTAAAAAGATGCAGAAATTAATAAGACAAAATAAATATAAAAGGTATAAAGGAATCACTCGTAACTATTTATCTGGTAAAATTGTATGAAAAAAGTTAACCCACTTTTCTCGAAGCATTTGTATGGAGATTCGATCTATATAATTTAAGGTATCATTATTGAAAATCGACAGAGTTTTGTTTAGTTATGGTTGAAAATGGAATGGTAATCCCGCCTGTGCTGTATACGCTGACGGCATGAGTGATGGTAGGTGAGGATGAAGCAGGTCAGTGACGAATTTCACAAGAATTAACCAAGTTATTTTTCCAGGAGGAACCAGGGGGAACCTACAACACTAGTAGTATGTGGGAATTAAATAGTTTACATAATAATAAATAATTATAGATTATTTTTCACAAAAAACCCAATTTCAGTTGTGACAAAATCAGTTGTTTTGATTTAAAAACTAAACTACTGTACCGATTTTGATAAAATTTCTACAGGATCAATTGGTAAATATATCCTTTCTGATAAAAAAATAATTTTCCAAATCGGTTTAAAACTGACAGAGTTATGAAGTAACAGACATAGAAAAAAAATACAACCGAATTTAAAATCCCCTTTTTAAAGTTGATTAATTATGATAAATGAATGTAACGTTTACGAATTGATAAAATTTTAAATTACTCAACTTTAGAAATTATTGCGTCATTTTAAGTAACTTTCGAAAGGAATTTCTCCTTTTATCTATATTTTTTTTTTGAGTAAATGGCCACGTTATGGTAATGAAATTATATGATGTAAAAGCATGGAACCATAGTTCGCAGGACATCATTCATTTAACAATCGCATTAGGGTTTGCCACGGACGTCACAGTATATCTTCCAGCAGCAGTATTTCCGAACCGATACGACAACATAACCTTCAAGAAAAGAGTATATTCCTTTTTAAAAAGCCGGCAGCACACCTGCAATGCCGCTGGTGTTGTGGGTGATCATAGGCGGCTTACCATCAGGAGAGCCACATAATCGTTTGCCCCCAGCGTTGTAAAAAAAAAATGTATATACACTATGGTCCATGGTTCACGTTTATAGGCGGCCATACTAAGTATAGAATAAAAGAATTAAAAAATCATATAATTTAGGTTCCGGAATCAAATTCGTATAGAAACCAAAACACTAATACAAGAAATGCTATCTGGGTCGTTTCAGATGATCACTCCGCTACATTGAACTTTTAATATTAATCTATAAGCCCAAGAAGCCTGTTTAAAATTAATATAACTAGATAAATATTTAAACAAATTCTCTCCATTTAATGGCATATTTAATATTCCATCTGTGCACGCACAGACCGACTGGCCGACGACTTGAAATATTAATAACGACGTCGGAACACCCAGCGGATACTCTTGTTTTGTAATTAACGTTATGTTACAGAAATGCATATTTAAACGCACTTCCTAACGCTTTTACAGTCGGTAAAATAACGTTGGAATATTAGGCAATACTATATATTTTTTTATGCAACGCAGAATGGCAAACAAGCTGACGGCCCACCTGATGGAAAGTGGTAACCGTCGCCTATAGACATGAACAGTACCATGCGTTGCCATTTTTGAGGACTCAGGTGTTATTCCTCTCTACCCTGTAAATTCACTGCCATATCCCACACTTCAAACCGAAACACAGCCATGTAAACACAACTGCTTCACGGTAGAAACGCGACTGGGACAAAGGTGCACAAGCAAACGAATTTTTTACAAAGTCTACCTCTGGTATGGTTTTTCGAATACACGTAATTCGATTATCAAGCGGATGAAGTAACGAGCATAGCTAGTATCAGTAATATAATACAAACATTATATATGAGAATACGCCAATAACCAACACGGAAAAGGGGTTACTCATGGCTACACAACCCCCTTAATGGCACTTCGGTGTACCATTTTTGGGGTATTGCATCACCTGCAACGTGATCTTAATTAATGTATTTGTTTTTACGATGTATTATTTCTATTATTATAGGCATGCAAGGGAAAATTATGTAGGTAAATAAAAATATTTTTAACTACATGTTTCTATGAGTTTTTTATGCAACTTAGATTGGCAAACAAACGGGGGGAGGAGGAGGGATTGTTAGTAATGGAGTTTGACAGCCCCATACGAGTATGCTTTATTAGGTCGACCTCTATGTGGTTCCCTCTGCAAACCATCGTGAACAATTCTTGTTGAATTCGTCGCGGCGAGCTAACTGACCTACTTCATCCTCACCTATCATCCTTCACTGGTGCCCCGCCGGTGTATATCGATAGCGCAGGTGGGGTTACCATTCCATTATCATTTATTAAAAAAAATGGCAAACAAACACACGCCCTGCCTGATAGAAAGTAACCGTCGCCTATAGATATGCGACCCCCATGCGTTGCCATTCCTGAGAACTCAGGTGTTATTCCTCTGTACCCTGTAAATTCACTGCCATATCTCACCCTTCAAACTGAAACACACAGCCATGCAAACACAACTGCTTCACGGTAGAAACACGAATGGAGCAGAGGTGCCCAAGCAAACGACTTTTGTACAAAGTCTCCCTCTGGTAACTTTGTTTGAATCGAAATTGTATGGGTACTAATTTGACACATAATAAACTGTTTGTTTAACGATTGTACCGCCATAGTGGCTGGAACGTGTATAATTAACTCCGAATTGAGGCTTTCGCGCATTTAATTAGATAAACATATACCTGTCGCAAGGCAAACGTTAATTCTGAATTGATTTAAACCGTAATTAGTGTATTTGAAAAGCAATTATCAAGTTGCAAATTAGCAAGCGGCCACACCCCCCCTCCCTTCCCGCCCCGTTTGCGTCACATTCAGTATTGTTTTTATCTCGGGAGAGTTCAATTTCACGTGTCTCCAAATAAACAAAATTGCAGATGCGTTTGTTTCTATATGTTTACTTCTAAATCACATATCGGATTTTGATATATTTTTATTTTTAGTTTTTTTTTGCTACACAGGGGGCAAACGAGCATCGGCTCACCTGATGGTAAGTGACTACCGCCGCCAATGATTACGTACAACACCAGAGGCTTTGCAGGTGTGCTGCCGGCCTTTTAAAAAGGAATATGCTCTTTTCTTGAAGGTTATGTTGTCGTATCGGTTCGGAAATACTGCAGCTGGAAGTTGATTCCAAAGAGTGCGTGGACGAAAGTTACATTGTTTTTTTTTTTTACAGAAGGTTTGTATGTACAATTTGCGAAGTACGTATACTTTCAAATAAAATTAGTCGACATATAAAATAAATATGAAAATATTAGTAAAAAATGAAAATTATGTTTTTATATTATTGCTGTGTGGTTCCAGCATAGAATAGGCCACCTATTCCTTTTCCGTGGGTGCTGTAAGAGGCGACTAAGGGACAGCAAGGGATGGGCAGCAGTGTCCCGCTTAAAATATCTTCAAAGCCCAACTGCAGTTGTCAATCCGCCTGCCAAGCGTGAAAACTTCTAGCAAAACTCCCCTTATGAGGAAGGTTCAGCAGTGGACAGTAAATGGCTGAAATAATAATAATAAAAAAGTATTTCTTGTAATTTTTTGTATTTTTTTTTAATAATTTTACTATTTTTTTGTAATCTTTTGGAGGAAATAATAAAGAGTATCTATATTTTCATCTATTACTATTGTATTTCTCTTTCTCTTTTTTTCTTGGTTCAACCGTGAAGCAGTTGTGTTTGCATGGCTGTGTTTCGGTTTGAAGGGTGGGATATGGCGTGAATTTACAGGGTACAGAGGAATAACACCTGAGTCCTCAGGAATGGCAACGCATGGGCGAAACAGTACAGTCTGTTATGTCCATGGTACTGCTCATGTCTATAGGCGACGGTTACCACTTTCCATCAGGTGGGCCGTCAGCTTGTTTGCCATTCTAAGTTGTATAAAAAAAAACGTTTATTTGCTATAAAAACGTTATTTTATTGTGGAAATTTCACTGATTTATGCTATAGCTGTGTATACTATTTATATGTTTTGGGTATTGTATGTTTCTCTATTAAACTTAAATAATAATAAAATAAAAATAAAATTTCTATACAATCAAGGATATATATATATATATATATATATATATATATATATATATATATATATAAATTTTTGACAGCTAATTGGTAAAAAATTAGCTGACTCGTTTTTTTTATCAGTGTTCTATATACTTATGCACATCATGTATCTTGACGTATCTATATTTAATTATTTAATAAATAAAACAAAATAAATATAGAAGTTACAAAGGAGCCCTTAAATATTTAATAAAATAAAAATAAAATTTCTATACAATCGAGGATATATATATAAACGTATTGGCAACAAATATACATATATTGAATATGGCTTTTGTGGTGAATGGAACGCTCCACATGCCTATATTTCGCCGCGTCTAATTATTATAATGAAATATTTATAAATCCAACACCGTGCCGCCTTCACTCGGATTAATTCGGTTTGTTATTGGTATTTTCCATTGTATTGATACATACATACATACATACTTGAGTATATAATATTAATAGATGTATTAATAATATAGATTATTAGATAATATTAGATTTAGCGTGTGGTCCCGGCATAGAATAGACCACCCCTTCCTTTCCCGTGGGTGTCGTAACAAGAGACTAAGGGAGGGCGAGGGACGGTCAGCAGCGTCCATTTTAAAACATCTGCAAAGCCTAATTGCGGTTGCTAATCCGTCTGCCAAGCGTGGCAACTACTGGCAACGTCCTCCCCCCCATGGGGGAGGCTTATGCAAAGCAATGGACAGTTAAAGGCTGATTTGATGATTAGATACACCATAATACCATTATAAATCGACGCTCTTGACTTAGGTACAGGGACGTCGACTCCGTGGTAGCTCATTGTCATATTCCACCCTTCAAACCGAAAGACAGCGGGGGGAAGGGATTGTTAGTAATGGGGATGTTAGTGCCCATTGGTATATACCCTACCAGGTGGATCTCCACGCGATTCCCCCTGGAAACCATCGTGACTAATTTATCGTTGAATTCGTCACGATGGGCTAACTGATCTACTTTTTCATCTTTACCAATCATCCCTCATTGGTGCCCCGGCGGCGGAATCATGATTCCATTATCATCTAATAAAAAAATAAAACCGAAAGACAGCCATGCAAACACAACTGCACTTCACGGCATAAACACGAATGGGACAGAGGTACCCAAGCACACGACTTTTATAAAAAGTCTCCTTTTGGTTAAATTTCCGTTAAAATCATGATATTTCACTGTTTAAAACAGTTCACAGAAATTAAACAATCTTGCTAAAATTAAATAGTTTATGTAACTCAGAGAGGCAAACGAAAGCTAGTCCTAGAAATAAAACCATAAACACTTTGGTTAGCAACAGTGTTCTTCTGCGCGGGCGCATTGCGAATCTGGGTCAGATCGATGACCCGCGCGTAGCCGAGCACGCCCGACAGTGGCCGAATGCATCCGAATCTTTTTTATCTATCGGTTGTTGATAGTTGGAGATTCAATTATTTAATGCACAAATTTTGTTTAACATCTGAATCTATGTGAAATTTGTTTTTTAATACCTGTTAAAGTAGATACTAGGTTTTTTTAATAAATGAATATGGAATGGTCACCTTGTCGGCGCTATTAATTTCCACTGATGGAGTACTAGTTAAGGATAACAGGAGAAGGTGAAGTTAGGTTAGTTGGCCCGTTGTGTTAAATTTAACAGGAATTAATTACCCTAATTTGCATGAAAGACTTGTATGTTTTGCATGTATGTTATACTATATCTCCAATATTGTCCATAAAATCTAAAATATATCTATATAAAATATATATAATATCTATACATTTTTTTATACAACTTAGAATGGCAAACAAGCTGACGGCCCACCTAATGGAAAGTGGTAACCGTCGCCTATAGACATAAGCAGTACCATGGACATAACAGAGTATACTGTCTCGCCCATGATACCCTCCATGCGTTGCCATTCCTGAGGATTCAAGTGCTATTCCTCTGTACCCTGTAAATTCACGCTATATCTCACCCTTCAAACCGAAACACAGCCATGCAAACACAACTGCTTCACGGTTGAAACACGAATAGGACAGAGGTGCCCAAGCAATCGACTTTTGTACAAAGTCTCCCTCTGGTAATCTGGAATTATTTCGAAGTTTACCAATAACAAAATACAAATTTAACCTTTAAATAAACTAACGGCAGTACCAAAATGCCAGCCCGTATCGTTGTGACAGACAGATGGACGGGCGTCCGTGTTCATAGACATCTGTCCAAACACTCTCAATTTATTATTTACAGCGTAAATCGTCGGTATGTTTCTGTAACATTAAATTATATTTAGATCATCATGGAGTTCTGTTTTCTTTTTTTTTTTTTTAATAAAATCATGTTACTATATACATTTTGATGGTTACGTCCTCTATTTAGTAGTTCATATAACATCGTTACCTTCAAGAAAAGAGCATATTCCTTTTTAAAAGATCGGCATGGAACTTGCAATGCCTCTGGTGTTATGGGTGATTACTGGAAGCGGTAGTCACTTACCATCAGATGAGCTGTATGCTCGTTGCCCCCTGTTTTATAAAAAACTTCCAGCAGCAGTATTTCCGAACCGATACGACGTCGTTACCTTCAAGAAAAAAACATATTCCTTTTTAAAAGATCGGCATGGAACCTGCAATGCCTCTGGTGTTGTGGGTGATCATGGGCGGCGGTACTGACTTACCATTAGGTGACTTCTCTGTCTGAGACGAGTCACTTTTCTCTGCGTCGCAATAAATAGTTACGTTAATCATTAATTTTAACCCTGAAACTTCCTGTGACTACCGATAGTTATGTTTTTCTTTATTTTGTTTCTCCAATAGTACTCGTTTTAGTTTATATTTGAAGAGCTAGGACCAGATGGAGACTTTGTACAAAAGTCGATTGCTTGGATACCTCTGTCCTATTCGTGTTTCTACCGTGAAGCAGTTATGTTTGCATGACTGTGTTTCGGTTTGAAGGGTGGGATATGGCGTGAATTTACAGGGTACAGAGGAATAACACCTGAGTCCTCAGGAATGCCAACGCATGGGGGGTATCATGGGCGAAACAGTATACTCTGTTATTCTCCATGGTACTTTTTTTTAATGAGTAATAATGGAATGGTAACCCCGCCTGCGCTATCGGAATACGCTGGCGGGGCACCAGTGAAGGGTGATAGGTAAGGATGAAGCAGGTTAGTTGGCCCATCGTGACGAATTCAACAAGAATTGTTCATGATGGTTTCCAGGGAGAACCACGTGGAGGTCGACCTAATATATATATTGGGCATATTGCTAGCAATGGAGCTAACAAACCCCATTGCTAACAATCCCTTTCCCCCCGTCCATGGTACTGCTCATGTTCATAGGCGACTTTTACCACTTTCCATCAGGTGGGCCGTCAGCTTGTTTGCCATTCTGTAGTATAAAAAAATATCCTCGTGGCAGGAGGTCGATCGTTTCAAATTTTAGCCGCGGAGAACTTAAAGTTTCCTCTGGTTGCCGACTTCCTATGGATAGATAATCCCTGTCATCTGTCATTTCCGGGGTCACTCCTCTTTTATATATATCATATTTAACACAGCCCCTATTTTTCTTCGGTCATTCCCTTCTTCCACTTTCAATGTCCACTTTCATCACCATCATTATATCAGCTTTTAACTGTTCATTGCTGAACATAAGCCTCTCCCTTGGGGAGTTTTGCCAAAAGTCGTCATTCGTGGCAGGCGGATTAGTAACCGCAGTTAAGCTTTAGAGTTGTTTAAAGAGGAACGCTGCTGCCTATCTCTCGCCCTCCCTTAGTCGGTTCTTACGACACTCACGGGAAAGGAAGGGGTGGCCTATTCTATGCTGGGACCACGCGGTTTTTGTGTGTCATATAAAAATAACATGAGTAAGCGTCACTAGTGGATTATGCAAACAAACATTGTGGCAACTTTCTTATTATTATATTGTTATTGCACTGATCGGTATAATTAAAGTTAAAAAGTGGAAGCGCCCAAGCTGGCGCCAACTCACTTTCTAATATCGACTGACGCCGATGGACTGTCATACGCAAAAGTTTTTGATACAACATTATTATATATATATATAAGTAGGTAGGTATTATATGTATTTATAGCGTATATATTTATGGAATATTTTATTATATATTCTAATATTTTATTTAACTGTATATTTGTTTTTGTATTAATAGTTGTAGCACTTCAGCGTCTTCAGCTGCCCGCTAACGAAATGTTTTCTAACTGCATTGGGTAGACTGGAAGAGATCTCTGTCAGAGATAAGTCCACGCTTGCTCACAACATTTATAAATACATTATTTTATATGTAACTTACAAGTGCAATAAAGGATATATTTTTATTAATTTTATTTTATTTAAAAGATATACGCAAACAGGTTACAATCAATAACATTATAAACATTTAGTTTGAACTATATTGAGATCCAGATAGGTATACATACAGCATGGTTAAAATACTTAGTTAGTAAACAATGTTAAATTATAAATTATATAAAGAAAGCATATGAATGTGGTAAATAACAATGAAGTACATGCAATAAACAAAAAAATATGTTCTAAATTTAGAACGAATTCTTATTATTGGTATATATATATATATATATATATATATATATATATATATATATATATATATATATATATATATATATATATATATATATATATATATATATATATATATATATATATATATATACCAATAATAAGAATTCGTTCTAAATTTAGAACGAATTCTAAATTCAGATCAACATGTATTTTGTTTATATGTAAATTGAAAAGAGTCGACGCTAAGTTTCTTGTGGTTTCTTCTTAGTTCTTAGCTGATAACAATATTCCAAACTCAGCAGCGAAATCATACTTTTTACAAGATTTCATAAAAAAAAAAGACTATTCGAATAAAAATTATTTCTATATCATTCTATAGCCGAGTAGATTCTTTTTTTAATCATAAAGAAATACGATGAATTCAAATTCTATTAAAAATCAATAAAATTCCATTGATTGCCAAAAAGAAGCATTAAAATCGATTTAGAATACGATAGTTTTAAAAATAAACTATTAATATTCCATCTTCTTTCGGAAGCTGCTTACAAACATAGAAAGAAAATGCCGGAGCTATCCTTGATGGATTTATTTAAAAAAAAAAAACTTTTTTAATAAATCCATGCCACCGCTTTTGTGCGTGACTGTGCTTGTCATTGTGGCACAAGTGTTGTGAGCGCCTAGCAACACCGGTTTCGTAGCTACAGCGAGATCAAACAGTTCGACACGCACACTGCATATTAGAGGGCCAGCTCGCCTTTCTGTACCTACTGCTGGTTATCTGTTGTTTACGACTAAGTTACGACCTCCTTCATGTAAGCACAGTATAAAGAACACTTTATGCAACACGAATAGCGAATCAGCTGACGGCCTCGCCTGATGGAAAGTAGACATGGTCATCAGTAGACAGTATCTTAGTAATATAATAAAATTGTAATCAGATAATGGTTTTGTGGTCCCGGCATAGAATAGGCTACCCCTTCCTTTCCCGTGAATGTCGTAAGGGAAGCTTTTTTTTTAGACAAATTGGAATTTAGTGGTAACCGTCGCCTATAGACATGAGCAGTACCGTGGACATAACAGAGTATACTGTTTCGCCCATGATACCCCCATGCGTTGCCATTCCTGAGGACTCAGGTGTTATTCCTCTGTACCGAGTAAATTCACGCCATTTTTTACTTAAGTAGGTTGTGTACTAAACTGTATACATATGTTACTATAGTTTTTATTACCAGAAGGAAACTCTTTAATTTTCCGTGATTAAAAGTATCTAAAATGTTAACAGAGGATGTAAGGTAATCGCATGCAAAGTTCCATTTAAATCGGTCCAACAGTTTCAGAGATTAGCCCGTACAAACAAACAAACAGAGAAACAAAAAAAAATTGAATAAAAATCTGGATGCGGAAACATATCTAGATTTTTTCACTTCTAACATCCCTCTGACTCGGTTTTTAGCGTTTTTTTTTCTATGTACAGACATTCGACCTGTACAGTATTATTATATGTATAAATATATAAAATTCGGGCTGGTCGCTCGAAACTGGGTCAACTGACAGTGGTGGCGATTGCATTAGCGTTACAATATGTCATCGGAAAGTAATCGTAAACATCGCGTGATTGAAACTGTGACATTTTAGATGTGACAGCTTTGACGGGGAGCATTCGTCAGGTCGGATATTGAAATTGTATTACGAACTTCATAATAAAAACAATGAACACTATGTCGATGTATATATACATACATGGATTTCGCTAAAACCTTATGGCAGTCAGCCTATGGAGATGGTCTGTATTAAGCCGTGGATCGATAACCGCTGGCAATGATGAAAATGATAATCGCTACAGCATTACATTTCGCAAAAAAAATTACTTATATCGGTGCTTCCATTGTGAACATACACAATACACACGCACACACACACACACACACACACACACACACACAGACACACGCACGCACGCGTGCGCACGCGTGCGCACGCACGTACACACACGCACGCACGCACGCGCGCGCACACACACACACACACACACACACACACACACACACACACACACACACGCGCGCACACGCACACGCACACGCACACGCACACGCACACGCACACGCACACTCACGCACGCATGCACACATTAAGAAATTTTTACCCTACACTTGACGAACCTTTTTTGTAGAGTATAGTAAAATGTCTTGATGATTACTTATGAAGTACTCTCTTCTTATATGATTACATTGTAAGCAAAGTGGTTGACACCAATAGAATAGGAACTTTAGTTAGAAGCTAGAAATGTAATCAGTAATTATTACTCGTATAGTTTATTTGACAAACGACTGAGCGGCGAGTTAGTTTGGACTTCCAAACTTGTTGTTACTTTCATAGTGAAATTTATTGTTTTTATATGGACATAAATATCGTTATGTGTGTGTACAGAATGGGCTACAGTCTGTTTATATACCTTCACGTTAGAGGGCGACTTTGTACTACTTTGGTACCACTGTCCTATTCATGTTTCTGCTGTGAAGCAGTTATGCTTGCATGTAAGCGGAATACGGCTGTGAAGTTATAAGGAAGGGATGGCCAATTCCATGCCGGGACCACACGGAAATGTATACTTACTAATATCTCCCTGCCGAGGTTTTCCCAAGAGCCTACAGCATGGGGTTCTTCAAAAGGGGGGTAAAGAGGTTTTTTCAGGGTCGGCAACGCGCGCGTAAAACTTCTGGTATTGCAGGCGTTCATAGGCTACGGTAACCGCTTACCATCAGGTGGGCCGTATGCTTGTTTGCCACCCCAGTGGTATAAAAAAAATTATGTATAATTATTATATTAGTAAAAATGTAATTAAATTAAATTTCTTTATTTGCAACATTGTGTTAAATATTTTTTATAAATAAAAACAAAATATCAAAAAATATAATAAAACAGAAAAAAAATATGAAGCCACAAAATAACCAATAATAATTGTTAAAAAATACAAAATTATTTTTAAGTTTACGTAATATGAACATACATTTTGACCTTCCAGATCGGAGTTTTAAGTTGGCGCCTCTCAGTCGCCATTCTTTTAACATAATTTATGTGTTATATTTGGCGATAACCGTAAGCATGGTAGTTTGAATTAACGAGGCACTAACGAAGTTGTCGGTTCGGTTCTCGGTTGACTCAATTTAGGAAAGGATCTTTCTCTTCTTCCTTATTTTTCAAACTGGCCTGTTTTCATTCTCATCTATCACCCTTCACTGGTGCTTTACCAGCGTATCCCGTTAGCGCAGGCGGGATTACCATACCATTTTCACCCATAAAAAAAACCCTTGAATTTTGTCTCGGGTATCGATACCGGAATTTTTAATCAGACAGCGAAATATACAAGGGTGGCAAGCAGGTACCTCCCAAATCTTTTTAATGGTAAGTGGCCAAAACAATTTTTGAATGTGTAAAGTGAGAAAATTTATATTAGTTGAGCATTACCAACCCCAATGACAGGGGGGGAGGGATCGTCAGTAAGAGAGTGCTACGACCTCATTATTAGCAATATATAGCAATTCAGGTCGGCCTTCAACCGATTACCCTTTGAAACCATAGTGGTTAATTCTTGAAAAATTCTTCACAATATGCTACCAGACCTGTTTTCATGCTTATCAAATTATTCCTCACTGGTGCCTTGCCAGCGCAAACCGATAGCGCAAGCGAGGTTACCATTCTATTAAAAAAAAAAAATTGCCGTGTTGTTTCGGCATAGAATAGGCCATCCCTTTCTTTCCCATGAGTGTCGTAAAAGGAGACTAAGGAAAGGCGAGGGATGAGCAGCAGCGTCTCTCTTAAAACATCTCCAAAACCTAATTGCGGTTGACAATCCCCTGCCAAGGGTGGCTACTATGGGCAAAACCCTCCAAGGGGAGGCTTATGTTCAGCAGTGGACAGTTAAGGGCGGATATTTTTTTTTATACAACTTAGAATAGAAAACAAGCTGACGGCCCACCTGATGGAAAGTGGTAACCGTCGCCTATAGACATGAACAGTACCATGGACATAACAGAGTACCTATACTGTTTCGCCCATGATAACCCCCATGCGTTGCTATTTCTGAGGACTCAGGTGTTATTCCTCTGTACCCAGTAAATTCACGCCATATCCCACCCTCCAAACCGAAACACAGCCATGCAAACACAACTGCTTCACGGTTGAAACACGCATGAGACAGAGGTACCCAAGCAATCGAATTTTGTACAAAGTCTCCCTCTGGTATGATATGATGATAAAAAAAAAATCAAACCAAAAGACTTGGATGTGATAATGTAACATGATTTCTCAAACCGATCTACGTTACGTTTATAAATTGTAGAATTTGTATGATAAATCTGCTATTCTTTCTAAGTGCTCTTTGAGTAAATTGTATTGACGGATACAATAGGCTGCCAATTTATTCGAGGGGTGAGTTCGAGAGTTATATATGTTATAAACCAAGATTTTGAGGGTTGAGTGGATGCGATATATTTGAATATAGTGACGATCAGAAATGCGTTGCAGGGTGTCAGTGGATGCAGGTGGCTCAGGACCGTTCTTTATGGCAGTCTATGGGGGAGGCCTATGTCCAGCAGTGGACGGATGATGGCTGAAACACAAGTGAGTTGATATGGTTCCGTCAAGGCAGAAACACGACTTGTACGGATGTATCCAGGCAATACGACTTTTGTACAAAAGCTCTCTCCTATAAAACCGTGACGGTAGAATCGTACGATATCGTGCCGTGCTACGATAAATTATAAAAGTGGTTTTTTTTCTGATTGACGGTAATGGAATAACAACCCCGCACGCGCTATCGGTATACACTGGCTAGGCACCCGTGAGGGATGACAGGTACGAATGAAAAGGCACGTCAGTTAGCCCACCGTGATGAATACACCTAGAATTCAGCACGATGGTTTCCAGTGGAGACCACGTGGAAGTCGACCTGAAAAGGTATTTTTTAATGGGTGATAATGAAATGGTAACCCCGCCTGCGCTATCGGTGTACGCTAGAGCACCAGTGAGGGATTGTAGGTATAGGCCAGTTGACAATCTCCTCTAGATTTAACCATGATGGTTTCTAGGGGGAACTGCTGAAGCTGCACTGATAAAGCTAGAAGCGGATAGAAATTGAAAGCGGATATCCGAAGACATGACACGAAGCACGTTACATGAGGCAAAGTTTCGATTTTCGGGTTAAATTATTGAGTTATTTGAAATTATTTAAATTTCTTCTTTTAATTCGTTTCCTCTTGTCGGTACAACTAATTCATGCATCTTCTTCCAGCCAGCTCTATCCCAGGCCATATCCTTGACTTCCCTATACGATATGATACCTAGTGTTTCTTTTATCTGTCCCATGTAGGAATTCCTCGGTCTTCCCCTTCTTCTTTTGCCCTCTATTTTTCCTTCTAGTATGCTCTTTAGAAAATCGTCACGTCGTATAAATTGGGCCAGAATGTTCACTGACTGGAGCAAACTGCAGTATATGCTGCTGTCCACCCTTTATAGTACATGTGTATCAAGTTTCATAGTAGTTGATTAAGCCGTTAAGGCGTTAAAAGGTAACAAACAAACAAACAAACATTTCATGTTTCTAATATTAGTAAGGGTTTTTCTTTATACTATTTACTAAAAATAATAAACAGCGGTTAATATTTGCATCAAATAGTGATCTATCAGATGCAAGTGCAATTGCATAGAGATATAAACAACATCATGGACATCACAGTATACACTGTGTCGCCCATGATATCCCTCACGCCACTTGATGTCGTTTAAAAATAAATACAATGATGTAATATGCTTACTTGTAAGAAGCATTGAGTGGCATTTGTTTTTATTTCGGTTACTTAACAGTACAATAACTTTGTGCATGTCGACAACATTACATAATATATATTTCTGAACTAGTGCAAAAAACAAAATGGCTACCTATTAATATGCCATATGAATCTTACATTTTTCACATTGGGGTAGGTTCACTACAGATACGGGTCGATGACTTCGAATTGAACACACCACTACCTAACGTCACTTACATAAGTACAAATTAATTAATAACCCTCAATACCGATATACAGTTCTTAATACCTACACATAGAGTTTATATTTGGACGAAACTCATTTATCGAATAGTAAGAGAAAGGTTGCTGCATTTATAAATCGAATGCAACATTCGCTAGTGTGAGTGCAACTCGACAGAGAATAATAGTGTTGGGAAATGATTGCGAAATGCTTTGTCGAAACGATTAATAGTACGTTGTGTATCAATTCGATTTGGGCATAATAATTTGCTTTGCTATTACAAATCAAAGGTCAGTGTTACGTTAATAAAGTATAATTGGTTTGTTTCTATAATAGATTTTATTGGTTTAATGAGATGTCCATATTTGGTTTTATTGTTCAGATAAAGACAACCGAAATGGTGAATGCGGTCATTGTCATGACTTTATTGTCAGATAATATTATTTAAATGATTAATATTTTTAATATTACTTATAAGTATATTAAAGTTGGTTATTTTTTTCTTTATCTTCTTATAATATTATGTAGTAATTAGTAGTAATAGAATATAATTAAATAAAACGATAAAATGACTGATGTCTGTGAATAATTTGAAATTACAAAGGGGTCAGTTATGAGATACTGTTATCTAAACTTATTATAGAATTATAATTTTTATTTGATAGTTTCGAAAAACTATTATGGTATCGTGTATTGAAAATTAAATGTATGTTCTGATGCGATTTATTAAAAAAACATAGTTTATAATGTTCTATACAAAAATTTATAAATTGAAATTTAATTTCCGAGATAGAATATGGTGCGTCAAAATAGACTCCATTTGTCTATAAATATTTTCATTTAATCCAGTCTACTATTTTAACGACCGCACTGTTTCTTTAAGCAAGAAAACTTAAGAGAAGTTACGCATGGGGGGTATCATGGACAAAACAGTATATTCTGTTATGTCCATGGTACTGCTCATATGTATAGGCGACGGTTACCATTTTCTATTAGGTGGGCCGTCAGCTTGTTTGCCATTCTAAGTTGCATAAAAAAGCTACTTATCAAGATTTAGATAAGATACTGCTGAGTAGGATTCTACAAAAAGGGCATAGAAATGTTTCGACAGTACATTTTATACAGTCACGTGACTGTGAACAATTAAGAAGACCTCCTATTATCGATATCGGCAACGAATATCCAGGTTGCAAATTCCACCACTAAACTCGGGCGCTGCTCCCACACACACATAGAAATGGTTCGCTTGGCAACCGAAGTGAAGGCAGAAAGATCTACTACATTGGTCTCCCACTACCACCATTTGCTGCTTTGCTGTAACGCGATTATTTACACCAGCAACATAATCATTGCTTGTCTTCTTTATTTCTTAATCTCAATATGTAAAAAGAAAAGTTGCAATGGATAGTGCGTGTTTCGGATTAGCAGGAAGGTCAAATTAGGTGCAGCATCAGGTTGAACAGTTCATAGAACCACTTCCAGTTTCTAGGTTGGTTGCCAGTACTTTATCGAGGGCCAGTAAAAACTTGATGTTTGGAGTAGTTAACTTACGATGTAGGTATTGACGATAGAGGCTTTAATGGGATTCTGAAGTCATTAATGTCATGTGTTACAGTAAAAATGATTGACAGATCGATACACATTCGAAGCAGCCGGAGTCTAGGATTATGGAATTTTGCAAAAAGGTTCTTTATGTAACGTAAGTATTATAAATTGATATAGATTAAAAATTGTTTTTTGAATTTTTATTTTAGTGTATTTTGGGAACAATCGAATTAATAAATTCACAATATATCTATTGAACAGTGGAGATATTTTTTTTTTAATTTTAAATCTCTCTCGGGTACAAATTTATTATAACATTATATGATGACGAAATACATTATGATTATTATTATGTACAATGGATTGTGCTCAGAGGAATTGTTCAATATGATGCCCACGGCCACTTCTATCATCGTACGGCTCGCCATCGACAGGGAGTTCATCCTCATGTCCTACAGCCTCAATGGTCGCGTACTGCGCGGTTTCAGAGACGGTTCCTCCCACGAACACTCAGGTTGTGGAATGAGCTCCCTGCCGAAGTTTTCCCAAGAGACTACAGCATGGGGTTCTTCAAAAGGGGGTAAAGAGGTTTCTTCAGGGTCGGCAACGCGCGCGTAATTCCGCGGGTATTGGAGGTGTTAATTGGCTTAGGTAACCACTTACCATCATGTGGGCCGTATGCTTGATTGCCACCTCAGTGGTATAAAAAAAGATGCTCATGGCACCTATTAGTATCGTGCGTTGTAATTGACTTAAGGTTGCATGGTAGAATTCGAAATGTAGATACCTGCAGAAGAACCCGAGTGATTGACATAGTAAGAAGGATAGGCAAGCCATAATGGCAATAATCTGAAATGAACTCGAAGATTGCTGTGTAACAACTAAATGGAGCGACGGCTTCAAATTCATTGCGGGGAGTCAGTGGACGTAGGTGGCTCGGGATCATTCTTTATGGTACTTTATGGGGGACGCCAATGGTCAACAAAGACCAATTAATGGCTGATATGATGATGAATTGATTTAAGGTATTGATTAATTCAATTTTTTTTACACCACTAATGTGGCAATCAAGCATACGTCCCACCAGATGGTAAGTACCGTAGCCTATGAACGCCTGCAATACCAGAAGTATTACATATAATATAAAGTTTATAATATAGGACTTGATTTAAGTAATACTTAAAAAAAAAACAGTATTAACACAAATTTATAATTGCAAAATCAACTTTTGAAAAAAAATCGTATGTATTTTTTGCCCGTTGTTCTCAGCTGAAGTTGATAAAAAAAAAAAACTATTCAAAAATACTTATAACTAAGTTTATTTCAATAAAAAAATATTTTAAATTTAAAAATTACACTGCCGTATCATCTATTCAAGTTAAAAATCATGTAAACACAACTGCTTCGCGATAGAAAGACGGTTGGTAAAAAAGCACCAATGCACACGACTCGAGTGATCATTTTTTCCGGCCTGTGAAGAGTTCGGAATGTCATTATCATTGAAGAGATGCCCCCAAGAAAGTTGACGGCAGCGGTTGGAATCATTTACGAAGTCATTATATACTGTAATGAGTTTGTTGGGGACATTTGAAGATTCACAATTTACGTGCTATAAAGTGTGACGATGGTAAACGGTCTTGCACTCGTGTTGAGCAACTGTGTTTTTTTCCGGGTTGAAATTAGGACGGTAGTGTGGTTACGAGCCTAATATAATAGGCGTTACACCCATTCATGCATGGGGGGAAGGGATTGTTAGTAATGCGGATTATCAGTCCTATTGCTAGCAATATACCCTATCAGGTCGACCTCCATGTGCTCCCCCCTGGAAACTATCGTGCTGAATTCCAAATTTATTCATCACGATGAGCTAAATGACCTGCCCTTTCATTCTCATTTATCATCCCTCACTGGTACCGCGCCAGCGTATACCGATAGCGCAGGGTTGCCATTGCATTATCATCAATTAAAAAAAAACATTCGGAGCGTTAATTGTCCATAGTTTCCCCCATAATGAGAGTTTTGCCAGTACTTGCCACGCTTGGCAGACGGGTTGGCAACCGCAGTTTGGCTTTTGGAGATGTTTTAAGAGGGACGCTGCTGTCCATCCTTCTTCAGGGTTGGCAATGCGCGCGTAATACCCCCGGTATTACAGGCATTCATAGGCTACGGTAACTGCTTACCATTAGGTGAGCTGTCTGCTTGTTTGGCACCTCAGTGGTACGAAAAAAAATTATCAAAACCTCATTTTAAAGGGTTTTTTTCTGCCTTTGTTCTTTCAATTATAATTTAGCCTATTAATAGTGTTGTGATTAATTGACTTTGTATAATCATTTATAAATTGGTTTTACAGATTTTATTTCGAAAATTTCGAAATAAAAGCTTCCTTAGCTTTTTATTAGCTTCAATTCTAATAAACATGAGTGCAAATAGATGATTTAGGTAAATATTTCAAACTTTAAAAGGTAATTTTAATGGCGTATATATATCGAATATGAAAGATATGGGAAAACTCTGTTTTCAATCACAGACCATTGCCCGTCCCCTAAAACAATAGTGAAGGCATGGTGTGTATTTTATGAGCTGGTAAATTGTTCTCCCTCCGCCTTTATCCAGTTTCAAACCCCGTTTGTTTAGATTCGCTCTATACTTATTGGAGTTGAGTTTATCGCGTGATATCCTTTAGGATTACTCGTACATACCTGCTTATCGAATTATAATATTTTTGTTCGGGATTTTAATTCTTTATTTCTCTAGCGTTAAGTTTGATTGATTGTTCAATTGTGTTTTTTTTTAAAGGTTTTTTCGTTAAGCAATAACTTTTTTTTATACAAATTAGAATGGCAAAAAAGCTGACGGTCCACCTGATGGAAAGTGGTAACCGTCGCCTATAGACATGAGCAGTAACATGGACGTAACAGAGTATACTGTTTCGCCCATGATACCCCACATGCGTTGCCATTCCTGATGACTCAGATGTTATTCCTCTGTACCCAGTAAATTCACGCCATATCCCACCCTTCAAACCGAAACACAGCCATGCAAATACAACTGCTTCATGGTTGAAACACGAATGGGACAGAGGTACTCAAGCAATCGACTTTTGTACAAAGTCTCCCTCTGGTAATCTTATAGATATCCGATTGGTATTTCTTTCCAGTCACCATAACTTCAAAATGCTAGAACAGATTTAGACATACAGGGCGTCATCAGATTCCTTACATTATCCCGAATAACATTGGCTATATCTTTTTGATAATAGTTCGTTCTTAGCAGGGCAATCGTATTTTTTAATTTGCAAAACACGTATGGGACTAAAGTGCCCATGCACACATCTTTTTAACCGACTTTTAAAAGAAGAAAATTTTTTAATTCGGTTTTATTTATTGTATGTTAACTCATAACTCCGTTATTTCTAAACCGATTTGAAAAAAATCTTACACCATATTTATCTGAATGAACATGCTTACAGATTAGTTCAAACAAAATTTAATCAAAATTAGTTTAATAGTTTAGTTTTTAGATTAAAATAACTGGTTTTATCAGAATCGAAGTTGTTTTTTTATGGGACACAATCTTTAATCATGTACAAAGTCGACTACCTGTCTCACTCCTGTTTGTACTTGTACTCGTATTGTCGTCAATCAGTTGGTCAGCGCAACATTTATATCTGTTTAAGTTAAAATAAAAAAAGTTTATCCCGCATTATGGTTACCATAAGATCCAGTTTTCAACTATTCTAATAGAATCAAACATCAGCCCGCTGCACCATAATAATCATACGGCGTACGTACATAATATTTAAATGCATAATATGCTACTGTATATGTACAGTGCAGGTGTCACATTGTCCTGCCATGACCCGGCTATTCTATATGCATCGTGAGCGATTCCTGTACACCTTCGTACTGGTAATATGATTGTCGACACTTGTAATAAAGTATTTTCTTATTCAATTCCGAAGAAAGTTGAGTATTGTTTTTGGGAAGCGCGCACGCATGTTCTGTGCGTACGCATGTGCCAACGTTCGTGCTTGTGTGGGCGTGCGTGCGTACGTGCGTGCGTGCGTGCATGCGAGCGTGTGTATGTGTGTGTGAGAGAGATTGTGTATTAGTCTATGTGTGTGTAATTTTTACTATATTTAATATTCTTTCGATAAAGTCTTTTTTAAAGTGAAACTGAAAAGTTTCCCAAAAGAAATAAGGATTAAAAAAAAAACGAGTGTAGGTATAAGTAATATGGTATTAATATAGAAGTGGGATAACATAAGACTAAACTACTCTCATTAAAAAAAATATCTTCAAAATCAATGTCATTAGCAATCTTTAACTCAACTTGCCATTTATGCGCTGAGAAAAAAAGAAATCATTTGTTTCTACGTATATAAATAAAATAACAATATAATATCGACACGATTTAATCGTCGGTGGTTATGCGCAGGCGCACGTGCTGCCCTCTGCGGCCGCGCACGTGACCCGCAAGAAAATATCCAGTGAACTTTCTCAATGTTTATTGCTGGAGTTTAAGTCCTATCTCTTGATGCGTTATTTTCTTTTCTTTTTTATTGTTGAATACAAAATATGGCGTACTGTTATAGTACTGTTCATGTCTACAGGCGACAGTTGCCACTTTCCATCATGTGGGCCGTCAGCTTGATTGCCATTCTAAGTTGCATAAAAAACCCTCCCTGGCAACTATCTGGTGCTTAATTCTTGTGGAATTCATTAGGATAGTCTAGCTGATCTGCCTTTATTCTTGCCTGTTATCTCTCACTGGTGGCTCGCCAACGTACACTGGTAGGTAAGTTTTGGAATATTTCACAACTAATATGTGAAATATCATATGCCACGCTAAATCATATGTCACTTCTGTTACGTCGCTCCATATAGAGTGCTACAAATCACTTTTAATTCAATAGCAGATTGTCGTTGTGTTCGAATTTATTTGTAAGATAACAGTGAAATGAAATCGCAGCAGAGAGCCAAATATAGAGTGAGCGAATAGAGACTTTATCACAATGCGTTAAAGTCGCTTTTTGCTCTTTCGTACCATAAAAATCATATTTCACACTCAATAGAAAATAGCAGTTAGCTAAATCATTGCTAGCGAAAATCACTCTCCGTGATTTGTCACAGGTGATAGCACTGTTATTAAAAATAATAATATCACAATATGATAATGAATTAATTCATGATAATTCCATTTTCAACCATTAAAAAAGTACGAGCTTTGTTCAATTAGTTAACATAGCGTTGTGTAATATATATACTACTGTAAAAATATATCTATCTATCTATCATAATCACGTTTCGCTCAGCATTAAAAATCTAGGCATAAATTTAAAATTGTGTTCTCGAATGTTCGTTATTTTTTTTTTAATTTTTAAACGTTTAGAGGATACATGTTGTCAAATGGAAACAAACTACAGTAATATTTAAATTAATAATCATATTTATATAATCTGCCGATGACCTTAGCAACGCCCACTGTCTCTGCCAAACGGCACGTGTAAATTTTTATTTCTAAACTGTGCATTGACTAGAAATAAAGAATCATGTTGTAGCTTTTTAATAGCTATCCATATAGAAAAATAAGGACGATAAGGATAGGAAGGTGATGATGATCAAGACGATGATGATGAATGTAGCTATTTAATCATTTTTAGTTACAAAGTACGGCTCACCTGATGGAAGAAGTGGTAACCGTGTTTTTTTTTAATGGATGATAATGGAACGGTAACCCCGCTTGCGCTATCGGTATACACTGGCAGGGCACCAGTGAGAGATGATAGGTGATAATGAAAAGGCAGGTCAGTTAGCCCATCTTGATGAATACACCTGGAATTTAGTACGATGGTTTCCAGGGGGGCACGTGGAGGTCGACCTGACAGGGTATATTGCTAGCAATGGGATTGGTATACCGCATTACCAACAATCCCCCCCCCCCACCCCACCCCCGGGTAACTGTAGTTTATAGACATAAACATAGGCATACGTGATATTATTGAAATATCGAGATTGATATTAAAATAGGTATTGTTTTTTTTTATACAACTTAGAATGGCAAACAAGCTGACGGCCCACCTGATGGAAAGTGGTAACCGTCGCCTATAGACATGAGCAGTACCATGGACATAACAGAGTATACTGTCTCGCCCATGATACCCCTCATGCGTTGCCATTCCTGAGGACTCAGGTGTTATTCCTCTGTACCCTGTAAATTCACGCCATATCCCACCCTTCAAGCCGAAACACAGCCATGCAAACACAACTGTTTCACGGTTGAAACACGAATGGGCCAGAGGTACCCAAGCAATCAACTTTTGTACAAAGTCTCCCTCTGTTTGATATTGATAATCCGATATTTTGTGAGGAAAATATCAATATTTTAATATATTATTATTTTTAACACTAAAATTTGGCGTAGAAACAGTACATTCACTACATTACACTGTGACGCCAATAGAGCCGTAGGGCTATGTCAATGCGTATGTACTATTAAAAAAAAATGTGAGAGATCTTACACAACTGATTAATATCAATGACCTCCGCCATGCTGGTGTGCTGGACACGTTTTACGTAACTGTGGTCCCGTGTTCAATTCTCGATTGTGACAATTGATATACTAGTTCGTGGCGCCAGAAAGTTCGTTGTTTATTCTCTTACAATATAGGGTATCCTAGTATAGTTAACTGGAGTGATGGCACCAAGTGGCAACATAGAAACAAAACAAACTCACTTTCACATGTATAATTATTCAAACTGTTTATAATGGGGAGAAAGGGATTATTAGTAATGAAGACTGAGAATCCTATTGCTAGCAATATAGCCAACCAGGTCGACTTCCTTGCGGTTCTCCCTGGAAAATATCATGGTTAATTCCTGATGAATTCATCATGATGGGCTAACTGGCCTGTTTTCATTCTCATCTATCACACTTCACTGGTGCTCCGCCAGCGTATCCCATTAGCGCAGGCCATTTTTACTCATCAAAAAAAAAAACTGTTTATAATTGCTCCTCTCCATCCAAAGGTTGCCTGGAAGAGATCGCTCTTAGCGATAAGGTCGCCCATTGTTTTCTCACTGTGATTATTTCTTGTAATTGTTTATATTTATAATAAGTTTACTATTGTAATCTTTTAGAGGAAACAATAAAGAGTATCTATGTATCTATCTATTCATCACATGCCGAACCTAAGCCGCCTTCAAAAGGGGTTTCTACCAGTAATGTGATCCACAATTTAAGCTATCCTAATTAAATAAGGAATACTACTAAGCTTTCTTTAATGGGTCAAAATGAATTAGTGGCCTCGCTGTACGCCGACTGCTGCCCGCATTGTACGCCGACTTCTCTCCCTGGGACCCTGAACCCCGGCCGACTGTGCTTCCGCCAGGGGCCATGTCCTCTCCTTAAGAGGGGAGATGTGAATTTTCTAGAAATAAAAATAAATATCATATTGCTCATATCCATATCCGATAACTTACTTCAATAAAGCTGTCAGTTTGTTATTACATTGCATAAAAAAATAGATTAAGAATAATTTATATTAGCGTTGAAATTAATTATAGCGTTTGAATAAATAATTTTAAAAATAACAAATTACAATAGGTTTATTATTTCACTAAAGATAAGATAATTTTACATTTAACTCAAATAAAAAGTTATATATATATATATATATATATATATATATATATATATTAATTTCTAATTAACACAGGAACTGACATTCTGGTAAACATATTTATCCTGTAAAACACTGTAAACAGTAAATTGTGAATAATAAATTACAATATTAAATGTTATTACAGAAGTCAACAGGTTCGGTAATAATATTGTATGGCTGATAGTTTATTTAAAATGTATCTAATCAAAATTTAATACAGGACAAGCGAGATGAAGTGGGGCGGGGGGGAGGGAGGAGAACGATTCGTGAATGGTGGGATAATATTTTGGATAACCCCCACTAGATGCAATGGCGACCTCAAATACATTGCAGGGAGTCTGGTGCAGGTGGTTCGGAACTGTTTCTCATGGCAGTTTATGGGGAGGCTTATGTTCAGCAGTGAATAGTGAAAGGCTGATAAGCTGATGATAAAAACTAAATATTAATTTAGTTTTCAATATATTAATATATTGCAATAAAATTGATCACTATAGATTTCATGAAATATCTGGAAAAACCATAAGAACACCGAATTTCTTCTATTGAAATAAAGTATGCTATTTTTTGTTCGCAGGAAGTTGAAATTGGAATAATAAACTCCACCTGCATTATCAGCATACGATGATAGGGTACCAGCGAGTCATCAATCACTAGGTCAGCCATGAGGATGAAATCAAGTTAGCTGACGCAGTACGATGAAATCACCGCAAATTACGCCCCTTTCCAGGGGACTGCTGGGAGATCGATCTGGATATTGCTAGCAATGGGTACAAAAAAATGAAAAAAGAAAAAGAGATTACTAGTTGTACAATGCAAAATTTAAAACATAGCAATCCAAGAAGAGAAAAGAACGAAAAATCCTATACTAAGGCCTTATGGCTAGCGTATTAACAACACGTTAATATATTCGCCTCATGGAAAGACTCATTTCCATAGGTGGGACGTTTTTTATTTCTTACAATATATATCTGAGTCCTCAGGAATGGCAACGCATGGACGTATCATGGTATCGTATCATGGGCGAAACAGTATACTCTGTTATGTCCATGGTACTGCTCATGTCTATAGGCGACGGTTACCACTTTCCATCAGGTGGGCCGTCAGCTTGTTTGCCATTCTAAGTTGTATAAAAAAAAAAAAAACATACAGAGAATTCCTAATCAGGTAATGTATATGGGACATAAGAAAAACGCAAAAACTGATTCTAGTTCCGCTTTCGCGATATTGATCTCACTGAAATGATCTCGAGAGACAACCCTGCGCGTAGGGCTGTGAGAACAATCCATCACTGTGCGGTTAATGCGGACTCGGTAGACAGACGGAGTGCTGTGTTTTGCCACCGGGCCGTATCAATAACGCCCGCCAGCCTCGCTGTCACACCGGGAGGGTTGGTGCTCGTTTATTATGTAGGATGTTTCTAATGCGATAGGCTTTTCAGTGGCTTTCGGCAACTGGATGTACGACGCTCAATCGAGTATACTGGCAGTGGTTTATAAAAAAGTGTAGGTACACTTTGGACTAAAATGTTTTTGGGTTAAAATTTTACATTTGGGAGGAGATCACTTTAAAAAGATTGGTAGAACGATTTCTGGCCAACTAGCCGCTTGTGGATGGATTGTAAAATCAAATAAAAAAAAAATGAAAGACGACATGGCCACTAGTGAGATAACTGTAAATATAGATGAATGAAAAAAGAAAACATGTTACGTCGACCACAAATGGATATAGGGAAAGGGCGGAAAGAAGTAAAAGTACAGATGGTACATTCGCCTTTGATGAGAGAAGTTATGAAAGTGCATGAAGTAAGAGTTGCATATAAGGACAGGTGTTTGATACTGGATTCTCTCTGCCTATCCTACAAAGGCCTTACGTGGAAATAGATAGGTAAAAGAAAAATGTTCACACCTATATACCCTGATGTCGTAATCAGAAGCAATTGTCGATTGTTATCGACGAAATGCCCACATTTCGCTAAATACATTAGTATCAAACTTGTCGTGTGGTCCCGGCTTATAATGGGCTACCCCTACCTTTCCCGTCGGTGTTGTGATAGGGAACTAAGGGAACTTAATGGTTGAGGGATGAGCAGCAGCGCCCCACTTAAAAAACCACTATTTTTTTTTATACCACTTAAAATGGCAAACAAGCTGACGGTCCACCTGATGGAAAGTGGTAACCGTCGCCTATAGACATGAGCAGTAGCATGGATATAACAGAGTATACTGTTTCGCCCATAATACCCCCCATGCGTTGCCATTCCTGAGGACTCAGGTGTTATTCCTCTGTACCCTGTAAATTCACGTCATATCCTACTCTTCAAACCGAAACACAGCCATGCAAACACAACTGCTTCACGGTAGAAACACTGCGGCTGCTAACCCGACTGTCAAGCGTGCCAACTACTGGCAAAATTCTCCCTTTACGGAAGAGGTCCATGTGCAGTGGGCAGTTAAAGGCTAATATGATGACTAGTAAAATCTGAGTTTGATAAGACGCGAGCTTATCATCACCATTCGGATAAATATGGTATGATATCGGCGTTTTCCATCACCGGAGAGTTAATCGGAAATTTAACCACGATAAACTCTGGTTTCAGCCAAATTCGAACTCACCATTTTTGTTTTTTTTTTTACAACATATTGGGTAAACGAGCATGCAGCTCACCTGATGGTAAGTGACTACCGCCGCCCATGATCACCTAAAACACCAAAGGCATTGCAGGTGTGCTGCCGGCCTTTTAAAAAGGAATATGCTCTTTTCTTGAATACTTTCTTTTCTTGATAGTACATTATTGGGCTATAACTCTCGTTTTAATTTAGACCATAATCTACGTAGTCTATTTCTAACCCACAAAAAACGTATTAAACGGTCACCATTTGGTTTATTTTCGTATAAGCCGAGTGTCACGTGTCGAGTTCTTTGCACCCTATCACTTTTATTTGCAAATTCGTTGTTGCATCGCATATCAATAGATACTTTGCAAGACAATTATTCTATTTATACGCTGTTCTAGTTTTGTGTGCATAATGCATTGCCTGCTAATACATTTACACTAATAGATTGTGACTACACTGGAAGCTGATGGAAGACTTTATATAAAGTCTTCATGCCGATTCTCTCTAGTCTTTTTGTCATCAAACAGCTGTGGTAGCATTCTTTTTTTACACCACTGACGTGGCAAACAAGCATATGGCCCACTTGATGATAAGCGGTTACCAAAGCCTATGAACGTCTGCAATACCAGAGGTATTATGCGCGCGTTGCCGACCCTGAAGAAACCTCTTTACCCCCCTTTTGAAGAACCCAATACTGTAGTCTCTTGGGAAAACCTCGGCAGGGAGCTCATTCCATAACCTGAGTGTTCGTGGGAGAAAACATCTCTGAAACCGCGTTGTACGCGACCATTTAGCCTGTAAGGTATGAGGGTGAACTCCCTGTCGATGGCGAGCCGTACGATGATAGAAAGTGGCCGCAGGCATCATATTGAATAGTTCCTCTGAGCACAATCCGTTGTACAAGCGGTAGAACACGCAGAGTGAGGCAAAAATTTCTCCTAAGACTTAAGGGTTCGATACCGCTTGCAAGCCTGAGATCATCGACAATTCTCATAGCTCGTCGTTGCACTGGGTCATTACTGTTGAGCTACTTCTAATGTCGAGCTGATGATACATCTAATGGAATGTGGTAACCATCCATCCTCATTATCATACATCACCGCTGAACATAGGCCACCCCCATAGACTGCCACAGGGAATAGTCCTGAGATATTTACATTTACTGACTTCCTACAATGCATTTGAGGTCGTTACTCTATCTAGTGTATGGGGGGAGGGTCCTACACTGCGTTTGCGTGTACGGGGCTGCCACTCAAGAACCTTTCTTCCCATCTATGGCTATCACCTAATTAATGAACCTATTGTAATGCTCACGGTAACTCTCATGCGTTACTATTTTTAACTATTATAGAAAATTCCCCTTATGTGGAATACTTTTTTTTATACAACTTAGAATGGCAAACAAGCTGACGGCCCATGGAAAGTAGTAACCGTTACCTATAGACATGAGCAATACCATGGACATAACAGAGTATACTGATTCATCCATGATACTCCCCATGCATTGCCATTCCTGAGGACTCAGGTGTTATTCCTCTGTACCCAGTAAATTCACGCCATATCCCAGCCTTCAAACCGAAACACAGCCATGCACACACAACTGCTTCACGGTTGAAACACGAATGGGACAGAGGTACCCAAGCAAACGACTTTTGTACAAAGTCTCCCTCTGGACTTATGTCCAGCAGTGGGCAGTTAACGGTTGAAGTGATGAAGTGATGAGATAGTATGCTTTATTGTTATTTCCATTATTCTTTAAAAAATACGCCCGCACAAATGAAAAGAAATTTCACCAATGAACCGGAATAAAAGCTCGTATAATCAGAAACGAAATTCAATAATTATTTGTACAATATAACAGCTTAAATAATTCAAAGGAAAAAAAAACTTGAAAGAATATATAATTATACATTTCTTTTATTGTACAAGACGTCGTTTCATATAAATTATTTATAGATTCGATTTCTCAGTATTGTTTTGTATAAACTTTATTGAAATTTCATTGGTTCCGAGTAATTTGTAAAATTGACTTACAAAACGATTTTCTGCTGGTTTAGGAAAGTGTGTTATTGATAGAGGACAAAAGAAATCTGTGGTTTCGTTTGAAAGTAGACGGAGGTATTTAGATTTTTATTTTTTTTGAAATAACAAAGTTATTGAATTAATTATATAGATATGGGTAAAAATGGTATGGTAACCCCGCCTGTGCTAACGGGATACGCTGGCGGAGCACTAGTGAAGGGTGATAGATGAGAATGAAAACAGGCCAGTTAGCCCATCATGATGAATTCATCATGATGGGCTAACTGGCCTGTTTTCATTCTCATCTATCACCCTTTACTGGTGCTCCGCCAGCGTATCCCGTTAGCGCAGGCGGGGTTACCATACCATTTTCAGCCATCAAAAAAAAAAAGAAAGTAACGTTGATTATTTTGGTAAATCACGCTCTACCATGGCGTTGACATTTTTTTTTTAATTCTTTTTTATGCAACTTAGCATGGCAAACTAGTTGACGGCCCACCTGATGGAAAGTGGTAACCGTCGTCTATAGACATGTGCAGTACCGTGGACATAACAGAGTATACTGTTTCGCCCATGATATCCCCCATGCATTGCCATTCCTGAGGACTCAGGTGTTATTCCTTTGTACCCTGTAACTTTACTGCCATATCCCACCCTTCAAACTGAAACACAGCCATGTAAACACAATTGCTATGGCATGCATACTATAAATATGATTTATAGTACATTTATTATAATTTATATTCATTTAGACTTCATTGGTGAGAAATAAGTCCTTCTTTATTACTGAACCAACAAATACCTTTCGCAAAGGAAAAAAAATCTTTAAACTGAAAGAATGGTGGGCCCTGGAGTTGGCTGAATAACAAATTGGATTGCAGTTGATTTGATGATAATAGGATTTTGGTAATCGTGGGCGAAATCAGGTCATGAGTAGTGTTGGCCGCCGATGCTTTGTCGATATTTTTGTTCCAGAATTAAGATTTAAATAATTTAAAATTATTTTTTTTAAATTCTGTTAAATTATAGAAAAAAAAATGGTATAGGATCAATACGAGTTAAGATTGACATATTTGAAGTCTTTTAATTAAGCTAATTTACATGAAAATCGTTTGAAAACAGACAAAGATATCAAATGTGACAAAGAACGTGAACCGAGATTATTTTACATAAGGAAAGTAGGAGGGAGGAGGTTTTGTTAAACAATAAAACAAAAAAACACCGACTTCAAACGTGGTATAATCAGTTATTCGTATTTAAAAATCAAATTGTTAAACCGACTTTGATGAAACTTCTGTGAGACCAATAAAAATTATATTCTTTTAGATAAAAAAGAATTTAGGCACTTTCTTCCACGCACAACCATTCTTTGGAATCAACTTCTAGCAACAATATTTCCGAACCGATACTACAACATAACCTTCAAGAAAACATATTCCTTTTTAAAAGGCCAGCAGTACACCTGCAATGCCGTTGGTGTTGTGGGTGATCATGGGCGGCGGTAGTCACTTACCATCAAGTAAGCCGCATGCTCGTTTGCTCCGTATTGTAAAAAAAAGATAAAATAAAAATAAAATTATAAATGACCGAGATCTGAGGTTACAAACATTAAAAATAGCTCTGAATTTGGAATCCCCTCCTTTTTTTCAGTAAGTTGAGTAAAGGAATCTCCACTTTTAGGAAATCAGTTAATAATGTGATTTATTGTCGTCATTATTTTAGACTTTACTTGTTTATTGCTAAACACAAGTCTTCCTTACAGACGGCCATAAGAAATAGTTTTAAACTACCTATATCCCTGGAATACATTTGAAGTTACGACTTACTGCTTCACCTACTGAGGGGTCGTTTTATACTCTATTTGTTTGTACAGGGTCGCCACTCGAGAACTTTTCTTCGTTACCCTTTGTCGGTTTTTCGAAGTATACGGCCAGCCCGTCTTCAGCTTGTTTATCTTTCCGGCTATTTTCTACGGATTATCCTCATTTTGGAT
The DNA here is from genome assembly GCF_026898425.1 of Galleria mellonella. Taxonomy (NCBI): domain Eukaryota; kingdom Metazoa; phylum Arthropoda; class Insecta; order Lepidoptera; family Pyralidae; genus Galleria; species Galleria mellonella. Next base: position 4,111,011 of record NW_026442061.1, read on the forward strand.
TCCATTCCGCAGTGGAATTTCGAATACAGCCGTCTCATATTTTACAGGCCGGTAATCGTTGCTTTGCTCGCAAATTTTGAATAAACAATAGTTTGAATTCCAAAATGATCATCAATAAATTAGAGGAGCTGAAGGTGATATCTCCGTAAGTTCAATGACTGTAATAAATATGTGTTGATGACGATAACGTCATACATATTTAAATAAATAATTAATTTAAATAACAAATAGACTATGCTTGTTACAATATCACGCAATAACTGCTGCACCAAATTGGATCTGGTTTTCACAATTGTAGTTTTGAAAATCTATGTCAAAATCTGGTGTATATTTTATCTTGATACATTAACTAGAACTGGTCTATTATATTATATTTTCTATTTTTGAAATCCATGAGAAAGAAGTGGAAGGTAAAAAGGTAGCACTTAATACAAAGAATTAGTAATCTTTAAAGAACTGATGCCCACAGCCACTTTTTATCATCGCACCGCTCGCCATCGACAAGGAATTCATTCTCACACGCTTGAATCTAAATGGTCACGTACAGTGCGGTTTCAGAGAAATTTTCGCCCGTGAACACTCAGGCTATGGAATGAGCTCCCTGCCGAGGTTTTCCCTAGAGACTACAGTATGGGGTTCTTCAAACAGAATATATGAAGGTTTCTTCAGAGTCGGCAACGCGCACGTGACACCCCTAGTGTTGCAGGCGTCCATAGGTTACAATAATCGTTTACTATCAAACGGGCTGTATGCTTATTGCCACCTTTGTGGTACAAAAAAAAACGACGTGAGATCATTTTAAGTAGATACATATTGATTTAAGTTAACGACAGTTTTACTATTGGTGTAAACAGATAGAACGAGTATACACATCTCGTCTCAGTTGCTATAATCGAGTTTGGTTTTGCGGCATCAGACCGGCTTCAAAACTTTGTATGAACTTAGTAAAATATCGTCATCAATTACGTCATAATATTGAATTGATAGGTACAAAAAATTAATAAATTTATTTTTTATTCAAGTAAATTTAATTATAAGCATTTTTGAGTGATCATTTTGTTATGAGTACACCGCTCAATTCGGAATAAAATTTTAGCTGATTTGAGCTTTTTTCAAATTTTATTTTTACTCTATCTTTAGTCGTACACTCTTGACAGAGTGGTCGTGGTTTTTATGACTCTAGTGGATCGTCGATGAGGCCCACCTTCGCGATTGAGGTCCTCGCAATGCGTCTCCATCTACTTCTGTTCACAGCCGAGCGAGAGCATTCCACAATAGACTGCTGTGTGGCCGTTTTGATGAGGTCAGTCTATTTATTATATATATTACATATTTTTACTACTAATATTATAAATGTGAACGTAAGTTTGTTTGTTTGTTACCTAATAGCGCCTTAATAGCTTAACTAATCGCTATAAAATTTGTTATACATATACTATGTATATAGACAGCTTTAAATTTAGATCAGTAAACATAACCTGGTAACACGAAGTCACAAATACAAGGTAGTAATTATATAAACCTTTATAGTTTGCTCAAGTGTTTTTTTTTTTTTAATGTAATCGAGTTTTGTGTTATCAGAGAAATACTCTCAATATGAATTCAGTAACATTTTGAAATATTTAATCAATTAACCGAGTTTTATTTTTAGATTACCGAGGGCAAACGAGCATGCGGCTCACCTGCAGGTATGCTGCCAGCCTTTTAAAAGGGAATATGCTCTTTTCTTGAAGGTTATGATGTCGTGTCGGCTCAGAAATACTGCTGCTGGAAATTGATTCCAAAGAGTGGTTGTGTGTGAAAGAAAGTACCTTTTTTTATTTGTACGGTTATTGTACATTAGCGGATTGTCTTATGATTGGATCAAGGCCGGCAGCGTACCTGCAATGCTGTTGGTGTTGTGGGTGATCATGGGCGGCGGTAGTCACTTACCACCAGGTGAGCCGCATGCTCGTTTGCCCCCTGTGTTGTAAAAAAAAAAGTGTTTGTTTATTTATATTTTTATTAATTTATATTGAAACAGATTTTAATAATTATCGCTAAATATATGTAATTTGTGTTGTCAAAATTGCCTACGGAAACAGTAAAATGTAAATTGATCTCTTTTTCTATATTAAAACCCTCATTTGGGGCATTGTGCGTATGAGTAGTGGCTAGTACAGTCAGACCAGCTCCGCCCAGAAACATAGAAGCTTCTTAGGATCTTCTAAGGCCTCACGGAGCGACCTCACTGTTCCGAGGATCTCTGAACGTTGTAAAAGTTGCCTAAGCGAACAATAAATAACACATCAATGCAAAAGAACAATTTCGAAATAAAATACTATCCTAAGTCATCTGGATAATAATCTTGGTAATAATATTTTAACTATCTTTCTATTACGAGTACAACGACAGATTTCCCAGCAGTGGAACGTTACGTTAAAAAATTTGTAAGAGATAACGTTTGCATAGTATTTGTGGTCATGCCAAATCAACTGTAATTTTACTATAATCATATGGCGTATGATTTATTAACAAATCAAAATATGGGACAAGAATTTGACAGTTGTATTTTGACGATTTGACGTAGTGGACATCGGATTGTGAACGTTGCCTAATCTGTCATAACTGTCAACAAAAATGGCCGCCAAGATGGCGCTCCACGTGGCGGGAAGATTGTGTAGATCGAACATGTGTTTCTATTTTAAGTTTTATAAATATACCTACTCTTATGCGTTGACGGAAAATTTGTATTTAATGTTGACAATGGTTTATTACTGTATAATATTATGGTGATATCATAACAATAATTACTGTCTTGTCTCATAAAATGATTATTTTAATAAATGTAGTAGATTTGGAGAGAATAGAATTTTATTTACTTTATTAGCTTCTAGCGTCTAGCTTTCACTTGATATTTTCCTATATATTTGTCCTTTTTTAAAAATCACCAAAGCCTAGCTGCGATTGCCAAACTATCTGCCAAACGTGGCAACTACCAACAAAACTCCCATTATGAAACTCAACAGTTACTTCACGGCAGTAACAGAAGTAGAACAGTGGTTTGGAGGACAACTTTATACAAAAATTGTCCATGGTGATGAAAAACAGGATATATATACCCATTAACCTGTTCCTTCGACGTCGAAGTTAGCCGGTAAACAAGGTCTAATCTAAACGAATGCTAACCACGAATTACGTGTATTACATACGGATAATATTTTTTGTTGGGTGAAAATGGTATGGCAACCCCGCCTGCGCTAACGGGATACGCTGGCGGAGCACCAGTGAAGGGTGATAGATGAGAATGAAAACAGGCCAGTTAGCCCATCATGATGAATTCATCAGGAATTAACCATGATAGTTTCCAGGGGGAACCGCGAGGAGGTCGACCTGTTTGGGTATATTGCTAGCAATGGGATTCTCAGTCTCCATTACTAACAATCCCTCCCCCCCCCGTACAGATAATATTATAAAGCTGAAGAGTTTGTTTGTTTGAACGCGCTAATCTCAGGAACTACTGGTCCGATTTGAAAAATTATTTCAGTGTTAGATAGCCCATTTATCGAGGAAGGCTATAGGCTATAAAACATCACGCTGCGACCAATAGGAGCGAAGCGTCAGTAAAAAATGTTACAAAACCAGGGAGAGGTATTCATATTTGAGGGCTTCCGTTGCGTGCGCTCCGTAAACGGTTCAAGTTACCCAAAAAATATGTATTAAAGAATTATTTCTCTTTAAATATAGGCTATATATTATTGTCGAAAATTCTATCTGTCCGTACGGAGCCGGGCTGGGTTACTAGTTTGCTATAAATCGATACTAGTAAATATAGTTTGTGGTGAAAGGTGCGCGTGCGATGCTGAGCAGAGTGCTGGCGTATCGCCAATGTATACTTGGTGGCCATAGATTTTTAATGGATTATTAGGTAATTGAATAGATGTTAGAAAAACGGTACTTGTTTTCTATGAAAACAAAACAAACGCTGTTTTCAGCCTAATTCATGGGCTTCGTTTCCATTTTACTTGCAATGGAATTGGTTCTGAGACACCATTGCTCTTTTCATGATAAGCACATGATTCTGGTATTGCAGACGTTCATAGGCGACGGTAATCGCTTGCCATCAGGTGGGCCGTATGTTTGTTTGCCACTTCAGTGGTATAAAAAAATATTATATATAGTTTCTTCGAGTAGGTTTTTCGAGCTATTTTTTTATATAACTTAGAATGGCAAACAAGCTGACGGCCCACCTGATGGTAAGTGGTAACCGTCGCCTATAGACATGTGCAGTACCATGGACATAACAGAGTATTCTGTTTCGCCTATGATACCCCCCATGCGTTGCCATTCCTGAGGACTCAGATGTTATTCCTCTGTACCCAGTAAATTCACGCCATATCCCACCCTTCAAACCGAAACACAGCCATGCAAACACAGCTGCTTCACGGTTGAAACACGAATGGGACAGAGGTACCCAAGCAATCGACTTTTGTACAAAGTCTCCCTCTGGTGATCAGCCCATTGCTACTTCATCCGCTTATCTTTTTAACAGATTGTGAATTGTTAATCTTTGTCGGGTGTCCCACGATACAGGTTCGCCTAGTGTGGGGAACCATTGTATCTTATGTTTTTAACTTTCTGTTTTTTATCAAATAACAAATTCCTATTTCTATTTCTCACAATATTTGTAACTGTCTTATCTATGTAATTTATAAATGCAATAAAGAATATAACAATAATATTTATATGAACACTTATATTAATTACTAAAGCGATATAATGTAATATTGCTGCCAAACAAATTCAATTGACGTAAACGAAATTCTGTAATGATCAAAAACAAAAAAAAAAAAACAATAATTATCTCGTACGATAATTGAATTAAAAACATGTTTATAGTGCCACGGCCAACGCTGCAGTGTACGGGCGCACAAACGTCATCCCAGTTGACAGTTAAGTGCATTAATTATCAAATTTGGCAGATCTCCACGCACAGACAAACAGAAACGTGTCCGTAATCCGAGATTAACACGTGTCTACATAAATAATACACTGAGAGGTCATTTAATTGACATGACAAGTCGACTTGTAAAAATAAAGTTATTTTTAATATCGTTTGTCATGTGTGGAAACAAGTAGTCTACCAAACGCCTTGTAATTGTTTATGACGTCATATTGTTGACATAGGTGGAAAGTTAAATAATTCAGTTTGTGCCTTTTTTTTCAATCGACTTCAGTAGTCTTAATTTAGTTGTATTTTTTTATGTTTTTTTTATCCCACAATTCCGTTTGTTGTAAACCGATTTAGTTAACTCTAGCTGTTCTGTTTTTTTTTGTCATTTATTTATTTATTTACAAGAAACATGGTAAGTGTATAGTTACAATAAGTATAAGTCCTCATATTTCGCCATAATTAGGCATGCATCTATTAAAACTTAAAAAGAATAAATGTTAAATAAGTCATTAAAATTCGAAATGTTAAATAAAAAAAAATATACATCAAATATGTCAGACACTTGTCAACAACAAAAAAGAAAGAACTGTCACTGTCAAATCATAGACTATTGATGACAGCTGCATTGTAACACGACAGGTAATTCAAGTAGGTTGTTTACCTTTTTGTATCAAAAACTCTTGCAGCTACTGCAAAAACTACAACTTGCAACTTAGGATGGTAAACAAGCTGACCGCCCACCTAATGGTAAGTGGTAACCGTCACCTATAGATATGAGCAGTGTCATGGACATAACAGAATATATTGTTTCGCCCATGATACCCCCCATGCATGCATAAATGCAATTCCTTAAGTGTTGTTCCTCTGTACCCTATAAATTCACTGCCATATCCCACCCTTCAAACCGAAACACAGCCATGCAAACATAACTGCTTCACGGTAGAAATACAAACGGGACAGATGTGCATAAAGCAAACGACTTTTGCACAAAGTCTCCATCTAGTGGTTGTCCCATACAATTTCACCAAAATCGAATTAGATGTTCAGTTTATAAATCAAATTAACTGGTTTTCCTACAATTGAGGTAGATTTTTTTTTGTGAAACAAAATCTTAATTTTTCATGGAATTTTCAATAACAAATTATAAGTTAGGAGTGCTCAATAAAGTGAGACGGTATTTCATGCCGGTTAGGCATATATCGAACTAAAACATAGGGGGGAAAGGGATTGTTAGTAATGGGGTCAAATAGCCCCATTATTAGCGATATACCCTGTCAGGTCGACCTCCACGTGATTCCCCCTGGAAACCATCATATCTAATTCTAGTTAAATTCGTCAGGATGGGCTAACTGACCTGCTTTCATCCTCATCAGTCATCTATCACTGGTGACCCGCCAGTATGTACCGATAGCTCAGACGGGGTTACCATACCATTATCACCCATTATAAAAAAAGGAAAACTTATTTATTTCACCCTCAAAACAGCAATAGTTCTAAAGGGTGAAGCTGCAATCTCTTTTGGTACAGTATATACTGTACGATCCATAATAATGTTCATGTTTACAAGTGTCGGTTACCACTTTCCTTTAGAAGAGCCGTTAGCTTATTTGTGACTCGGTATTGGAAAAAAAAGACATGAATCAGTAACAAGATAAAGTGTCAAGTATCAAAAAATGTTCCGAAAAACGTACCAGTCAACAATTGGCTTTTATTGCATCGTTTTTTTTCATACAGAGCGTCCAAAATTATTTCCAATTTCTTGTAAGGTTTAGGAACGAGCTAAAAAGTGTAATATTGATAGTTACTATTTTTTTTTTATACAACTTAGAATGGCAAACAAGCTGACGGCCCACCTGTTGGAGAGTGGTAACCGTCGCCTATACACATGAGCAGTACCATGGACATAACAGAATATACTGTTTCACTCATAATACTCCCATGCGTTGCCATTCCTGAGGACTCAGGTGTTATTACTCTGTACCCAGTAAATTCACTGTCATCTATAGACATGAGCAGTACCATGGACATAACAGAGTATACTGTTTCGCCCATGATATCCCCCATGCGTTGCTATTCTTGAGGACTCAAGTGTTATTACTTTGTACCCTGTAAATTCACTGTCATCTATAGACATGAGCAGTACCATGGACATAACAGAGTATACTGTTTCGCCCGTGATACCTCCCATGCGTTGTCATTCCTGAGGACTCAGGTGTTATTCCTCTGTACCCAGTAAATTCACTGTCATATCTACTAAAGGATATGCTTTATTTGTGATAATATATACCAATTATTATTAATGATTACGTATTATAAAATCGTGTGGTCCCAGCATAGAATGAGTCGCCTTTTCTTAATCGTGGGTACCGTAAAAGGTTAAAGAAATTTAGTAGCGTCGTGGTTTGGGTAGCGACGTCCCTCTTAAAACATCACTGTGCATTGCAGAATATAAACTTTCTCCATAATGGGAGTTCTGTCAGTCGTTGCCACGCTTGGCAGGCGGGTTAGCAACTGCAGTTAGGCTTTTAGTGATATTTTAGGAGAGACACTGCTGCCCATCCCTCGCTCTCCCTTAATCGCCTCTTACGACACCCACGGGAAAGGAAGGGGTGGCCTATTCTATGCCGGGACCACGTGGACAACGTCAGCGAGTATTAAGCTATATATTATTTTCGATAATTCTACCTACCTATGCGAAGCCGGGTCAGATCGCTAGTCTATATAATCTGAGAGTAAATGGTTTTACTCTAAATTTTCCTTTCTCTCGCCTGATATTACTTCTTGGAGTTAAAAAGGTGCGGTGACCCAGTATATTCTTATGTCATCAACACAAAGACACAGTATATGAAGAAAAAAATTACAAATTTGTATTTTTATAGCAAAATAATGTAATTTCCGTTTACAGAATAATTATACCGAATACATAGTTTTTCACCTCCACGTATCACTTCCGGCAGAAACGACAATGCAAACTTATTTATCGTTGAACGGAAGTGACGTATACATCACCTGCAGTGGCTGTGTGTTTGTTTCAGGAAATTGCTTGTTATTATGTGTACTGTATGTATGTTTGTGTCAAATTAAGCTAACGATATTGTTTGCACGAATTTGTTATGGTATTGTACAACGTAAGAAAAAAGGTTCCTTTGGGGTCTTCAAAACGACGTACCGCTCCTGGTATGGCAGGCTAGGGTAACTGCTTACCATTAGGTTAGCCCTACACTTGTTTGCTACCTTAGTACCTATATATATATATATATATATATATATATATATATATATATACAAATTAATTTATAATTATTCAATAAATAAAATATTTTTTTAAGCATTTAAAAGAAAAGATTACTATTTGTCACGCAAAATTGTATGAAAAAGTTGACCCTCTTATCTCAAAGCAGTTGTATGGAGACACTCTATCTATATAATTTTCACACACCCATTTGTTTTATTGTATGAAATTTTTAAGTGAAAAATAAAATTAATAAATTGACTAAATAAATATTCAAACTTTTTTCTTTGTTAGTTTGTAAAGTTATCATTTGAGATTTTTTTTAACCCCTGTGTGGGTGTTGTCGCATATTTCTGTAAAATAAAGTTTCTTTCTTTCTTTCTTTCGGTTAGAAGAATGGACTCTCACTATTTCAGCATGAAATTTATATTTTTTGTATTAAGACTCTAAAAGTTATCCTTCCTTCCTGTTTTCAGGAAAAAACAAAAACTTTAAATACTCATAAAATAAGTATATCGTTGTAAAAATGGGTACGTGGATATACTTAAGAATTTTTCGAATAGACGTCCACACAATTTCATGTAAAAAACGTGAAAGTTTAAAATTAACTGAACAGTTATTTAGAACAAACAACATAAGATCCGGTTAGATAATTCTGCGTTTGTGCCACAATGCGAGTAAATCTTTTTAAATTCCATTCGAATACCTTTTTTTATAATAAATTTATAATTTTCAACGTTTTATTTTAGTACTAAAAAGTATTACTGTTATTGCAGAAAAGCATTTTCTGTATTATAAGCAACCTTATTCCTTCGAGAATAATGTTTAATTTCGCTGAAAAGAGCATTACCATGCAAATGTAGTTATCATTTTTCTATGCAAGTTAAAATGACAAACATGTTGACGGCTCACCTGATGGAGAGTGGTAACCGTCGCCTATAGACATGAGCAGTACTATGGACATAACAGAGTATACTGTTTCGCCCATGATACTCCCCATGCGTTGCCATTCCTGAGGACTCAGGTGTTATACCTCTGTACCCAGTAAATTTACTGCTATATTCCACCCTTCAGATCGAAACACAGCCATGCAAACACAATTGTGTTACGGTAGAAATATGAATAGGACAAAGGTGTCCAAGCAAACGACTTTTGTACAAAGTCTCCCTCTGGTATCTTAACCACAAGAACTACAGTGAAGAAACATGTGTCGCAAAATGACCAAACTAATTTGACAGCTGGACGACGAAAGATGACGGCAAAAATATTCATTGGTGGGGTGAAAAGGATTGTTAGTAATGGAGACTGAGAATCCCATTGCTAGCAATATACTCAACCAGGTCGATCTCCTCGCGGTTCTCCATGGAAACTATCATGGTTAATTCCTGATGAATTCATCATGATGGGCTAACTGGCCTGTTTTCATTCTCATCTATCACCCTTCACTGGTGCTCCGCCAGCGTATACCGTTAGCGCAGGCGGGGTTACCATTACCATACCATTTTCACCCATAAAAAAAAAATATTCATTGGTAAAATTTACCCGTTTTAATTATTATGTAGATTATCCTATGTACTAAGTTAGGATATAACCTATCCATGTACCAATTTCTATTCAAATCTGTTCAGTAGTTTTTGCGTGAAAGAGTAACAAAGATCTGTCCATCCATTGTTACAAACTTTCGCCTTCATAATATTAATAGGGATTTAAATTTCTCCCCGTACATCGACACCCTTTACAGAGTTATGTTTTTATACGAAACGAAGGGTTTCCGTATCATTTCGTCATCAACAAATCACAATTTTGACCTTATAACCTTTTCTGATTAGAAGGGTTTAGAACCCTTTCAATTAAAAGTGTTAAAGGTCAACAACCTTATCCATTGCACGGAGAGAGTTATGGGCCCAGTTCTTTTTATTAAATTTTTATTCTTTATTCTAAGTATCTGGTGATTAAAATACCGATAACAAACTGAATTAACTCGGGAAGGAAAGGATTGTTAGTAACGGGTAAATAACTATCCCATTGCTAGCAAATAACCTATCAGGTCGACTTCCAAATGGTTCCCCCTGGTAACCATCATGGTTAATCCTTGTGGAATTTTTTTTTATACAACTTAGAATGGCAAACAAACTGACGGCCCACCTGATGGAAAGTGGTAACCGTCGCCTATAGACATGAGCAGTACCATGGACATAACAGAGTATACTGTTTCGCCCATGATACATGGTGTTGTGGGTGATCTTGGGCGGCGGTAGTCACTTACCATCAGGTGAGCCTCATGCCTGTATGCCTCCTGTGTTATAAAAAAAACTATTCTAAAATTAGAACAGTTCCGATCAACTCCTTACCTTGATGTGTCTGTTAGCACCTAACAACACTTGCTTTGTACAGGGTTGCCAATGAATTTAAATTTATTTTATTACAATGAAAATAATTAATCCAGAAAACATTATTTGGCTAATTTGAGTTAATTTTTTCTTACAGGGATAAAAAAATATGTATTAACACCCTTTCTGATCTTTTTTCCCTACAGTAGAAAGAGAGGTAGGAGCCTCTGGGTGAGCCCCTTTGCCCTTGTATCAACTGTAATAACGGGAGAGACTACCCCTAGGTCAGGCGAGGGGGGAACACAGTCATGCAAACACAACTGCTTCACGGTTGAAACACGAATGGGACAGAGGTACCCAAGCAATCGACATTTGTACAAAGTCTCCCTCTGGTGACGTGAGTATTTACATCAATCCTGTTATGCATGCATGAACACAGGTGGCAACCCTACAAACGGCTCGTTCAAACAAACTTCAGAACTAGGCCAGAGCAACATACGTATGTTTTTCAAACACCCTACAAACATCTAAATATTCTTTGTAGTGAACATGTTTTATTCGTTTGAAACTTTATCATAAACAATACCAGCTAACAATGATTAGTGTTGTGCCTTGAATTGGTTGATTTTCTACACTTGTACGCACTAACCAATATAAATTGACCTGCCGCCCCTCCTTCGGGATTAGCTAAACAGAGATGAAAGGTGATGTTGTGTTACAAAGAGAGGTCAGTTTAGAATGGCTGTTTCTCGGTTTGGTGTCGAAAATAATTGGTGCGGAGTGCGAGGTCGATTCGATACTTTATTTACATGAAACTACACGTGTTGAGAGTATTGTGTGAGATCCATTACACTGTTAGAGGAAAACATATTAATTTGAGACTAAATTTAAACATACTGTTGATACTAATTCTGTTTTGGAACGTAACATTTTAGTAATGTAAAAGCAAAGCCGGGAGTGTATCATGGGCGAAACAGTATACTCTATTACGTCCATGGTATTTATTGCTCTTGTCTATAGGCGACGGTGAACACTTCCCATCAGGTGGACCGTCAGTTTCACCAGAGGGAGACTTTGTACAAAAGTCGTTTGCTTGGGTACTCCTGTCTCATTCGTGTTTCAACCGTGAAGCAGTTGTTTGCATGGCTGTTTCGATTTGAAGGGTGGGATATGGCGTGAATTTATTTATTTATTTATTTATAGCCTATTTGGATCACTGCGACACACTTGGTGAAAACATATTTCTATACTTTATATTTTGTTTTATATTTAAATAAAATGTAAATAATATGATTGTATAAACTCATTTGTTAATTTACGTGTGTCATAAATGGCTGAAATAAAGCGTTTATCTATTTATCTATCTAATTTACAGGGTACAGAGGAATAACATCTGAGTGCTCAGGAATGGCAACGCATGTGGGGTATCATGGGCGAAACAGTATACTCTGTTATGTCCATGGTACTGTTCATGTCTATAGGCTACGGTTACCACTTTCCGTCAGGTGGGCCGTCAGCTTGTTTGCCATTCTAAGTTGCATAAAAAACACTTTGACACTAATAAAATCTATAAAAAGCTAATTACAGGTTTTTACAAAAAAAGAAAAAGATTTAACATGCATGACATCGCTAACCCTATAAGATTTTTTTTTATTTATCATTCCATTAAATTAAAATTAATGTATGAAGAGACTACCGACAGAAACTGTCTTTAAAAAAAAACCGTTCACGCTCACTTTTTTACGTTATCCGAGCAGTAAGTACTTTATATTATTCTCGATTTCGTGTATAATATAGTATATGTCATATATGTGTAAGTATATTTGTTATTCATATATATTTATTCGTTTATATATGTAATTTTAGTATGTGTGTATATCAATAATTACTAGTACCGCATTCGAGTATTCTGACACTTCCCTATGGTTGACTGGGAGAGAATGCTTTCAGCATTAAGTCCGCCATGTACACATATTTGTACTAATGAATAAATAAATGTATGAATCTCATTAAAAGCAATGCGTAAATCGACACGATTACAAAAAACTCCTAAGTAATTGCATTTGTTGTTACGCCTTTATTAATGTATGACGAATGAGCTATTTCGATTGACGATCTGATTGTTTTAATACAACATTGTAAGTATGATGTAACGGTAGCAGAGTTGCGTCAGAACTGACACAGCCGCGGTCAGCTGAACAGTAGTGCAAGTTGCGATCAATTGCAGTTTTTTTTTTACGTGACTGAAAATTGCCATTTATTTATTTATTTATTCTTTATTGCACAATAAAACTTTGTACAAGTGACGAGCTTAATGCCATATGGCATTCTCTACCAGCTAACCATTAGGTGAAAACAGAAAGCGTATGAAGGGCAGATGTGGTGAAAAATATGTGACACAATTATAGCAACACACTGAAATAATTGTACGTAAGAAATACACATATAATACATAAACATATAGTTATACTAATACATATGAAATATATATATATATATATATATATATATATATATATATATATATATATATATATATATATATATATATATATATATATATATATATATATATATATACATACATACATACATAAAAACTATACCATTGATCGTGTTACAATTCCAAATACAAGGTCGACCTCCACGCGGTTGCTCCTGGTAATCATCGTGGTTCACTGTACTGGAATTCGTCACGATGGGCTATATAGCTGGATAGTGTATACCGGCAGTGCAGGCGAGGTTACCATTCCATTATCATAACAATCCCTTTCCCCCCAATTGATGGGATTTGTAATTTTAACCCAGACAAAAAGTAGCCTATGTCTTTTTCCATCCCATATAGTTTTTTTTACAACACAGGAGGCAAACGAGCATGCGACTCACCTGATGGTAAGTGACTACCGCTGCCCATGATCACTCACGCAACACCAGCGGCATTGCAGGTGTGATGCCGGCCTTTTAAAAGGGAATATGCTCTTTTCTTGAAGGTTATGATGTCCTATCGGTTCGAAATGCTGCTGCTGGAAGTACATACATAGCACGTGTCAAATTTCATAGTGATTGGTTAAGGCGTTAAGAAGTAACAAACATACAAACTCACTTTCACATTTTTTTTTTGTATTAATATATTTTTTGTTAAGCGTGTCGAGTCTCCCATCCGGGAAATAGGTATTGGCGACCCGCACGCATGCTAAAGGTAAAGGAGTTAAGGGGCCGCCTGAATATCAGCGCTGTATAGGTACATCTCGCTGGAGCTGTACATATATAGCAACAGCTGAGGCGGCTCCTATTACTAGCAACATTAATTGTTTTTTTTTTTCTTTTTATTAAGAATTGTAATAAAGATAGATAGATAGATACTCTTTATTGTTTCCTCCATAAGATTACAATAGTGAACTTATTATAAATATAAAGAATTATAAGAAATAATCACAGTGAGAAAACAACGGGCGACCTTATCGCTAAGAGCGATCTCTTCCAGGCAACCTTTGGATGGAGAGGAGTAATTATAAACAATTTGGTGGGAGGCACGATGATAGGTAATCTATCTATCTATCTTTATAATATTAGTAAGGGCTGAACTACTGTTTGTATCAGTTTTCTCTAGACTGTGACTTGACAAGGCCAGTTCGGTTGCGTGAAAATGCAACCTTTTGGAGCGATGCACTTCTTTATATTTGCCATTTGCCACGGTTCGATTCAAGGTGTTTTGTTTCGTTTACCTGATGTTTATGGGTTTCTATGAGTTATTATGGGTTTCTATGGGTTAGTATAAGCACATAACAGCAGCTCCTTCAAGAAACCGTAATGTGCTGTTCACAACGAAAATGCACATTTACACTAGTTGTGTCTTGTGACTTTGCTTACGTAAAACAATAAATAAAGTGTTATTTATTTTAAATTATCATATAACCTATTCGTGTAGCAAACTTTATTCACATCAGTTCAGTAGTTTTTTTTATATACAACTTAGAATGTTAAACAAGCTGACGGCCCACCTGATGGAAAGTGGTAACCGTCGCCTTTAGACATGAGCAGTACCATGGACATAACAGAGTATACTATTTCGCCCATGATACCCCCCATGCGTTGCCATTCCTGAGGACTTAGGTGTTATTCCTCAGTACCCTGTAAATTCATAGTCATATCCCACCCTTCAAACCGAAACACAGCCATGCAAATACAACTGCTTCACGGTTGAAACACGAATGGGACAGAGGTACCCAAGCAATCGACTTTTGTACAAAGTAAAAAAAAAACAAAGTATCGTGATACAATTTCAATGACTGGATAGGATAATATTGTAACAGATCCTTGGACTATTTCTAAAGTGAAAGAAGTGTTGTCCTCCTCTCTCGTACTTGCTGTGCCCAACAGGGTCCATAATTGAATTGTTATCTACTAAGTATATTATGGAATGCAATAAGAAATAAATAAATAATTTTTTTTATGTTAAAATTAAATTTGCCAAGATATCGCGTAACATATACACAAAACATATTGACTAATACTGAATAAATAGACTGTTATGTTGGTAATTAAAAAATAACTTTTCAAAAATGCTTAAATCTAAGTTTACTTGAACAGAAACATTTATTTCTACTTTCTTTTTTCTTCATAATAAAGAAGCTTAAAAAATAGGTCAAGAGAGTGTCCAGTATGTATAAATTAAGTTCCGTAGTAATATTTTAAAGTTTTTATTTCCGTCGATTAAAGCAAAAGGTCACTAAAGGTTATTTATCATTTATATTATTTATATACTTGATTGTAGTTATTTATAGTTGTGTAATTTTTAACACCTTATTCGTTGTCACACATTATGTAATGCAGTTTATTTATTTAATCATTAATTAATTTTTTTTTAATGGGTGATAATGGAATGGCAACCCCGCCTTCGCTATCAGTATACACCGGTGGGGCACCAGCGAAGGATAATAGGTGAGGATGAAGCAGGTCAGTTAGCCCATCGTGACGAATTCAACAAGAATTGTTCCCGATAGTTTCCAGGGGCGTGGATGTCGACCTAATAAGGCATATTGCTAGCAATGGGGCTGTCAAACTCCATCGCTAACAATCCCTTCCCCCCAAAGTGAAGTGAAGTTTAAAGTAGGGGTGGCAAAGTGGCAAAAATCCCGGATATTTGGGCAAAATATAATTTTTTCCCCGGACATTGTGAAAACATATTTTTTGTAAAATAATAAAAACATTGTTATATGAAAACAGGCTTATTGTGGATGAATTTGTAACTAAGATTCATTTCAATTGATAGCCTACATATCGTAGTTAAATAGCTACATAATTACTATACTATACTATACATAGTTAGCCTACATAAAGTAGTAACCGTCACCTATAGACATGAGCAGTACCAGGGACATAACAGAGTATACTGTTTCGCTCATGATAACCCCCATGCGTTGCCATTCCTAAAGACTCAGGTGTTATTCCTCCGTACCCAATAAATTTACACCATATCCCACCCTTCAAACCGAAATACAGCCATGCAAACACAACTGCTTCACGGTTGAAACACAAATGGGACAGAGTTACCTAAGCAATCGACTTTTGTACAAAGTCTCCTTCCCTTGACAACAAAAGTGTTTAATCCGGACACTTTTCAAAAACCCCTGCCGGACGGCCCCCGGACGCCCTTCAAACTAGAACGATTCCGGGAAATTCCGGACGGATGGCAGCCCTATAAATAAATAGTTACTGAGTTATTGTAATCTGAAATTATCTTTAAAATTAGAGTATTTTAGACATATATTTAGACAATAATTTACAAAATTGGAGATATTCTATTTGTAATATTATTATTTTTATAAGAACGAATAGAAACTGAACGTTAATCTATTTTAGTCTTTATAGTGAAAGAGTAGAAATCATTTTGGATCACACGCGTCTAGAGCCGAAGGCAGGTGAGTGAATGCCCATAGGTGCCGTCAGTAGATACCTACAGTTTGATAAAATTGGATATAATGCCATGGAGCCATATAAATTCTATAAAATTGGACGTGGCATCGTGTTTGTGCACAGTAGATATTTTTAGTTTCTTTTTTAGTATTATACTAGTAATATAATTTTTTTTTAGAACATATGCCTCCTCCCAGAAGAGATTTGCCAGTGGACCCGCCATAGAATAGGCCACCCCTTATATATATTTATGTTTTATATTTAGAAGTAATGTAATTTGTAATTTTTTACGTACAGCTATTGTCAAGGCTTGGATACTTGTTTTATTCTACACATAGGGTCGAAAACTTTTTTGCTTTTGTTTTTCGAAAACTTTTTTGTTCTTGTTTTTCTTTGTTTACTGATATTTTTGTTTTTTACCTATGCGCATGCGCATCTTTGTCTATTGTGTTACTCATTCATGATCTTGATGGCGCGGGCTAGGTGATGAGGTGCTAATTGAAAATCAGCGTTTCTGCTTTTGCAGGAACCTTAAGCTGAATTGGCATCTTTTTTCTTTACCATAACACTGTCTGACTTCTACTACTCTTTATATATAAATGTAAACTTTTCTATATTTCATTTATTTATTTATTTTTATGTTGTTATTTTTATTTTATTTATTTATTTATTCATTAGTACAAATACGTGTACGTGGCGGACTTAATGCTAAAAGCATTCTCTCCCAGTCAACCATAGGGAAGTGTCAGAATACTCGAATGCGGCACTAGTAATTATTGATATATAATACATACATACTAAAATTACATATATAAACGAATAAATATATATGAATAACAAATATACTTACACATATATGATATATACTATACTATACACGAATTTGGGAATAATATAAAGCACTTACTGCTCGGATAAAGATAAAAAGTGAGCGTGAACGCTTTTTTTGAAAGACGGTTTAGTCGGTAGTCTCTTAATGGCATCAGGAATAACATATAGGCATAACACTTACATATACTTATAATCTAAGTATATATAAGTGTTATGGTTTTTTGAAATAAATTTTCATTCATTCATTCATTCATTCGACGCGGGAGCGTAGTTATTTTTATTGACTGCACTGGAGTGTCACTTCTACCTGGTTATTTATATTTATATTTATTTATTTATTTATTTATAGGATTACCAACATAAGATACAGCTACAATAAAGCTAAATTTTAATACAATACACTGGCAGATCAGATCTAACTGTTCTTACATTTATAGGCGACCACAGCGTGCCTTGTGTTTGACAAACATTAAAATATAATTAAATTATTAAATGAGTAAAGATATTAACAATACGAATAATAATATAATATAAATAATGGAAATTGTATTCAAATTATTATAAAATATAAATAAATATAATGTAATGCGAGGTACATCAACACTTTAATTTAGTCATGAATACAGAATGACTATCGTTGTGAATATCAAGTGCAATATGCGTGGTAAAAGTAAATATTTGTACTGTGGTAACAAATTAATAATTATATACTTACTCAAGTGGATACGACATATGGATTAGTACCTAGATAAAGTTTTTTTTTTTATGTTTAATAAATAGCGTATGTTTTGTTAACCTATTCTGAACTCGCTTGTGGACAGCGATAAACCGCTGGCCTACTCATACACATATAGTCTGATGTAATATTTTGCAAATTTTACATTAGAAAATGACTTATTTGATAATATATTAAAGATATAATATTATGATTTATTATTTATAGCAGAAGATACATATATGTAGATAAAAAAAATAGAAAATATAAACATATTTTATTCACCTAAAGTATTTTGCCTAATTACTGTAATAATTGAAATTTAGACAGTTTGAACTGCTTTTCATGATTCTTTTTATAATCGACAAAGTTTACTCCTATGTTGGTTTTTATGGTAATTTTCTTATAGTATGATAATAATTTCATCATCGTCATCATAATTGTCAGTCCACTGCTGAACATAGGCCTACCTTATAAACTGCCATAAGGTATGACCTTGAGCCAACTGCATCCACTGTGGCTCCCTGCATCTCCATGAGTCCATCCATTGGGGGGGTCTTTTTTTTTTAACGGAGGATAATGAAATGGTAACCCCATCTACGCTATCGGTATACACTGGCGGGACACCAGTGAGAGATGATAGGTGGGAATGGAGCAGGTCAGTTAGCCCGTCGTCATGAACTCACTTAAAATGTAGCACGATGGTTTCCAGGGGAAACCACGTGGAGATCGACCTGATATTGCTGGCAATGGGACTGTTAATCCACATTACTAACAATCCCTTCCCCCCATTGGGGGATCGTTCTACATTGCGTAATAATCTTGAAATGGGAAAATACAAATTCCTTATCAAATTAATATTATAAATATAAAAATGAATTGTTTTATTTCTTAGCACTAGAACATTTCAACCAAATTATCTAAAATTCAATATCATACACACACACACACACACGCACACGCACACGCACACGCACACGCACACGCAAAGGAAAGAAGATATATATATATATATATATATATATATATATATATATATATATATATATATATACATATAATCTATGGAGATACTTATTTGACATTATTATTTTATTATTAGACATATTTTTATCCCGGTCAAGTTAATATATCCCGGTTAAGTTAACGAACTCGCCGGGTATTTAATTATGTAAGAATAATATATTTCACTTTAAATAAATCTCACAAATTAACCTCTGATCTCAAGAAAGGGTGGGAGTTTTAATGGGGGCCATTACTCCTCAAGTTGTGGATGTACACCATAAATTGTAAATAAATAATTAGCTATGTGTTGCAGCAGTTTGAGAAATTAAATACATAAATAGAGAGAGGGAGAAGGGTGAATGATTCTATGGGGGATTTGTTATGCTATATGTAATCATATATTTATTCTGCAAACAAAACGGTTACAATTTTTTTTATAGCACTGATACCTCAGTGGCAAACAAGCATACGGCCCACCTGATGGTAAGCGGTTACAGTAGACTATGAACATCTGCAATACTAGGGGCAATACCATGCGCGCGTTGCCGACCCTGAAAAAACCTCATCATACCTTTATTTTTTTTTATACAACTTAGAATGGCAAACAAGCTGATGGCCCACCTGATGGAAAGCGGTAACCGTCGCCTATAGACATGAGCAGTACCATGGACATAACAGAGTATACTGTCTCGCCCATGATACCCCCCATGCGTTGCCATTCCTGAGGACTCAGGTGTTATTCCTCTGTACCCAATAAATTCACGACCTATCCCACCCTTCAAACCGAAACACAGCCATGCAAACACAACTGCTTCACGGTTAAAACACGAATGGGACAGAGGTACCCAAGCAATCGACTTTTGTACAAAGTCTCCCTTTGGTAGAACCCCCTTTATTGAAGAACCCCATGCTGTAGACTGTTGGAAAAACATCAACAGGGAGTTTATTATAATCCTTGTGTAAAATTACTATTTTATGGCGTTCTTATTATATTTTTAAGCGAAAAAGTATTAGATTTTATTACACCAAATTCGATACGGTTTTCATAGTTGTATTCTTGAAAAAAATATACGTTTTCTCTTGATACGCCGTCCAGACACGGTCCACTTCATTAGTTTTTCTACTTCTAACAGCACTGCCAGCAATACACCCTATCAGGTTGACCTCCACGCGGTTCCCCCTGAAAACCATCGTGGTTAATTCTAGTGGAATTCGTTACGATGGGCTAACTGACTCGCTTTCATCTTCATCTGTCATCTCTCACTGGTGTCCCGCCAGTGTATACCGATAGTGCAGGCGGGGTTACCATTCCATTATCAGCCATTAAAAAAATACATAAGACTTGTCCATCCAGTTATAATCTATGTACTCTATAACAAGGTTTGCAGGTGCTGAATGCGGCTCCACTACGACTTTCCTGCTGTCTATCACGAGTTACCAACGTTTAGACCGGGCAGAAGCTGAATATAATAAACAAACTAACTTGACTAACTTTATAAATGGTAGTAGGATAAGTATACTAGTGCCTCGCCTCGATTTCGTACGATTTTGTACAATACAATTAATATGGGACCAATACGGGAGTAAACTGTATCGATTGTAAAAAAAAAGAAAATCAGATAGGATTTCGCAAAAACATTGTAGAAACAAGTTATAATAAAAAAACAATTAAATTGAGATCTTGTTCCTTTTAGAAGTATAATTTTTTTAAATATTTTTTGCAATCAATAAGTTTATTTATTTCCTTTTTTTTATATATAAGTATAATAATTTTTTTAAAAATTTAATAATATTTAGAAAAAAAAGGCGAAACTAATAAATTAAGATATAAGTTTATTCTACGGATATTACAGAACACATTGTCTTTATTTTTACTTTGACAAAGTCATAATCATAAAGTTAGTTTTTTTTTTATACAACACAGGAGGCAAACGAGCATGCGGCTCACCTGGTGGTTAGTGACTACCGCCGCCCATGGTCACCCACAACACCAACGGCATTGCAGGTGTGCTGCCGGCCTTTTAAAAAGGAATATACTCTTTTCTTGAAGGTTATGTTGTCGTATCGGTTCTGAAAAAAAAATGCTGCTGCTGGAAGTTGATTTCAAAGAATGGTTGTGCGTAGAAGAAAGTGCCTTGAAAAACGTACGAAAAATTGTTAAAATGATGGCATATAAGTATGTAGTATTTAACATTTTTAACCTGATATTCATTATAAAATATGGTTAACATGGAATAAATATAATAAATAAATAATTATGAGTCACGACTTTTTTTGTCAGTCGGAAATTTTTATTGATAGAGATAAAAAGCAGCCTATTTTTCTCTATTTTAAATATTACATATATATTAAACTTCACTACGATTATATTTCGCCACATTAAATGGAATGCAAATATTAACCATTGAATTTACATATATTTATTTAATTTTAACTTTTTTATTGCATTACATAATTTTAACAATACACAAAAATCACTACTTGTACCAAGTGCACACTAAAAAACAAACAAACATACTTTAACATAATATTAGTAACAATTTTGCCCACTCTAAACCTTTAATAGGTCCATGAGAGACTACACTATCAGTGATGGGACGAAATCAAGTTGTGAGATAAGGTGAGTGTGTGGCTCGCCCCTGCACCACTGCACTGGGGGGTCGCCACTCGCTCAGCTGATCCAATCAACGGAAATAAACTTTTAATGGGAGCAAGCGGATTTAATTTAACGAAGGATAAACACAGTTACGGGTGCACTCTGGTTTGTTAACGAGTGACGGTAAAGTATCAGGTTTATTAGTTATATCTCGCGGCTTTGCTTACTTGGATCTATGTATAATTTATTTATTTATTTATTCATTAGTACAAATATGTGTACATGGCGGACTTAATGCTGAAAGCATTCTCTCCCAGTCAACCATAGGGAAGTGTCAGAACACTCGAATGCGGTACTACTAATTATTGATATACATACATACTAAAATTACATTAAATATATATGAATACCAAATATACTTACACATATATGATATATACTGTATTATACACGAATTTGGGAATAATATAAAGCACTTACTGCTCGGATAAAGATAAAAAGTGAGCGTGAACGCTTTTTTTGAAAGACGGTTTAGTCGGTAGTCTCTTAATGGCATCAGGAAACGCGTTACAGAGTCGTGAAGAATGTAGGAGAAAAGAGTTTGAAGCGTAACCAGTACGGTGAGAGGGGAAAGATAATTGGAGAGTATTATTGGAACGAAGGTTACGTTCGTGAGTTTAAAAAAAATACTGGAATTTATTCCTTAAGTATATATAATGTATCCTATGTTTTAATATAGTCTTTTAATAATTGTAAAAATGACATTTTCACGCTTATGTAACGGTAAATAAATATTGCTGAGAAATTGTAATTAATTTTAAGATCTGCTAATTGCAAGCACCGATATTTAGTAAATAAAAATTTATTCATTCATATCATTTTTGTAAAATATTAATGGCTATTCTAATATTACCAGAGGGAGACTTTGTACGAAAGTCGATTGCTTGGGTACCTCTGTCCCATTCGTGTTTCAACCGTGAAGCAGTTGTGTTTGCATGGCTGTGTTTCGGTTTGAAGGGTGGGATATGGCGTGAATTTACTGGGTACAGAGGAATAACACCTGAGTCCTCAGGAATGGCAACGCATGGGGGGTATCATGGGCGAAACAGTATACTCTGTTATGTCCATGGTACTGCTCATGTCTATAGGCGACGGTTACCACTTTCCATCAGGTGGATCGTCAGTTTGTTTGCCATTCTAAGTTGAATAAAAAAAAAATATACTACAATAAGGACACAGCTATTGTTCAAAAGCAGTAGATTCTTAATTTTATTCCTTAGTACCGTAAACGACATCGGTTTCACCCCGTATATCGTTGGCCAGAGATCATGTCGCCCACTCAACCATGTTTCAAGAGTAGCTTTGAACTGAAATTCATAAAGGGAATGTAAACGTGATCGCCTCAAGCAAAACATGAGAGGCATACAATGTGATAGAAGCACTTCACCTGGAATGAGGTCAAAAGGGCGTACTCAGATCGATCAAGATGGCGTAAAATTGTGTTTACCCTCTAACTCGATAGGGAGACAAAATGATGAAGATTATGTTATTACTGGGTTCGATCCCCGGCCAGGTCATGATGGAAAACGATCTTTTCCTGATTGTCCTGGGTCTTGGATGTTTATCTATATATATGTATCTATTATAAATATAGTACCGTTGAGTTAGTATCCCATAACACAAGTCTCGAACTTACTTTGGGGCTAGCTCAATCTGTGTGATTTGTCCGTATATATTTATTTATTTATTTATTACTCTTTGTTGTTTCACGATCCCCCGGAGTTGTGTTTTAACGATTTATTCATTACAGACCCTTTTTGCTCGTGTGATTTTCTTTTATTGTAGCAAGACATGGGACAAGACCATCCTGAGTTGGGGGAAAGGGATTGTTAGTAATGGAGTCTAATTGACCCATTGCTAGCAATACACCCTATTAGGTCGACCTCCAAGCGTTTCCCCCTTGAAACTGTCATGGTTAATATAGTGGAATTCGTCACGATGGGCTAACTTTCCTTGATGGGCTTTCATTCTCATCTGTCATCCTCTACTGGTGCCTCGCCAGCGTATTCCGATAGCGCAGGCGGAGTTACCATTCCATTATTACCCATTAAAAAAAAAGAGCATCCTGAGCGAAACATAGAGACGACATCGTCCATGAATATGACTAATTGAAAAGAGTACATTCCACTCTCAACGGTTGGTCTCAACTATGCCGACTCACTAAGTGCTTTTCTCCGCTACGAAGGATTCAAGGTTATAAGACGAAGGAAATACGAATAAATTTCCCGGAGAATATCATAAATAAAAATCTTTCCAACTGAAATTGTATTACCAACCTTTTCAGTGGAATTAAATGAAATTGCGATCAAGTTTTATTGAAGTCGTCACAGAAATAGTATCTAAATAAAATTTGAGACAATTTATTTATTTATTTATTCATTAGTATATATATGTGTACATGGCGGACTTAGTGCTAAAAGCATTCTCTTCCAGTCAACCATTGGGAAGTGTCAGAATACTCGAATGCGGACAGTTTGAAATGTTTAATGAATTAATCGATTTTTTATTTCTGCTTCTACTGGATATTAGTAGACTATTCATGATCAGGTTGTCTTCTCTTGAATTCAATATCAATATCAATCCAATCTTTTTTTTTTTGATGGGTGAAAATGGTATGGTAACCCTGCCTGCGCTAACGGGATACGCTGGCGGAGCACCAGTGAAGGGTGATAGATGAGAATGAAAACAGGCCAGTTAGCCCATCATGATGAATTCATCAGGAATTAACCATGGTAGTTTCCAGGGAGAACCGCGAGGAGGTCGACCTGGTTGGGTATATTGCTAGCAATGGGATTCTGTCTCCATTACTAACAATCCCTTTCCCCCCATATTAATCTATTAGAATTTATCTCAAGAGTAACCCTGAAGTTTAGGTTTTATTAAGCTCTTGCGAACTAGATTCTAGTCGCAAAATTTATATTTTATAGATTCTAAGATTCTGGTTTCCATCATCAGTCTACTTCTATCCATTGCTGGATATGAACCTCCCTCTTTACCTTCGAAAAACTAAGGTCCTTTAATCTTTGTATTCTTTTAGCTTCTGCTGTATTTTAAAGATCATCGGTCGTCATGAAGTCTATTCCTGTACGCAACGTAAACTCCAACAGTTTTCTGCTATCTCTCACTTTATAGATGCGACTAGCCTACTGCCATTTCAGCTTCACTTCACCAGAGGGAGACTTTGTACAAAAGTCGATTGCTTGGGTACCTCTGTCCAATTCGTGTTTCAACCGTGAAACAGTTGTGTTTGCATTGCTGTGTTTCGGTTTGAAGGGTGGGATATGGCGTGAATTTACTGGGTACAGAGGAATAACAGCTGAGTCCTCAGGAATGGCAACGCATGGGGGGTATCATGGGCGAAACAGTATACTCTGTTATGTCCATGGTATTGCTCATGTCTATAGGCGACAGTTACCAGTTTCCATCAGGTGGGCCGTCAGCTTGTTTGCCATTCTAAGTTGTATAAAAAAAGGCTTATGGACTTCAAGAACTGTCGGTAACTATGATTTTCCATTTAATATCATCATTACATATTCTATCTCGCGGTCTCACCGAGCATAACCCCATCAGATGCAGTGCTACTTAGAAATTTAAATTCAATCAAATTTACGTTCAAATTTGTGATATTGGCATTATTTATAGCTGAATTGTAAAAGTAAACTAATATACCGTTTTACTGAAAATAGTTAACCCAGTTTAATAAATCGCGTAACGGGCCCCCGGGCGTGCTGTCGGTACCCGAAACTTTCATAAATACAAGCATTCGACCAAAACATCGGGCAATCTCAAAATTAACCTTTAAAATGAGCTTTGATTAATGAACATGGATTTCCAGAAGCCATCTTTTGAGGTGACTGTATTTTTAAAGTATAATACACCTTATGGAATACGAAATAAAGTTGAGAATGGCGTTGCAGTGAAGTTGTCCGCGTGTTCAAGCCAACGACGGTTTGTCACGTCAGTTTATCAAGTTTATCACGCACAGGGAAATTATTTTTGTAATGGATAAGTAATTAAAATTGGATATAATTACAGTACAGAACCCATACTTAAACTGTTATTCTATGGAAAATTTCGGATATGGCTCTATTTGTTTGATAACTTTACGACCTATTTTCCTGTAATAATTTATAACTAAATTTCCGATATTCAGTGAGTCTAACTTGGATTACATAAAATAGAGTTAATAATTTTATTAATTTGGAAAAAAAAATACATATGAAATTTAATTTGTTTGTCGAATTGTTAAAACACAACATTTTTCCATAATTTTTAGTTACTACTTTCTATTGTCCTACGGTCCCGGTATAGAATGGACCACTTCCTTTATCATGAGTGTTATAAGAGGCGAATAAGGGAACCTAATAGTTTTTTTTTATACAACTTAGAATGGCAAACAAGCCGACGACCCACCTGATGGAAAGTGGTAACCGTCGCCTATAGACATGAGCAGTACCATGCACATAACAGAGTATACTGTTTCACCCATGATACCCCCCATGCGTTGCCATTCCTGAGGACTCAGGTGTTATTCCTCCGTACCTAGTAAATTCACGCCATATCCCACCCTTCAAACCGAAACACAGCAATGCAAATACAACTGCTTCACGGTTGAAACACGAATGAGACAGAGGTACCCAAGCAATCGACTTTTGTACAAAGTCTCCCTCTGGTATAAATGGGTATAAATACTTAATGCTCTTAAAGGGATGGGCAGCAACGTCTCTATTAACAAAGCCTAACTGTGGTTGCCGCTTGCGGAACGTGGCAACTACTGGCAAATCACCTCTTATAGGGGAGGCTTATGTTCAGCAGTGGACAGTTAAAGGGTGGTATGATGATAACTTTCCATCTAAGTAAGCTTGTTTGTCCATGTAAGGGACAATTGAGGTCGAATGTTTGTACATAGAAAAAAAAAACGCTAAAAACCTAGTCAGGGGATGTTAGAAGTAAAATAGAATACATCGAGATTTTGTTTAATTTCAATTTCTCTGTGTGTTTGTTCGTTTGTGAACAGGAATAACAAATACCACGCAGGCAAAGTTGCGGTCATCAGCTAGTTACATAGAGTACTAATAAATTTAAATTAAAATAATTATTTAATTTTTAGTTAACTAATTGACTTTAATTAATTAATTCTTTGTATAAAATAAAAAAAAAATACGTATGTTTCTTGATCAATCATTTAAGGTTAAAATACGATCTATAAGTATTGATTTGAGCCGGCCCTAAATTTTTATATGTAAATTTTTATATCTATAAACCTTTTTTCCGTGTCAATGTGTTATTTCAATATAATGCAATGTTATAATTGATGCAAATACTATATTTCGTTTTTTAACCGACTTCATAAATAAGGAGGTTCCCGATTCGATTGTACCTATGTCTTTTTTTTTAAACTAAATCTATCAATGAATAACCAGTATGTCTTTATACCTACTATACACAGATAGTTTGCAAGATTCAAGATTATTTATTTTTAAAACATACGTATAAATACATGCAGGTGTTAACAATACAATATCGTTCGACATGTTATTAATTTATCTTTAACTGTGTCAGTTATAAATCGATTTGATTTTTTCTTTATCTGAAAGGACAAACTTATAGGTTAGCCCAATCGAAATTTTATCAAAATCGGTTCATGTAACTTAGGTTTTTAAATAAAAAATCCTGGTTTTGTAACAATCAACAAATAACGAACTTTCCATCAGGTGGGCCGTCAGCTTGTTTGACTTAGACTCAGACTTAGAATGGTCTAAGTTGTATAAAAAAAAATTTACGTCGAGTTTTTTTAGAATGCAAATTTAAATGTGTTTTAAATGAATGAATGAATGAGTATACTTTATTTGCATTATACAATATAGGAAATAAACAAGACAATTTACAAACATAACGATACAATTGTATAAGTACAGTGAGGCGGTCTTATTGCTGAGAGCAATCTTTGTATAATGTATGTACTAGTATTGTTATTTGTACTTAAATAAATAAATAAATTATAGTGAAATATCAAATATATTTGCATAGTAATAAATCATAGGGATCTAACTTCACACACGCGAAATACGTACGGGTGAAAACAAACAGGGAATAATATACATAAACAAATGCGTCCCATTTGTACAGTTATCTACATATTACGAAGTGGCACGTTTACAGTCACATATGTAAACATTAATTTATCACGCGCACTGTACACGCGAAACACTTTTGGTATAGTGAACAAAAGTTATTAACTAGATACGGAAGTTGGGCCGAAAATAAAATAAAAAAAAAAAAAAAAAAAAAAAACACTAAGGTACGCACTCGCGTGCCAGCGGGACGTTATCGTAAACCTCCGTGATACACTGGCGGACAGAAGAATTAAACACACCTAATATATTAAAAGGTAATGTTTAAAATTAAAGTAAATATTGATTAGTTCAAATTATTCATTATAAACTACAACCTCTTGGCACTCCTCCCCCCCCCCCCTCCTCCCTATCCCTACCTTCGGTTCTATGTTTATAAATAGACAGTGATGATGATGATTCATAATAATTCATTGATAGAGGGGAGAAAGGGATTATTAGTAATAAGGACTAATGGATTACATCTGACAGAGCTTGCTAGCATCAAACCCTGTCAGGTTGATTATGGAGCGTGAAGTGGGAGTGGAACCGCGTGGTAGGCCCACGCGGTTCCTCCTGGAAACCATTGTCATTAATACTTGTTGCATTCATCACGATGAACTAACTGACCTGCTTTCATGGGGAGGAATTGGTAATATACCCAACCAGGTCGACCTCTACGTGGATCCCTGCAAACCATCGTGCTGAATTCCAGGTGTATTCATCACGATGGGCTAACTGACGTGTCTTTTTATCCTCACTTATCATCTGTCACTGGTGCTTCACCGGTGTATACCATTAGCACAGGCAGGGTCTACCATTTCATTGTCATCCGTTAAAAAAGGACCTGCTTTCATCCTCACCTATCATCCCTCTCTGGTGCCTCGCCAGCATATACCGAAAGAGCAGGCGAAGTTACTATTCCATTATCATGCATTAGAAAAAAAAAACAATGTTAGAGAACG
This sequence comes from Galleria mellonella, assembly GCF_026898425.1. Lineage (NCBI taxonomy): Eukaryota > Metazoa > Arthropoda > Insecta > Lepidoptera > Pyralidae > Galleria > Galleria mellonella. Next base: position 4,139,707 of record NW_026442061.1, read on the forward strand.
ATCGACGCTGATCACAGCAGTAAGCAAAATTATAGTTGAAAAGAGTCTGGTTTCTAAGCATCCTAACTTTTACATTTATTCGTTGGAGTAATAATATTTTCCGCGACTTTGCTCGTGTGTATTAAGAAAAAAGTACTGTCTACCAATAAAGCGTAATAGTATCTGCGTATCAAATTTAATTGAAATTCGTTCTACTCATTCAAATTGTTACGTAAGAGCCGGCACTGCCCTTTTATTGACGGAATTGGAAATGAATTTATGCAACCATCTAAAAGCATTGACATAATAAAATTAATAAATAGTGTTGTTGTATAACTATTCATAATATGCTTCTGTCCAAAATATCAGGGTCTCATAAAACATTAAACTACTTTGTAGAGCACGGTTTGAAGTGTGGGATATGGCAGTGAATTTACAGGGTACACAGGAATAATATCTGAGTCCTCAGGAATGGCAACGCATGGGTGGTATCATGGAGGAAACAGGCCTCTTTTATGGCCATGTCTATAGGCGACGGTTACCACTTTCTATCAGGTGGGCTGTCAGCTTGTTTGCCATTCTAAGTTGCATAAAAAAGAAAATTTTTTGATTTGATAAATAGATTTCATAGATTTCGTACAAATGTTTATTTTGTTTAAGGTTATACTAGTATTGTTTTATAGTTAAAGTGTGGTTGAATAACACTCAAACATTGACAAATATACAAGCAATATTACGTAGTAGGACAGATCAACAATTAATGTATTCGTAAAGAGAAACAAAATCTAAAATTACGGATATCAATCGAATTATATCTCGATTGACCACTCGAAAAGCGTACAACAGACACGATTCTCAATTCGAAATGCACAGATAAGGGCAGGTAATATCCGGCGAGCAGCAATTTAACACAAGGGCGATAAAATTAAAACAATTTCGCTTGCCTCTTTTGATAACGAGTGTTAATATCAAAATGCATAATTAAGGCCCATTTAGTTGATGAAGTGCTTGGCATTAAAATTTATGTCGGTGACTTATTATTCCGTTTATGAACTCGTTGTGTGTGCCTTCCCCATTTCGGTTAGTTATTTCTCTAAATCCAACAAAGGTTGGTTCTATGTGCGATTTATCTTTATAACTTCCTTATTCCATATTCGAAAAAGGTTGTAAAGTCGGATATTTAATAGCGCTGTGTTTTTTATTGTATTTGTAAAGTATTATTGTACCTACTAACTGACCCGACAGACGCCGTGTCTAAATTTGAATAAATTTGTTTGTGACCGTTTTGTGAATTTGTAAAAAGCTTTAGGAAAATGTGTAAACAAAGTAAAAATGTGAGACAAAACGTATTTCTGAACGATCGTTATACCTAATAACAATTCAAATGAAAATGTATTCACTTTGCTGTTGATGTACGTCATCGTTTGTTATTTAAATACTAAATATTTTGTAGGGAGACATTGTACAAAAGTCGATTGCTTGGGTACCTCTGTCCCATTCGTGTTTCAACCGTAAAGCAGTTGTGTTTGCAGGGATGTGTTTCGGGTTGAAGGGTGGGATATGGCGTGAATTTACTGGGTACAGAGGAATAACACCTGAGTCCTCAGGAATAGCAACGCATGAGGGGTATCATGGGCGAAACAGTATACTCTGTTTTGTGCACGGTACTGCTCATGTCTATAGGCGACGGTTACTACTTCCCATCAGGCGGGCCGTCAGCTTGTTTGCCATTCTAAGTTGTATAAAAAAAAGGTAAATCAAGAAATTTATTTGAGATACAATGACAAATCTTTATTTGTTTTATGAAGTAAATTATAGGAAAGTATGTGACTTCTTTCTACGATTTGATGTTGTAGTATTATTAAAAACTTGAAAAAGACTACAAACGATTAAAAAAAGAATAAATGAAATAGGCATGTAGTTTTTGAAAAGTACAGTGCAGTAAGAGCACGGTGTATTACGTAAATTTGATCTCGGGTTCAATTCCCGGTCGAGCTAATTTCCTTGGGTTTAGGGGTTCTGGATTGTACCCTCAGATATTTGTTAGCTAGTTCCTTATAATACAAGATACTCTAGCTTGAGAACCAGGTGGCTGGTATAATTGTGTGGAACATATCATTATTAATAATAAGATTGCTTTTCATTTTGATTGGAAAGGGATTGTTAGTAATGGGGTCTAATAGCCCCACTGCTAGCAATATACCCTCTCAGGTCGACCTCCACACGGTTCCCCCTGGAAACCATCATGGTTAATTCTTGTCGAATTCATCATGGTGGGCCAATTGACCTGCATTCATTCTCACCTATCATCTTCTACTGGTATGTACCTCGTCGGTGTATACCGATAGTAAGGGCGGGGTTACCATTCCATTTTCACCCATTAAAATAAATACGTGTATCATCATATCAGGGGGTTTTGCCAGTAGTTGCCACGCTTGGCAGGCGGATTGGCAACCGCAGTCAGGCTTTAAAGATGTTTTAAGAAGAACGCTGCTACCCATCCCTCGCCATCCCTTAATCGGCTTTTACGACGCCAACGGGAAAGGATGGGGTGGCTTATTCTATGCCGGGACCATATGGCATATGGTTACTATATTTTTGTCCCGCAGTGTAGCAGTAAGTGAACACAAGCCCGTAAGCGGAATACCAGCTGGACAGATACCCAAATAAAGTGAAATTATGAGCAACGACTCAGTGTTAAATATTAGTTTTTTTTACTTTTATAACAATAGTGTCTCTGCAACTAGGTAATGTGATATTTTAAAAATGTTACACAACTACCCTCATTGTTTAAATTATAAATGCAAGCCAACCCTTTGGGGAATTCAATGATTACCCCCTAGTTTATTGGTTATTTTACAACACAGGGGTAAACGAGAATGCAGCTTACCTGATGGTAAGTGATTACCGCCGCCCATGATACCATATATACCCACAACACCAATGGCATTGCAGGTGTGCTGCCGGTCTTTTAAAAAGGAATATGCTCTTTTCTTGAAGGTTACGATCTCGTTTCGGTTCGGAAATGCTGCTGCTGGAAGTTGATTCCAAAGAGTGGTTGTGCGTGAAAGAAAGTGCTTTGAAAAATGCACGTGATAAGTGATAAAAAAGATCTGCAATTGTTAAATGTGTGAATTAGTTTCGTAATCTGAACCAACTGTACATATTGCCATTATATCAGTATTTCCATATTATGGCGATGTAATTAACGATTGCTCAACCATATCCAACATTGAGAAATACTATAGTACTCCTTTAATTACCGACTGTGCAACAAAATATGTGTTCACGAAAGGATTTCCATCGTACATTAGATATCATCGTAGATAAGTTATTATTTTTAATGATCTTAACCTGCTTTCCGCATAGGATATCTGGCTGATAGTAATTTTAGTAAAGAGAAAATCGTCTGCAGGAATTTTTGGGTTTATTTTAAATGGCGTGAATTTACTGGGTGCAGAGGAATAACACCTGAGTCCTCAGGAATGGCAATGCCTGGGGGGTATCATGGGCGAAACAGTATACTCTGTTATGTTCATGATACTGCTCATGTCTATAGGCGACGGTTACCACTTTACATCAGGTGGGCCGTCAGCTTGTTTGCCATTCTAAGTTGTATAAAAAAAATGGATGATAATGGAATAGCCGTGTAGTTCCAGCATAGAATAGGCCACCCCTTCCTTTCCCGTGGGCGTTGTAAGAGACGACTAAGGGAGGGCGAGGGATGGGCAGCAGCGTTTCTTTTAAAATATCTCTAAAGCCTAACTGTGGTTGCCAATCCGCCTAACCTACGAAGCATTCGACAGTGGCAGTGGACAGTTAAAGGCTGATATGGTAATGATAATGGAATGGTAACCCCGCCTGCGCTAACGGCATACGCTAGCGGGGCACCAGTGAAGAATGATAAGTGAGAATGAAAAAGCAGGTTAGCTAGTATAGTATTGCTAGCAATACGCCCTGTCTCCCTGTTCTTTATGGGAGTAAGGTGGGGACTTTACTTCCGCAAATTAAGACCCGATTTATTGATCTCAATTCGGTTGTTTTTTTCACATGTTTGTCACCTCATAACACCGTCTTTTCTAAACTGATTTGGAAAATTCTTTTTTTATTTGAAAGGATATATGTACACCTTAGTCCAGTAGAAATTTTATCGAAATCGGTTTAGTAGTTTACTTTTAAAATCATAATAACTGGTTTGGCCACAATCGAAGTCGTTTCTTTATGTGGAAAACAATTTTAGTTATATAATACTCAGAATGGAAAAAAGCAACAAAGCAAACTATAGGAAAATTTTCTTATAAAAAATACATTAAAAACATATAAAATACCCACGCCTATAGTAACAGACATACTTATAAAAACGATTAATAGACATGGTCATAAATAATCGCAGCTACTCTGTTACACCTCAATTTGAATGCACGATGATAAATAATGACGGTTTCCCAACGCATTTGCATGTTAAATTGATTCTAAATTACATCGATTGTTAACTAAGTTCGCATAAACAGTAGTAAATTGTAATTAAGAAGTTGCGATGGCCTAATTGAGAGGCGATAGCGATAGCGAGAGCGGAACAGGCGACGTAGCGGTTAACTTGCTAATTGTCGCTTTAAATTAGTATTCGTTTTAGTAAATAAATAAGTTTGTAGAGATATTTGACTGTTTATTACTCAAATTTAGTAGATCTCTATATTAATACGTATTACTTTATTCTTTTAATAAGAACTAGCTGTGCTCTTCGGCTTTTCCCATGTGAATCTTTAATTAAAGTGTGCTATATTCTAAGTTACAATTGATGTACCAAATTTCATTTGAATCCGTTCAATAGTTTTTGTGTTAAAGACTAACAAAGATCAAACTGTTCTCACAAAAATTTGCATTTAGAATATTTTTTATTCAAGTAAATTTAATTACATGCATTTTCAACCGTCATTTTAATATGAATCTAGCTTATTTATTAAACACGTTTCCTTTTCAAGTTAAATTCGGTGTTCTTAGTTCATTACTTATTGTTTACTGTACTTGCACGTAAATAGAATAATGTAGTGTTTGTTGTTCTTACTACATCAACGATTCGATCAATTGCTAAGAAATTTAATGAATAAGAAGCAGTTGGGATATAAAAAGACATAACCTACTTTTAATTCTAGTCAATCGCTATATCTAGATTATGCGAAGACAAAGTCGCGGGTAAATATTTTGAACTAACAATTTACAGTTGCGGAAAATAAAAATAAAATAATAATAATAATTCTGATTAATAAGATTCTGCCCGCATTGTACGCCGGTTTCTCTCCCTGGGGCCCTGAACCCCGGCCGACTGTGCTTCTGCCGGGAGTTAGTTGCCATCTCCTCTCCTTAAGAGGGGAGATGAGAATTTTAGTGAAATTTAAAAAATAATAATTATTATATTGCATTCATGTATATAATTGTTAGTGAAATATTAAGAAAATAATGCTTACCTTAGAAATAAAAAAAAATTGCTAAAGAGTCTTTTTATATATATATATATATATAATATATATTTAGCAATATACTTAGCAATAAGACCGCCTTTTGTACTACACTATACGTATTGAAAATTGTTTTAACAAATCATGTTATGTTGGTGCAATAAAGTGTTAAATAAATAAATAAAATAAATATATATAAATTCAGTGTCAACTAACAAAAGATTTTTCCATTTTTTTTATAAGAAAGAGAGAGAGAATATGCTCAATACAATGGGAGACATCTAGTGGTTATATAATTATCGCGTCCGCTTATACCTTGAGCCAAGTTAAATCAACTAGCTGCTAAGTGCATTTTATCATGCAAAATGGTTAGTTGCATTGTGTAAATTGTTGCTATGCGCGTGCACGCGTGTTGTGGCGCAACAGTGCGACAATTTGTTTCCTTGTTTTTTGTTACATCACAATGGATACAGCATTGTATACAATGAGTTCTATTTTAGGGATTGGAATTGTTTTAAGTATTTTGCGGTTTTTTTAACAGATAGAAAAAAAGTATTAAGAACTAGCTTTTACCCACGACTTCGTCTGCGTGATTAAGATAAAAAAATAGCATATATCCATCTCCTTTACACATAGTACGTATATACTAAATTTCATAGTATAATCACTATGAAATTTAGAATAAAAAGTAGATATAGTTAAAATGTTAAGGTGCTATGAGGTAACAAACAAATATACAATCAAACTCATGTCCTTACTAACTGTATTTTGTGACAGGAAGGGATTGTTAGTAATGCGGACTATCAGTCCCCTTGCTAGCGATATACCCTGTCAGGTCGACCTCCACGTGGAAACAATTGTGCTGAATTCAATGTGTACTCATTACGATGGGCTAACTGACCTGCCTTTTCATCCTCACCTATCAACCCTCACTGGTGGAGGCAGAGATTTTTAATAATGAAAACTAAGGGCCCTATTGCTAGCTACCCAACTAGGTTGACCTCCACGTTGTGCCCCTTGGAAACCACTATGCTGAATTCCAAGTGTGTTCATCACGATGGGTTAATTGACCTGACTTTTCATTCTCACCTATCATCCCTCACTGGTGCCAGCGTATTCCGTTAGCGAAGACGGGGTTACCATTCCATTATCATCTATTAAAAAAAAAAACTGTATTTTTTTTTAATTTTTGGAACAAAATTTATAATTACAACTCGCTACAATCGAAGCAAACGGAAAACATTTAAAAATGTATACCTACCCTGTTAAATGATAAATACTGCATTAAGACATTTTAACCCCCTGATTGCTCAATTCGACCCGGTTATTCCTCAGCTAACCGGGCCATTTCGTGGCATTTATTACAATAAATTATGAAACCTTATTCCGTTTACCGTGTTGTTACTTTTCCACTATCTTTTATGTATATGAATCAGGGTTGCCATGTCTGATTTTTACTAATACATACATTACATTCGTGTTTCTACCGTGAAGCAGTTGTGTTTGCATGGCTGTGTTTCGGTTTGAAGGGTGGGATATGGCGTGAATTTACATGGTACAGAGGAGTAACATCTGAGTCCTCAGGAATGGTAACGTATGGGGGGTATCATGGGCGAAACAGTATACTCTGTTATGTCCATGGTACTGCTAATGTCTATAGGCGACGGTTACCACTTTCCATCAGGTGGACCGTCAGCTTGTTTGCCATTCTAAGTTAATAGTTAAGTTTTTTTTTTACAACACAGGGGGCAAACGAGCATGCGGCTCACCTGATGGTAAGTGACTACCGCCGATCATAATCACCCACAACACCAACAGCATTGCAGGTGTGCTGCCGGCCTTTTAAAAAAGGAATATGCTCTTTTCTTGAAGGTTACGATCTCGTAACATCTGAGTCCTCAGGAATGGCAACGTATGGGAGTATCATGGGCGAAACAGTACACTCTGTTATGTCCATTGGTACTGCTCATGGCTATAGGCGACGGTCACCACCGTATTAGGTGGGCCGTCAGCTTGTTTGCCATTCTAAATTAAATAAAATAAATTACCAAATGTTAATTATTTTTTCGAAAATTTATAAGATTTTCATCAGTTTTATGTAAACACAAATTTGTGTGGATTCCACTATGGTTTTCCACGTAACCACAAAGTAAAAATATGTATATGCCACTTCTACGCTTGTTTTACTGCCGTCATTGGTATATATAACACTATATACCGTTGTAAGGTTTGCCGCGTGGTCCTAGCATAGAATGGATCACCCCTTCCTTCCCCATGGATCGTCGGAGGCGACTAAGGGAAATAATGGTCGAGGGACAGGCAGCAACGTCCTTCTTAAAACATCTCCAAGCGTGGCAACTACGGGCAACTTACTGGCAGTTAGGTTTTGATACGTATGGTGGTACGCTACTGCCCACTCCTCGCCCTCCCTTAGTCGCCTCTTACGGCATCCACGGGAAAGAAAGGAGTGGCCTTTACCGTAGCCTATGAACGTCTACAATACCAGGGGTATTACGTACGTGTCGCCGACCCTGAAAAAACCTCTTTACCCCCCTTTTGAAGAATCCCATGCTGTAATCTTTTGAGAAAACCTCCGCAGGGAGCTCATATACCTACCGTATATTTATATACCTACTACTACATGTAAATAAACAAAAATATCGCGCAGTTCAAAAGTGCGTGAAAGGTGCTTTCGGGGTCAGTAACGCAACCTCTCGCAGGATGATTTACAATTGTAATTCACGCAGATTATATCACGAACAAAGCTCTTTAATAATGTAGGCACAATACGACCGCCCACTCGAAAACACCTTCTGTTTTAGTATTGTGAATGGAAAAAAATCAATTGATGGCAATCGAGAATTTTTTAACAGAAAAAAGTTTTAACGAATCATTGTACTGTAGCTTTTGCGCCCACAACAATGATGCGATGAGTGAAAAAAATTAAAAATAAATCAGTTATTTAAAACAATGTATGAAATGGCTTTAATAATTTTTTTTATACAACTTAGAATGGCAAACAAGCTGACGGCCCACCTGATGGAAAGTGGTAACCGTCGCCTATAGACATGAGCAGTACCGTGGACATAACAGAGTATACTGTTTCGCCCATGATACCCCCCATGCGTCGCCATTCCTGAGGACTCAGGTGTTATTCCTCTGTACCCTGTAAATTCACGCCATATACCACCCTTCAAACTGAAACACAGTTATGCAAACAGAACTGCTTTACGGCTGATACACGAACGGGACAGAGGTCCAACCACCCAAGTTAACGACTTTTGTATAAAGTCTCCCTCTGGTAAAATCGTCTAGATGTGAACCGTCGAGTTTATAAGTGAATCCTTACTGATGCTCGTATTATAAATATGAAAGCGAATTGGTTTGTTACTAGTTAATGCCTTCAACTCTCTTACAAAACTTCTTTTACTCTTTTTATAGTTTCACATATTTTTTAAACGAAAAAACTTTCAAGAGAAGGTTTTTGTTTCGCGATATATTATTTCATTTTGAATCTATTATTGTATTTTGTTTTTAAATCGACAAATATATACTGACAATAGTCTATTATTTTAAATTCAGTATCAAAACTTAACGTCATGCAATTATTGGTAAATAGTACCTGCACACCTAATTCACTAATAATTAGGCATAGGTAATATGGATTAGGAAAAAAAAAAATAAAAAAAAACAATAATGAAGAATTTATGTAATCGATTGAGTATTTTTTTTTTATAAATTTATTTTATTAAGAAAATAACCGTCGCCTATAGACACGAGCAGAACCATGGACATATCAGAGTATACTGTTTCACCCATGATACCCCCCATGCATTGTCATTCCTGAGGACTCAGGTGTTATTCCTCTGTACCCTGTAAATTCACGCCATATCCCACCCTTCAAACCGAAACACAGCCATGCAAACACAACTGCTTCACGGTAGAAACACGAATGAAACAGAGGTGCCCAGGCAAACGACTTTTATAAAAAGTCTCGCTCTGGTAAATGTTTACCCAATGGTTGACTGGTACAAAACACCATTCGGTGTTAAGTCCGCCAAATATACATATATTATGTATAATACTGTGCGTTAAAGTTTAAATAAATAAGTAAAAAGAAAAAAAAATAAGCAAATATTTATTTCCCCGATAGGTATGTCGAATTAAACCAACAATTTATATTATTCTGACAATATCGCGTGGGCTACTCCCATGTGTCAAACACTGCGCCCCCTGGCGGTGGCAATAAAAACAACTTGTTGGAATCAACAGCTGTTGTTTTTACTATTGCATTATTAAAGGTGATTTAGTGGCGAGTGATAGCTCACTCAGTATCTATATTTTTTTTAATGAACAATAAAGGAATGGTGATTGAAATGTTAAAATGGTGAACGAAAATTAAAATAGAGGTGGTGGTTGCCGGTATACGTTGGCGGGGCACTAGTGAGGGATGATAGGTGAGGATGAAAGCAGGTCATGCATATCATGCACGCATATCGTGATGAATTTACTAAGAATTAATCATGATAATTACAATGGACTCCGTGGCGGTCGACCGGATAGGGTTCTTTAATGGGTGATAATGGAATGATGACCCCGCCTGCGCTGTCTGTATACACTGACGGAGCACCAGTGAAGGATGAAAAGGCAGACCAGTTAGTCCATCGTATCGAATTCAATATTAAATTAATAAATTATAAAAATATTAAAACACTATGGCTTCCAGAAGGTACTGCGTGGAGGACGACCTGATAGGGTATATAAACGTATATTGATAGCAATGGGGACTAATGGTCCATGGTACTGCTCATTTCTATAGGTTACCACTTTCTATTAGGTGGACCGTCAGCTTGTTTACCATTCTAAGATGTATAAAAAAAAATTACACCAAAGAAAAATAGGTCGAAAATAGCAAAAAATTTTTTGAAATTTTAATTTACAAAATTTCTGTCCTAATATGCTTCACAGGGGGGAAAAGGGATTGTTAGCAGTGGAGTTTGACAGCCCCATTGCTAGCAATATACCTTATTAGGTCGACCTCCACGTGGTTCCCCCTGGAAACTATCGTGAACAATTCTTGCTGAATTCGTCACGATGGGCTAACTGATCTGCTTCATACTCACCTATCATCCTTCACTGGTGCCCCGCCGGTGTATACCGATAGCGCGGGTGGGGTTACCATTCCATTATCATCCATTAAAAAAAAATATGCTTCACAGCGTGGGTAGATACTTAGTACCGCTGATGAACTGAACTGTCAAATCTTAAAATCATTAAACGAAATTTCTAATGTACTATCTATGTAATATACTACTTGTATATTTATTTATTTTAACATTTATTATATAAGTAGGTAGGTATTATAATAATAATAATAATAATAATAATAATAAAATTTATATATTTATAGTGTATGTATTTATATAATATTTTATTATATATTTTAATATTTTATTTTAAGAGGGACGCTGCCGCCCATCTCTTGCCCTCCCTTAGTTAGCTCTTACGACACCCACCCGAAAGGTAGGGGTGGCCCACTCTATGCCGGGACCAAACGGCGAATATAAATTAGTATAGATTTCATATAGATAGAGAATAGATATCATCATATTCAATTAAATTATTTTTATATATGTCTACTTAAAAAAATTGATAAATAAATTTTTTAAAATTTCAAATTTTTAAATCGCTTTGTTTACCGTGTATGCAATATTGTACCTTATTGCAATCAAGCATTGACTCACTTTTGAACTTTTACGGATGAAATTGTCTTTGCTTATTTACATATCTTGTCACAAACATGGATTCATACTTGACCGTGATGCAGTATTTCTACTGATACGGCGGGTACAATTCATATAAACTTGAAATTTGTTACGTTAGTGTCGAAGAAACTAATTTAAGTTTCATTTAAACTATGGGAAAAGATCGGAGAAATACACAAAAAAAAAAGAAAAAAAATTACACATTCAGCGTGACAGCCCTAGACCACGTGTGGTTACTGCTCTATTAAATTTAATAAATAAACACAGAACTCCTACTTAATTGGCCGAGCAGCCTATGAAACAACAAATATTGTAATGTTACAATAGTTGTTGTGTAACTTTGCTTTTCCTACACATAGACAATATTATAACAATTACTACCTACAGCTAATGGACTCGTCTCACCGTGGGACTTTGGCGTAGGCATGGGTAATACTCGTATCTGGGGAAAGGGATTGTTAGCAATGCAGTTTGACTGCTCCATTGCTAGCAATTTATTTATTTATTTGGGCACAGCAACAGTATTACAATTCACAATATGCCCTATTAGGTCGACCTTCACGTGATTCCCCCTGGAAACCATCGTGAACAATTCTTGTTGAATTCGTCACGATGGGCTAACTGACCTGCTTCATCCTCACCTATCATCCTTCACTGATGCCCCGTCAGTGTATACTCATAGCGCAGGCGGCGTTACTACTCCAATATCATCCATTCAAAAAAATATTCGCATCTTGGGGAAGGGATTTTCAGTAATGGCAACTACCAGCTCTATTACTAGCAATATGGATACCATCGCGCTAAATTCTAGAGGTATTCATCACGATGCACTAATTGACCTGCCTTTTCATTATCACATATCATCCCTCATTGGTGTCTCACCACTGTATACCGATAGCGGAGACGGGAATACCATGCCTGTATGATCCATTAAAAAATTCTGGTATCGGTATCGCACCGATATCTATATATTGGATTCCTCTGAATATTGATACTGCTAAAAAGTTAGCACCCATTTCGATATCGCTCATACTAGACTCTTTTTTTTAATGGATGATAATGGAATGCTAACCTCTCCCGCTCTATCGGTATACATCGTCGGTGCACCAATGAAGCATGATAGGTGAGGATGAAATAAGTTAGTTAGTCCCATCATGACGAACTCAACAAGAATTGTTCACCTTGGTTTCTAGGAAGAACCACACGGAGGTTGACCTAATAGGGCCCCAATAGGGCATATTGCGCTATTGAGTAATAAACATTCAAACATATTTACAAACTTTCAGATTCATAATACTCGTATTGGTTATATTATTTGTTTCGTATTACTATTTATAAAAATGTCTTTTATTCAGGAAGGCGTTGATGAAATTGTTATTTCAAAGATTACATTTTTCGTCACTATTTTAGTTAGTCGCTACAAATCACCGGTCTGACAAGTGCCTAATAGTAGTCCAAACAATGGGGCAAAGTTGAAGCTCGTAAATCTGTACCTTCATTGTTCCAAAAACAAAGACTATACCCGTCTCCTGCACACACCTGGAAAAGCCTACATCTGTCTCTGTCGGTCGCAAGGTGAAGCAATAATTCAGTATTACCCCAGTTGTTATAAATCAAGTAACAAAAAAAAAACTATTCTAATTTTGACGATAGCATCTGAAGCGCACTAACGCGATAAACTTTCTGGAAAAATAGTGGAGCAAATAAAAGGACTCTAAAAATGCGATAGTGGAAGTTTTACGAGGGAAAACAATTTTTTTATTATGATTTATTGCATCGAATATCAAATAAGCAGATGTTAGACACAACGTAATGGTTACTTATAGATATGAACAAGTCATACATCACAGTACCAGAGGGAGACTTTGTACAAAAGTCGATTGCTTGGGTACCTCTGTCCCATTAGTGTTTCTACCGTGAAACAGTTGTGTTTGCATGGCTGTGTTTCGGTTTGAAGGGTGGGATATGGCGTGAATTTACAGGGTACAGAGGAATAACACCTGAGTCCTCAGGAATGGCAACGCATGGGGAGTATCATGGGCGAAACAGTATACTCTGTTATGCTCATGATACTGCTCATGTCTATAGACGACGGTTACCACTTTCCATCAGGTGGGCCGTCAGCTTGTTTGACATTCTAAGTTGTATAAAAAAAAACTTTCTTTTGAATGACAAACGTGCATGGTGTTAGTTGATCATGCATGGACTTTTAAATTTTTTTAAATAAATTCACTGTTGAACTTAAACTTCTCCCTTGTGGGGGTTTGCCAGTAGTTGCTACACTTGGCAGACAGGTTGGCAATTGCAGTTAGTCTTTAGAGATGTTTAAAGAGGGACGCTGCTGTCTATCTCTCGCTCTCCCTTAGTCGCTTCTTACGGCACCCACGGGAATGGAAGGGGTGGTCTATTCTATGCCGGGACCTACATAGACGTATATATAATACACATAATTAACAGAGATTCAAAATAGTAACTATCGAGTTTCTTGCGGGCTCTTCTCAACAGATAATATCATTGCGAACGCTGTCGTAGATTTAAAAAAAAATAAATGAAAAAATGTCGATTTAAAAGTGCTCATAAACAATAGTCTATTCGAATAAAGATAAATTTTTCATCGTGCCTCCCACCAAATTGTTTATAATTACTCCTCTCTATCCAAAGGTTGCCTAGAAGAGATCACTCTTAGCAATAAGGTCGCCCATTGTTTTCTCACTGTGATTATTTCTTGTAATTGTTTATATTTATAATAAGTTTACTATTGTAATCTTTTGGAGGAAACAATAAGGAGTATCTATCTATCTATTATTCGAATTTGAATTTCGTGCGTAGAGAGAACTTCCTATATGTTTCTTTTATCGAATGAATGCACTTGAGATTGAAAAATACGCACGTATTTATGGTAATTTAAACAAGACACTCTATTATCTGTAAATTACAAAAATACGGCGCCTTTTATAAAATAAAAAATAACATCTTTCAAATCCATGTACAAGATGGGTAAAGTCGTAGCCAAACCAGTTATTTCGATTAAAACTAAAATACAAAATTGGTTTTTTATAAAAATTCTATGGGATTAATCTGTAACTATATCTTTTTAGATAAAAAAAAAGAATTTTCCAAAGCTAACTATAAGTGACGGACTTATGAGGTAGCAAACATAAAAAATACAACCGAATTGATAACCTCCTGCTTTTTGAAGTCGGTTAAAGAAATATAGAGTTAATTTTTTTTAATTCTATCATTAAAATATACAATCGAATTGTATTAATCAAATTAATTCAATAATATGAAACCAAACCGTTCTTCAAAGACAAGGAATTCATACTCATACTTTGGATTTAATCCCCATATTGAAAGTAAAGGATTTTAGGGGACTTTCATCTCTTTAATGTTCAGGTAGAATGAATTCTCAGTTGAAGGTTTATCAGCAAATCTTGAAAATTTAATTTTATTGATTTTATTATAATTTTATTGATTTTATTATAAATTTCTTGACTTTATTATAAATTTCTTGATTTTATTATAAATTTATTGACTTTATTATAAATTTCTTAATTTTATTACAAATTTCTTGATTTTATTATAAATTTCTTAATTTTATTATAAATTACTTGACTTTATTATAAATTTCTTGATTTTATTATAAATTTATTGACTTTATTATAAATTTCTTAATTTTATTATAAATTTCTTGATTTTATTATAAATGAATTGACTTTATTATAAATTTCTTGATTTTGTTATAAATTTATTAACTTTATTATAAATTTATTGACTTAATTATAAATTTCTTGATTTTATTATAAATTTCTTGATTTTATTATAAATTTATTGATTTTATTACAAGCACGTATCAAATAATCACCAAAAACAATAAAAAATTTGGGGCCCCGGAACTATAAACCCGTAGGTTACAATACCTACTTTTACTATAATGTTGGTAGATCATATCATTCGATCACCACCCGTCATTATCATGAACAAGTGACCTAAAAATAAAAAGGAGTTATTATCACTACACGCGTTATCGAGTGTTTTATCAAAACACAACCGTATGCGTTTATTGTGTGATATGTATCAGGGTGTCAGTTTCCAATGCTACATTTGCTTTATAAAAAAAAAAATATTTAAATTTTTAACGACAAGACAGAAAAAAAATTAAACAAATAATAATGACTATTTACTACTAGCTATTCGGCACATACCGTATAGAATGGGCCACCCCTTCCTTTCCCGTGGTGTCGTAAGAGGTGACTAAGGGAACTTAGTGGTCGAAGGATGGGGAGCAGTGTACTTCTTAAATTATCAGCAAACCTTGTCATCTTATCTTATTTTTCACATATGGGGTCTGCTAAGCCCGACCATCCGGATCTTTTGTGCTTTCCCCTGCCTTATACCATCACATCATAGATCCTATGCGTTACCCTAACGATATCCCGCGGTTTAAGATATCTGTAGTCCCCTGGTTCTGGATAAGCCGTTCCCAGTAGACTCATACGCATACTTGCCAACGAATCGCAGTTGCACATCAAGTGTTCCATGGATTCCGATTTCTAGCAAACCCTGTTAGTTAATGGCTGAAATAATAATAACGATGATTAGAATGACAGAAAGACATGATCCTACACAGTTGCCCGTATGCAAAAGCTTCAAGCTACTCAGCGAGCTATGGAGAGGGCTTTTTTTTTAATGGATGATAATGGAATGATAACCCCACCCACGCTATCGGTATACACCGGCGGGGCACCAGTGAAGTATGATAGGTGAGTATGAAGCAGGTCAGTTAGCCCATCGTGACGAATTCGACAAGAATTGTTCACGATGGTTTCCAGGGGGAACCACGTGGAGCTCGACCTAATAGGGCATACTGCTAGCAATGGGGCTGTCAAACTCCATTTCTAACAATCCCTTTCCCCCCTATGGAGAGGGCTATGTTAGGAATTTCTTTGCGTGATAAAATTCGAAATGAGGGTATTAGCAAAAGAACTAAAGTAACAAATATACTACGAAGGATAAGCAAGCTAATGTGGTAATGGGTTGGTCACATAGCTCGAAGAACCGACAACGGGAAGAAAGGTTCTTGAGTGGCGACCCCGTACAGGCAACGGGGAAGCTGAAGTAAATTCTTAATTGAGAGGCAAAAGTTAATAGTCATATTGCTGTTTATTGTATAGATAATCTGGTTGTATTTTTTTATTTTAGTAAATCTCCCATATTTAGAACTAACAAAATGTTTCATCGTGCCTCCCACCAAATTGTTTATAATTACTCCTCTCCATCTAAAGGTTGCCTGGAAAGTCACTCTTAGCAATAAGGTCGCCCATTGTTTTCTCATTGTGATTATTTCTTGTAATTGTTTATATTTATAATAAGTTTACTATTGTAATCTTTTGGAGGAAGCAATAAAGAGTATCCTATCTATCTATCTATCTTTTTTATTACCTTTGGCCACAATAGAATATTAGTGTTTTGCTCTTTTGAGGGCGAAGCAATAAGCTGAGTTGTGACCATTTTGTATTGTTATGGCACACGCACCAAAAGGAAAAACATCTATTTGGCTTTTATGTATTTTTATTTTAATACATTTCTCTTATCTCGCTTTTTATGTATGGCTGTGTGTGTTGTGATTTGTGTGCTGTAAGTAATGAAAATAAATTATATATCTATCTATCTATTTATAGGGCCTCTAGACGAGTGGCAAGAGAATTCGTCGATGGAATAGACATCGCTAGCATGTCCGTGAGTTGGAATGAGTCACCCGACGTTGCTATCTCATTCTATCTTACGGACATGCTAGCGATGTCGTTTATCTAGAGGGCCTGAGGTCGTATCGTGTCGTCTACGACAGTGGAAACGAAGCACCGAGGAGATACAGTCTACTGGTCACTTTCTACCGGCCGCCCTTTGTGCTCACGAACTAGGACGTTAAATTCAATTTATCGCATCGCACTCGCAGCGATATGTTAATCATTCCACAAATTATGTATCGTTTGAACTCAATCGCTATAATATGGATATTTTTTTCTTGTGCAATGGACGAGGGGATTAATGGGGGCAGTGAGGTGTTAATATTCCATTAAAATTCACTGTTTATGTTGTAACTTATTGGGGGAATTTAATTGTATCAATTGTTTGATATTATTTTAAAAATTTGCACTTACTTTGTTAAGTGATAACCAGACGGAGACTTTGTACAAAAGTCGATTGCTTAATTGCCGCTTTTTCCTTTGAAGGTACGGAACCCTAAAAGTATGCACAGCCTTTTTCACTTTTTTTTATACTACTTAGAATGGCAAACAAGCTGACGGCCCACCTGATGGAAAGTGGTAACCGTCGCCTATACACATGAGCAGTACCATGGACATAACAGAGTATACTGTTTCGCCCATGATACTCCCTATGCGTTTCCATTCCTGAGGACTCGGGGGTTATTCCTCTGTACCCTGTAAATTCACGCCATATCCCACCCATCAATCTGAAAAACAGCCATGCAAACACAACTGTTTTAAGGCAGAAACACGAATAGGACAGAGGTACCTAAGCAAACGATTTTTATACAAAGTCTCTCTCTGATATAATTTATTATGGTGATTGTTATAGATCACCATCATCATCATCATCATCACCAATCATTAGCCATCCTCTACTGAATATAAGCCTCCCCTATAAGGAGGGAGAGGGTTGCCAGTATTGGCCACTTGTTTGATAATCTATACTGGCAAAATGACACATACGAGTATTGGAATACATCTTTCATTTATTTCATTCCAATCTCGATTTAATTAAATTAAAAATCGATAATCTTTACTCTAATTTTAACTTGCTACTGTATATATACATACAAGTGACGACCGAACAGACTCTTCACACTTAATCGACGGCGTCGGATGCGAAAAAGGGCGTAAAGATAAACACTAAAAGTTAATTACTGGGTAACACCCGGCCAAATCAAATGGTCGGCGTAAACGTTAAATTTAACGATAATAACTTGCTATCTCACCGCGGTGCGGTTATAGCCCGTTAAACCAAATAGCTAGGAGCATCTTTAGTGCTAGATTATTGGTGATTAAGCTGTTAATTTTGTTTGGTATCTTCACAGTGAATCTTTGGGTGGCGAGCAGTAAAGTGTTATGAGTGAGGGCGCTTGCTACATTGCTAATGAAGGGCATATTTAAATGAGATCTTATCGTGAAATCATTAAGCCTATTTCCTGACGAGGTTGGATCATTTAACGCTGTTTAGTATTTGTGTTGGTTACATGCTGTTTACAATGAGGTCGAGTCTGAAGACAAATTCTTTATTTATCTCCAAAACTTTAACTTGACTCTGATTTTACGAGCTGTGAGAATTATCCACGATCTCAAGCTTACAAGCGGTACTGAGCTCTAGAATCTTAGGAGTAATTTTGCCTCACTCTACGAGATCTATTGCTTGTAAATACTGCGCTCAGAGGAATTATTTAATTTGATGCCCACGACCAATTTCTATCAACGTACAGCTCGCCACCTACAGGGAGTTCACACCCATATCTTAGAGCCTGGAAGATCACGTACAGCGCCGTTTTCATAGATGTTTCCTCTCATGAACGTTCAAGTTATGGAATGAGCTCCCTACGTCGAAGTATTTCCGAAAGTCTTTAGCGTGGAGTTCTTCAAAAAAGGGGTAAATGGGTTATTTTAGGGTCGCCAATGTGCGCGTAATGTCCTTGGTATAGCAGGCGTTTATAGGTTACGGTAACCGCTTACTATCACATCGTATAAAAAATATTACAGATTATTATTCTAAAGTCCAGGGCAATATTACTGTTACTTTAAATTTAAAACAGAGTTAAATCTTACCTATTTTATATTTAACCCTCGGCGGTCCGTAACGTAATAGAATCGCTAAACTATCAAACTAAAAATTTGAGTTTCAAATTTAGGAACTCAAAGTATTAGTAACTCAGAGTCAATCAAATGACATATAATTATATTAGTACCATAGTTTAAAGAACTTTATCCCCACTAATATTAGATTCTTACAAATTTGAAAGTGTGTTTGACTGTTTGTTGCCTCTTAGCGCCTTAACCAAACACTATGAAATTTTATATACACGTACTAAACGGGACGGAGAAAGACATAGGCTACTTTTTATTCTGGTCATTGGACATAGCTCGGTTACAAGAAGTCGCGAGGAAAAGCTAGTATCAAATACTTTTGTTTGTTTGTAGTATAGTATTATAGTATATGTGGTTTAACAGACATATCAAGATATAAATACGCGTTCCGAATTGGGGATTATTCGGGACATGCTAATGAAGCTCTGGGTCTTGCTCTAAACTGTAATGTACTATTATAAATATAAAAGTTTGCTTAAGTAGCCGAATGGTTTTACAAGTATATGAAATTTGGTAGACGGCTTGGTACCACGTCGTGGTAATGACAAGCTCGATTGAATGTGAGGGTGGCCGAAACTGCGGGAGATCATGTAGGATATCATGGGCGAAACAGTACTCTGTTATGTCCATGGTACTGTTCATGTCTATAGGCGACGGTTACCATGTTCCATCAGATGAGCCATCACCTTGTTTGCCATTCTGAATTTCATCCAAAAAAGTTTTCGGCTACATTATTTACAGATGAAGAGCTTCGATGTAATATATCGAAGCGTGAAGCAAATGATGATCATTTTTAAACGATTCAAACATTAGTTTGGAAAGTACAGAGTTTTAGTCTCGGATTCAATCTTGGTACCCGCGGACCGCAGTCAAGCGTTATCCTACTCAGTTGTAGCCGCTCCAATATTTGCTAGAGCTGGTTTATTTTCAAGGTCAAAATGATAGCTGCCGCCCAAAACGGGAAGTCTGAAATAGTCCTTGAAAATAAAATGATTACCTGGCTGGCACGCAGGCGTACTGGGCCTAAATCAATAAAAGGCTTACTACACTTGTGGATGGATTGCTAAGGTCTGCAGTATTCGCTTTATCTAAATTACCAGATTCCTCGTTCTCAGCAAGGCACATTTTAGAATAATTTAGATGATAAGTTAGAGTAAAAATCATTAGACTCGTTTACGAATACTTTTAAAGATGCTAAAATTCTAGGACGTCCTAAA